>NC_082694.2:71014628-71714345 GCF_949987515.2 Delphinus delphis
CACAATATTGCTGATGTTTTATTTGTTAAGGTTAAGTGGTGGATACACAGATATTCATCACATTATTCTTAATATCTTTAAGTATGTCCAACATATTTCATAATTTATTTTAAATAATACATATGTAGAATCTTTCTTAATACATAAAATAAAAAAACACAAGCAAATGAAAGCACATGGCTGTTGTTTATTGGGGATTACCATGTATTTCATGTACATTATCTCCTGTAACCCTTTCCACCATTCCATGCCCATGTCATGCCAACTTAATGTATGATAGGGCTGACTCCAGAGCTCACATTCCTAACCCCCATACCATATCTTCCAGCTCCAAACACAGCTAATTCATGCTTCTCTTTCTTCTTTTTACCTTAGGCTGGGAGAGAAAGCTAACTAACTTTCTAGCTTTTTCAATTTCAAACTAACTTAACACACCTAGTAAACAATATGGCTGTACATATTCAAACCTTGAAAACATCAGTATGAAAAAACGGTAATAAATTTTAATTTTCAGCACATTTTACTGCTCTTATGCTCAATAGTATTATACCTACCCAGTCTTTAATAGTTGAAGATCTGACATTTTGCAATTACTCTTCTACAGTACCAGTTCTATTACTGGGTCAGAGCTGAACTATCAAAGAAACAGACGTTTATTGATTTATCAAATCATACTGAGAGATTAACATCTGGAAAATCAGTATAAATCCAATTCTTTTAAGCTTTAAACTATCAAAATGCTAACTAGGACTTATATTTCATATTTGTAAAGAATTTTAGAAGCTTCATTGAACTAAGTTATATTGTTGATTATGAAAACAATCCGAAATAAGCTATTTTCTTACAAAGCATTTACTGTTTTAAAATTAAATTAAAATGCTTGAAAATCTAATTTAAAATAACTGTTACAAAATTTGGAACCTCTAGTCACTATCTTCCTGCAATGTATTAATGATGCTTAAAGCTATGTGAGAACAGAAGCAATGTTGCCTTTGCCCTCGTAATTTACCGGGAAATTGGCAGCCATTCTTTTTCAGGGTACTAAATAATCATTTGTCAAGTTCTATTTATCTTCTGTAACTACAGATATTGACTCAAAAAACTACAGTTCCTCTCAGACTGATTTCTATTCTAGCAGATGCTTTTCTTCTCATCGCTTGCAATCAGAATAGAGTGGTTATCTTAGAATTCATTATTATTCTACTGTTATATTATCAGCTAAAGGAAAGGTGAGAACAGAAGATGGGGTTAAATTTACATGAGTAGCAGGGAAAGGAGGTAAACAAAGCACACAGCTACAACCACACACACCTTGATAGAACTAAAAGAGTGTAAGAAACGTCTAGTCTGAGCTTTCCGCCTGCAGATGAGAACTACGTAATATAAGATCAAGGACTAAACTAAAACCTGTCTTGACTCCAAATGGACCACCTTTTTTTTTTAATGATAGGTACAAGATTCAGATCTTGCCTTATGGTCCTCTTCCAGAACCAAAGCCCGACTTCCCCACTTCCCTGGTTCCAGTTCTCAGGAGAAAGTCCTCTCAGGAAGCCCGAAGGGAAACATCATATTGGAAGAGGGGTCAGTGGATCGGCCCATGGGTACTGAAGCATACACAAAAAGTACCCCAAAACGGACCGTGGTCTACTTCGAATATTTAGCGCCACTGGCCCTTGAACTAACCCATAATTCCAGCTACTTCCAGTCCGAGGATCTGCCCTGAATAGCCAATAAATTTCTACCACTCTGCTGCGAACCTAACAAATGTCTATGTCCTGTCGCCCCCTGAACACAAGGGAGTGCCCTCCCGGCACAGTAATCTCAGCAACCTGCCGAAGCCACCTTCCTGCCGAGGGACGCAGCCCGGACTAAATCCCGCGACCCCAGAGAACAGCCTCCGGAGCCTGGCGATGACGTCACGCTGCCCCTTTCTAGCATCGCGAGACTCTCTCCTCCCTCACCCTGTTCCCTAAACCACCAGCTGCCCGCGCCCGCTGCCAGACAGAGGCAGGGATGGCAAGCCGCGGAGCCGGGGTGGTGACGAGAGTAGCAGTTCCGCCATTGGTCGAGGAAGCCTGAGGGACGGGCCAGCGTGGGGAGCAAGGAGAGACCAAGGCGGTGGCCCCGAGAGAGCCAGAGCAATGGAGGCCAACATACCGAAGCGGAAGGAGTCTGGCAAATCCCTGCGTATCAAAGTCATCTCCATGGGCAACGCTGAAGTGGGAAAAGTGAGTACCGCGCTGGGAGGGGCGGGACCACAGCGCGGCGGAGCGACGTGGCGATTGGCTGGGAAGGCGGCCACTCAACAGCTTGGGACCCAGCCTCCTCCCCGCCCCTGAGCAGGCCTGGGTGTCCTGGGGGCTGCGGCTCGGCGGGGAAAACTCTCCTATCCTTTTTGACCTTTGGGTTGCCCACTTCCAACACCTAAGAAGGTTTTCTAGTGTCTTCTAACCCTTGAATGTATCCCAAAGAGAGTAAGGAGGCCTGGGTCCTTATGTCAGATCGTTTTGCCTGGATACCATATTTGCGTTCTAGGTGACCCGTCCAGGACTCAGAGGTGGAGAAAAAAAGTTTAGTTACCCCCAGCAGAGCTGGGGAGCCGAAGGGAACTTACTGGGCCGTGTGTGAGGATGGGGATTTGTAAAATTTACTCCGCAGACGTGGAGACCAGAATCTACATTTCATTTGTAAGAGAGCATAACTGATGTTGAAGGTGTTTCACAGGGTACGTGCAATGGATGTCAAGGAACCTGCATTATTTTGTTTTGTTCGTTTGTTTTGTTTTTATTTCTGGTAGTGTCACCACATCCATTATCTCAAAGAAGTCTTAGTTCCACTGCCTTTTTCTGTGCTGCTTCTACTGGCTGTCAGCTCTAAGCTCTCCCATAGTATGGGGGGAGGGAGGGCGAGAGGTGAATGGAGGTCTTTCCCCACATGAATTCTAAGACTGCCTCTTCCTCACCGAAATTGTCTCTCCTTCAGGGTAAATGGAAGCTGTTGGTTAAGAACCTTCCGAGGTCATCAAATCAGTGACTGAGACAGGATTAGAACCTGGGTGCTCACATTCATTGCAGTGCTCTCTTTCCATCATTATTTGCTGTCAAAATCAACTCCCAGTAGGATCTACATGCCAAAAAGCTGTTAATGGGAGTGTTTATGCCAGTGTCCTGCACATAGTTGATGCTCAGTAAATGTTTATTAGTGTCTTCTCTTTTCATTTAGTATTATGTTGTACTGTTTATGTATCTATGTGTATGTGGGTATTAACATAGCTGAAAGTCTACAATTATTGAATGTCAATTATGTGCCAGGCATTGAAAAGAAAAGAATAAAACCTCTAGAAGGTTATGTACTAAGCTGGCTAAGTGAGTATGCTCACTTTTAAAATTTTACTATGCTTAATGGTGCAATGTTAGAAATAGCTTAAAATGCCCAGTGTGTCACCACATTTATGTAATATGGTTCTAGATTTATTAGCCCATGCAATTAGACAAGGGAAAGAAATAACATACAAAATGCTGGAAAGGAGAAAGCAAAATTATCAGTATTTGTTAATGATATGATTGTTTATCTGGAAACCCAAAGAGAATTAACTGAAACGCTATTAGAAAAGACAAAATTAATATACAAAACTTTACAGCTTTACTATATCAAACTATAATTGTTTGGACTATATAATTGAAAAACTTTTTTTTTTTTGCGGTATGTGGGTCTCGCTGTTGTGGCCTCTCGTTGTGTAGCTGGTATGTGGCAGAGCTGGGATTTGAATCCAGGCATTCTAGCCCTAGAGTCTGTGCTTCTCTGTTTGTTTGTTTTTGCGGTACGCAGGCCTCTCACTGCTGTGGCCTCTCCCGTTGCGGAGCACAGGCTGCGGACGCGCAGGCTCAGCGGCCATGGCTCATGGGCCCAGCCACTCTGTGGCACGTGGGATCTTCCTGGACCAGGGCACGAACCCGTGTCCCCTGCATCGGCAGGCAGACTCCCAACCACTGCGCCACCAGGGAAGCCCTGAAAAACTATTTTAATTTACAATAACAACCAAAATAAAGGGCCTAGGTTTAAACTTATGAAGGGAGCACCTAGGACCTATATGAAAAACATTTCTACAAAGGGACACAAAATTACTTAGATAGATGCAAAGATATACTTTCTTCTTAATTAGGATCACTCAATATTTTAGAGATGCCGGTTCTTTAAAATAATCTACAAATGTGATTCAGTTCCAGTTAAAACAGCAATACTTTTTTTTCCTTCAGAACATAGTAAAAGGTACTAAAGTCCTTATGAAAAATTAAATGTGAGAATCAGCAAGAAAATTATGGAAAAGAAATGAGAGGAGACTAACACTACCAGATATTAAAACATATTTTAAAGTTACAGTCTTTTCCTATTGATACTGGAGAGGAAATATAGGGACATCAGTGGAACAGAATGGAGTCCAGAAATGAACCCAAACATATAAGGAAATTCAGTTTACAACAAATATAGTTAAACTGGGAAAGTAGGGACCATTTAATAAGCACTTTTACAACAACTTTCTACTATTTGGGGGTGGAGTGGATTCCTATTGAATGCCTTTCTCAAAGATAAATTTTTCACAGATAAAAGATTTAAATGTAATTTAAGAATTTTGCCTTAGTTATAAAAGTAATACATACTCATTTTAAAGAATTTGGAAAATATAGGAAGATATACAGATAAATAATTTCAAGTTAAAAATTAAGGCATGCCCTAGTAAATAATCCTTGCATCAAAGGGCAAATCAAAGCAAATGACAAAATAACTAGAAAGCAATGAAAGGAGAGAATGCATGCCAAAATCTTCAGGGCAAATTTAAAGCTGTAGTGAAGGGAAAATGCATTATCTTACTCATTTCTAAAAAAGGGAGATTAAAAACTAAAGGAACATAATAGTTGTACAACTTTGTGAATATGCCTAGAAAGGAACATAATAGTTGTACAACTTTGTGAATATGCCTAGAACCGCCGAATTGTACGCCTTAAAAGTATGAATATTATGGTATATTATGGTGTGGAATTTTAAAAAGTTAAGGAACTTAAGACAGAAGAAAAAGGACACAAAATTCACCAAGAGAAAGAGAGAATTCCCTGGAAAGATTAATGAAAAAGAAAAATGCCTAAAATTTTATTTAAGAAAAATAGAGAAAGCAAAAAATTACAAGATTAATACTGAAAAGGAGACATAATCACATACTGGCAGAAACTGAAAGAAAGACTAGAGACTACTACATTCAGTTCTGTGGGAGCACATTTCAAAATGTAGAGGAAATGGAGGATTTCTTAGCTAAATATAATTACCAAAATTGACTCAAAAAGTAGAAAACACAAATGACCAGTCACTTAAGGAGAAGTTGGAAAAGCAATTAAAAGACTTACTATCCAAAAAGGTATCAGGATCAGATGGCTTCATGAACAAGCTTTATTTAAGCTCTAAATAACGCATAATTTCAGTTAAGTTATTCCAAGGCAAAGAAAAAGATGAACAGCACTCCAATTTATTTATGTAAAGTCATGATAACTTAAATAGCAAAACTTGATATAGTATCAAAAAAGAAAAGTATATACCATTTTCACATATACATACAGATGCATAATTCCTAAATATCCACAAATAGAATTCAGCAACATATCAAAACAATTTCACTATTAGCAAGTAGGGTTTATCCCACAGAGTGCAAACTTGGTTAAACATCAAGAAGTTAATCAACATAATTTGTTATATGAACTGATTACTAGAGAAAGTATTTTCTGTACTGTAAAAAAAAAATGATATAATCAACCTAATAAACACTTTAAGCAAAATCAGAATAAAATGAAGCTACTTAAATATGAAAAACAATATTTTTTATTATTATTATTAAAACTATAGTTATTGTTAACCAACAGCAAACATACCAAATGGTAAGTCCATTTCCTTTAAAATTAGATGCAGAAAAGGATACATACTATTTTCTTTTATTATTCAGCATTGTTTTAGAGGTTCTGGAGATGCAATAAGAAAAAGGAGGTTCCCAAGGGCTTAACTCCCTCAATGGGGGAATTTCTCTGTGGTCTTTGTTTATATCCAATTCAGCTTTCTGCATTGGCATCAATTTACCCCAGAATCCCAGCCCAGTTCTCAGTGTCCTCTAGGATCTGATCCTGATGTTCTTACCATTGACTCTTCATATCAACCAACTCTGAAGACTGCCCTAATTCTAGATTTCCAGTTATAGTAAATATTTTCCTCTTAAGTCAGTTGAATTGGTTTCCCTTACTTGCAGTCAAAAGTACCCACATCGTACAGTATTATATATACTTCTCTGGAGTTTGCTTTTTCTCTCTCTCTCTTTTTTTTTAAATGACATCCAGGATTTATTTATTTATTTATTTTATTTATTTTTTGGCTGTGTTGGGTCTTCATTGCTGCGCACAGGCTGTCTCTAGTTGCAGCGAGCGGGGGCTACTCTTCGTTGCAGTGCGCGGGCTTCTCATTGTGGTGGCTTCTCTTATTGTGGAGTGCAGGCTCTAGGCACATGGGCTTCAGTAGTTGTGGCATGTGGGCTCAGTAGTTGTGGCTCACGGGCTCTAGAGCACAGGCTCAGTAGTTGTGGTGCACAGGCTTAGGTGCTCCGCGGCATGTGAGATCTTCCCAGACCAGGGATCAAACCTGTGTCCCCTGCATTGGCAGGGGGATTCTCAACCACTGCACCACCAAGGAAGCCCTGCTTTTTCTCTCTTAACAGTAGATTGTGGTGATTCCTCCAATTATCTGACATAGCTCCAATCACTCTTTTTCATGGTTGCATAATAGTCCGTGACATGCGCGTATCCCCTCTACTGATGAGAATTCACTTGTTTCCCTTTTTCTCTACTACAAACAATCTTGCTATAATACACTTCTATAGGTATATATATCCTTAAATACCTGGACTAGATTCCCAGGGGTAGAACTGCTGAGTTGAATAGCACATTTTAAAATTTTAGTAGCAATTGCCAATTGCTCTTCAAAAAGGTGTGTTTCTACCAGTGATATGCTGGTACATTTCCGCCTAACTCCCTGCCAACACAGTATTGTCATTCTTTTGATTGCTACTGATCTGGTTAGTGAGAAGTAATTTCATTGTTACTTTAATTTGCATTTCACTGACCACAGATGAAGCTGAGCATCTTTTCAAATGCTTATTGAATATTTGGATTTGCTTTTCTGTGGATTGCTCAATTTATAGTCCCTGCCTATTTTTCTGTTGGATAATGTGTCTTTCTTACCAGTTTTTCTGGTTGGGGGACGTTAGAGTTATTAACTTTTTGCCAGTCATATGAGTTACAGATATTTGCCCCAGTATGTTGTCTTTTAAAACTTTTATATTTTACCATACAATTGATTTTATTATTATTTGTATATACTCAATTATGCCTATCTTTTTAAAATTGAAATATAGTTGACGTATAATATTATGTTAGCTCCAGGTGTACTACATAGTGATTTGACATTTGCATACGTTATGAAATGATCACCACAAGTCTAGTAACCAGCTGTCCCCATACAAAGTTATTACAATATTATTGACTATATTCCTTATGCTGTATAACACATCCTAGTAGCTTACGTTTTGTAAGTGGAGGTTTGTACCTGATAATCCCATTCATCTATTTCACTTCCCCATCCCCCGTACCCTCTGGCAACCACCCATTTGTTCTCTGTATCTGAGTCTGTTTCTGTTTTGTTTCCTTTGTTTCTTAGATTCTACATATAAGTGAGATCATATGCTAGTTGTCTTTCTTTGACTTATTTCACTTAGCATAATTCCCTCTAGAATTCATTCATGTTTTCACAAGTGGTAAGATTTCATTTTTTTAAAATAGCTGAGTAATATTCCATTTTTATATGTCACATCTTCTTTATCCATTCGTCTACGGATGGACACTTAGGTTGCTTCCATATCTTGACTATTGTAAATAATGCTGCAGTGAATATTGGGGTGCATATATTTTTTCGAATTGGTGTTTTTGTTTTCTTCAGGTATATACCCACAAGTGAAATTGCTGGATCATATGGTAGTTCTATTTTATTTTTTTTAGGAACCACCGTACTGTTTTCCATGTGGCTGCACCAATTTACAATCCCACCAGCATTGCACGAGGGTTCCTTTTTTTTTCACATCTTCTCTAACACTTGTCATTTATTGTCTTTTTGATGATAGACATTCTGACAGGTATAAAAGGTGATATCTCATTGTGGTTTTGATTTGCATTTCCCTCATGATTAGTGGTACTGAGCATCTTTTTCATGTGCCTGTTGACCATCTGTATGTCTTCTTTGGAAAAATGTCTATTCAGATCCTTTGCCCATTTTTTAATTGGGCTATTTCATTTTTTTGATGTTGAGTTGTCTGAGTTCTTTCTATATTTTGAATATTAACCCCTTATCAGATATATCGTTTGCAAGAATATTCTCTCAGTCAGTAGGCTACCTTTTCATTTTGTTGATAGTTTCCTTTGCTGTGCAAAAGCTTTTTAGTTTGATGTAGTCCCATTTGTTTATTTTTACTTTTGTCTCTCTTGCCTGAGGAGACAGATCCAAAAAAAATTTTGCTAAGACTGATGTCTAAGAGTGTACTACCTATGTTTTCTTCTAGGAGTTTTATGGTTTCAGGACTTAGATTTAAGTCTTTAATCCATTTGACTTTATTTTTGTATATGGTGTGAGAAAGTAGTCCAGTTGATTCTTTTACATATAGCTGTCCAGTCTTCCCAACACCATTTATTGAAGGGGGTGTCTTTTACCATTATATATTCTGCCCTCTTTGTCATTGATTAATTGACCATGTAAGTGTGGGTTTGTTTCTGGGCTCTCTATTCTGTTCCATTGATCTATGTGTCTGTTTTTGTGTCAATAACCTACTGTTTTGATTACTGTCATTTTGTAGTATAGCTTGAAATCAAGGGGTATGATACCTCCAGCTTTGTTCTTTTTTCAAGATTGCTTTGGCTATGCCTGTCTTTTTTTTTTTTTTTTCTTTATTGGAGTATGGTTGCTTTACAATGTTGTGTTAGCCTCCACTGCACAACAAAATGAATCAGCCATACACATACAGATTATGCCTGTCTTTTATGGTTTCTGGGTTTTCTTTCTTGGTTGAAAAGGTTTCCCTAAGGTTGTACATATATTGCACATTTTCTTCTGAAATTTTTATTGTTTTATTTTTAAATGCTTAAATCATAAATTTATCTGTAATTTATTTTTGTATATAGGGAAGTTCAGGGCCCAACTTAAATTTTTTCCTGATGGATATGCAATTGTGCCAGTAACATTTTACTAAATAGATTTTTTTTTCCCCATTGACTTTAAATATCACCTTTGTCACTTTTTAAATTTTTATATATAATGGGATCTATTTCTGAGCTCTCTGTTCTGTTCTACTGACCTACTTGTCTATTCTTATGCCAGTATAATACTCTCTCAGTTTCAGACTATATTTTAATATTTGTCAATACAAATTCCCACCTCTTTCTACTGCCCTGCCCCTTTCCTGTTTTTCATACTTGGATTAGTTCTTCTCGGATAACTGTTCTTTCATATGAATTTTAGGGTAATTCTATTAGGCAAAAAAAGATTCAAACCTTAAGATTTTTTTTCAAAACTTAAGATTTTAATTGGTTAAGATTTTAATTGGAACTGCATTAAAAAAGTACCTAAAAATCTATTTAAGAAAATAGAGAAAGCAAAAAAGTCTCTCTATATTTATGTTATTTAACTTAGTTTATAAGATCCTAAGGTCCAGGAACCCTGTCTCTTTGGTTATAGGGAGTGGTTATTCATACCATTAATTAAATGTGTATCTCTTTAAATACTTAGGGCTAGTGTTTAAATAGTGTACTGGAATTAAAGGACTTCCAGATCCCTTAATCTCATGAATAATTTAGAAAAAGGCTGTATTTATTTTTCTAGGATATTGTGAGAGAAAACATTTGAGAAGTGCTTTCAACCTATAAAGTGTTTTTTAAAAGTATAGCCTCTTAGCAGTACTCACTCCAAAGAAGTTTTTCCTTCAGTTCACAATGAGCTTATTAAGTACTTTTTAAAGCAACTGTCCTATTTAATATAGATTGAGGTTCATCAGGAAAGTGTTTGAGCAGAATAAGCTTCATGACCAGCACTTCAAGTAAATTATGTTTCATGAGTGCTAAGGATTGCCATTAATGTACAAGTCATTTTAATTCAGTTTTTCATTGGCATTGAGCTAATTGCTCAGATATAAAGTTATAAGATATAAAGAAGTAAAATACTGGTGCTTGCCCTCAAGTAGTTTACTGTCTAGCTGAAGAAGTAAGATAAATATGCACATGTGAAAAGATAACAAGGCAGTGAATAACTGATAACTAATACATTATATATGTATATATACATTTATATACATATATAGTATATGTACTATATACACATATAGTATATAAAAAGTGTTAGAGAAATTCAGATGTAGGCAAGATCTCTTATAACCTGGAAGCTCAGAGTTTGCACTGGACCTTAAAGGATAAGTAAGATTTGGAAAGAAGGGAGAAAGCTCTTTCCAAGTAGAGAGAAAAGTAATGACAAAAGTCAGGCCCGGGAGTTTTGCAGAAATGGAGGGTTTATATTTGAAGGGTTTAGACAGAAAAAACAGATTAGGGCCAGATTATGGAGGATCTTGAATAACGGACAAAGGAATTTGGATGCTGAACTCTTGGCAGTGAGAAGCCACTGAAGATTTTTGAGTTAGGGAAGTGAAATAACATTAGTGGTATGCAGTGCTGATTGAAGTTGGGAGGGAAAGGGGACATAAAGACCAATAAAGAATTTCCTGTAGTTGCAGTTGTACAGAAGTAGATGATGAAGACTTAAACCAGAATGGTACCAGTGGGAATTGGAGTGAGGAGAAAGATGGAAGAAACATTCAAAAGAAGATTTAGAAAGACTCAGAATCAAACGTGACTTTAATAATTTAATACCCTGTAATTGGGAAAATGGTGATATTATGAACAGAACTAGGATGTGAGCAGGATTCGCTGTTTATGTATAAGATTAGTTCATTTTTGGGCATTTTGAGTTTGTGGAACAGTGAGTGGGGCATCTAAGTAGAAATTAGTCTGGTAGATATTTGGAGATGTGGATCTGGTCTGGGGAGGGAGGTCAAGATAGACACATATTTTGGTATTATTATTAAAAATATACGAGCAGAAGAGGTCTTCAGAAGAAAAGAGAAGGACTTCTCTGGTGGCTCAGTGATTAAGAATCCGCCTGCCAATGCAGGGGACATGGATTCAATCCCTGGTCTGGGAAGATCCCACATGCCGCTGAGCAGCTAAGCCCGTGCGCTACAACTGCTGAGCCTGCGCTCTAGAGCTGGGGAGCCACAACTACTGAGCCCATGTGCCACAACTACTGAAGCCCACGTGCCTAGAGCCCGTGCTCCACAACAAGAGAAGCCACCGCAAGGAGAAAACCGCGCACCACAAGAAGAGTAGCCCCTACTCGCTGCAACTAGAGAAAGCCCACGCGCAGCAACGAAGACCCAACGCAGCCAAAAATAAATAAATAAATAATAATAATTTATTAAAAAAAAAAGAAAAGAGAACAAGGATTGAACACTAAACTGAAAACATACCCATATTTGGTATTAAGGGAAGAATTTTAAAATAATTTTTCTTTAAAATCTTCACCTTTAGTATTTGTTTCAGTTATTTTATAGTTTTGGCTTTTGAAAAAGCTTTGTGTCTCGTGGTGAATGAAGAAACCATAATGAAGAAATGTGCTTATTTTGTATACGTTCTCAGAGTGTCTTTACTAAAAGCATGTATTTTTACCTTTTTAGAGCTGTATTATAAAGCGATACTGTGAGAAAAGATTTGTGTCTAAATACCTTGCAACAATTGGAATTGACTATGGAGTCACAAAGTGAGTACATATATTCTTTCCTTGGGCTTGCAAATTACATAGAAATTCAGAACCCTTCTAAACTGATCTGTCTTGAAATGGAGAGTCTGAAGATAAACTGGGACACATAAGAATGAGACCTTTACAGATAGTAGTAATCACATCATTTGTTCATCATGGAGTACCTTCTGTTTGCCAGGCTTCGTGTGGGGTGTAGGGTCTGGTGATGAGCAAGTCTGCACGAAGCCTGCCTGGCAGATGTAGCTTTTCAGGAAGCATGTTTCTATATAAGCAGGTCTCGTTAGCAGGTATATTTTTAGAGAATTTTGAAATATTCTTTCCCAAAAGCCTAAATATTATGTGGAAAATTTTCTATCAGAGAACTTCCTTTTATGATCTTTACATCCTATTAGAATCCAGCAAAAATGATCTGGGAAGAGTAAAATTAGGTATAAATGGGGATTTTTTTGGAGATGAATCAAGGGTGGGTTGAGCTTGGGGAGATAGGGTCACATTAACAGGAAATTACACTGGGGGAAAGTAGAATTGGGGTAGACAGCACATCCCCAAAGGTGGAATTTCAGGTGCTCACTGTTCAGACCCCAACCTGCCCCTTCCCTTCTCTCTTATCTCATTCTTTTACACACTTTGCTCTCCACCCATGCTGAATTTGTGCCATCATACTTTCCTATCTCAGTGCCATCATTCATTCTGTCCACCTGAAATGTCCTTTCCCCTCATCTCTCCGCCTGTCAATCTCCTCAAGGTATAAAGTGTAACTGAACAGCTTTCTGAACAGCTCCTTTATCAGTCAGGACTCATTTTAGTTGAAAATGACAGAAATATTAAAATTCTCTGCTATTCATGGGTCTTAGCATAAATTGTCTTGTGTTATCGTTTGTATATGTTTAATGTCTCCTGCTAGATTTAAAGCTCCATTAAGAAGGGGCTATTAGTATAAATTATCTCCAAGTGCCTGTTACAGTGCTTATACATAGTCGATACTCAATAAATAATTATTGTTAGGTAAGATAGATACATCTGAAGAGGAAGTTTGCAACATTAGAATATGAGGGCAACATTCAAGAAGGTAGACTAAAGTGGTAGGGTGTATCTATACTTCAGGGCACAGGATTTCATCAGTTATATGGTAGGATATCCTATTCAAGGCAGTTTTGTTTTGAATCCATGTTAAGTAGCTAATTTATTCATTTAAGAAATAAGAGTTATCATGTTATGCCCTAGAACTGTGGTTTATTCAACAGACTACAGTCATCTCTCAATATCCAAGGGATGTTGGTTCCAGGATCCCCTGTGGATACCAAAATCTGCAGATGTTCAAGTCCCTTATATAAAATAGTGTAGTATTTGCATGTAACCTATGCACATCCTCTCAATACTTTAAATCATCTCTATAATACCTAATACAATATATCAATAAATAGTTTTAAATACAGTGTTAATGCTATGTAAATATATAGTTGCCACCTTGTGGCAAATTCAAGTTTTGCTTTTTAGAACTTTCTGGAATTTTTTTCTGAATATTTTTGATCCAAGTTTAGTCGAATCCATGGATACAGAGCCTTCCGTAAGGCTGACTGTATTGTTTCTGGTTGATTTTTTATTTTTATTTTTTGTCTTATGGTGAGGAGGAGAATATGATTGACAGAAACCCAACTCAAGCCAAAAAAAAAATCAATTCACATAATCCAATTATAAGGATGTAGCTGGGTCTCAGAGATAGCTGGAACCAGGGAGAGAATATAACCTGGTCCTTTCATGACGTATCTCTCTCTACCTTTTGGCTCCTTCTCCGCAGCTGCTGGTAGCTCTCAAGTTTACCAAAACTAATCACAAATTTAAAAAATACCAGGTAAGGTTTTGATTGTCCAGGTGGAGATAGGTGCCTTTCCCCAGCTCAGTTAGCTGTGGCCAGCAGAGTGGCATCAAAAAAGAAGATGGAAGAACCCATTTAAACCACAGTTGGGAGAAGGAGGGTACTCTTTTGGGCAGTCAAAACAATAGATTCGTATATGTATAGCTGATTCACTTTGTTATAAAGCAGAAACTAACACACCATTGTAAAGCAATTATATTCCAATAAAAATGTTAAAAAACAAAACAAAACAAAAATAGATTCCCACTCCATCCTTCAGATTTCAGTATACTTAAGAATTAGTTGTAGAGTTTGTGAAAATGAATATTCCTAAGACCCACCCACTAAGATTTTGATTCACGGGATCTGAGGTGGGGCACAGGACTACATTTTAAACACCCTCCCCATATTTCCATATAATGATGCAGGTGGTCTTCAGGCCACAATTTAGGAAAGCAAGCACTGGCTTGAGGTAATGAATTACCATTTTTCTTAAGGTAATTTCCTCTGTCAGACTTCTGAATTAAATTGACCTCTTTTGAGTTGCAATTTGTGAACACATTTGTGTTACTTCCTGATTTTATAAACTTCAGTTCCATCCCTTCTCAGCTGCTATCTGGCAAAACTTTCTAATATAAATTGTTACACGAGATCTAATGCAGATGCTCTCAAACTCTGTTGTTGTTTTGTTTTGCTGTTCTCACACTGTCTTTTGTAAGATGGATCCTGATTTCACAGATGTTAAAATGAAAACAAATTTGCATCTTAGAATTGATGAAATATGGCAGAGAATTCAGGAATGAAGAAATCATGATGATTAGTAGTTAGTTTGATTGAAATATACAAGTAATATAAAACAACTGTAGGAATTATGGTTTCAGAAAAGAAAGTAGAAAAAAAAGTGAAAAAAAAGTAATAGAGGATATTATAAACTTGGACAGGGAACAATAATCATAAATAAGCCAGGAGGTAGCATAGAAACAGTGGGAGCAGGTGCTGCTGTCCTTGTAGTCCATGGGAGGGACTCTTATCAATGCTGTCTAAACTGAAACATGCTACTTAAAAAAACATAACTTTAATCTGTTAATTTATTGCTAATAATCTCCATTTTTAACCTTACAGGAATGTTTTTAGGAAATACTGTTTCTGTAGTAAAGAGCATTTATATTTAAAGCTCAATAATTCCTCCCAGTTTACATCAGTTTCTTTTTTTTTCTTTTGTTAAATTCAGTGAAATGTAAATTTTACGCTTTTAAATTAATATAATCCCAATTTTATAAAAATATTTATGTCTATCAGTCTTATCTATGTACACAAAGAAGTCTATAGTAATGTTCATCTATATTAATGAAGGTTTTTCTTCTGGGTGGTAGGATTTGGGATAACTTTTAAACTTTCATCTTTCTACTTTTCTTTAGTGTTTGAATTATTTATGAAGTTTCATTCATTCATTTTCCAATAGTGATTTTAATTTTTTTTTGTATGTGAACATTCATAGAAGCTATATTTCTAGTAGCGCCAAGTTAGAAACAACTCAACTGTCCATCAACAGATTAATGGATAAACAAACTGTGGCATATTCATATGATGGAATACTACTCAGCAACAAAAGGAACAAGCTATTCATATATGCAGCAACATAGATAAACCCTAAAATAATAATGTTGAGTAAACGAAGGTAGACAAAAAAGTGAACACATGGTATGATTCCACATATATCCAATTCTAGAAAAAGTAAACTGACCTAATAGTGACTGATAGCAGATCAGTGGTTGGCTAAGTAGGGCAGGAAGGGCAGGAAGGAGGGGTTTCAAAGGGGCCCAAGGAAATGAGTGATATGTTCATTGTCTTGACTGTGGTGATGGCTTCACAGGCGCAGACATATGTCAAACTCATCAAATTATATACTTTAAACATGCGCAGCTTACTGTACATCAATTATACTAAAGTAAAGCTGTCCTAAAGAAGGAGGAGGAGGGAAGGTGGCAGCCCTTGGCCCCATGGTGGAGACCAGTCACTCCTCTGCTCTCCTGGTTGGGTGCAGATGTGAGTGTGGGGTTTATCTACAGAATCTTGTCTCCTCTGCCATCCAGGTATTCTTTACCTACACAGCTGTGTCTCCCCCAGTTGTTCCAGGTTTCTCAAAGGCAGGGCAGTGCCTTCTGTGTCCAGCCTCTCCTGGGGTTGACCATTCTAGTCTGGTCACATATTTGCAGAGATGGGCAGCCAAGATAGGGAGGTTCTGTAACATCTGGTGCGTGGGCTCTGCTGCTCCAGAGGGCAGAAATGGGGCCACACAGGAGCCACAGGGACCACATGCCAGGTCAGCACCTTTGCTGGGGAGCTTGCCGTCGGTTTGCCCTAACACCACTGAGTGTGGGCGGGGAGACGACTCCACACCCTTCTTTCCAGATAAGAAAACGAGGCCCAGAGTCCTGGGGTGGGGACCGAGGTGAAAAAAGAATGGAAACGGCCTCCCAAAGGAGGCTGCCTGCAGTCACGCACAATCCTTCGAGGGTCCCGCGGCCTGCCCCGTTACTCCGTCAGCCATCCCCAACCAGCCGCCTTTGCTATAGAAACAGTAATAGTGATTTTTCTTTAAAAAAATAAAAGGACTGGAAGCAAGTATACTGTGATGTTAACAGTAGTTAATTCTAACATGAATGGTTGTTACTTCCCTTTTTGTTCTCTTCTGTATTTCAAAATTTCTGAAAACAAATTGACTATTGTTCTTGCTCAGATGAAGGGCATAGGAAAATTAAACAATCAACATTAATAATATACATCTTTATACTGTTTATTTTATACTATTTATTGTACTGCATGGTAACCAAGCATAACCAGTAGTAATTACGATGTCTTACTAAGTGAAGTAAAACATTTTGTTTTCCTTCATCTTGCTCCTACTGTCCCTAACCCATTTTTTTTTTAGCACCACAGTAGTAGCTACTATTTGTTTGTTACGGGGTGTGGACTGAAGTGTCGAGGTAAGGTGAGGCTAAATGAGGGTGTTTATTCCAAGTGAGTTCAGGGTTCTTAAAACAGGAGCCACCTGCCAGGTTGTGGCTCCTGTTGTAAAGATTATCTGGAATCAAGAAGAGGCACTAAGAAAGTACCTCTTTTAAATTTCATACACATAACCTTTTGAAATTCATAAGCGACATAAATGATATTAACATGAATACAGAAGCCACGACCTTCTTTGGGATTGTTTGCATTTGAACATTTCAGGGTACAAGTCAGAGACAGAGAAATCAAAGTTAACATCTTCGATATGGCTGGACATCCCTTCTTCTACGAGGTAAGAAAGACTTTTTGAGAAAACCTATATCCAGTATTGTCAGTGGGTTGAAGGAAAGATCCCGAATTACCGAACAACCAGTATTCAAGTCATGTGTAAAAATAGGTAAATTTAGCTGGTGTTTGTGGCTTCCCTTCGGAGCTTTACCTTAATGGATATCTGTTGGTCTTCTGTGCTGTCCCCTTAAATAGTGGTAGGAAATTTTGTTGCTAATGTTTCAAACACTTAGATAAGATATTTTAACCTTCAAAGGACTGTTGCTTTTTACTTTGTGCCTTAGCCCAGAATGTGAAAAGATAATTACATAGGTACAGGAACTTAGGAATTCAGAAATGAACCCTTTGTAGCAGTGTTCTAGAGCGATTTTCCAGTGCACTCCTCAGTCATGTGTGCTCTCTCCCCAGAAGAAGCGAAAGCAGCCTCACTTGGTTTACTTTCATCTGCTTATCAGTCCTAAGTAGTCTCAAAATCAATCTCATGGCCTTTATCTTTTGTTTTTCCTTCCTTGGGTTTTTCATTTATTTCCTCCCTTCTGCTTGCTTTGGGTTTATTCTACTCTTCTTGTTCTAGGTTCTTGAGGTGGGAGCTTAGATTATGGATTTGAGACCTTCTTTTCTAATGTATGCATTTAGTATTATAAATTCCCCTCTCAGTACTACGTAGCTGTATCCCACAAATTTTGATATGTTGTATTTTCATTTTCATCTCATTCATTCAGCTTTTTTTAAAAATTTCCCTTGAGATTTTCTGTTTGGCCTGTGGATTATTTAGAAGTGTGTTGCTTAGTTTCCAAGTGTTAGAAATTTTCCTGTTATCTTTCTGTTATTGATTTCTAGTTTGATTTCATTGTGATCAGAGAACACACTATATGATTTCAGTTTTTAAAAATTTGTTGAGGTTTCTTTTTCATGGCCCAGGACGTGGTCTATCTTGGTATATGTTACATGGGTGCTTGAAAAGAATGTATATTCTGCTACTGTTGGATAAAGTGTTCTATAAATACTTATTAGAGCCTGTTGGTCAGTGGTGTTGTTGAGTACTTTTATATCCTTGCTGATTTTCTGTTTAGTTCTGTCAGTTGCTAAAAGAGGGGTTTTGAAGTTTCCAACATTAATTGTGGATTTGTCTGTTTCTCCTTTTAGTTCTATTGATTTTTGCTTCACATATTTTGCAGCTCTCTTGTTTGGTGCATATACATTTAGGATTGCTATGCCTTCATTATATAATTTTATTATTATATCCTGTCCCCCCTGTGTCTCTGGTAATTTTCTTTCTAATGTCTGTTTTATCTGATATTAATATAGACATTTCTGCTTTCCTTTGATTAATATTTGCATGATACATCTTTTTCTATCCTTGCACTTTCAGCCTGCTTATATCATTATATTTGAAATGATAAGACAATACATAGTTCAATCATGTTTTTTAATGTATTATGCCAATTTCTGTCCTTAGATCACCTACTCTTATGTAGTTATTGATATGTGAGCGTTTAAGTTTATTATTTTTGTTTGTTTGTTTTCCATTTTTTTAAAAAATGAATTTATTTATTTATTTTTGGCTGCTTTGGGTCTTTGTTGCTGCCCGCGGGCTTTCTCTAGTTGTGATGAGCGGGGGCTACTCTTCGTTGCGGTGCATGGGCTTCTCATTGTGGTGGCTTCTCCTGTTGTGGAACACGGGCTCTAGACACGCGGGCTTCAGTTGTTGTGGCACGTGGGCTCAGTAGTTGTGGCTTGTGAGCTCTAGAGCGCAGGCTCAGTAGTTGTGGTGCACAGGCTTAGTTGCTCTGTGGCATGTGGGATCTTCCCGGACCAGGGCTCAAACCTGTCCCCTGCATTGGCAGGTGGATTCTTAACCACTGTGCCACCAGGGAAGCCCTTGTTTTCCATTTTTCATTTCTGTTTTCTTTTTCCTGCCTTCCTGTGGGTTACTTGAACATTTTTTGAATTCCATTTTGATTTGTCAAGTGTTTTTTAAATAAATTTATTTATTTTATTTTATTTTTGGCTGCATTGGGTCTTTGTTGCCGCGCGCAGGCTTTCTCTAGTTGTGGCGAGTGGGGGCTACTCTTCGTTGCGGTGTGTGGACTTCTCATTGCGGTGGCTTCTCTTGTTGTGGAGCACGGGCTCTAGGCACATGGGCTTCAGTAGTTGCGGCTCGTGGGTTAGCTGCTCCACGGCATGTGGGATCTTCCTGGACCAGGCATTGAACCCATGTTCCCTGCATTGGCAGGTGGATTCTTAACCACTGTGCTACCAGGGAAGCCCCTCTATAGTGTTTTTGAGTAAATCTTTCTGCATAGCTTTATTAGTGGATACTCTAGTTATTATATAAGTTATCACAGGCTACTGGTGGTGTTACTTTAACAGTTTGAGTGGAGTGTAGAAACTTTTCCTTCTTTTACGCCCTTTTATCCTCTCCCATTTATAATATAATTGTCTTAAATATTTTCTCTAAGTATATTAGAAGCACAACAGTGTTTAATTTTTGCTTAACTGTCAAACATAATTTAGAGAACTTAAGAGAGAAGGAAAGCATATTGAATTCACCTGTATTTTTACTTACTCTGTTCTTTCATCCTTTGTTATGTTCCAGGGTTCCTTCTTTTATCATTTCCTTTCTGTGTGGAGGACTCCTTTAGCCATTCTTTTAGTGTAGGTCTGCTGGCAACAGATTCTCTTAGTTTTCCTTGATTAAGAATGTTTTGATTTATCCTTTGGCCCTGGAGAATTTTTTTTTTGCAGGTTATGGGATTCTGGTTTGATATTGTTACCAAACCAAACTTGGGTCCACTCGCCTGTGTGCAGTAAATCCAATTCTACTGACAATAGGTTGTGGTGAAGGAAAGTACAGCAGTTATTGCAGGGTGCCAAGCAGGTAGTCCCGGACAGCTAATGCTGGAAAAAGAAACGCTGAACTCCCCGAAGGATTTCAGCAAAGCATTTTTAAAAGCAAGGGCGCCCCCCTCCAACCCCCCCGCACAGGGTATGTGATCAGCTTGTGCACAATTCTCTGATTGGTTGATGGTGGGATAACAGGGCAGAATAATAGGAATTAACATTATCAATCCTTCGGCACCAGTAGGTCTGGGGGCCTTTGTGCTCATGATCATCAAGTAATTAATTTCTTCCATTGGTGGTTTTAGCATCTGTAAAACAACTCAGGAAGTGTGCATCAGATACTATTATCTAGGTACTTCAGAGAGGAGGTACAGCAGAGGATATGGGGGAGGGGTCTGTCCTGAAAAGTCCCCATAGTGTCTTGCTCTGTTACAATTTTCTCGGCTACAATTTTTCTTTTTTTTCAACACTTGAAAAATAGTGTGCTTCTTTCCTCTGGCCTCATGGTTTCTGATGAAAAATCTGCTGTCATTTGAAATGTTTTTTTCCCCCATTTTTTTTTTTAACATTGTCAATACTTTTTTATATGAGATCAGGTCCATTTCATCTTAAACTTAGAAATTCCTGCCGTAAAATTGTTTCAACTCTGCATTTAAGAAAGAGCAGTTTTTTAAACATTGTATCTCATGGGAAAATAGTACATATCACAGAAAACTTCCTACTTTGCTGTTTTCTCTAATTTCTCTTGAGCACCATGCAAAGTTATTTCATGTTATATGAGAATCATTTCTCCTCTTATGATAATATTCCTCTTCTCTACTTAGATTTCCTTATCATTTGCGGTTTTGAGGCCACCTCTTGTACTCACTGAGCCTCTTAATCCCCTGTAATTTCACCACTCTCAGGGAAGAAGTGGGGTTTCTGAGGAATGGGATATTTATTGGGAAGGTTAACTTATTTAGGTTCAGAGAGGTGTCATTTTTTTCTCTGACCGCTTTCATGATATTTTTCCTTTGTCTTTAATTTTTACAGGTTTAATTATGTCTTTTGGCATGGATTTCTTTGAGTTTTTCCTGTTTGGGGTTTTCTCAGCTTGAATCTGTAGGTTTATGCCTCCTGCCAAATTTGGGAAGTTTTCATCCATTATTTCTCTAAGTACTTTTCAGCCCCACCATGTTTCTCCTCTCCTTCCAGGACTCTGATCTTATTATAGTCTCACAGGTCCGTGAGGCTCTGTTTTTTTTCTTTTTTTCTTTTTCTTTTCTTTCCTTATTTTAGTTTATTTTCTCTCCGTTGTTCAGATTAGGTCATTATTGTTTTGCCTTCCATTTCACTGATTCTTTCCACTGTCTCCTCCATTCTGCTCTTCAGCCCAACTGTAATACTAGGCTTTTTATTTCATTCATTCTATTTTTCAGTAATTTATTTTTCTAAAATTTCCACTCAGCCTTTGCTTAAGTGGGTGGGAGTGGTGAGACAGAGCTTTTCTGAGGTGTCAGGCTGAAGAAGAGTGGTTATCATTTTTCCTGATCCTTCACTAAAGAGAGCAGGCTTTTGTTAGGCTTTTTATTGGTCTGTACCCATTGGCATTTCCAGGTTGTACTTCTGCTCTAAGGTTTGGATACATGAGGCAAAAGAAAACCCAGGGAACTCACTGCTGTGTCATTCCTCAGGTCCTGAGGTACCCAGCTTGTCTGCCTTCTTCTTCCCACCTTCCAGAATCTTCTTTTTGTTTCTTTTGTTTTTTGGGGTTTTTTCTTTGGTTTCTTTTGGCCGTGCCATGTGGCATGCGGGATCTTAGTTCCCCGAGCAGGGATTGAACCTGTGCTCCCTGCAGTGGAAGTGTGGAGTCTTAACCACTGGACCGCCAGGGAAGTCTCTGTATGTTTTATATATATAGCATCCTGGATTTTTACTTGTACTTAGCGGAAGGCATAGGGAAAAGCACATGTACTCCATCTTCCCACAGGAAACGTCACTTTTAATGGCTATATAATCTTCCATCTTGTGAATATACCCAAATATTTAGGTTAAATGAATTCCTTTCAAATGTGAAGCCTTACAGGGGATTAAATCAATTTTACAAGTGTAGAATATTGTCAGTGAAAAAGGAATGGAGGCTCTAGGTGACCAAAGTTTGACATAGATTCTAACTACCAGAAATGCTAACATAAACCTTAGATTACACCAAAGTCATGTAAGTGGAAAGTTAGAAGATGCCTGAGAATTATGTGGTCCAGACTTCTGTCATTGTAGGATTTCTTTCTGTAGCATCCCTGATTGATGGCCATCATTCATTCACCAGATAACAGTATGCCAGTTTCTATGCTGCACACTGAAAATACACAGCCCCAGTTTTCATGACACATAATTATGTCAGAGAAGACACATAGTAAACAAAGGACAGAATGCTTGGGAGCATTTAATACCCACACCTAGCTTGTCTGGAAGGTCAGGAAATCCTGTTGAAGGAAGCAACATTTAAACTGAGTCTTGATGGAGAAGTAAGAGTTATGTAGGTTGGTGGGAATCCAGGGACAGTATAATACACAGGACAGTTTTGAGTGGTGCAGACTGTTAAGTTTGGAGAATGAGTATGTCTAATGATAGGGTCTCACTACTTCATGAGTTAATCTTTTACAGAGTTAAAAACTCTACATTAACAACTTCTCTGTTATGAAGGCTGCCTTCCTTTGAATTTGCTACTGATTCTGGCCTTGTTTTTGAGGCAACATAGCCTGAGTCTGTGCTTCTACAAGAGAACCTTCCTAATATTTGTTAATCTGCACCTTTCCAGGTAAAACATTTTTTATTCCTGCCACAGCTAGACCAATCAGCATCCTGTGTGGATAACCTCTAGGTAGCTGATAGGGAGCTGAGAACTGAACACAACATTCCAGATATTGTCTAACTAGTGAAAAAGACTGAGCGTTCTGTTACTTCTATCATTAGACACTAGACTCTTATTAATGCAACCCAAAATTGCAATAGCTATTTTTTAGCAGCTCACAAAAACAGAAGTATAATTAATAGAAGCACCTTGAAATCACCACTTCTGAAGTACCTTTTCTCCAAAATAGCCTTGATCTCTCCTTTTTGGTCAAGTATTTGCTGTCTGTAGCTCAAACCCTCCTATTTGACGAGACCAAAGCCATCATCTTCTTTCTAAGCCCTAAACTGACCAGAGTACACCTGTGCCCAGCACACACCTAGTGAGGCATCCACAGTGATTCTCAAGGTCCCTGGCTTCCTCAAATCCTTAGCGTCTGTCCTCCATTGAAGCTTCCATTGTCACCAGTCCGTTTGACAGTTTTACCCAAAGGGCCTGCTGAGAAAAGACAGTCTGCTTAGTGTGTCAGATAGCAATCTCGGAGGAAATTGTCAGAGAGGGGACTCCCAAGAGAATGATGGCCTGTATTTTACCACGAGTCTTGCTTCCACTGGTGCACACAGCTGAATTCTGGGGTTTATTGGGATGAGTTAGTGCGTCTATTAAAACTTTCTGAGGCCTGAGTGATATTAAACTAACAACTCTCTCTAACCTACAAGCTAGAAAGTTTGCCATCTCTGCTTTAAAATTAAATAATTCCAGTTCCCTTAGCATCCTATTTAATTAAACTTCGGATGCGGCAAGTCTGCCAGGACTACAGTAGAAAGCTGTTTGGGGAGGTAAGAATCATGGAACTCTAGGGACCACTGAGGCATCAACTTTGACCTTTCCATTTTACAGAAACTAAGGCTTGAGGTAATAAAGTCACTTACTCAAGATGACAGCTAGTTGCCGAACCCAGATTTGAACTTGAGTCCCTTGAAAGAGAAATCCATTGAGCTCATTTAATTCTCTTTTTACACACAAATCTCCCTCTGAACAGCATGATCTGATTTTGGAATTCTTTTCCCTTTTGGCCTCTACTTTTGTTCTCTACTATAGCACATTCAGCCATTTGATTATACAAATACTTATACCTGCTAGGCCCAGGGGGTGACACAAAGATATGTTCCTTCACGTCGCTTACAGTCTAGTGGGGAAGACAGCTGGATATGCTACTAACTATGAAACTAGACAGGAAGTGACATGAGTGCTATTAGAAGTACGGAATGCTGTGGTATTCCAGGGGACGTAGAGATTGTATTCTGTTTTGCAGGTGGAGGGGATTAGATGGTGAGAAAGGGGGAAGAAGAAGCTACATGAAAGATACAGCATTATAGCTAGATCTTAGAAAATGAAAGATGAAGAGGTATCCATTTCCAGGTGGAGTTAGGAAGGTGTAGGACAGGTTTGGGGAATGAGAGATTATCCAGTTTGAAGTACAGGGAACAGGAGGGGGATCAAGCTGGGAAGTTGGTGGAGGACTGATCAGACACTGTTAATATCAATTAAAAGAGTTTGAACTTTGGAGGGTGGGCAGTAGGGAAACAATAAAGAATTTTTGAGCCGGGGCTTTAAAAAGATACATATGCACAATATATAACGTTGCTAGGGAGATTGCTTAGAAGACTCTTGCAGTTGTGCAGTCAAGAGATAATGTTGGCAATGAAAATGGAAAGGAAGTGACAGTGCAAGAAGCATGGCAGAGGCGGCTTCTACAGAACTGTTTGAATCTGCTGGGCAAAGGAACAGAAGAGCAGCAGAGGCTAACACCAGGCTTTCAACCTGAGTGGTTCAGCAAGGGTGTGCTGCTTTCATTAGAAGTTCAAGAGAAGGAAAAGTTTAGGAAGGAATGAATTGGAGGGTTTC
This sequence comes from Delphinus delphis, assembly GCF_949987515.2. Taxonomy (NCBI): domain Eukaryota; kingdom Metazoa; phylum Chordata; class Mammalia; order Artiodactyla; family Delphinidae; genus Delphinus; species Delphinus delphis. The sequence continues at coordinate 71,039,297 of NC_082694.2, forward strand.
CTGTTGTGCAGATGGAATCTGAGTTTCCAACAGGACATTCAGCTGGAAGTCTAGAGCTCATTGGAAATGTGGGTCTAGAAGCTGATGAAAGGACTCAGCTTGGAGGTTCTCACAGTTGAAACCGCGCAAGTGGTTGATTTTGCTGAGTTGGGAGGAAGGATAACAAAGAAGGGACGAGGGCCCAGGACAGGGTTTGGAATTGTGGAGGCAGACTGGAGTGGGAGCAATGGAGAGAAGAGGAGTCGGTGGGAGAGAGATCAGTTAAGAACCAGGAGAATGTGGTGTGTGGGAGCCCAGGCAGCAGGAGTTTCTAGACAGAAGGGAAAACTCTATTTAACTCCTGCAGGAGGGCTAACGGCCATGAGTACTGAGGGTAGAAGACACCTTCCTGGTCTTCATCACATTAAATTCGTTCCAATTTTGTTGGTTTTGATTTTAGGGGATAGCTTTCTATGTTTATATAAATTAAGAGGCACTTACATTCTTGGTCCAGGTGTCTCTCTATGCTCAGAAACCTATAGACACTTCATGCCAGATGTGTGAGAGATGTCTTCATTCTTACTACATATCCAGCATGAGTCTGAGTACTTACTGGAATTTTCTGAAAAGAACATATAATACATGGCCTCTGTCAGGATTCTTACTGGAATTTTGGCCTGAAAACCCCAGTCTGTCAGTGTTGTTCCTTATCTGCCTAACCTGTCACGTTAGCGCCTCTACCACTTTATTGCGCCCTGTACTTCATGTTGCCTCTTCCCAGAATTGAAGATATGCCCCAGAGGTCAGTTGCCTTTTTTTTTTAAAAGGAACATTTATTTATTTATTTGTTTATTTATTTTTGGCTGCGTTGGGTCTTCGTTGCTGTGCGCGGGCTTTCTCTAGTTGCGGCGAGCGGGGGCTACTCTTCGTTGCAGTGCATGGGCTTCTCATTGTGGTGGCTTCTCTTGTTGTGGAGCACAGGCTCAGGGCACGCGCGCTTCAGTTGTGGCATGTGGGCTGTAGAAACACAGGCTCAGTAGTTGTGGCACACGGGCTTAGTTGCTCCACGGCATGTGGGATCTTCCCGGACCAGGGCTCGAACCCATGTCCCCTGCATTGGCAGGCGGCTTCTTAACCACTGCACCACCAGGGAAGTCCTCAGTTGCCATTTTTAATAAGAACATCAAAGGAGGACAGTCAGAATGAATGCAAGGAAGGAAAGGAGAAGGTACTGATACACATTGTTTTCCAGGCACTATTTAGGTGCTCTACCTTCATTATCTCATTTAATCCTCATAATAACCCTGTGAAGTAAGTAGTGTTATCCCCATTTTACAGATGAGGAAACTGAGATGCAGAGAGGTTATGTGACTTGCCCAAGATCACACAACTAGTAAGTAAGTGTAAACCCAGATCTGACTCCAGAGCCCATGCTCTTTTCCACTGCATCACACAGACACTCAGAGTTTGGAGTTCTAGAGTTGCTATAGAGACCCAAGAGTCATAGGGAGGTTCTGCCTAGCATCCTGGGGGAAGCCAGCTTTGGGATGTGATATATAAATGGCTGTACCTACTGCTGATACTTGTGTCATTTTTTGCCTTAAGTTCTTTTAAATTATTCATTCACCTTCCTAGTTCTCCTTAAGAAGAATGCTATATAATTTGCGTTCTTCTAAAGGCCTACTAACAACAATGAAAGATTGATCGCCTCTGGGGAGTGGAACTGGAGGTGAGGAGGGGTGGGGCAGGAGGCCGTCAGTTCCATCACAAGTCCTTCTATACTAAGAGACTTTTAAAATTATTATTATTTTACTTTGATTTTATAAAAAGCCCTCCAAAGGCCAGTAGTAACAATTAGAAAACACTATGAATACACAAAAGAACACACTTTGCTAAGTCAGTGACTGTGAGATATACTTTTATAAAATCATAATACCTACATTTTGTGCACCTGTTCTTTTATGTAAAGGTTCGTAATGAGTTTTACAAGGACACACAGGGTGTGATACTGGTCTATGATGTTGGGCAGAAAGATTCCTTTGATGCCCTTGATGCATGGCTGGCAGAAATGAAGCAAGATCTTGGACCTCATGGAAACATGGAAAATATTGTATTTGCAGTGTGTGCCAACAAGGTAACTGCTTTGGAAACGGTGTGCTTAACTTTCTAGGTTCATTATGGGAAGAGTGTGGCTGAGTTTTGGGGAATAAATAAAAAGAAAAAAATTCTGCAATCTGTAATACAGGAATCAACAGCTTTTCAAAACAAAGGTCCCTAAAACAAAAACAGTTAAAAAATAAAGCCTGGCATATCAGGATTTTTATCCATTTTTTTTCACTGGTGCCATACTTGGGGAGGATATTGGTGACTGAGCAGGAGAGGTGGAGCCTAATAATAACACTCTGACCTGACTGGAGGAGGGGAAGCAATTAGGTGAAATGTGGACTGTGGAAAGGTGTGAAGGGCAGACCATGGCCCTCAGGCGTGGCAGATGTGATGAAACCAGCTTTCACAGAGGTGAGCAGCAGCAGTGTTCTCAAAGGAGAATGCTGGTATCAGGCACTTGTGGTTTCGCCACAGAAAATCAGTCCACATTCAATATAAGTAATTTTTTAATCTTTTTTGTTCCTGATAATTTTATATGCTAGTGCTGGGGTTCACTTAAGAAGAGTTTTTGCCTCAGCAAAGGATTGACAGAGACCTACTGGGCCTATGCTAGTGGGACAAGGTTGGAATCTTCTCTCCCCCTGCCCCCAACTTTTAATTTCAGATCGACTGTGCTAAGCACCGCTGTGTTGATGAAAGTGAAGGACGTCTTTGGGCTGAAAGCAAAGGGTTCCTGTACTTCGAAACCTCGGCTCAAACTGGAGAAGGGATCAGTGAGATGTTCCAGGTAACCTGGCATTTTATTGTTTTAGAGTTTGTGTCAAGGCTGACCATACCAAATTTTAGTGTAAATTATGAGAAGCAAAATAGTAATAGGAATTTCTCATTAGAATAAGCTTTCTTTTCCGAAGCTAGTAAGAAAGAAAGAATGGGAGAGAGAGGGAGAGAATGAGTGTGTGTGTATGTGTGATATTTGTCTGCTGTCTGTTTTAGACCAGATCTGGCTGCTCATCAGAATTACCTGGGGAAATTCTTCAAAATACAAATTGCTGGGCTCCAGACCTACCAGAAGCTTAATGTTTTGATGGAGCCGAGGAACCTGTATTTTGAAAAATCTCTATAGGTGATCCTGATGATCATCAAGTTTAACAACACTTACTATATACTTACTTAAATGGGACAAAGATTTTCTTTAAAACCACCTTTGGTTACATTTGTATGCATAATCAGATGAAGGCATTACTTTGGCAAAATTGCCTTGCCATAGCTAATATAATCCTATATCGTAGCCCATGGGGGTACAGTTAGAGACCAGGAGACTATCATTGCAGAATCCAGCCTGTCATACGTAAAAGTTCGGTCTCACCGATCACGTAGGCAATAGAAGGATGGACTAACATGGCAACCTGAATAAATGGTCATTTTTTAGAATTTAATAATCTAGAATAATTTTAAGGGGGGAGACTACCTAAACAACAAATTATAGTCAACTCCTTTTTTAAAAAAGATTTTTTTTCTTTTTAAAAAAAGGAATTAATTTTTGGCTGCTTTGGGTCTTTGTTGCTACGTGCGGGCTTTCTGTAGTTGTGGTGAGTGGGGACTACTCTTTGAGGTGCTTGGGCTTCTTATTGCGGTAGCTTCTCTTGTGGAGCACGGGCTCTAGGCATGCGGGCTTCAGTAGTTGTGGCTTGTGGGCTCTAGAGCGCAGGCTCAGTAGTGGCGCAGGGGCTTAGTTGCTTCATGGCATGTGGAATCTTCCCGGACCAGGGCTCAAACCCATGTCCCCTGCATTGGCAGGCAGATTCTTTTTTTTTTTAGGTAAGAAGTGGATTTTATTTATTTATTTATTTATTTATTTTTGGACTGCGTTGGGCCTTCATTGCTGTGCGCAGGCTTTCTCTAGTTGTAGCAAGTGGGGGTTACTCTTCGTTGCGGTGCGCAGGCTTCTCATTGTGGTGGCTGCTCTTGTTGCAGAGCATGGGCTCTATGTGTGCAGGCTTCAGTAGTTGCAGCACACAGGGTCAGTAGTTGTGGCACGCGGGCCCTAGAGCACATGGGCTTCAGTAGTTGCTGCACGTGGGCTCAGTAGTTGCGGCTCGCGGGCTCTAGGGCGTGCGGGCTTCAGTAGTTGTGGCTCGCAGGTTCTAGAGTGCAGGCTCAGTAGTTGTGGCGCACAGGCTTAGTTGCTCCGCAGCATGTGGGATATTCCCGCACTAGGGATCGAACCCACGTCCCCTGCATTGGCAGGCATATTCTTAACCACTGCGCCACCAGGGAAGTCCTAAAGTAGATTTATTTAGAGAGAAGCACTCTCCACAGACAGAGTGTGGGCCATCTCAGAAGGTGAGAGTGGCCTTGGGAGAAACACACTTCATAGATAGAGTGTGGGCCATCTCAGAAGGTGAGAAAGGCTGGCAGGCAGATTCCTAACCACTATGCCACCAGGGAAGTTCAGTCAACTCTTAATTATAGATACATTCGAAAGTAAGTGGTGGCATGAATAATGCATTTTTTCTTATGAATATATCTGATATTTTGGGAATTTTTAGCATTTCAAATAATGTAGCTATACTATAAAGAGTTGTTCTTAATTATCAAGTGGGATTTTATTTAATCTTTTGTGCTGAATTTCCTTCTAACAAGATGTCACCCCTTCTACTAGAAGACAGGTTTTATCCTTGGCTGACAGGCTGAATTGGGCATCAGTAGCGTCTATTTCAAGACCAGATAAGATTGATATTGGTTTGCCACTTTTCTATTCTTTTGAATACATAGACTATATAGGTACATAGTTTGTACCTATATGTATGCAATCATGATACTTAACCATTTAAATTAAATTAACCAATTAAACTTCTGGAGAAGTTTACATGCTTCACTCATATGAGACTCTTAACAATGTGTGGCAGGTATCATTCTCATTTCAGATATGAGGACATCAAAGAGTAGTAGTGATTTGTCCAAGAGGTGTAAATAACTGTTAGAGATTAACTTTCTTTCAGCGCTTTGAAGACACTGGTTCATTCTCTTCTGGCCTCTGTTGTGTCCCATGAGATGTTAGCACCTGTTCTTACTCTTATTCCTTTATATATAATGTGTCCTTTTTTTCCTCCAGCTACTTTCAAGAGTTTATCTTTGATTTTCAGCAGTTGTGCTATGTGCCTAGGTGTGGTTCTCTATATTTATCCTACTTGGGGTTTGTTGATTTTCTTGGATTGGTAAGCAGGTGTTTTTCATCAAATATGGGAAGTTTTTTTTTAAACCGTTATTTCTTCCAATTTTTTTTGGCCCTATTTTCACTCTCTTTTCCTTCTGGGACTCCAATTACGTATATATTAGACCATTTTGTTTTTTCCCATAGTCCTTGAGACTGTTTATTTTTCTTCCATTTTCCTCTGTTTTTCAGATTGCATAGTCTCTATTGATCTGATTTCAATCTGCTGTTAAATCTACCAAGTGAAGTTTTCAATTCACTACTTTTCAGTTGTAGAATTTGCATTTGGTTCTTTTGTGTAGTTCCAGTTCTTTGCTGAGATTCTCTATTTACTCATTTTGAACATATTTTTCTTTATCTCTTTGCAATAGTGATAATAGCAGCTTTACAGTCTTTGTCCAATATCTGAGCCATCTTGGGTTCAGTTTCTATGGACTGCTTTTTTCTTGACTGTGGATCACATTGTTGTTTCTTTGTATGAGTAGTGATTTTTGATTTAACACCAGACATTGTAGACAATACATTATAGAGACTCTACATTTGTTTATTTGCCTCAGAAGAATGTTGGTTTTGTTTCAGCAGGCAGTTCAGTTATTGGCAGATTACATTGAACTTGTGCAGGTTTGACTTTTTGCTTTAATAGCAAGGATCTGAAGGAAACCCAAAGTGTTTCCCAAGCCCTTCTAATTTGGCAGGACTCAGCCTGCAAATTCTGTCCCCCTTGCAGATCTTGTCATTCTTGGTTTTAGGTTTTGTTAGAATGAATCTAACTCCTAAGGCAAAGCCTTTCTGTGGTGTCTCAGCTAGATGCTAGGGGTATTAATGAGATGTTAAGGCAGTCTCTCTCCTCTGACAAGGCCAAATTCTGGTGTCCCCAGGATGGCTCTTCCCCTTAGTAGTCAGTTCCCACCACTAGCCAGTTCTGTTCTCAACCCCTTAGTAGCTATTATCTGATAAGCCTCAGGTGATCTCATCCTATGTATTAATAGCCTAGCCCTCAGCTACAAACTAGTAGGGAGCCCTCACGTGGACTTCTGGGGCCCAACCCTGCACAATTCCCTCCTATCCAAGGCCCTGCTCCACAGATTCTAGCCACTTCAGCATCCTCAAGCTCTCACCTCTACCTCCTTAGCTCAATGGGACTTTGTGTCTGCTCAGACTCTGGCTTTCTGTGACAGGGTCAGGAAATGGACTCCAGGTAGAAGACCAAGGAGCAGTCTTGCACTTGCTGTTGTCCACTACCTGAAAAGAGTTACCTCATATATTTGTTCACTTTTATAGTAGTTTATGGCAGGAGGTTCAGTCCAGTACCCAGTACTCCAACATGGCTGGCACTCAGACAAGGAATTTGAACAGACTTTTGACTTCAGTTCTAGCATTCTCTGTATCACCACAGCTAGCCTTCTATAACATTACGTGTTATGAGTAAATGCTTGTGCCCTCAGAAATCTGTGAGTGTTTATATTTTAGGTTAACTTACAGACTAGAAGAAAACCTTATTGATACGTAACCCAAGCAAACATTTGTGAACTATGATCCCTTTTAGGTTGCTTTTATTTTTTTAGATTAATCTTGGGTAGAACTAATGGATAGTCTTTAAAAAAAAAGGGTAACAGAGTATAATAAACTATTCTGTGAGTACTTAGAAGTAGTGCATTCCTGCTGGTTCAATTTAATCAATACTTTCTTTGTTTCCTATATATTTAATAGACACTTTATGTCAGGAAGGAACTTGGTTTTATCTTACACTGTTAACACAGAGCAGTATTAAGATAGACTAAAACTAAGTTAACACTTCTCTTGTCTTGGTATCTAACGACCTTTCCTTTGACACCCCTTTTCACATGTCAAGGCTTCTTGTTTAGGTTGCCAAATTGATTAGCTAATACTGGAGATAAGAAAGAGGAGTCAAAGAGAAGGATAAAAGTTTTAGATGATAATAGGCACTATAGAAATATCTGGAAAAAAAAGAGGAAGAGATTAAAAAAGAAATGGAGGGATGAGGAGATAAGTCAATTTAAAAGCAGCCATAGTGTATTAAATTAGTCTTTTGAGTGAAGTTATTCAACAACAATAATAGTGCATAGAGCATGAAATATGAGCAGGATCAAAAATAGTTTTCACTTTGAAAAACATTATAAAAATAGGAAAAGAATATGAACAGTTTACAGAACAAGAAAAGACTGATAAGCAAATGAAAAGATACTCAATTTCGCTTATAATTAAAGAAATGAAATAAAAACTGTGAGATACACATCAGCTTGGCAAAAGTGAAGATGTATGATAATGCCCAATGTTGACAAGGGTGTGGGGAAATAGGCACTCCCATACACAGTGATGGGAGTATAAACTGGTATAGCCTTTTTGTATGAAAGTTGTCAAAATCAAAAAGTAAAATGCACGTACACTTTTATTCAGTAGTTATTCTTTTAGGAATTTATCCAAAAGCAGTATTCCCACAAGTGTGCAGAGATATATACACATAAAAAAATATTCACTAAAGCACTGTTTGTGAAAAAACCTAGAAACAATTGACCTGTCCAAGAATAGGGAGTTGGTTAAATAAATTATGGTAAGTCACACAGTAGAATACTGAACTGTCATCTAAAAGGAGGAATTGGGGAGGGGAGGGTAAGCTGGGACGAGGTGAGAGAGTGGCACTGACATATATACACTACCAAATGTAAAATAGATAGCTAGTGGGAGGCAGCCGCATAGCACAGGGATACCAGCTCGGTGCTTGGTGACCATCTATAGGAGTGGGACAGGGAGAGTGGAAGGGAGACGCAAGAGGGAGGGGATATGGGGATATATGTATACATATAGCCGATTCACTTTATTATACAGCAGAGACTAACACAACATTGTAAAGCAGTTATACTCCAATAAAGATGTAAAAGAAAAAACCTAGACGAAAGAAGGAAGAAAGTGTCTATATGCAGCTAGAGAAAGGTTCCAAGATGTATTATTATGTGAAAAAAAAGTGCAAGGTGCTAAGCAGTGTGTTTAATCTGCTCTCTTTTATGTAAATGCTTAGAGTTTGGATGTGTGTATGGACTGGGTACTGATAGAAAATTATTCTGGAAGGATACTGAAATAATATATTAACAATGGTTACCTCAAGGAGAGGAACTTGAGGAGTAGGGAGACAGTTTTCATTTTACACTTTTTCCTACTATTTGAATTTTTCTAACAATATTCATGTACTAGTTTTTAATTTCAAGTGTGGTTATCTGAGAGTAGGATTATAAGCCATTGAAATTTTATTCCTTATCCTTACTGTGTGCTTAAATATATATATATATAGATATATATATATATACACACACACATATATGTATGTATAGTATGAAAGAAAAAAATCTTCCAAAGTACATTTGCTTTATTGTGAATTTTAAGTTACTGGAATATATTAAAATTCTTTAAGTTGATGGTTAGAAGGAATTCCTATTTTCTCAAAATCAGTTCTCCTCTGGGATGTGTTTTCTTTTTGCAGACCTTTTATGTATCCATAGTTGATTTATGTGAAAACGGCGGGAAACGTCCTATCACAAATAGCAGTGCTAGTTTCACCAAAGAACAAGCAGACAGCATTCGCAGAATTCGAAATAGTAAAGATAGTTGGGACATGTTGGGAGTCAAACCTGGGGCCTCAAGGTAAGCAGTGCTCTCAGATATTAGTGCTGCCTTCTGTTATAGAAAAAGACTCAATCATCGGAATTATAGTGCGATATCTTTTTGTAATTGGCTAGAAATATGAAGATGTGTGGAAATATCTTAGATTACTTAATAATGCTCCTTCACTGAATTAAGTGAATACCAAAGGGAGAAAACAGAGGGCACAACTGCTTAATGTGGGAACTATGTGGTTTGTATATTATATAAGTACCTTCTGAAATTATATGCTCTGCTTTTGTTGACTAAGAGCCTTGAAGCTAATGTAACCTCAAAAGAAAAAAAAAAGAGAATTCTTAAATCATAGAATTTTAGAGAAGGAAAGAATGTTAGCAATCAACCTGTCCAAATATTTCTTTTCATAGGTGGGAAAACTGGGACTCAGTGAGACTAAAAACAGAGTCAAGGACCTCAGGAGTTAGTGGTAGAATTGGTTCTTGACCCTGAGCACTGTGTGTCTGCCTGTCTCTGTTTCTTTCTATCTCTGTCAAAAATCCTGCTAGTTCCTCGTCTGTGTGTGTTGATATTAAATTATTTTATTTTATCCAAAATAATTATTTGCGGGCTTCCCTGCTGGCGCAGTGGTTGAGAGTCCGCCTGCTGATGCAGGGGACACGGGTTCGTGCCCCGGCCCGGGAAGATCCCATATGCCACGGAGCGGCTAGGCCCGTGAGCCATGGCCGCTGAGCCTGCACGTCCGGAGCCTGTGCTCCGCAACGGGAGAGGGCTGTGTAAAAAAACAAAAAACAAAAAACAAAATAATTATTTGGGAGAAAAGGAAATACAATCACTACTCTTTGTGAAAGAATAAATCATTATCCAGCATGATTATATAACTTTTCCCCCCAGTTTTATTGAAATATAAATGATATACAGTACTGTATGAGTTTAAGGTGTACAGCATAATGATTTGACTTACATATATTGTGAAATGATGACCACAGTAAGTTTAATTAACATCTGCCATCTCATATCGATACCAAAAAAAATGTTTTTTCCTTGTGATTAGAACTCTTGGAATCTACTCTCTTAACAACTTTCAATTGTTATATAACTTTTAATGCTATAATAATACTGTTACTATACGTATTATTAGAGTTCTCAGACCTTGTTATTTTGCACTATAGCTTTCCTCCCCTTTCTACTTTTTCACCTTGATTCCCACAAAAGAAAAAGTAGCTCTTGAGATCGCCTTGTCAGCGTCAACAGCATTAAGTATCTCCTCCATTTTGGTCTCATAGCATATCTTTGAGTCCAGAAGGAAAGAGGGGAGGGGAAAAGGGAGACAGTTATTGGTCTCCCTGGACTTGCCAGGCATTACTGAGGAGCTGTTAAACACCTGAAGGAATTCAGATGACCTCAGAGCACAAAATTAATTGGTGGCTTTTAAATGTCTTTTTAGACTTCCATAGTCACATCCTAAATTCTTCCATTTCATCTCCAAGGGATATTGGCTCTATAACTAAGAAACTATTACTTACTAATTAACTTAGAACAATAATCATTAGGAAAAAAGAAACTTTTGGTTTCTTACTTATTCATTGTGGTTAACTGGAATCTCCCAAAATGTACAGGACCTCCATAATTTCCATATCCTTAACCAATATAACATGTTCTTTTCTTACCTTTGTTCCTCTGGGTCTATCAAACTAATTTGTATGGCATGAGCACGTTTGGGCAAAACCTAAAAACACTTATTTTATTTTATCTTTTAAATACACCTTTATTTTATTTTTTGGCCATGCCGTGCGGCATGCGGGATCTTAGTTCCCCGGCCAGGGATCGAACCTGTGCCCCCTGCAATGGAAGCATGGAGTCTTAACCACTAGACTGCCAGGGAATTCCCTAAAAACATTTTTTTAAGTTATAGAGAGTTTTAATGTTTGTTCAGTGCTATGTTTACTATTCTTGAATTTTAAGAAAAATCTTCAGTAGAATTAATATATTTTTTACACACCTGTCTCAGTCTTGTTTCTCTAAAATTTTCCTTGAAAGTTTCTCCTGCTATCCAGAATTCTTGAAAGGTATCAGGCCTAACCACTAACCCCATATGGACATGTTTCCTCGGGCAACAGAGTGGCTAGAGGGGCCCAACCCAAGACTCACTCATGGGAAAGAGAGAGGATGCTGTTACTGCCTCAAGGACAGAGAGTCTTTTAGGAAGAATGTGATTCTTATTAGCTAATATCGAAATTATCTATGTAGAAAAGCTACATGCAAGGTAAAACAAGAACATTCAGAAGGACTCCCCTAAGATCAGAAAGCAGAAAAAGCCTTAGAACATATGCCTACGACATGGACAGCTGTTAACATAGCCCTATGACCTCAGTCTCCCCAAGCTGACATGTAAGATATCACATATAATATGTAACGTTCAAGTAGAAAAATATACAATGCAAAGTGAGTATACAAACAAACAAACAAACATGATCAGATATCACATCCAAGATATCAAAGACCATCTCCCTGATTTGACGAGCCAGACTAGAAGTCCTTCTGATAAAGAATAAAGGAGATTTGGGGAAGCACCAAATCCAGGCTTGTAAGTTAACAAGAACCTTGAATTACAAAAGGAATTCAAAAGGGAAGTGGGAAATAAAACCATCTGGTAGAGACAGAGCCAGACTCTGACCAGGGGAGTGGCTGGGCACTTGAAAGCCTCTGAGAGGCCTGACACCTGAGGATATGAAGAGCGGGGAGAATTGCAGGGCCCGGTGGTCTCCAGCCCCCACCCGCAGCAGTCCCTGCTCCTTAGCGGTCTCTCCTGGGGCTTCCTGGTCTTTGGTGAAACACTGATCGTACTGCTCCTTTCCTCTCTAGATAACGGTACATTCTCTCTTGTTTCTTCTTTGGTCTCAGGGAGCTCACACTCTCAGGTACCCCTTTCCAGTGGCTCTTTCTTGGTCAGCGGTGCCACCATCCTCCCCGAGGCCTTAGAGTCCCCATGACCCTGGAACTCATTTCAGCCCTTTTTCTCATGTCTTCTCCACCCCTATACCCAGCTCATCATCTGCTTCTATCATCATCTCATCATCTGTTCACAGGACTTTGTTTCTGTTATCTCTTTTGCCTTCCCTTGTTGGCTTCCACAAACACCTTAATCTAAACCCTTGTATTCATGCTTGGGTTATTGTAACAACCTCCTACCTGTCTCCTAACTTCCAAAAACAGCTTTCCCAGCACCATTTTGTCATGAAACACCTACTGTTAAAAATCCAACTTTTTTGTTGTTTTGCCTTCAAGGCCCTTCACTTACTGACCCCTGCTCCCTGGCCAACTTTGTTTCTTGTTACTTCCCAGTGCAGTTTCCTCCTGGAACTGCATGCAGGCTCCGGCTCCCTTCCTGGCCTCTGCCAGTTCTCTCCCTGCTGCTCTGTATTCCCCACCACTGTGTCAATCCCTGAACCCAACCTTCTTCCAGAACCCTCCTCCAGGGGGCCTGCCCTGATGGCCCCTGTCCTCATTGCTTCCGTCGGCAAATGCCGAGTGCCTGTGAAGTGCCGAGTACTGTTTTCATCTGATCATGTTTGTTTGTGTACTCACTTTGCATTGTATATTTTTCTACTTGAATGTTACATATTATTTGTGCATTGTTTGTTTCCTAGTCCTTTAGTCCTGCCTTTGAGAAAGGGTAACATTTATTTGGGATATGCTTACTGTAAGAGATGTTATGATATCCAAACAGCTAAAATGCAGTGGGTGGAGGGTGGGGGCTGACCTCGATACTGACATAGAGCTTTGCTTTTCCTCGTAGAGATGAAGTCAATAAAGCATATCGGAAACTTGCTGTGCTGCTTCACCCTGACAAGTGTGTAGCACCTGGTAGTGAAGATGCCTTCAAAGCCGTTGTGAATGCCCGAACAGCCCTCCTGAAAAACATCAAATAGAAAGTAGAAAAAAAAAGACAAGTGTGGGCCTCGAGTCCAAACAGACTTTCCCTAGAGGTAAAGTAGCCAACATGGGTTTTTCCTCCACAAAATCTTACAGCTCTTTTCACTCATGTGCTGTCATTTGTAAATCAGTAATTCGGGTGCCTGTTACCATGCCATAGACATTTTGCAGAGATGAAGTGAAGAGAACCAAGCACCACTTATACACTACCATTTATTTCCTACTTCTGAATGATGTAAGAATTTTTTCTCATGAGTTTGTTAGCTCTGTCAGTGTAGCATCCCTTAGGCAGTTTGCTCAGGAAAGCCCATGAGGTTTCTGGAAGGAGGATAGGAGGATCCTTTCACCTTTTCTTTTTAAAAAAATTCATCATCAGAGAAGAAAACAAAAATGGAAGCAGACATAGCAGAATCCCTGAAAGTGTGGTGACCTCACAAGCAAGTTGCCCCTTTTACAGTGAGTTTCTTAGGTAGTATTTTAAGCATCAATCTATAGTTAATGAACTCTTGGCAGCCCTTTGGAAGTGAAACGAGGTGATACAGTTCTGAACTGAGCAGCCCTTTTGTGACGTTCACTCTGTTCCCCTTCTCCAGCCACCAGGGGGAGAGACCAGCCAGTCCTAAGAGAGCAAAGACAGTGACGGCGGCCGCAAGTTCTGGTACACTGGCTGCTGCTAGTCCTGCCCCTGAATCTGAGGCCTCTCCCTGGCCGTGGAAGTGGGTGCTGGTAGCTCTAGGGAGCATCATCGCCTAGGAATCAGGAGTCAGACTCCAAGACAGTAGTGCCTGCAGGTCACACTAGATTGAGCACACATGCCTAGAGGGCACGGCTGGCCTGGCTCGGGCATGTTTGATGCCCTAGGAGAGCCTCCATATGAGGCTTGTGCCTTCTTTGTTTCTACATTACGTTCTGCATCACAGCAGGTGGGAAAGGCAGGGGTGCCGGGTCTCCTCTTCACTTCCTCATCAGTGTTAGTTCCCTCTCTCTTCCCTCTTCTCTTCCTGTCCACATCTGCCGCCATTTCTCTTTTCTTGAATCCGTGCCTTCCGGCTCTTGACTCCTCCATCCTCCTGTGCAGCCTTCACCTGGGCCTGGCTGACCAGAGACAAGTGTGGATCCTTCGGGTGGTGGACAGAGAGATCTTAAGGCCTGTGTGAGAAGAACCTCTGTTACTTTTGCTTGGGTTACAAATTTCTGATTAGTAATATTTTTAAGCTACAGATTATGAAAATTAATTTCACATAGAGAAATACATTCTCCTGCTGTAGTATCTTCCTCAGTATCCAAGGGATGGATGAAGGTCAAGTGTGAGGACCAGCCTTTCTTCCATAGCTTACAGAGCCAGTGCCACTGCTTGGCTCGTCACACCATCACTCTCATGTTACTCAGATTTTTAGCTGTGACCAGACTGCACTAATAGGGGCTTTAAAGTATATAAAACACTACTGTCTGTGAATTTTAAACAGCTATTCCTATTGGTCGCCAAGGAGCATTCACCTTACCCCGGAGAAGAAAAGCCGCTCCCGTTTAATTCAAGCCCACTGCAGCCTTCTGGGCTCTTCCCTGCTCCAGAGCAGCTTTGCTTCGTGTGGCTGCCCTTGCGCTGCACTGAGCTGGTCGTCAGGAAACCAGAGCATTGTTTTCTAGTATGAATTTTCATCTCGGTGATATTGAATGCTTTTTTTTCCCTATAAGTTGAGATACGAGTATGATTTCTTGTGGGGTTTAGCTCTGGGCCTGTAGAACTCCAGCCCAAAGTTCTTCAGGGCCTAAATCTTGCTTAAGGCCTTCATCATGCCTAAAGTAATTAAACATAGATCTGTTCTTACAGCAGGACTTAGGAGGGTCATGTTTATGAGGGACTGTGCATGGTGGTGTCAGCCCAAATTGACATGACAGGTCACTGAGTATGTGGCCCTGGGTAAAACCTGGTGCCAGTTTTCATCACTGTTATTAAACACTAGATTGGTCGCCTTATTCAACTACATGGTGCAGATGAGCAGTTATAGCAGAGAGAGTTCTTTAGTGCTTCCATTCATATCCTTATATAATGAGTGACTTGTTGAAATTTAGCCTGATCTTGATTCGTAGGTCTTGAGACTCAGTTCCCAGCACCTTGATTATTAATGTTAAGGATGGCCATGTACGACTTCATTTATGTAAAAGAAAGTTAAGCTTCAGGGTCCTAGAATTTTTCTGATTTCCATAATCCTTGAGTAGAATATCAAGAAGTAATGAAGCCTGATCTGCAATGAAAAGTAACTTCATACAAAATTTTACAGACCTCTGTGCATTAATTTAAATTCTTGGTGCAAATATGTACTTTGTAGTTCAACCTTATTAAAATTCTTCAGCCAGTTAGGATTGCACAATAATACATCAGTGAGAGTAATAACTAGCAGAATAATTTCAATGGCTAGAAAAATTTTTATAGAAAGTCATGTTTTTCGAAAAAGAATAAAAAGTTTGAACAGCTATTATTCAAGAAAAGGCATTTCTTCTGCATCTGAGTCACCAAAAATGAACACTTATAAAACTTGTTAGAAATACCTGCAGGCTTTTGAAATTAATTGTCCAACCTACCTAAGAACTTTAAAATATACCCTCCTTTTGTTCCTCTGTTCCTCTTTCCTGCCTCCTTTTGAATTGATATTCTCAACTGTCAACATTTCTTTTACTTCAGCATTGTCATTTTATTTCTTCACATAAATGTGTGCCCAGTGAAGTCCAGACTTGGGGGTATTGTGGTGCTACCCAAGAGAAATTGCTATAACTCCGTAGATGGCACTCTCATCTTTAAGGCTCACATTTACCTCAGGAAACTCACTCTAGTATAGTTTTTTTTTGCAATGAATTCTCAACTGGTAAATATTTCTTTATACAGATAAACTAGTACATAATTCACTGTTCACTAAATGAGCCACAGATAAGGCAGCTAAATTTCTGGAAGAAAGCCAGAGTAAGTGGGCAGCCCCTGTAAGCTCTGAATCAGTAATGAGGTAGCTGTTCCTCATAGAACAATGACAGAATCTCGAGGGGGAGGGAGGTATTTCGGTCTCAAGTTCGAAAGGGTAGGGCCGTGCGCACATTGACTTTGACAGGAACAGTGCCTGTCCTATAAGCAATTTCAGTGGGCCCTGGGATGTCACTCCCTCTCCACCACACTCCATGTAGCTCACTCTGAGTCTGCCAGCGTTTTTGTAAAACTTTTGCAGAGGAATTTAGCCATGAAATACAGCTAACCACCTTCCATTGCAAGTTTTGCAAAGTGAAGAGGGATTCATATTTCTCATGATTGGTACTTAGCACAATTGTAAGAGACAGTTAATACTGTTTATACGTTCGTTTTTCCATTAAGCATTTCCAGAGAAGACGAAAGCTTCAACTTGTGGTGTGGGTAAGTTAGATTATGTCTGACAAGCAGTGCAATAGGAAGCCGTGCAATAAAGGCCATGTTGGTGAAATGACTCGCTGGAAAGTTGTACAGTTTGGGTGAGCTTCCTGCCTCAGTGGCCTGCAGGGTGGTCTGCCCTTGGGCCGGGAATGCACAGTCTCTAAAGAAACCCTTTGCTCTTGCGAAGTAATTGACATACTTGCTTTCTGTTGAACTAACGGAAAATGTTAAATCTAACAGCTGTTTATGTCTTGTATAGAGAGTGTCATATGTATTTAAGTTGTGTATTTTTATAAAGTAAAGGCAAATGCCAAACACCGGTCTGTGGGCTGCACTTATTTGTTGAGATACTGGTCCTTAATGTAGAACATGCTAGTCTAGAAGCCAATCCAGTTCCTTACCAACTGAGATCATAGATAAGACAACTTGCTTTAGTTGACAGTGGGTAAAGTGGAGGAAATTTTATTCACTGGTCCCTCAGGCTAACCTTAATTAAATTGTGATGAAAGTGTTTTGATCTCTTAAAGAAAGATACTAATATTATGTGTGCCTTTTTAATTCAAATGAAACTATTGTTATCTCATTTTAATAATGCAGATCTTGGCTGAATAACTTAATAATTCAGCTAACGAGTCCCTGGACAACAAGAATCCTTAAGTAACAGACTATTGTGAACCCAAATTTGAAAGTGAAAGCCTTGTAGGGCCAACCCACAGAAGGCGGTCTATCTCTGAAAACTTCAAACAAGAGCTTTAATTTTCATTATGAATGACATTCGTTATCACCTGAGAATGCCCACCACTCTTTTGGGGAACTGCTCTACCCTCTCCATACTGCTAACGTGTTCTAAAGGGGAGCTGCCACATCCTCCTATGACCCGCCCTCCTCCCTGGTCACAGAGATTGGCCCAAGAGATGGGAATGTCACCCAAGCTGAACCAATTGGCATCCCTCCCTGGGATCTTTCTAATTGGATCTAGGAAAACAAACTTCTTCTCAGGAGAGGAAGATAGGAGGAGTCCTGCTGATGCTGGCAACCTTGATTCCAACCTCATAGAAAAAATTTGAGAGAATGAAACAGACATTCAGAAAGAGTCAGAGTCCTGATGGCTAAGACTTTCCTTCTAGTCCCCTGAGATCCCCTGAACTGGTTGTTCTTCAAGCCCATCAGCCACCCCAGAATCCTTCTAATAAATCTCCACTCTTCTCTTTTCTGCTTAAGTTTCCTGGAGTTTGTTTTCTGTTACTTGCAACTAAAAGAATATTAGAAAATAATAGACATTAAGGATCATGAGCAGGGATGAGAAAGCTATGGTCTGTAGACTGGTACAGTACTTGATAAGTATATTATGACATGTTATATATTAAAATATATCCAAGTACTTGGTGTTTTCAACTAAAGTCTTGGGCTATGTTTTTTTTTTTTTTTTAATTTATTTATTTTTGGCTGTGTTGGGTCTTCGTTGCTGCGCGTGGGCTTTCTCTAGTTGCGGCGAGCGGGGGCTACTCTTCGTTACGGTGCGCGGGCTTCTCATTGAGGTGGCTTCTCTCGTGGTGGAGCACGGGCTTCAGTAGTTGCGGCACATGGGCTCAGTAGTTGTGGCTCACGGGCTCTAGAGCACAGGCTCAGTAGTTGTGGCACACGGGCTTAGTTGCTCCGCAGCATGTGGGATCTTCCCAGACCAGGGATTGAACCTGTGTCCCCTGCGTTGGCAGGCGGATTCTCCACCACTGTGCCACCAGGGAGGCCCTTGGACTATGTTTTAAACCAATAATAACCAATTGTAAACTGAGAAGAAAAATTAGGTTTATTCATTTTGTTTCAGAATCAATTTAAGATGCACAATTTTATCTAGCTTTTTTGTTTCCATTTGACCCATTGTCTATCAGGGGCACTTCTAATATCTTAAATTTCTTTTTTTTTAAAAAATTAGTTAATTAATTAATTAATTTATTTTTGACTACGTTGGGTCTTCATTGCTGCACGTGGGCTTTCTCTAGTTGCGGCGAGCGGGGCTACTCTTCATTGCAGTGGCTTCTTTTGTTGCAGAGCATGCGCTCTAGGCACGCGGGCTTCAGTAGTTGTGGCATGTGGGCTTGGTAGTTGTGGCATGAGGGCTCAGTAGTTGTGGCTCGCGGGCTGTAGAGTGCAGGCTTAGTAGTTGTGGCGCACGGGCTTAGCTGCTCCACGGCATGTGGGATCTTCCTGGACCAGGGCTCAAACCCGTGTCCCCTGCATTGGCAGGTGGATTCCTAACCCCTGCACCAGCAGGTAAGTCCCATAATATCTTAAATTTCTAATCAAACTTCGTTGTAAAAATATTCATTCACCATGCATTTATTGAGTACCTACTATGTGCCAGGCTCTGTTCTAGGCACTGGGGATGTAACAGAGCACAGAACCAACAAAAGTCCCTGCCCTGTGGAGCTTACATTCTTGTCATTGTTGTTTTTCATTTGTGAAGTTTTGAAGAAGTTTATTTTTTCCTGTAGGTTTATTTCTGAAGAGGCAGATTTGCATTTTCTGACTGCTCTTCAAGATATGCAGTTTTGCAATTAATACTCTGATTGCTACTACATACTAAAGATCATGTAGGTTGTTAAAATGCTATATTAATTTTTTTCTTGAGAACTTAACCATTATCATTATACAAAGTTGTTTTTCCTGTTGGCCTGGAGGAAATAGTACTAGACTTAAGGAGTTTCTTTATATACGTTTTATATTAATAATTAAAATAGTAATATATCCTTCCACAGCAGTTCATAAGGTTGTGTTCATTTGGAGGGGAAAGTATCTAGAATCTCAGTTGTTGTCTTAATTAAGTAAATAGTGTATACCTCTGATATCACCCGGTTAAAATTGTGATCAGTTGACTTTAGGAAAATTATTTCTCCATGCATCCAGAACAGTTAGTTGTTAGTGATAATTATAAAATCAGCAGATGCAGTCCATGAGAGCATTTGTTCTAGGGAAGAGAAATTAAGAGTCTGCTATGACTGAGAGAAATTGAGGTGCCACATGCCTCAGATATCAGGATGTGAACATTCTGCTGGTTTCAGAACATGAGAGAAAACAAAAAGGTTAATAAAATAAATACTAAAGAGAGGAAAGACATCAAGTTGTTCAAAAGGAAAGATAAAGAAAACAAAAGAAACTATCTCGGATCTGACTAGCAGGGAGAAAATAGAAAAACCCCAAGTCAGTTGTTGTCAAGTGCTTTTTATCGACAGAACCCTATATTTCTAGTGAACTCCGATATGAGACTTTTATTTAAGAGCAACATTTTATTAGGATAAATTTATAAAAGTTCAAGCTTTTAACATCACGCCATATAAAAGCAACCTACCAGGCAGTTCTGTCTCCTAGGGGAGACGTCAGTATTTATATCAGAAGGTGGTAAATCCCCACACTATTCCCTCATGCTCACAGATGCTGGTGAGGAGAGTGCCTTGCCCAAGAAAGTAATCAGGTTCAAGGAAAGTTAAGAGCTTCTGCCAGGCCCTCTGTACTGCTGGCAGTGCTGGACAGGAACTGTGTTTAATGAAGCATCCTAGTGAAATTTTAGGTATAAGGGAAAGTACTATGGCTTTGCGTGGTGAGGCACGGAGCCGAGCTGCTCTTCATAAGAAATGAACAAGACTTCTAGGGGTTGGGGCTGCCTAAAAGAAAAGGAAGAAAGACTTGATGAGATGGGACAGGAAGCTGGGGTCCAAAAAAGGATTATTAGAAAGATATTAGATATCAAAAATTATTAGATAATTTTAGAAAGATAGCCAAAGAGAAGTTCCCAGTGACAGAAACATTCAAAGGACTTTTAAGAACATGAATGTCTTTAATAACATCATCCCCATTTTACAGATGAGAAAACTGAGGGTCAGAGAGGTTAAGTGACCTGCTCAAGGCCAAATAAAAAGCTATTCAAACCCAAGCTTGCCCAACTTCAGAACCCAGTCTCTCAGTGTACACTGTCAGCCTAAAGTTCCAAATTTTTAAATACTTTGCTTCACACTCATAAATAGTGTTGTTCCTGCTTGTACCATGTTACTTACATGGATATAAATAGGGCTCCTTTTTTGGGGGGGTGGGGGTTGACTTTTTTTTTTGGCTTTACAAAAGTGGGATCATATTATGTACACTTTTCTGCATCTTTCTCTTCTCATTCAACAGTACCTCATAAAAATCTTAAGTCAATTGGTTTAGATTTAATTCAGTCTCTTTAGTGGCTGAATAATAGTAATAGTAATGGTGTTGTTTTGCCATAACTTATTCAGACACAGGCTTTGTTTCCAGCTTTTTGTCACTACAAAAAATGCTGCAATATTATCTATGTGTGTTGTTTTTATGAACTAGCAGGGTTTTTTAATTAACTTTTTTAAATATTGAAAATATTAAATATTAAAATTTTAATATTTAACTTATTAAATATTTAATAATAGCAATCATTTAATAAATTATTATTAATTATTAAATTAATGGTTAATTTATTAAATATTAAATTTAAAAATTAAAATATTGAATATCAAAAATTAAAATATTAAACATTAGTATTAAATATTTTAATTAAATATTAAATATTGAAAATATAGTTAATTTACAATGTTGTGTTAGTTTCAGGTATACAGCAAAGTGATTCAGTTATATATGTGTGTGTGTGTATATATATATATATATATATATATATATATGTTCTTTTTCAGATTCTTTTCCATTATAGGTTACTATAAGATATTGAATATAGTTCCCTGTGAATAGGCCTGCATTTTTTTTTTTGAGGGGGGAGATTGCCTACATTCAGACAGTTAGTGAGCAGTGGAGCTTGGATTTTTTTCTTTTTTTTTTTTTAACATCTTTATTGGAGTATAATTGCTTTACAACGGTGTGTTAGTTTCTGCTTTATAACAAAGTGAATTAGTTATATGTATACATATGTCCCCATATCTCTTCCCTCTTGCATCTCCCTCCCTCCCACCCTCCATATCCCACCCCTCTAGGTGGTCACAAAGCACCCAGCTGATCTCCCTGTGCTACGCGGCTGCTTCCCACTAGCTATATATTTTACATTTGGTAGTGTATATATGTCCATGCCACTCTCTCGCTTTGTCACAGCTCACCCTTCCCCCTCCCCATATCCTCAAGTCCATTCTCTAGTGGGTCTGTGTCTTTATTCCCGTCTTGCCCCTAGGTTCTTCAGAACTTTTTTTTTTTCATTCCACATACGTGTGTTAGCATAACAATATTTATTTTTCTCTTTCTGACTTACTTCACTCTGTATGACGGACTCTAGGTCTATCCACCTCACTACAAATAACTCAATTTCGTTTCCTTTTATGGCTGAGTAATATTCCATTGTAAATATGTGCCACATCTTCTTTATCCATTCATCTGTCAGTGGACGCTAAGGTTGCTTCCGTGTCCTGGCTATTGTAAATTGAGCTGCAGTGAACATTGTGGTACATGACTCTTTTTGAATTATTATATACTCTCAGGGTATATGCCCAGTAGTGGGATTGCTAGGTTGTATGGTAGTTCTGTTTTTAGTTTTTTAAGGAACCTCCATACAGTTCTCCATAGTGGCTGTATCAATTCACATTCCCACCAACAGTGCAAGAGGGTTCCCTTTTCTCCACACCCTCTCCAGCATTTATTGTTTGTAGATTTTTTGATGATAGGCCTGCATTTTTAAAAAGACCACAAAGGTACAATTTTCCTCTTTCATGGCCCAAGTTCAAATCCTATATATGTGCTTAGGAATGAAAGAAACTTCTTTCTGAGGTGTGCCCAAGCCAAGAGGGAGTTAACATGACAACTTAAGTTAACAGTGAATTAAAATATGGAATATAATACATCTGGATATTTTTATTAAGAGGTTTTTTTAAGTGAAATTTTGCACTAACTCTTGCAGAAGCCGATGATGCCTCCAGAACCACTTGAGAATTGTGTCTTAAGGGACATCCACCCTGAGAGTCTAAGATATAACTGGTGGGCAGGAACGGAAGGATCCCTTTACAGCATTTGTCAGCCTAAGGATTTTGTTTCTGGGTGATTTTCACATCCCTAACTTATTCTTTTGTCATAGTTAGAACTGAAGAAGCTAGTAGAGGGCTGTCTCCCTCCCTCCCTCCGCCCCAAAGCTCAGTGTGGCATTTTGTATTAGCATCGCCAGCACTGCAGGAAGAAAAGTTGCTTTATATTTACCAAACTGTAAAGAGTGATTGTCCGGGGAGTGGGTTTTAGGGGATGGGGTCAGGATGGTTTGACTTTCTGCCTTATGGTTGTCTGTATTATTTGAGTTTTCCCGGTGAATGTCAACTACTTTAATCATGTAAAATGTTATGTGAAACCAAAAACTAAATATAGCACCAGATTAAAAAAGAGAGGGAGACTCACTCTGAAGCTTGTGTGGGGACTCTATAGTAGGGGCGCTCTGGGCTATAATTAAACCTTACTTCTTTACATTAGTAGAAACTTGAGACTAAAATGGAAAAAAAACTTTTAGTCACTCAAAAGTTTTTTGAAAAGCTAACATAGCAATCAGCGCTCTCTGGCTGGAATTTCAGATTCACTTAATGTAGGTACATATCCGCAAACACACTCTCTCAGATAACATAGAAGCAGTAGAATTGAAGTGAGAAGTCCTGAGACAGAGGCTTATCTATTAATTAATAGAGTAGCCTTGGGCCAGGGGCCCCTTCTTGAGGTTTGGTTCCTCCATTATTAGATGAGGCTGTTGGTTAGATAACACCTATGGTCCTTTCTAAAGATCATTATTTTATGGAATTTTACAAAGGCAATAAATACTAGACCCCCAGACCTCTCGCATATAATTCTAGTGCAACTCATACCCCCAAAAAAAGAAGAGAAAGAAAAAGAAAAAACAATTTAGAAAAACGTTAGTGAATTAAGTTTTTCCTAAACTTAGCAATAATAGGCATTGTTGAACCCTCTCATTTCTTTTAATAAAGAAAACCTTAAATTCTTACTACTTGAAATTGTGATATGGCATCTCATTTTACAAAGGCAAATGATGTCACAGGTCTGAAATTTTTAGTAATAAGTCAACAAGACTCAGATGTTCAAAGATAATCTTTATTCTTGTAAAACGGAAGCTGTCTTGGCTCCCAAGCTCACATTTTTCACCAAGGACAGGAAAACTTAAAATTTGCCTTTTAAGGTAGGTTAGTCACTTCTGGTTTTAACCATGATCAGTTCAAGATTAAAACACGGTAAATGCAAGGTCCCCACCTCCCCCTCATACTTCCACTACCCTCCTGTTCCTAGGGGAGATCCAGAGTTGGGGCGAGGGTACCTTACCTCTCATATGTTTGGTACTCTTGCCATCTTTCACCCCAGTGGCCTCACTGGCTCCAGTTGATCTGCCATCTGCTGCTGTTGTCATGTCCCGCCATGGCTTCCAGACACAAGGTCCAAGCACTCATCCTCCTAGTTGTCCAGGCCCTCAGCCTCTTCTACTCCCTGGTCCTCTTAGCACCTCTACGCCCTGCCCACCTGGGCAGTCTGTAACACAGGCCACTTTCCCTCAGCCCAGCAGTGAGGCCCAAGGGCCCCTCTTTCAGCCATCGCCACTCTATGCCAAGCTTCCCTGGTAAATTGCAGCCTCCCAGATTACACCTTGGAAGCCACCTTGAACTTCTTTATCATGCCCTAGGAGTTCCTGGTGTGCTGGTAAACTGGCCCTCCAGGAGGGGGCCGAGGAAGCCCTGATTTGTGGCTTTTGCCCAATTTTCATGGTATAAATACTCTTCATGGTTGATTCCAAGTTGGGAAGAGATGCACCAATAAGCTTTCATGAGCCGTGATACAGCGAACTCCAGCTTGGCTCTGGGTTTACCCCAGGAAAGCATGGGAGTGGGCAGGGCTTTTATGCATCCTCCAATATATAAGCTCTCCTCCCACCCCTCAAGATCCTTTCCTTTTATCTCATCCCCTCAACCAGACAGTTAACCCTTTGGGGCAGGGCTTGGGTCTCAGCCTCATCTCTCATAGCACTTGTCGCAGTGACTTGCAGGAGGCACTCATTAATTCTGTTGACTGATTACAATCTTTAACAATATCACCATTAAAGACTTTCTTTTATCCTGTTTCAGTTTTATTTACTTTTTCTTATACAGCAGGTTCTTATTAGTTATCTATTTTATCCATATTAGTGTATCTATGTCAATCCCAATTTCCCAATTCATCCCACCACCATCCCCCACCCCCTGCTTTCCCCCCTTGGTGTCCATACGTTTATTCTCTACATCTGTGTGTCTATTTCTGCCTTGCAGACTGGTTCATCTGTACCATTTTTCTAGATTCCACATAAATACGTTAATATATGATATTTGTTTTTCTCTTTCTGACTTACTTCACTCTGTATGACAGTCTCCAGATCCATCCATGTCTCTACAAATGACCCAATTTCATTCCTTTTTATGGCTGAGTAATATTCCATTGTATATATGTACCACATCTTCTTTATCCATTCATCTGTTGATGAATGGAAGTTAGGTTGCTTCTTGACCTGGCTATTGTAAATAGTGCTGCAATGAACATTGGGGTGCATGTGTCTTTTTGAATTATGGTTTTCTCTGGGTATATGCCCAGTAGTGGGATTGCTGAGTTATATGGTAATTCTATTTTTAGTTTTTTAAGGAATCTCCATACTGTTCTCCATAGTGACTGTATCAATTTACATTCCCACCAACAGTGAAAGAGGGTTCCCTTTTCTCCACACCCTCTCCAGCGTTTGTTGTTTGTAGGTTTTCTGATGCTGTCCATTCTAACTGGTGTGAGGTGATACCTCATTGTAGTTTTGATTTACATTTCTCTGATAATTAGTGATGTTGAGCAGCTTTTCATGTGCCTCTTGGCCATCTGTATGTCTTCTTTGGAGAAGTGTCTGTTTAGGTCTTCTGCCCATTTTTTTTTTTTTTTGTGGTACACGGGCCTCTCACTGTTGTGGCCTCTCCCGTTGCGGAGCACAGGCTCCAGACGCGCAGGCCCAGTGGCCATGGCTCACGGGCCCAGCCGTTCCGCGGCATGTGGGATCTTCCCGGACCGGGGCACAAACCTGTGTCCCCTGCATCGGCAGGCGGACTCTTAACCACTGTGCCACCAGGGAAGCCCCTGCCCATTTTTTGATTGTGTTGTTTGTTTTATTAATATTGAGCTGCATGAGCTGTTTGTATATTTTGGAGATTAATCCTTTGTCTGTTGATTCGTTTGCAAATATTTTCTCTCATTCTGAGGGTTGTCTTTTCGTCTTGTTTATAATTTGTTGTGCAAAAGCTTTTAAGTTTCATTAAGTCCCATTTGTTTATTTTTTTAATTTCCATTACTCTAGGAGGTGGGTCAAAAAAGATCTTGCTGTGATTTATGTCAAAGAGTGTTCTTCCTGTGATTTCCTCTAAGAGTTTTATAGTGTCTGGTTTTATATTTAGGTCTTTAATCCATTTTGAGTTTATTTTTGTATATGGTGTTAGGGAATCTTCTAATTTCATTCTTTTACATGTAGCTGTCCAGTTTTCCCAGCAGCACTTATTGAAGAGACTGTCTTTTCTCCATTGTATATCCTTGCCTCCTTTGTCATAGATTAGTTGACCATAGGTACATGGGTTTGTCTCTAGGCTTTCTATCCCGTTCCATTGATCTATATTTCTGTTTTTTTTGCCAGTACCATACTGTCTTGATTACTGTAGCTTTGTAGTATAGTCTGAAGTCAGGGAGTCTGATTCCTCCAGCTCCATTTTTTTCCCTCAAGATTGCATTGTCCATTCAGGGTCTTTTTTGTCTCCATACAAATTTTAAGATTTTTTGTTCTATTTCTGTAAAAAATGCCATTGGTAATTTGATAGGGATTGCATTGAATCTGTAGATTGCTTTGGGCAGTATAGTCATTTTCACAATATTGGTTCTTCCAATCCAAGAACATTATATATCTCTCCATCTGTTTGTGTCATCTTTGATTTCTTTCATCAATGTCTTTTAGTTTACTGAGTACAGGTCTTTTACCTACTTGGGTAGGTTTATTCCTAGGTATTTTATTCTTTTTGTTGCAATGGTGAATGGGATTGTTTCCTTAATTTCTCTTTCTGATCTTTCGTTGTTAGTGTTTAGGAATGCAAGAGATTTCTGTGCATTAATTTGGTATCCTGCAACTTTACCAAATTCACTGATTAGCTCTAGTAGTTTTCTGGTGGCATCTTTAGGATTATCTGTGTATAGTATCATGTCGTCTGCAAACAGTGACAGTTTTATTTCTTCCTTTCCAATTTGTATTCCTTTTATTTCTTTTTCTTCTCTGATTGCTGTATCACTGTTAAAGACTTTTAAAACCTCTCTCCATTAGAGGCATAAAGGTGACTCACTTCCTGTGATTTTCCCTATAGACCAGATGAAATTAATCCAATGCCCCAAAGCTTTTTACTCCTTTCCTAGAGTGCATACCCACCATATTGCCAGGGAATTTTAATACAGCAGGGCTTGGGGTTCTGTGAAATGTATTTAGTGGGATGGGTTTGGTTGAAATCAAACTCATTTATATCATGATGTAAATTACTAGGTAGGAGGACCTGATGTAACTCACTAGCAGCTTCCAGTCAGCATCATCAGTGGGTATTAAGTCTTTGATAGTATTTTAAATCCAAAGCATGTGATTCATTGAAGCAAGGACGAATTGAGCACTTGATATTTGCAAAGCATAATGGGTGCTTCAGGAACTGAGGAAATGTGTAGGACAATGGTTCTTAAAGTGGGATCTGGGACCAGCAGTGTGGGCATCACCTGGGAGCTTGTTAGAAATGCCGATAATTCTTGAGCCCCATCCCAGACTTATGTACCAGATTCTTGGGGGCACAGAAGTCTGTATTGGGACAAGCCCACAGGAGGATTCTGATGCACTATAATGTTTGAGAACCACTCATATAGGACAGGCTGCTCTAAAAGAACATAGAGTTTATTGTCCCCTGACATCCTTCCACTAAATCTTTCCTGCTTAAGTTGACCAGAGTGGTAGGAAAGAACACGTCACGTAGTGAGAACATTGTGGGTTCAAAGTCTGGGTCTGTCAATCAAAGCTCAGTGACCCTGGGCAACCATCTGACTTCTCCAGGCTTCTGTTGCCTTATCAATGAGTCTCTTAAAGGTCCCTCTGCTCCCATCTCTAGCATTTCTGCAAGTCTACAGGCTTCTCTCATTTCACTCATTTCCCTTACTTCTCCCAGCCCTTGGCTATGCCTCTACTGCTGGGGCAGCCTTAGTATCTCCAGGACGACAGAGAGGGACTCTGTTTAAGTAACTCTGGGTTTTCAGGTAGATGTACAGCTCACACAGGCTTGGCGGCACTTGGCAGCTTCCACCCCCCACCATCTTCATGTGTCCATTTCACCCTGAAACTCTCACTGTCTCCACCACTGCCTTTCAGGGACAGATGTAACTCTGCAGTGTTCTTGCCTTGGAAGCCTCTGACTGAGTCCAACATTATCGGGGGCCCAGCCCGGCTCCCCTGTGCCTTTGAAAAGAGGAAAAATTTGGGAAGTAACACCCTTTCCCCCACCCTGCTCAGACACTGACTTTTCAAGCCTTCTGTTGCCTATAGGATAAAATCCAAGTTCCTGGCACTTCTCGAGCACTTACTATAGACCAAGTACTTCCTCAGCAACTTAAAAGCATTTTATTTGACTCTAAAATGATCCCTCAGGATAAATATTCTATCCCCATAGTATGGATAAGGAAATGTGCTCAAGGAGGTTAAGTAAACTGTTTAATATTACAACACTGTAGTGTTGCCTTATGGTCCCCAAAAGATATGTCCACCCAGAACCTCAGAATGTGACCTTATTTGGAATAGAGTCTTTGCAGATATAATTGTGGTAAGGATCTTGAGATGAGCTCATCCTAGGTGAGGATGGACCCTAAACCCAATGACAAGCCCTTAGAAAAGAAGGGGGAAAAAATGAGACACCAGAGAAAAGGAGGCTATGTGAAGACAGAGGCAGAGATTGGAGCTATAAAGACCCAAGCCAAGGAATGCCAATAGTTGCTGGCAGCTACCAGAAGCTAGGAGAGGGGCAGAGAATGGATTCTCCCTCAGAGCCTCCAGCCTTGACAACACCTTCATTTGGACTTGTGGCCTTCAGAACTGTGAAAACATGTATTTCTGCTGTTTTAAACCACCCAGTTTGTAGAAATGTGTTATGGCAGCCCCAGGAAACCAAAACAAACATTGATCTATTATAAGAGGGGAACCTGGGTTCAGACTGGGGCCTGACTTCAGCACCTCCGCTCTTTGCTGTAGCACCACACTGCCTTGGCCTGGCATAACCCAGCCTCCTCCCGTCCTCTGTCTCGACGCTTCCATCTCCTTGCTGCCCCTGCCCTCCCTGCTCTAGGCTCAGTGAACTTCTTGGTGTTCTGTGAACACAGTCTGCTGTTCATAGCCTTGTGCTTTTGTACTTGCTGCCCCCCTCGACCAGACACGCTGTTATAGACTGAATGTTTGTGTCCCCTCCAAATGCATTAAAGCCTTAACCCCCAGTGTGATAGTATTTGGATTCGGGGGTATTTGGAGGTAATTAGGTTTACATGAAGTCATGAGAGTGGAGGCCCCATGATGGGATTAGTGTCCTTATAAGGAGAGGAAGAGACACCAGAGCTTCTTCTCCACCATGTGAAGTCACAGCAAGAAGGTGGCTGTCTGCAAGCCAGGAAGAGAGCCCTCACCAAGAAATGGATCTGCCAGTACCTTGATCTTGGACGTCTAGCCTCCAGAACTGTGAGAAATAAATGTCTGTTGTTTAAGCCCCCCAGGCTGTGGTATTTTGTCATAGCAGTCTGACTAAGGCACATGCCCTCGCTCTTCTCTCCTCTTTGCCTGGCAAACTCTTACTGAACTTTTATATCCAACTCAAATGCCTCTTCCTCTGAAATTTCTCTAGACTCACCTCTGCTGCCCAGGCACATTTCATAGATTTTCTCCTCAGCAGGACGGGGGCTCTCCAATGTATTACTTCTTGGCGGACGAAGACCTTATCTTTTCTACCTTTGTGTCCTTGGTGCCTAATAAAAGCATAGTAAATGTTTGATAAATGAATGAATTGCTAAACTGAAACCACATGTTTCCCAACTGATTATGAAAAAAGTCACAGAACACAACTGAATGTTGATTAAAAGGGGTCTAGTGGAGAGTAAGAAAATAGGAAAAGCGTGGATGCCCTTCGCGCCCAAATATGTTGCTCATTAACCAATCAAAGCTTGGCATAATTTCTTCGGTGAAATTTAAGTATTTCCCAGGTTTATAGAAGTTCCTTGGAAAAATGATAAGAGAGTTGGCTTTGCTGGGAATCAGGTCTGGCCCTTGAGGCCCACCAGAGTCAGTACTGGCCATTCCCCCCTTCTTCCTTGTTGGCAGAGTCCTAATGTTGTCCAGGTGTCTATCCCTCCACTGTGTGGCTCAGGGTAAATAATGAGTGATTGAAGCCGTTTATGGTGGTACCAGTTCTATTGCTAGTGACTGGTTTGGCAGTGGGCACATGACCCTGCTCTAGCCAAAAAGACATCATGGACATTCTTCTAGGGAGCTTCCAGGAAACACTTTCATACTCCCAAAAAGAGAGGCGTGGGAGGAAACTGTTTCTCTTCTTCTGTGGATTAATGTATCTGCATATGATGCTAGATTGTGGTGCCATCTTGCAAACATGGGAAGAGTTAGGCTGTGATGGCAAAACTGATACCCTAAGGATGGCAGGGCAGAAGACGGGAAGTGACATGCACCTTAAAGATGGTTTTGAGCTACTGAATAACTAACCTTAGACCTCTTCTATCCAAAGACTTGTCATAGAAGTGATACATTTTCTCTACTGTTAAGCCATTGTGAGTTAAGTTTGGGGTTACTTAGGACAGAAATCATCCCAACAATTATAATACAACCCAACTGCCCAAAAACATCTCTGACCACATCCCAGGAGAGATACCTGAGAACTCCACCATTTGCAATTTATTAAAAGTTCTGTGTGTTAAATTATAAGTTTTACCCTTGAGAGGGATTAAGTACTGAGCTTGTAACACCTTAGAATTTATCCATTTTTTCCTAAGCATTCCTTCCTCCATCAAGCACTTATTAAGTGCCTTTTCAACGCCAGGCACTCTCCTAGACTCTGGGATTAAAAAAAAAAACAACAATGAACAATGAGTATCAATTTATAGCTAACAGTTAAATCCTCCTTTATATTATTCTCTCTAAAGCTATTTAAATGTAATTTTTGTTTGTTTGTTTAAAGGCATATTTGAACTTAGACTTGACTTAAAAAGAATTCCCACTTAGCTACATTAATGCAAAATTGTGAACAAGATGGAAAGTCTCCAGCTCCATCCAGATTAATGTAAATGACTTGTGGGGTGGCTTTTATTAAGAGAAGCACAGAAATACAGACCCCTAAAAATCTGCCCTGCCCTAAGCAAGTGATAAAGAGAGGGGTGCGGGCAAGGGACATGGGAGCTCACTGCCCGGAGATGTGAGCAAGTGTCTGACAGCACGAGAAAGAGCAGAGGGCTGCAAGCCAGCAGAAAGACTGACTCAACGCTAGCAGCTGCTAAAAATAGCAGAGCACAGTTATACGTTTTCCTGTCCAAACAGATCGCAAAGCTGGCAGCTAGTGCGGGGCTATTCATGAATGGAAGGGTTAGAGCCGTCTCGACCAGAGAGCCTTACACGAGGGGTTCTGGGTCCTCGCTCAGCTCTGACCAGAGCCATCACTTGCTTCCCACTTGGCAGGCCAGAGGCATCAAGGAGGGGAGGAAGGGTGAGAGAATTGCTTAAACCCACCCTGAATTCATTTCACTGAAATGAGTTTTAATAGAGTGAAAAAAGAAAATTTTAAAATAAAAGCTATAATTTTTTTTTTTAAAAAAAGGACCAAGTTCTTGTCTGGTTTTGAAAAAGCTTAGCACCTATCCCACTGAATATAACACTTTCAGAAAGGTGCCTGACATCCCCCATGTGGCACAGCAAAATTGGAAGAGGGATGGCAAAGCGAGTAGCTGGTTTATTTCCGTCACCCCTTGAGCAGTAAACAGCATCTTTTTAAAGAATGCAAGAGGGAAAACAATGCCAGCATGAGTTATTTAATAGTTATAAAAATCACTATCTGCAGAAACACATGGATATGCTTAACCACAAACCTGCGCGTGTCTAATTTGAGTGTAAGTCAGCCCGACATCTTTTGCGTGGGGCCTGAGAACTTTGTGGAATGAATCCTAGAGAGTGTTACTTAAATCTGGACCACTGTCTTCTGGTAGTTATTATTTCGTGCCTTCTTGTCAGTTTTCCCTTGATGATCTCATCCTTTTCTGAATCACCTTTTATCCCAAATCAGCCCTCTGAAAGAACATAGCTGGTTAGGACATGTCATTTGTTCCAATGAAATGCCACTTCCTGGCCTGTCTCGGAGTATCAGGGGGGCATGTGTCCCCTACTTGGAGAAGAGGGTCCGACTGATTTTTTTTTTTATTATTTTTTATTTTTTTCCGACTGACTTTTTAAAATTCAACAAGGTTTATTGGGAGGCTGGCATTCCTGGTACGAAGGTGAATAAAGGCTTTGACCCTGGGTTCAAAGTCTAGTGATTGGGGTGACAGTCATGTAAAATTACAATAAATCGTAGCAAGTGTTAAGTACAGGTATGGAAATGTGGATCCTGTCTTAGTTTCCTGTGGCTGTCAAAACAAATTACCACAGCCTGGATGGCATAAAACAACAGAAATTTATTCTCTCCCAGTTCTGGGGGCCGGAAGTCCAAAATCAAGGTGGTCGGTCGGCAGGGCCGCACTCCTGGAGGCCGTAGGGGAGAATCCCTCCTCACCTCTTCCAGCCTCTGGAGGCTCCAGGTGTTCCTGGGCTTGTGGCCACATCCCTCCAACCTCTGCCTGCATCTTCACAGCACCTCCTCCTCTGTGCCTGTCTTCTCCTCTGTGTGTCTCTCCTAAGGGTGCTTGTCATTAGATTTAGGGCCGCCTGGGTAATCCAGGGTGGTCTCATCTCTTGATTACATTTGCAAAGACACTTTTTGCAAATAAGGTCACATTCGTAGGTTCCAGGGAATTGGAGGTGTACATATCTTCTGGGGAGGGGGGAAGGTGGGGGGAACCATCCAACCCACTACAGATCTCCAGGCCCAAATGACCAATGTTCCTTGAGGACAACTTCAAAGGAAAGCGCCCTCTGAGCACCTTCCAAGTAGTATCATATTTGATCCCCTGGCACGTGCAGAGGTGGACAGTCTTCTTATCCTCGGCAGGGACAGCCGGTGACAAGATTTTTAAAGAAGATGGGGACAAGATCAGATTTGGATTTGGACCAATCGATTGCCCTGGTTGGGGTGTAGAGAATGGGTGGGGGGAGGGGAGAGGAAGAGCAGGGTCAAGGATGCTTACCAAGTCCTGAGATGGGGTGCTGGGCAGGGAAACAGCTGCTGGGATGGTTTAGGTTTTAACATCTGCAAACAGGGCGTTGAGCCAGCCCTTCTCTAAGCCCCCAGCCTGCTGACCACCCTCCCCCCCACCCCAGGACTCAGCTTTTCTGGGTATTGGGACCAGAGGGAGGGAGAGGCACCCTGGAGATGGAGGCCTCCATCTCCTGCCGGCTTGGGCCTTGTCTAGCCACCTCTTGTTCAAAATCTTTTTCTGCTCCATCTAATCCCCAGATGCCGGGAGAGGTTGTTAGCACATATTTCAATGGTGCCTCTTCTCGGAGGAGCCCGGGCGCAAGTGCTTTTGGAAACGTGACATTTCCGTAGAGGCCTCGGGATTACTCAGCATTCGCACGTTGCTTCACACTCCATGGGCATGTGTCTTACTCGCCCCCAATTTAACCTGTCTGGGCCTCAACTTCCCCATCCAGGCTGGAGCAGAATGCTGTTTCGAGTCTCTTTCAGCTCTGACATCCAGGGAGCCATGATTCTGCAGGCTGCCCCTGGCCATATATTAGGCACCGAGTCTGAGATCAGTGTCCTGCCTGGTGCAAGCTTCCTGAGGATTCCTGCTGGAGCCGCACTCGTGCGCCGTCTGGAGCACCTGGATTGCAGCCCTCACTCGCCCCTTCCTAGATGTGGGCTCAGGAGCAAGTCAACTCTTGTTCCTCACCTGTAAAATGGGAACGTTAGTAGTACCTCTGTCATAGAGCTACAGGAGAGCACACAGCCCCCACGCCTGAAGGCAGGATCCCACAGGAGGCAAGATCACCGCCCTTTGGGAAGCACGGATCAGTGAGTGAAGGGGGATGAATGGTTAGTGTTAAATTGAAGTTATTTCAACCGCAGGTTACGTAGTAGCTACCCTGTTTCAAATGCTGGGCTGGAGGGACCAGGAGAGCTGGTCTGGCTCCTGAGGAGATGCTCACACCCAGGATGGGACAGACCCAGAAACACCCCAGCCCAGGAAAGTGGATGTGGTCTTCACTGTTTGGGCTCCACTTCCCCCTGCCCGCCCACAGGCCAGAGGACAGGCCCGAGGAAGGGAGCAGGGCACCGGGGCTGTCCGATGGGGGAGGAGGGGGTGAGGCCAGAGCCCACCTGCTAGGGTGGGGCAGTGCAGCTCTGCCAGGAGCGTGCACACGTGCTCACGCTCACCCATCACACTCATCACACATGCTCGCTCACATGTAACTCTCACGGTCACACACTAACACAAAACACGTATGCATACACTCACAAATAC
Source organism: Delphinus delphis (assembly GCF_949987515.2). Classification (NCBI taxonomy): domain Eukaryota; kingdom Metazoa; phylum Chordata; class Mammalia; order Artiodactyla; family Delphinidae; genus Delphinus; species Delphinus delphis. The sequence goes on from NC_082694.2 coordinate 71,073,265, forward strand.
ACACTTGTACACATCCACAGTGGTCCAAGGAGTGACCCAGAGGCAGGGGCAGAGCCAGGGAGACTGACGTGGAGGCAGAAGCACCAAGAGACACAGAGAAGGAAAGAGACAAAGAAGTGGCACTCGGGCCGATGCTGTCAGAGAGGAAAACTGCAGTGGAGTCAAGAGAGGGACCCGGGTGTAACCACAGGGACAGCCCAAGGGCGATGGCGCCCAGCCATGCCTTGAGCAGGTCCCGCTGGAGCAGCAGTGCCAGAGCAGCTGGGCCGTCTGGCCAGGAGCTGGACGGTAACACCCAGTTGACTTGTTCTGTGGAGACTTGCCAACCATTCTGATGCCCATTAGCCCCTGTTCCTAGGGTCAGTCTGTGTCACCCCACCACAAGGACGCTGAGAATTGGGGAGGTGGAATCGTTTGTCTGAGGTCCCCCTCAGCATCAAGGCCAGGGTCCGAGGCTGTGCTTGCTGATGACTGAGGGCTCCTGTCTCCCGGGTGAAGGCTGCAAACCTCTGAGCTGGCAGGAGTTGATGAAGGTCTGGACGCTGTACGGGTCATCCTTGTGGCCCCTCCATCTACTCCTCAACTGCTGCGGGTATACCCTGCAGGCACCTTGCCTCACTGCACGAGTGTCCTGTTTCCTGCCCAGGTGCCCACCGCTCAGCCTCCCTGAGGCTTGTAGGCACCTGGAAGTGCTCAAGAGGAAACCCACCAACCCGTGACCCTTAACCAACGTGGGAGGGAAGCAGCTGGATAAATACTCCCCACTTCCAGCCACCCAGCCAAACAGGCTGAGGTGCCTTCTGCGAGGCCCCTCAGAGGGTCCCAGAGGGATCAAGCCCCACTGCCCACGGCAGTGACCGCACCGGCACAGCCCCCTGTATTTACCGGCTTTCCTGACTTCTTTCCCCAGCAGTCACTCTCGCAGTTAAACCACCTGCATGCAGGCTTTGCTTTCAGGGAAGGCCCCAGTCAGGGCTCTCCCAGGGCCCAGCACCAGGGGAGCTGGTAACTGTCTCTCCTCCCGCTTCTTCTTCCCCAGGACACCAGGGTCCTGCTCTGATCTCGTTTGCTGAATTCAGGAGCCACCACATTTCCCCAGGGGGCCAAACCACTCTTGTTTATCCAATAATAATTAATTCTCAGCAATCCATCTCTAATCTCAAACCATACGAACAAAAGGTGCCTTCTGCAAAGAGGTATCCTGTCCGAGGGGATCCTGGGCTAGGGTTGGGGTACCCTCCAAGCTTCTCCCCAAGCCCGTGATTCTGTCTTCACTTTAGGACACGTGCCACAGGCAAGTCACTCACAGAGCCATTCATGGCCTTCAGTTGTGTGGTTGTGTGCATGTGTGTGTTGGTATGTGTTTTAAAGATAGATTTACTGTACCTTTTGATTGCAAAAGCAATGCATGACAGCTTTCCAGGTGACAGTGCAAAATATATAGCTTAGAAACTGAAGGCACCTCCCTCCATTTTCACTTGAGTGTGGTTATTTTTAATTTCTCCTGGACCAGGACATGTTCAGCATCAATGAATAAGTCCTGTTGGTCTGCTCAGGGACACTTATAAAGTGCCACTTCTTCCTAAGGAAACCATCCATTCATTCAACGGTTGCTTTGAGTATCTACTAGGTGCCATGTCCTGGAGAAACAGCTGTGAGGGAGACGGATGAGACTTGTGGCCCCACTGCCTGTCTCTGACTAGTTGCGTTTTCCCCAATCACCTCTCTTGCTCTGGAATATCCACTCGGTTGCCCCTGGCTTCCAGGGAGGCCCAGAGAGGGGCTGCAGCTGCCCTGCTGGGCTTCCCACATCCATAGGGAAGGGCTGTGCGCATAACCCAGAATGCAGAGCAGGGACGGGAGTGTGCTGTGGGTACTGTCCTGCTGCTGAGCCTTTGCAGAGGCTCCAGCCAACCAGATGCTCCCCTGTGGTCCTGAAAGGCCCTGCTTCAGGTCACCTGTGCTCAACTGAGGGTCTTTCTTTGTGGACGTGGTGCCCCGGCAGAGCTGGCAAGCATCCTGAGGGCAGGGGTGGGGTGTTTTCTCTGGTCTTTCCTGATGCCTGGCCCGGCTGGGCATCCTGTGTGCTCCCAGCACAGGTCTGCTGAACAGGTGCCCACGGCCAAGAGAGGAGGACTGTGGAAGGGCAGGGAGTGGAGCAGTGAGTTCAGCAGTCAGGGCAGGAGGGGCAGGAGATCGGGGTTTTTACCAGGGGTATCTGTGTGGAACGCTCTTCCTTCACGGGATGTGTGGCGGGGAGAGGCTGGGGCATAGGTGGTGGCAGAAGGCCCAGCGGAAAACCCACAGGGCCCAGGAGCTGGGCGTGGCCTTGCCGAGCGGGGAGCCCCCCAGAACCCCAAGGGTTGGCATGTGTGCCAGGAAAAGGGGAGGGACTCACAGAAGACACAATGTGGGTGTCGCTTGTGCCCAAGCAGGCCCAAACAGTATTTAGCAGCTTTTTTTCCCCTTTATTAACACATGTCCCTTTGTTAAACATAAAAATCATGCCTCCTTTAACACTGTAGAACAATTCAAAATAAATGTTTGGATTCCAAACAAACCGAAACAATGGGGAGAAATGCTGCTTTACTGAAATTACCGTCCTCCTAAATCTGATGTTGTATTCCTCACGTTTGGAAGCAAAGCCCCGACAAGTTTGGGCTGAGGCTGGCAGCTTTTCTGAATCAGTATGAGGGTCGGACAGAAACAGCTGTGATAGGATCAATTCGCTGATGAATCTATTCCCTGAGGTTTGTGAGTTGACACCTGAGGTTCTGGAAAGGGCCCTTAAGGATGATCTCAAGAGGTCCAGGAGGCATCTTCATCCAGGGCCTGGATGGCTGAGTTTCTCCCTTCTCTTACCTACATCTCCTCCTCTCCCCAGGGAGCCCATCCTCTCATGCTGCTGGCTGTCCTCAGCAACTCTTTCCCCCACATTGTTACTTTTGCTCCAAAACAACCTATCTCCCTCCTCTCCCTTTATCTAAATTCCTAAAGCCCGTGGTTGAGCTTGGCAAGATATTCTGTCAAATCCAAGGAAAGTAATTTATACTAACGTGTAAGAGACTGAACGACTTAACCATTCAAAGGAGCATTTGAGTTTTTAACAGAGTTTGTAAATTCAAAAACGCCTCAAACAGGTGGAATGTGCACAAGAGATCTTTTTGAAGCATTCTCTCCCAATTCCACGTGCCTCCTGGGCCACTCCTACCCCCTTCCTTCAAGAACCAGGCTCAGCTGCGGGCCCTTCTGCGGAAAGCTGCCAGGGTGGGCGGGGACACAGGCCAGGCGCACCGGCGGGGGGAGCCGTCCGCAAACCTCAGCCCCCGCCTCTCCGAGCCCGGAAGGAAGCTGCGGCAGAGGAGGGGGCGCCCGGGATGCCCCTAGCGCGCCTCACCTGCGGGAGGGCACGTCCCGGGCTTTTATCTTCTGAGATGGGCCTGCGGGGGGAAAGGCGCTGATTAACCCATCCTTCCTGCCACCGCCCACTCCGAGCTTCCACGCAGCCGTCGCCGCCAGCTCGCCGCCCGGTGTCGGAGCTTGGGGCCGCCAGGGGCCCTGCAACTCGCCCCCGCGCTCCTCCTCACGCTTCTCCTTCCCCGCGCCGGGCCAGGTCTGGAGCCGGGCGCCTCACCCCCGCCCCCCCCCCCCCCCCCCACTACGGACGCGCTCGCCGAGAGGGCGGCGACTGCGGGGAGAGAGGGGCGCCGCCCGCCTCCCGGGGCCTGAAGCGCGCGTGGCCCCGGAGACGCCAGCGCCGCGCGGGGACTCGCTGTGCAGCGCGCAGCGCCCCGACTCGGCTAGCTCCGCTCGGCGCGCGGGCGGGCCAGAGGATGCTGGCGGGCTTCCCCGGCTTCGGCCCTCGCTCCCGCCGCGGAGGGCCCCGGGTGCGCCCGTAGCCGCGCCGTCGCGACCACTGAGGGGCCAGAGGGAGGGGGCCGGCCGCGCATGCCGGCCCCGCGAGCCGCAGCCCTAGGGGCGGGCGCCCCCGAATTTTCCAGCCTCCGTCGCCGCCGCCTCCTCCTCCTTCCTCCTGCGGCCGGGCGCCTGTGGATGCTGAGGGGCAGTCCTGCGCCTCTCCCGGCCGGATTCCCGGCCTGACGGCGGGAGAGTCGCGCCCCGGCCGGGGACCGTGGCTCTGGCGGGGCGGCGCGGCTCCGTGGGAAGCAGCCCCCGGGCGCGCTGAGCCCTCCTGTCCCCTCCCGCTGCACGCGTGACTCGACCTCGCAGCCCGCGAGGGGACCAGCCCGGACCACGCGGCTCCCGAGTTTCTGCACAGGTAAACGGAGGGGCAGGGCCAGCCTTCCGGAGGGCAAACAGTGCCCCGAGGTGGGGAGCCTGAGTGGCCGAGGGGCTGGATGGGAAAGGAAGTAAACAGAGGAAGATTCGGGAACCCCCAGGATGGCTCTGGGTTTTTTTCTAGCATGTTTTATCTAGACCTTCTAAGGCTTGGGCCTGGAGGAGATTTATGTGAGGAAGTCAGGGACTGAGAGAGACGAGATGACCAAGGGTGCAACGGATGGAGAGGTGGCCAGGCCCGTCCGTAGGCAGAGACAGGAGACGGGAGTGTTTGGGCGGACAGGACTAAGTGTGTGTGGTCGGGTGGTGGAGTGAGCATGGGGGAGGCGGGAGAATGGCCCTGGTTCTGGAGCCCCTTGGAGCAAGGATTCTTTGAGGACAGCTGGGGTGGGTTGTGGAGAAAGCACAGGTAGGAAGGAAGAGGGGCTTCTACTCAGTGATGTCCTTTTAAGTTCCAGATGGTCAGTGCTGCCTGTGCCAGGGAAGCCAGCTCTGTGTTCCTGCCCGAGGGGGCCGGCCGTCAGCCTGCCCCAGGTCCCCAAGAGCCCTGGTAGGTGGCCCATTCCAGAGTCCTTCCTCTGTTCGCCGTCCGCTTCTCCAGAGCCAGTAGAAGCAGACACCAGCCAGGATGCCGAGGACCCAGGGCTTCTCCGATCCTGAGTACTCGGCCGAGTACTCAGCCGAGTACTCCGTCAGCCTGCCCTCTGACCCTGACCGCAGGGTGGGCCGGACCCATGAGATCTCTGTCCGGAACTCGGGATCCTGCCTGTGCCTGCCTCGCTTCATGCGGCTGACCTTCGTGCCGGAGTCCTTGGAGAACCTGTACCAGACCTACTTCAAAAGGCAGCGCCACGAGACGCTGCTGGTGCTGGTGGTATTCGCGGCCCTCTTCGACTGCTACGTGGTGGTCATGTGCGCGGTGGTCTTCTCCAGTGACAAGCTGGCTCCCCTGGCTGTGGCCGGGGTCGGGCTGGTGTTGGACATCCTCCTGTTTGTGCTCTGCAAAAAGGGGCTGCTGCCCAACCGGGTCACCCGGAAAGTGGTGCCCTACGTGCTGTGGCTGCTGATAACAGCCCAGGTCTTCTCCTACCTGGGCCTGAACTTCTCCCGCGCCCACGCAGCCAGCGACACGGTGGGCTGGCAGGCCTTCTTCGTCTTCTCCTTCTTCATCACGCTGCCCCTCAGCCTCAGCCCCATCGTCATCATCTCTGTGGTCTCCTGCGTCGTGCACACGCTCGTCTTGGGGGTCACCGTGGCCCAGCAGCAGCGGGACGGGCTGAAGGGGATGCAGTTGCTGAGGGAGGTGAGTCCCACCTTTTGTCCCACCCAGCGGCTTCTCTTCCCAGCAGCTCTCAGCTGAGGTGGTACCCATTTTGGAGATGGGGGTGGCATTGTTTTCTTTGCCCTTGAGTCAGAATGTCGGGGGGCAGGGGTCGTGGTCTAGGGTTCTCATCTGCCTGTGCAGGAAGGACCAGCTCTCCCTCAACCCCTGGCTTTGCAACAGAGCTTGTCTGTGGTTGGCCTTAGGGGTTGGAGGATTTCTGAACATTGGCCACTCTGTCACGTGTGCCCAGCCCGCGTGGGTGGCAGGAAGGCCCGCCTGGGCCTGGTCTTGAGCGAGGCAGCCTTGTGTTTGTCGTTGAGCTCTGCTGGGAAGACCTCTTGTGGGGAAAGAGGGCACCCTTGGCTTCTGGTCTCTAGCTTGTCATTGACTGGTTTTGGCGAGAGACTGAGTGTGTGGACTCAGTGCCCCTCTGTCAAATGGGGACAGAGTTGGCCTGCCTCAAGTGGTTGTTATTAAGATCAAAGGTTGTGGGTAACCTCAGATAAGGAGACGTGAAGGACTGTGTTTGTCGTAAATCCCACTTCTGCTGGGAGCTCAGGGTGCCCGAGCAGTCAGATGATGTAGGGAGTGGTGGTCTCCCCACAGAAGGCATGTCATGGGGATGCAAACGGGGCCAGGGTCGCCGGCCACAGTGAGGGGGTGTCTGCTGGTTCCAGAGGATGCCTTCCTGTGGAAGGGGCGAAATTTTGGCCTCAGCTTAACTAATAGATAGTCTTGTGGTCTCACTGGGTGCCAAGACCCTGAGTAGGTTCTGAGGGGCTACAGAGATCGGGAGGTGTGATTCCTGGCCTTCTGCACTTATTATCTGGTAACCTATCTGGGGGCAGGGGCTCCACAGGGCTTAGAGTCAATGAATTCCACAGCTGTGCGTCCTACCCACTACCTGCTTATTTTATATATGAGCCCAGAGATGGAGAGTGACCTCTCTGAGGCCACACAGCTAGTTGTGGCAGTCAGCGGCTGGAATGTCCATTTCTAGATTCCCATTTCAGTGCTCTTGCTACTACGTCACACTGCTACCGCCATCTTGGCCAAAGCCATTAGTCTCCTGTGATTGGGGGCTGAGTGTCCAGGGGCGCAACAGTGCTGTTGGTGGTTGATGCAAGAAACCTGTGGGGCCGTCCCATTGCCTCCCGCTTAGTCAGATTGAAACACAGGTTTTTCTTCTGTTTTAAATTTTTCCTAGTTCTTGGACCAATATTCTTCCTGTTTTCCCATTCTGGCTCACACAGTGTCCTCTCTCACAGAAGCTTTGTGTGTTGATGCTGCAGGGGCCCAGCCCTGGGCTGGTGCACACAGATTGGTGCAGGTACACAGAAAGGTCCCTTTTTCTCCCAATGCCCTGTGCGTAAAGGGTGACAGCCTGCCATTCCCCTCATGACTTCCGGGTTGTTGAACCTAAGGTTGTGCTCCTGCCAGCTGAGGGCCCTGTTGGAAGCTGTCTGGGCAAGAATGGCGCGAGAGGCATTCCTATCAGGAATCGGTGACAAGCACAGCTTGGGGGCAGATAGGTGGGCATGGCAGCCTCTGGGGCCTGGGATCAAACTCTGAACCCTTTCCTTTTACTGAACAGTCACTTCTAGCCCTTTCCTCTCTGCCAGGGCCCCTGGACCACATGAATTTCCCATGTGCTTTGTTGCCCATGAAGGGAGCAAATCAGAAATTCTCCCCACTGGAGCCCAAGAGGCTGAACCCTTGATTGCTGGTGTCCTTTGGGCGCTGCTAAGAAAAACTCCAAAAGATTAGGAAACAGAAAAAAAAGATAGAAAAATAAGTAAATCAAGAATAGCAATATTAGCATCCCAGGAGAGCATGACCTTGACATGGAGGCAGTGCCTTGGGTGCAGCTTTGGGACTAGATGGGGAGGGAGAGGTGACTCCCAAGGTCCATTTGGGAGCCCGAGATAGAATGCAGGAGGCCCCAGCTTTCAGTGGGCTGTGTTCCAGAAGTTTCTGAGTCACTTGTTTGGGACTAATGTGACTTTTTATATATATATATATTTTTTTTTATTTTTAACAATTTTAAAAAATATTTCTTTAGGCTGCACCAGGTCTTAGTTGCAGCATGCAGGATCGTTAGTTGCAGCATGCATGTGGGATCTAGTTCCCCCACCAGGGATCAAACTTAGGCCCCCTGAATTGGGAGCATGGAGTCTTACCCACTGGACCATCAGGGAGGTCCCATCATGTGACTTTTTAAAAGGTGCCTGGGTTCCCAGGCCCACTCACCAAAGTCTTAAGTCACAGTGTCCCTGCATTTGGTCTCTCAGAATACGGTGGAACTCTGAGCCCCCTGTGGCCCCGTGTTGTCATGGAGAGAGCACCTAGACACAGACCCCCCCCCCCCCCCCCCCCCCCCCCCCCCCCGGCCATGGAATGAAGCTCGCTCCCCTGCCTGCAGCTCCCCTGGTCCCCTGTTACCTCCCGGCATGGGGCACCATCAGGGATAGGAGCGGGCAGGGGCTGGAGGACAGGGATATGAGAACCGGCAACCAGACCCCCCCTCCCCCCACAATCAGAGTAGCCCCAGCCCCCGGCACCTCCTTGCTTTGCTTTCTTCTGCCCATAGACTCCCTTTTTCTTTCTCTTCTCCCGTCCACCTGTTGGCTCCACCCCCTTCTGGGCTGGTGGGGGGATGAACCCAGTTTCCCAGTTGGAAGCAGACACTGGATTTCTGGGGGTTGGTAAGTGCTGCTGTCACCGGCAGCACCGAAGGAACCTTTCCAGTGCCCAAGTCTTCTTCCTCTGCACCCTTCATCCCCTCAAACCCATATGTGGCTCTGTGGGAGAAAGACAGAAGGACACAGGGGCCTCAGGGTAGCCTGAAGCGTCAGAGACAAGCCACACAGCCTGCGCTGCCTGGGTTCTTCTCTTGGGAGGTAGGCAGGTCAGGGTTCCCACTGAACAGCAGGTGGAGTCCGGGGCTGTGGGATGGGGCGATGCTGGGGCTTCGTTTATCAGTGAATGGGTGGCTCTAACTGAGCAACAGGTATGGCCTCGCAGCCTTTGGGGTCTGGGACTGAAGGGCGTCAGATCATGTCGTCGGAGGCTGTGGTGGAGGAGAGCGCGGCGTGGGGTTGGAGGGAGAGAGGAGCAAGCTGCGGCCGGCAGGCCTTTCCCACATCCCTCCCCCTGCCTGGCTCCTGGCCCAGCTTGCCTTTTACTCACCCTGCGCTGCCCAAGGGGTGAGCTGATGAAGCAGGAGGGGGTGGAGGGCAGGACCAGGCAGCTGCTGATGGGGGAGGATGAAGGGGGAGATGGGAGTGGGGAGAAAATGCAGCCGAGGTAGGGAACATTCCTGCAGCCCATGGCTGCTCCCAAGACCCTCACATGTGCCCACAGACACCTGTTAGCTTCTGACGGGGTCCTTAAAGGAATGAGACTGTGGCAAGCTAGGGGCGAGGTACCCCTGAAAAATATTTTATGGCTTTATTTCACAGCAGAAAGGCTATTTAGGGGCAAAACTCTCTCTTGGAGTTACTAGCCTGTTAAGACCTTTATTCACAAATGAGAACATGATAGAGCAGCGGATGTGTGATTCCTTTCACACCTACAAATCACAGAGCAAATCGTTCGCCCAGTGAATGAACATTCGGCTCCGGGGGGCTTCAGTGGGGAGGGTGTGAGGAAGCTGATGCTTCAGGTGCCCTGTCTGTAGGCCAGAGCTAAAGTTCATACACATCGTCTCAATCACTCCTGGGTGTTACTGGCTCCATTTTACAGATGAGGAAACTGAGGCTCAGGAGGACAAGAGAAGACAGAGGGGCTGGGTAACTGGGGAGGGATCACTGGTGAGTGAGATGGTGGGTGTGAGGGCAGGGGGCTTCCCTGAAAGCCTCTTTTTCTCTGGAAGCTGGCATCTGGGCCTCCTTCCTGCATCTGTGGCTGCCCCCAGATGCCTTTGCTATAAGCAGTGTTGAAGAACAGTGCCAAGAGGTGGGAGGACCTAAAATATCATAGGAAGCGCCCCTCTGTTTCACCCTGGGAATTGGTTGCAAGGGCAGGGAGAAGCCTGTGACAGAATGTTCCTGTTGGGAACGTGGCCAGGAGTGTATGAGAAGTGAGTGGGGGAAGCAGGAACGGGAGCTGGGCGGGGAGGCAGCAGCCTGGGGCTCTGAGCAGCTGAGGCGTGTGTGCAGGACACAGGCTGGGAGGGGGCAAAGCCAACCCGGTTCTTGGTCCTTTGGCCCTGGGCTCTGCCCCTGTCCCACAGATGGCTCATCCTCTACAAAAAGCGTGCAGATGGGTATCATGTAGGAACCGGGATAATAAGGAAATGCACAGAAGGGGACCAGGAGGCCATCGAATCCAGCTGCACATGGGGGAAGAATAGTCAATTATTGAACATGTGAACAACTTTGCAGGAAGTTCCCCCCTCAGTGCTTCCCCTGGTCACATTTCTCTGGGGCCTTTTCTGATCCTTTTCTGTGTGTAAACAGGGTGTTCCCAGTCTGGCATCATCGTGCAAATGCATTTTAGGTCCCACCTTTCACCCACGTGATTTCACTGACATTTTGCCATGCACATTGGAGTCCTCGTGTTTATTATTTTAAATCAACACTTTGTCATCAGCCGGGTTTTTCCGGAGAGGGCCGCGTCAGTGGGGCCAGGTCCAGGCACCAGTCTCCATGCCAAGGTCTGGTGAAATCTCCAAGAGGCAGAATTGCTAGGACTCCAGGTTATTCTGCAATTTCTTCGTCAATGTGCAGTGAATCCCAGTAGTGTGCTTCAACCCTGAATAAACCTTCAGCCAACGCCCAGCTGTCCCCTCATGAACATATGTACTCGTGATGATCTGCTTTACCGCGGGTACAGTCCTGACCGACACTCAGACGTGTGAGCTCAGAGATAACCCCTAGGTGGAAACCCAGCGAACATGGGGATGGACAAGGTACTCAGTTTACTGAACTCTTGCTGTATTTCAGTCAAGTATTTTCCAGCAAGAGGTAGAAAGTATTTCCTTTTTACAGAGGGGGAAACTGAAATGTGTGATGAGTGAAATGGCTTGTCCAGAGCCACATAGCTAGAAGGTAGAGGAGCAGGGTTCGAATCTAGGTCAGTGGGATTCCAGAGTTCCTTCTCTTCTGCAGTCATAAAAGATCTTCCCTAAGAGTCTGTTGAGATACAGTTCCAACAGGATTGGGTCTTTAGTTTCTCCACCCACAACCATAAGAAGGAACAACATGGGGGTTGAGGAGGTGTTTCTAGGGGCAGAAGTATTGCCACTGATCAAGGAGCAGAGCTGTCTGGGGGTTCCGTGTTGCAGCCGACATTCCTTATGCCCCTTTAGGAGGCATTGTTACATTACAGGACATTGTAGTCACCAATATCTGTAATCATGACGCCCACTTCAAGAGAATATTAAATTACAGTCAGTATAAAGTGAGGTCTAATACTGCATTCTAAAAACGTTTTTGTCAGAAATGGATAAGAACACATTTGGACAAATAAGGATTACATTTGGGCTCTCTAGGAAGTTCACTAATGTGGGTTGGCCCGTTTCTCAGTGGCGTTACTGCACATGTATTCCTTCATTTACCCTGTTTCAGTTATCCGTGGTTATATAACATATAACCTCAAAATTTAAAGCAATAACAACTGTTCTTGGCTTAAAACAATAACAGTTTATCTCATGATTCTCTGGGTTGACCGTGCTGAGCTGGATGCTTCTCTGCCTCACGTGGCACTGGCCGAGGTCACTCACTTGGCTGCCTGGACTGTTTCATTCATTGCCGGCATTCAGCTGACAGCTCTGTTGGCAAGCTCTAAGAAGGCCTTACTCACATGTCTAAAGCCGTCGAGCTTCTCCAGTGACCCCTCCAAGTGGGTTAGCTTGGGCTTCCTCACAGCATGGTGGAGCATGGTGGTGTCTGGGAGACAGTGGTAGCTCTCAGAGGTTTTAAAGGCTAGACCCATCACTATTGGTCAAAGCACATCACAGGGGTAACCCAGGTGCAAGATAAGGGGAAATGGATTCTACACCTTGACATGAGGGTGATATGTACATACAGGGAAGGAAAGAATGGAGGGCAGCCGTCTTCTGAGGCTGTTTCCTAAACCAGGTGGCACGTGGTGGATGTTGGGGAGAAGAGATGAAGAGAGCCATGAGTCTGGGTGGGGTACCACAGGATGCCTCAGAAGTGAGAAATGTGGTCCGCTGTATAGTTGGCTGTACAGTCAGCCCTCTGTATCTGTGAATGTGAAACCTGCAGATACGGAGGGCCGACTGTCTTCGTTGTACGATGCCATTTTATATATGCCATTGTTATCCACGGAGGCCCCTAGAACCAGTCTTCTCCAGATACTGAGAGATGACTGTATATAACTTTTTGAAGGTATTGGTTCTCTATGAGAGCCAATACATCATTTCTAAGATTTTTCAGAAAGTTAGAAACTGCATTGCACATGAAAAGATGATGGCTCGTGGTTCACCTGCACGGGCTTTGCCTTACCTTACCTTCAGAAGAAGAATTTTTTTCTTAACTTTTCCAGCACGCATACCCTCTCTGTCCAGGGTGCTGCACTAGTCACGACCCCAGCACCAGTGCCGGACCTTTCTGTCCACATGTCAGCTAGATGGGCAGCCTGGCTCTGGCGTTGGTATTCCTTTCCCAGGAGGTGGGAATTTGCCAGTGTGCATCCTTCAGAAACATGTCGAATTTGTCTTCCTAGCAGGTTGTTGTTTGCCTCAAGGAGAGTAAGACCAATAGTACAGGCCCTCTGCAGCCCCTTGCAGTGCCTTGGTCCTGACTGTCACTCTATAAATGTTTGTTGAATAAATACCTTCCTGCTTTGCTTTTATCTTTACTTCCTTCCTCATCAACTCTGGTTGACAGTTTGATAAATTTTTGGTTAGATCCAGGCTAGGGAAATGTTCTGGTACTAACCTAAGTGATTAGAGAATGATGTTTTTAAAGCAAGACTTATATAACTCTTCAAGAGTGCTAATCAGTACTCCTTTGCCACTTCTTTTTTTTTTTTTTTTTTTTTTTTTTTGCGGTACGCGGGCCTCTCACTGTTGTGGCCTCTCCTGTTGCGGAGCACAGGCTCCAGACGCGCAGGCTCAGCGGCCATGGCCCACGGGCCCAGCTGCTCCGCGGCATGTGGGATCTTCCTGGACTGGGGCACGAACCCGTGTCCCCTGCATTGGCAGGCGGACTCTGAACCACTGCGCCACCAGGGAAGCCTTGCAATCATCATTTTTAATGGCTGCATAATATGATGTTGGCTAAATGTACCATAATTAACTCAACTGTTCCTTTTCTGTAGGGCATTTGGTTACTCTTAATTTATTAATTTTATGTATTTATCATCTATATTTCATTTACTTATTATTATTTGTATGTAATACTAGCAGGCCCATGGCCTCTCTCCTGTCCCCTCCTGGTGATTTTATATCTAATGCTCCTTCCTTCCTCTGATCACGTTTTCAGCTGTTTCTCCCAGCAAAATTCCTCTTTGTGGTTCTGAAGAAATTTGCTTTGATTAGTAATGAAACCTTGTCTTCCCCTTTCCCGTTCCTCTCTTCAAGAGCACTTTCTTTGTTGTAAACAGAAAAGAAAATGACACGTTTCAGAAGAAATCCCACCTCACGCTTTACCCCCATTCAAAATCCCAGCGTAAGCAGACTGGATTGGAACCCTGGCGGGATTTCCGTGGTTGTGGGTTGTGTTCCGCGTCATTTTAGGGCTGGTCCCCATGAAATGTAACGTGGGGCCAGCTGAGTCAGAGCTGGCAGCGTCAGGCTGGGCAGCCACCTTTCCAGGCCAGAGTCGGCCCTAGGTGGGCTCCTCGGCTGCACCTGGAAGGCTGAGTTTTTCACCCAAGGGGACCAGGCCCTGGGGCATTGATCCCCCTGGGTCTCATTCTTAAGAGACTGACCCATAAGCCCAAGGCTTAGTCACCGACCTGCTGGTGGTAGGTGGCCCTTCCCACCCTCCCAGGAAGGGGAATACTCTTTTACTTGGCACAGATTTACTGCAAATTCCTAAGAAACCACATCACTAATTTCCTGGAGGGGGATCTGAGCAAAGGGCATTGCCTGGTGCTGGGGGGCGGTCATCTTCCCAGGCTGGGGCTGGGAGCTGCCCCCTGCCGCCCCCGGGCTCGTTTCCCAGCACTGGGCGACGCTGTCAGCTAGACACAGCTTCCCCCAGATTGCCAGAAAAGTGCCACAGTTTCTCACCTGTCAGCACTCTGTTTTCTAAACTCCTACACATGATTACAGTTTATCTTTCATCGTGCAGTATTGAGCACTCTGGAAGACACATTAATCCCCCTTCCCTAAATTGGGGTTGCAGTTGTGAATATTATATTGCCCATCTCTGGGGACAGATCTGGGACACTGCCTCTTTATTTCAGTAAAGGGCCCAATGTAGGTGGTTACTTTAGGGAACCACCATGTCCTGTCCCTTCAGTGTCCTGTCTCAGACCAACTGACCTCTACATTTTAAACTAACCCAGGGGCCTCAGAAGCCTGACCCGTGGGTGGGCTTTTCTGCTTCGGGAATTTGAGAGCCCTGGCTTCATAGTCATTGACTTGGTTTACTTCCTGGCTCCCCCCACTTACCAGCTGGGGGATCCTGTGTACATTATTCAGTCTAAGTCTAGTTTCTGCTCTGTGAAGTGGCCTAATAACACCTCCTTCGCTGGGTTAGTGTAGGGATGAAACACACACTAGCGATGAAAACATGTCCTTTTGGTTGGTGCAGGCCCGGATACACAGCTGGCGCTAGAAAAATGCTTGTTGCTTTGGCTGTCGCTGTCATTAGTATTAGTGGCTCTGATGGAGAGGAATGTTTAAAAAGCTGGGGCCAACCCCAGGGGAGGGAAGAGCAGCTCCATGCTCTGGATGTCTGCAGGGCACCTGGATTGGGTCATCAGACACTCATCACCCCATTATTTATTTATCAATTTTTTTGCTGGGCCACCATTTTTCTTGTTGTTGTCTTAGAAACGAGACGCATGCTTTTCAGTTGAAGTTCCCTGTGAGGACAAAGAATTCTGTACTTTTGATGCAGGGTTGTTGGTTTGCATCACAGCCGTGGCTTTTCACTTAATATCTTCTTCCTTTATTCCTTCTTTTTGGAGGAATCAGTTAAGATTAGTAGCAGGAGACGTAGAGAATGGACTTGAGGACACGGGGAGGGGGAAGGGTAAGCTGGGACGAGGTGAGAGAGTGGCATGGACATATATACACTACCAAATGTAAAACAGATAGCTAGTGGGAAGCAGCCGCATAGCACAGGGAGATGAGCTCGGTGCTTTGTGACCACGTAGAGGGGTGGGACGGGGAGAGTGGAAGGGAGACGCAAAAGGGAGGGGATATGGGGATATATGTATACATATAGCTGATTCACTTTATTGTACAGCAGAGACTAACACAATGTTGTAAAGCAATTATACTCCAGTAAAGATGTTTAAAAAAAAATTTAGTGGCAGGTGGGGGAGACAGGGAAGGAAGTCTCTGGAATGATTTGGACTGGAGGAGTGTCAAACCTGCTCTTCCATTAGGTTGAATGCTTGAGCTGTGTGGAGCTTGTTCCCTTTATTGCGAATAAAGGGGACACAGGGCTGTGGGGTGTCCCCGTTGCTCCTGGGTGGCCTCATTTTGTTCGTTTTCATGCACACCTCATGACACTTATCACTGGATTTAGCGGTAGAAAAGATCGTGGAGCTCACAGTTCAATTTACAGGGGTAATAAAGTGCCCAGGATAGAGTGAAGATGCAGTGTGGTTGGTGTCAAGCCCAAGCCTTCTAGGTCCAAATGCAGTGCAAGTCCTCTAATCTGATGAGATTGAGAGAGGTGGTTGGTCAGTTAATGCAAAAAGTTAAATTATTGTGATAGTGGTCACACAGCTGTGTGTCAGAACACATAATGATACACCAGAGAGAGTGAATTTTACTGTATGTGGGAAAAAAGGGAGTAAAAACAAAGCTAGATGGTGGTAAGCACCGGTGGTCATTGGATGACCTTGACACATTGTGTGTGTAAGAGCCATGATGCCTTCGACACTGTGGGGCGAGGGGGGGTTTGGATGGGGCACAAAGAACATTCTGAGGTGAAGGAAGCATTCCCTGTGGTGATTGTGGATGTAGTCACACAGCTGTGTGAATTTGTCAACACTCATCAAAATATACATTTTATTATCTACTATTATTATTAGGCCGTGCCACGTGGCTTGGGGGATCTCAGTTCCCCAACCAGGGATTGAAGCCCGGCCCCCTGCGGTGGAAGTGCAGAGTCCTAACCACTGGACCGCCAGGGAATTCCCAAAATACACATTTTACACGGGTGCTCTTTATTGTATGCAAACTATAACTCAACAAAGTAGATTTTTAAAAGTCAGTAGAATCCAGCAATCACAAAAAATTGCACATAAATATATACATTTATATGCATTTAAAATAGCTTATTTCAGTTGAAAACATTTAGCTGCTTTTGTGGAAAGGAAAAATCTTTCCTTTGCATCTGGGTGCTCTTGTTGGTGTTCCTTGAGGCCTTTTGTAGCTAAGATGTGTCCTCTGTAATTTCTAGTTTCCTTAAAGTGGAGGGAGGATTAAAAGTCACTTGGAAATAATCTAGGTACAGAATCCTAGATTTTTATGACTTTTTTTGGGGGGGCTAAATTTTTGCAGTTTTGCCCACGTCTAATTCAGCAGCAGTTTCTATTAGCTACTTACATTTATTCAGGAACTTCCAAAATGTTCACTTTACTTTTCTTAGAAATAACAACTGTCTTTCATACTCATATTTTATCTGTTTAGGTTCTTCAGTAAGTTATGTAAATGTAATACCAAAAAACAACTGACATAAGCAGGTTTGGGACTAAACACAACTGACTTTTGGGAGACACTCCAGAAGTCGGAGCAGATGTGCAGGAAAGTTTTGGAGAGGATCCTGCCAGCTGTGCGTGTAAGGTCAGCAGGTTTTACAGGGGGTGGATAAGCTTTGCTCCTGGCCCTCCTACTGGAGCCCCATCCTGCCCCCTCTTAGCATCTGGTCCTGGTTCTAGTTTATCCAGAGGAAGTGTACACGTCTGCCTCTTGCTCTCTACCCAGCAGCCCTCCTAATATTTGAGTTCAGCCATCTTGTTCTCTCTCTGTCTCCTCTTCAGCCTAACCCATTGAACTTTTTCAAGAAGTCCTCAGGTGACATTTCCGGACCTTACATCATGCTAGCACTTCTCTTTGGCTGCAAACTGAAACGTGGTGCTTGGGGTGCCTTCTCCCCCCCCTTTTTTTTTTTTTTTTTTTTTTTTTTTTTGCGGTACGCGGACCTCTTACTGCTGTGGCCTCTCCCGTTGCGGAGCACAGGCTCCGGATGTGCAGGCTCAGCGGCCTTGGCTCACGGGCCCAGCCGCTCTGTGGCATGTGGGATCCTCCCGGACTGGGGCACGAACCCGCGTCCACTGCATCGGCAGGCAGACTCTCAACCACTGCGCCACCAGGGAAGTCCACCTTCTTCCGTTTTACACGCATTTCCCCCTGCCTGCTCTAAGAACCCTGCCCATCTTGCCTTGTCGCAGGACACAAATGCTAGAGGTAAAATTCTACAGCTGTAATTTGAGGTTTGGTGGGGAGGGTGGTCTCCACTCCTGGAAAATTTAGGCATCAGGTCTTAATAAAAGAATTATAGTCCACGTGAAAATTGAAGTTAATATAGAGGAGCCCACTGCTGCTTAGATGGCAGGACAGCTCTCCAGAGACTGACGGAATGTTCCCGGCCTGGCAGGGTGTACTGTTTAAGGGATTGGGGCGGCTGAGGAACTGTTTGTTCCCAGGGACCGTTCCGCTGGAACTGCTGCTCGGGGCTGGAGGTATGTTTGCCTCCCTGGGCTGCCCTCTGACCACGGCCGTGTCCCTCTGCAGCCTGCACGCCCCCTATACCTCTCCCTTTCCCACTGCTTCTCTGTTCCTGTCGCCCTGCCGGAGCAATAAACATCAGCACGATTATCAGGTTACCCAGAATCTGACCCGTCCTCTTCTTTGTCTGCCCTCTTCTTTTCCTACAGGGATACTGTGTTTGTTGTTGATTACTTAGGATGTATAATTGCATGTGTGTGCCTGTTGATGGACATCTATTGTCCTTCTGTCTACAAATTTATCTTTTCACTCAGCCAAACACGTATGATCTGGACACATGTTTACACAAGTTCCTGGGGATACAGAGACAGTAACCTCGGGTCCTGCCTACAAGGGAGGCCCAGCTTGGTTTATTTACATTTTTTTAAAAAATAAATATTTATTTTTGGCTGCATTGGGTCTTCACTGCTGCGCACGGGCTTTCTCTAGTTGCGGTGAGCCAGGGCTACTCTTTGTTGCGGTGCACAGGCTTCTCATTGTGGTGGCTTCTCTTGTTGCGGAACACGGGCTCTAGGTGCGTGGGCTTCTGTAGTTGTGGCATGCAGGTTCAGTAGTTGTGGCTTGCTGGCTCTAGAACCCAGGCTCAGTAGTTGCAGTGCACGGGCTTATTTGCTCCGCGGCATGTGGGATCTTCCTGGACCAGGGCTCGAACCCGTGTCCCTTGCATTGGCAGGATGATTCTTTTTTTTTTTTTTTTTGAAGGCGGATTCTTAATTACTGTGCCACTAGGGAAGTCCTGGTTTATTTACTTTCTTTAAAAAAAAATAAAAAAGAATCATCTGGATATGGACCTGGCGCAGAGCAGTCCCTCCATAAATAGTTGTTGAATGTTGATGCATGAATTTTTAGTAAGCTGAACCGCATGAAATGGCCAATATCCAACCACTTTCAACGTGCAAACAATGGCAATTTCACTTCATATGGTTCTGTTTAATATAAAAGTAATAGATGTGCTCATTGTGGAAAGCCTGGGAAATACTAAGTAGTACGGGAAAATATTACCCATGATATTATCTTTCAAGGATACCTACTGTTAACATAACATTGGGTCCCTTTTTACAGATCGATAGATGTGACGATTGATTTTTCTTCTATATCATGTGTTGTGCTTATTGTAAGAAATAATTCAACCGAGGCAGAAGTACGAAGCATAAAAGTAGAAGCCCCCCTTTCCTCTGCCGCCCCCCCCACCCTAGGCAGCCGTTGCCAAGTGTGTGGTGGGTATACTTCCAGAGAGCATTCTGTGAATTTGCATTGTTATGTGATATGTGTACATTTAGGATTGAGAGGTTGTGTATGTAAGTTTCGGCAGATCAGCGAAGCAAACCTGTCAGCGCTAACGTCCACACATTCCTCTCCGGTAGCTGGTGTCCCCCTCGAGGTGGTGACGTGTCCCCATGAACTGAAGCCCTTCCCTCCTTCAGCCAGGGGCCCCCACATGGGGTCCACTCTGGTGGCCCCTCGCGTGCACCTGCAGCCGCTCCTCTAGCTGAGAGGAAGCGTCGTCGTATCCACGTACCCACCGAGTGCTGACATCCTTTGTGTTTGTGACTTTGCCTGTTTTATCACCAACTCTTCAGTGAACAGGAGTGGAGCTCAAACTCTGCCCCTGTGGGCGCAGGTCTCAGGAAAACCATTTGATGTTGCTGAGCTTGGTTTCCTCCTCGGTAAGTGAGGAGAATAGGGGGTGGGAGCCCCGTGAGCACGAGCCAGCCGCCAGGCCGGGTGCTGGGCTCCAGCGGCTGGATCTGCCTCTTCCAGCTCTGAGATCTTGGTCACCTTGCTTAGTCCTCTCTGGGCCTTCGTTACTAAATCTCTCAACGAGCTAATAAAGCTCCTAGACTAGTGCTCACTTCATGATCTTGCCGTGCTGGTGATACGCACTCGCTCCTCCAGGGTTGTGGCCAAGGTTGTAATGAGAAGATGAGTGGAAGCGCTTTGTAAACCACAGAGCCCCATTCAGATGCAGGTGTTACTATGATGATATGCTTATCTGTCACTGTGTAAAACCCCAGACTGTATCCCTGTTGGGAGGTGCCAAACTGCATTGTGCTTGAGTGGTATTTACAGATCTGGAGGGCTTGGGGTTTGCACCTAAGAGGATCTCGTTCCTGCTGCTTTCTGCCCCTGCTGCCCATACTGCTTATGCCAGGAGGGGTGGCCTCGGAGATATTACTGAGCGTTTCCAGAGGGGATGCTGAGGCCCAGAGGGGAAGTGACTTGCTTGAGGCCCCACAGACAGTCTCAGTGCCTCTGTCTGTAGCCTTGGTCTCCTGGCCCCTAGGCCAGTACTCTTCTGACCCCTCAAAGAGGGCACTCTGTGCTCCACTGTGCCCCACTGTGCGCTGGGGCAGGGACCCCGTGACAGGAGCAGGAAGCAGGCAGGAGATGGAGAGTCTGTTCCTAAGTAGCCAGAGTGGCTCTGCTTCGGGAACTTAGGTGGAGACGGGAGCGTCCAAGGCGGGTGGCTGGGAGGGGTAGGTGGGCATTGCAGGCAGGTGACATTGGGGTAATGGAGTGAAAGGAGTGAGTGAGGGGCCATTGGGGTGGTAGGAGGAAGTTGTTCAGGTAGGAGGCTGTTGAGCATGTGGTTGTGTGGGGAGAATGAGAGGTGGAGATGGAAGGAGCGCAGGTCACCTGGTGTGGGCGTGTTTGAAGGGATGGTGTGGCGTTCTGGGCCATTGAAAGACTTTCCAGTGTAAAACTGGGATGGCCTCAGGCTTCTTGTCTTCTGCTGGTGAGCTGCTCTTGGTTGCGTGGTCCATTTTGCTTTTGTTCTTCTAATTTTGGGAATTCTGTTTGCTTTCTTGGGGCCTCCCACACCTTACCAGGCCAGGGATCTCTCCCCAGAGACCTGGATCCAAGAGCTGAGTAGCTTCCTGGATCATGATTGCCTACTCCTGCCCCCCTGGTTTTATAAGGACGTCGGAAGCTGGAATGTTTTTTTTCCAGCTCTTGAGAGCTACATTGAGAGACTGGTCTGAGAGTGAAGATCCTTGGAGGATGTTTCCTCTGGCTCAGTATAATTGACTTAATCTGCTGTGTGTCTCATTTTTCCCTTTGGAAAAAGGAGAGATGCTGCCTGACTCACTCTTTCCTAAAATACTGTGTGCTCAACTTCTTCCTCAGCAAAGTCTCGCATAGGCGCATTTTGACAGAACATCGCTCTTACTCCCATCACAGGGTCCAATAGCTTTCTTTCTTTTGGGTCTGAGGGTGGGACTCATCCCAAAATGACTTGACAGGATGTCCGCAAGCTCTCAAGGAGCCACTGTGACAGACAAGACCTGTGAGAGTACAGAGAAAAGGCATCATTCTGTCTTGCTTGGGAAAGTTCTCACGGAGGAGGCAGTACTGAGGTGTGCCATGAAGGGGAAATTAGATTTTGAGCCCTGGATTGGTAAGGGGCAGAGACAGTTGCTGGTGGGCAGTGGTGTGAGGATGCATACACACACACACACACACACACACACACACACACACACACACACACAGAGAACTTTTGACTGCAGAATTGGGTGTATGAGATAGTAAAAGAGAAGGCTGGAAGGCAGTTTGGGATCTCAAGTGGATGACCTAGAAAGCGATTTGAGATTGCTTTGACTACATTCTGTAGGCAGTGCGAGCAGCAGAGTCCCAGAAGAAGAACAGAGAGAAGACAGAAAAAGCATTTTTCTAATAGTGAAAAAATTTCCAAATTTGATGAAAACTATAAACCCACAGTTCAAGAAGCTCAAAATAACTCAGATAAATCTAAAGAGTAAAAATAAAGAGAATCCTACCAAGGCACATCATAATCAAGTTGCTTAATACTAGTAGTTAAGGAGGAACTCATAAAAACAACCAGAAAGAAAGAAAAAAAAAGACACATTACATAGAGGAACAGAGATAAGAATGATTGTAGATGTCTAGCCAGAAATTATTCAGGGCAGAAGACAATAGAACTGAAAAATAGGTCAATCTATAATTCTATACCCAATGTCCTTCAAAAAATGAAAGTGAAGTGAAGCCTTTTTTGTAGACAAATTAAAGTGGAGAGAATTCATCACCAGCTGACCTGCACCACAAAAAGTATTAATGAAAATTTTTCAAGCAGAAGAAAAATGATACTAAATAGAAATTTGGACTGCACAGAAGAATGAATAGGCCTCTAAATAGTAAATCTGTGGGAAAATGAAAGTTATTTTTTCTCATTTTTAATCTCTTTTTAAAAGACTAAAGCAGAAATATAAATGAGGTACTGTGGAGTTTATAACATAGAAGAATAATGTATGACAACAATAGAACAAAAGACAGGCAAGAAATGAAAATATACCGTTATACTATATGTAAAGTAATAATATTTGAAGTAGACTATATTAAGTTGAAGATGCATACAGGCATACCTCATTTCATTGTACTTTGCTTTATTGCAGTTCTCAGACATTGTGTGTTTTACAGACTGAAGGTTTGTGGCAACTCTACGTTAAGCAAGTCTATTGGCACCATTTTCCTGGCAGCGTTTGCTCACTTTATGTCTCTGTGTCCCATTTTGGTAACTTTTGCAATATACCAGGGCCCCTGATTTAGGGGACTTGCTAAGGAATGATAATTAGGAACTTGTCTGGCTCCAGAGCTGTTGTTCATTGCATGGTGTCACTCTGCCTCCCGGGTAGGGGCTGGAGGAGGACTTGCTGACGAATGGCTCAAGGTTTACTGGTGTCCCCACACAGCAGGCAGAGCACTGTGGGCTAGGAAAGTACTTGATAAGTATGGTCTGGGCAGTTGGCTCTCGCAGCTGCTGGCATTGCCACAAGGGGCTTCCCAATAGGGATTGGGCAGAGGGACAGGAGAGGGACTGAGCCCTTCAGCTGGGAGCAGGGTCCTGGGATGGAGCTGCATCAGCAGCCTTGCAGCCCGGCCGGCACGCAGTGGACTCGGGGAGAGCTGACGGGCAATGGGGGAGGGCCGTGGCAGCAGGAAAGCTGTTGAGAGCCATAGGGAGGGACAATGGGAGTTCATATCAGGATGAACTTTACAGGACAGCGCCAAGGGACACAGAATCATATTTAAATAGTAAAATGCAGCAATCAGGTTACAGGACTGGTGGCGTTGGAATCTCCTGGGTGGGGGAGGAGCGCTTTTCAGAATGCAGATTCCTGGCCCTCCACCAAATATACTAAAGCAGAATGTCTGAGGGTAGAACCTTAGAACAGGTTTGGGAGCCGTTGGTACTTACCGCCTTCCCAGGTGTTGAGAAGACGTATTAAAGGAGATGAAGAGAGCTGGAGAATTGGGAACAAAGTTTTGTGGTGATTCTGGGAATTTATCATACACCTAATCATAATAGCCAACACTTATTAAGACTTGCTGTGTGCCCAGCACAGTACTGTGCCAGGGGCGTTACATCATCGTCTTCACAAATTCTCAAACCCACCCTGAGGTAGGAATCATGTTATTCTCATTTCATAGAGGAGGGAGCAAGCTTAGAGCAGTGGTTACATCTTCCAAGGCCACAGCCAGTGGTGGTAGAGTTGGAATTCAAGCCCAGTTTCTAACTGCTGTGTTTTACTGTCCCTGAGTGTTTACCTTACTGAGAGATGGCGTGTGTGTGTGTGTGTGTGTGTGTGTGTGTGTGTGTGTGTGTGTTAATTGGGAAGGGTAGGGACAGATGGTTCTCGGGGGCCCATAGAGGAAGGATGCCACAGGAAGTGTGGTGCCGGCCGTGAGCTGGGAGAGACTCGGATGCCCTTGTGGGCAGGCCACTGGTGATGCTGATATGGGCCTCAGTCCTCCACTCAGGTGGGGAGAAGATCTGGTCTCTTATGTGTCAAAAGTGTAAGGCCGGGCTTCCCTGGTTGCGCAGTGGTTGAGAGTCCGCCTGCCGATGCAGGGGACACGGGTTCGTGCCCCGGTCCGGGAAGATCCCACATGGCACGGGGTGGCTGGGCCCGTGAGCCATGGCTGCTGAGCCTGCGCGTCCGGAGCCTGTGCTCCACAACAGGAGAGGCCACAACAGTGAGAGGCCCATGCAACGCAAAAAAAAAAAAAAAAAAAAAAAAAAGTGTAAGGCCGATTAGTGGGGAAATTAGGCAAAAACCAAAGGGAAATATTTTTAAAGTCGGGAACTTCTCCGGAAGCCAGGGGATGGTTTTAGAGCTCTTTTGGAAACCTGGGTTATGTGTGTTCCCAGGGTGAGAAAATCCCTGCCAGCTGGGTGGCCGGTCTCTGAGGGAAAGGACGGGGGTAGCACTCACGGGTGGACAAAGCATTTGAGGGAAGAGGAAGAAAACCAGGTCCAAAGAACTTAGACCAAGTGAGCTGTGTGCGTTGTTTGTAAGGGACCTCGAGGGCGATGGCGAGAGGCCCTCTATGCCAGCAGCGATTACTCTGTGTGGAACCATCGCGACTGACTGCAGCCACCTTGCCCCTGCCTTTCCCCAGGGAAGGCTCATTAGTGAGAGGAGATGGTGATTCTGTGGGGATAACCAGCTCCAGTTTACGAGAGGGGGCCTCCTTTGCACGTGTTGGCACTGAACGATGAGTGACAGACGATTGGCTGGGCAGCTCTGGGCGGGGGCGTCTCCCTTCACTCCTGGTGGTTCCAAATCCCCGCCCTTCACCGAGCAGAGCGGGAGGGCGGGGGGCGAGGCCCTCGGGTGCTGCGCCCGGATCTTGTTTGAAGGCTGTCGGAAGGTTTATCTTCGCAGCTGGCCCTTTGAGAAGTCTGGCAGGAGGCGAGGTGTGTCCCGTAGAAACAGGTGCCCAGGGGAGGTTCTCAGCGGCTCTGGGGTGGGGCTCCCCACCACGGGGTGTTTACTGAGGGCCTCTGAGTGCAAGGAGGGAGTTTCCGTGAAGAGGAGTCTCTGTTTCTAAGGGTCCCCGGGGGCTTCCCTGGTGGCGCAGTGGTTAAGAATCTGCCTGCCAACGCAGGGGACACGGGTTCGAGCCCTGGTCCGGGAAGATCCCACATGCCGCGGAGCAACTAAGCCCGTGCGCCACAACTACTGAGCCTGCGATCTAGAGCCCGCGAGCCACAGCTACTGAAGCCCGCCCGCCTAGAGCCCGTGATCCGCAACAAGAGAAGCCACCGCAATGAGAAGCCCGCGCACCACAACAAAGAGTAGCCCCCGCTCGCCACAACTAGAAAAAGCCTGTGCATAGCAACGAAGACCCAACACAGCCAAAATAAATAAATTAAAAAAAAAAAAAAGATGTTAAGGGTCGCCAGGTCTGCTGACAGTCAGGGTGTTCCAAGCGAGTGGATGGAACAGTAGAAACTTCAGATGGTGCCCCTTGTCTTTCTTGCCTCTACAGAGAGATTAGCTGTAGAAAGATGAGGCAAAAAGAAGAAAAGAGAAATCGTCCTAAATCTCCCTCCCTTACACGGTAACCACTGTTGATGTTTTGTTGTTTCTGCTCCTGCCCTGTTTCATTTCTACTCTGAGAATGAGAGCAGAGTGTGGCTGTGTATTTAAACTTTTTTTTTTTTCTCTTAATGACTTACCTTGCACTTATTTCCTTGTTAAGAAACTAGAGGAGAAACACGAGGAGAGTGTGATAGCTCAGGGGCGGGGCCATCCGGGAAGGCTTTGCGGAGCAGGCAGGGTTTAGCTAGATCTTGAGGGAAGGGCTGAAGGTGATGGGGGATACAGTCGGGGGCCAGTTCAGGTGGGGTGCTTCTCACGTTGGAGGATACACGGGTGTGCTTGTCTACGACTATGGTGTACTTGAGGCCTCAGGATAACTGTGGCATCGGTGTTAACATCTGCCCTCCCTCTGCCCTTCTCTCCTCACCTTTTTCCTTTTCTCCCTCTCTTCCTTCATCCTCTCCCTCCTTCCCCCACTATTCATTCCTTCACCCAGTAGTCACTGGGCACCTCCTATGTGCCAGGTGTTTGTCCAGTGCTGGCTACACAGTGGTGATTGGAACAGATCTTGTCCCCACCCTAGCAGAGCGTGTAATATGACAGACAGACACATGTGTTTTACTCAAAGGCAAACATTTTAAGACGTTTAAAAATAGTAATACAGGGACTTCCTTGGCAGTCCAGTGGTTAGGACTCCGAGCTTCCACTGACGGGTGTGCGGGTTTTATCCCTGGTCGGGGAACTGAGATCCCACATGCCACACGGCGTGACCAAAAAAAAAAAAAAATAGTAATTACAAGCATGGATTTTTATGGAATAGAATGTAAAATCCACGTGCCCCAGCAAGGGAAGAGGTGAAGCTTCCTCTCCACGTACTTCAGTGGAAAAGTTTGAGGGCCCTCGGAGTGTGGGCTGCAACATATGCTGAGGTCAGGAGTGCCTGCTGGGTGACAACGCTGGGGACATCACCTTGGCTAAAGCAGATGGTTTACATCAGGGGACTGTGGGCGATATTTAGAAAAGGTCACAGGGGCCAGAGTGTGTAGGACCTCGAATGCCAGAATGAGGATTTTGAACTTTACTTTTCGGAAAATTGTCAGCTCTTGAGGTGTTTTGAGCAGGTGGTGGAACTTGCAAAAAGCTAAGTTTGGAAAATTAACCTGATACCAGGGGGTGGGTTAACAGGACCAGAGAGGGGCAAGGGAAATGAGTCTGTGCCCAGCCTTGTGGGAGGTGAGGGTTTGGGCCAGGTGATGGCAAGAGGAGGTCGATGAGGAAGACCCAGAAAGACCAGATGGAACGAATGACCCACTGGAGGTGCAGAAAGGAGCACCAGCGACAGGGAGAACAGTCAGTCAACAGAGGGTTACTTCAGACATACGCAAGCCTGGGTGCTAATTATCTGAGGTGCACAGTCGGGTGAGCTCTGGTCCCAACCCTTGGCAGGCAGAAATGGGACCTTCAGCTCGGGGATGGTTGGGGAGACAGTGACAGACTTGGGTGTTCCCACTGACCATGGGCTACACATATATAGTCACCTGGGAGGTTTTTAACGGTGCCATGTCTGGGCCTCAGGTTTCAGGGATGCTGCCCGGGCATGGCCCCCAGGTGATTCTCAGGTGGTGCAGGGCTGGGAGCCCCTGAGGGAGGGGGAGGGGCGCCCACTCAGGTGGAGCTAATTCAAGACACTTGAGGCTGAAGAGATTTAGGAGTGGTGATAGTTTGCCAGGGCTTGAGGCTCGGATTGTGGAATTTGAAAGTTTTTGTTTGTCATGTGACCAAGACAGTGCATGGAGAGGACCGGGCTGTGGAGTGTCTGATGCGAGTGTGTACTAACTCTACCAAGAGCAGGGAGATGGGGGGCAGTGGGAGACAGGGTTGGGACAGTCAGAAGGAAACTTGGAAAATGACTTAAGATCTGAATTGAAAACCAGGGAACTGAATTAACTGTAGGACACATGAAACAGGGTGAACAGATGGAAAACATCTCAGTGGATGTGGCTTTGAACGTATGGAAGAGATGATGGTCAGATAGGGAAAGACGGTAAGGAAGTGCAGTAACTCTGGGTGAGGGTGCGCCAACGATCAGAAGATTGTTAGAAAAGGAAAGAGAAAAAACGGAAGAAAAAGAGGCGATAGGCATAGGGAGATAACGTAAAGTGATCGCATGTGTTTATAGTTTGGTTTAAAGAACCAGGAAGGTTGGAGGATCTTGGCTTTGTTTTGCTGTTTACTACACCCCCTAGAACAATGAATAAAAGAGAATCACCTGGGGGAGTGTGACATTTAGATTCCTGAGTCTTAATCATTTTTCCTTTGGATGCCAACACACCTGGATCAGAAACTAGAGAAATAGCAACTAAGGAATAAGCACTGAAGGGTCAAGTCACAACCAGTGACCAAGAAACCACATCCCAGATGTCTCCAGGCCGGCTCTGAGAGGCTACAGGGATGAGGGATGCTGAGTAATCCCTCAGAAGCACTCAGGGAGAGAAGAGAGGCAGTTGAATCCCCAAGGAGAAAGCTGTGACGCTGGTTTCTGCAGCTGAGAGTCTGCAAAAAGTTTTACTCTCAAGATATGAGTCATCTTGAATTGAGAGGTACGAAGTCCTCGGAATCCCGAGTTTGCTCTGTTCCATATTTGCAGGGGCTTCAGTGTGCTTGTGAAATTGGGGATCCCTTTCTCATTTTGCGAAGTTTGTGTGATGATCATACTGCTGGGATTCTAGAACTCTTCTTCTGTCTCCAGATTACATGTTCCCCTGGGCTGGTACCTTTGTTCTCAAGTTCACTCAAAGACAATTCCGCAAAGTCAGGATCTCTGCACTAAATGCAAGTAGGATTACTTAGAGGCGAGAAGACCAGAGCAGGCAGTGTGGAACCCTTTCGTTGTTCTGGTAACTCGCATAAGCGTATAGTTTATTACTGCTCACCTTTCCTTTATTTAACAGTGGTCCTCAGTGAGAAATTGGTCTAAATTGCTTTTACCATCCAGCATCCATATATTAATATGTATGTGAAAGCTCCGTGTTGTCAATATTTGTGAAAACCCACAATTGAGTGTGTCCAGCCTGTTTTACTCCCTCATGGGGCCTACTGTATAGCACAGGGAACTATATTCAATATCCTATGATAAACTATAATGGAAAAGAATATAAAAAAGAGTGTATATATGTATAACTGAATAACTGCTGTACAGTAGAAAATAACACCTTTGCCGACCTGTCCTCCTCTACCTCAGAATCAATCTATGCTTCCTCCCTTTCCTGTAGCTTCTTTTTTTTATACTGGTGGGTTGGTTGATTATTTGGCTGGGCCGGGTCTTAGCTGCCTGCCGCACGTGGGATCTTCATTGCAGCCTGCAGGATCTTTAGTTGTGGCGTGTGGGTTCTTAGTTGCAGCATGCGGGATCTAGTTCCCTGACCAGGGGTCAAACCTGGGCGCCCTGCATTGGGAGCACGGAGGCGTAACCGCTGGACCACCAGGGAAGTCCCTCCTGTAGCTTCTTTACCCCTAGTAGATTTGAGCTCTTGAGGTTCTTTTTTACTTTCCAGGACCCAACATGGGGTCCACCACTCAGCGAGAACTCAGGAGTTAAAAAAAAAAAATCTGAAGCCAAATGTGATTAAACATTTTAAAAATAGATTCCTTTAAGTAGAAGGGGAGTTATTTGGCCTGCAGAAAAAGACCGAGGTGACTAATAGGGTCACATGTGTAAGAAAAGACACAAAGGGCTGTGACCTGATGTTTTCTGTTTCTGCCAAGAAGCTGCAAGAGGAAATGGGGAGCTTTTGATTCGTTTTGTGGTTCTTAATCATCTGGGCTAACAGACCTTTTGGAGAATCTGGTGAAAGCAATGGACTTTGCTCCCCAGAAAAGGGTGAAACGCTTTGCCCCTAATTTTAGGGGTCCACTGACTCCCCCTAACCTGGTCCACAGACTTCAAGCGAATAATTCCTTGGTCAGTATCAAATGCCAACTGTGAGATGTTCATTCCTGCAGCTGCCCCTCCAGGGGGACAGACCAGGTGGTCTTCACTGGTCTTAGTCGTCTCTACCCCTGTGATTTGGGCCTGCCTTCCATCGTGGGTGCATTTATCGAGCTACTGTGTCCTTATGTCCAACAAGTATCAGTAGTGTTTTCCTCTTAGCCCACGAGGTCTATGACTGATATAAAAATAAATCTTCTTGTGCCGTCTTTGTCCTCAGAGTTCCTTAATCCAAAAGCTTGAGAAAGTTTCAAGTGAAGACTCAGGAATCAAAAAGGAAGAAGGCATTGCCTGGGCCAGGGTTTCTCGACCTCAGATCTATTGACATTTGGGGCCGGACAACTCCTCATTGTGGGGACTGCCCTGTGCACTGTAGGGTGTTCAGCAGCATCCCTGGCCTCCACCCAGTAGATGCCAGGAGCATCCTCCCCCTCAGTCGTGACAATCAAAAATGTCCCCAGACACACTGCCAAATGTTCCTCAGGGGGCCCAGATCGCCCCCCACCCCAGTTAAGAACTGCTGCTCAGCCTTTCTGTAGCTGGATTTTAGCTCTCTCATTAAAGGGGACACCTCCGTGGAGAATGGACTGTTCTTTCAGCTTCTTTCTACTATAGTCATTCGTGCAGCTGACTTTTGCTCTGTGCCAGTAGCTGTGCCAGGCCCTGCGGCTGCAAATGTAAAAGACACACCCTGACCTCAGGTGCTCCTTGCCTCCTTGTCGGGGCGACATATGCAGATGCATCAGGAGGTGGGTGAGCGTCTCATGGGAAAGAGGGCCTTTGCACCGGTATATTCTCCATCCAGAAGGCTCTTTCTCCTGATTTTTCCCGTGACTGGGACTTTTTTGTTATTCATATTCTAGTTTAAGTGACACTGCTTCAGGGAGACCAGTCCTAACCACCTAACCATAGTCAGCTGTTTTCACCTAATGCTTTGTAACAAACAACTCAGAGCTCAGTGGCTCACAACCACATATTTCTTGCTCACACGTGTGTGGGTTGGCTGGGGTGTGGCTGATCTAGGCTGGGCTCAGCTGGGTTTGGCTACAAGCTGCAGCTTGAGTTTAGTTCTGCTCCACGAGCCTCTCATTCTGCTGGACCTTTGAACTTCTGGTGCATGTTGTTCTCATGGTGACAGCAAAAGCACAAAGGGGAAAGCAAGTGTATTTCAAAAATCTGCTTATGTCATACGCACTGACATCCATTTGGCCAAAGCCAATCGCACAGTCCGAGTCAGCAGGAGGGAGGAGCACATCGCTCTCCCTGAGGCTGTGGCAAAGCTGAACAGGACTTTACAGGGGAGTGAAGAAATGGGCCAGCAGTCTCCCTCACTCCGTCTGAAGCAGCCGCCCAGTCACTTTATCATTTTTATTGTCTGCTGAATTTTGGTACTCTGATTGTTGAATCACTTATTTCTTATTTGTCTGTTGTTACCAGATCATCAGCTCCATGATAGCGGCGACTTTTTCTGCCTCATTCACTGCTAAATACCAAGTACCAACCTGGCACAGGGTGGGCATTCAGGAAATCTGTGAATGAATAGATGGATGGACAGATGGTTGGTTGGATGGTTCCGTTTGGGGAATCAGGGAGGGGTGTTGGAGATAATCTTGAAATAGTAACAACAACTAACAGTTCCTGAGGGATGACTAAGGGCCAGGTGTGTGGTGTGTGCTTGTGCTTGACCTGGTTAAATCAAGGCATCCTTGCAATGTGTAGCCCTCCATTGGCCAGGGCGGGGGTGTGTGGGCAGCAGGGGCAGGATGTTCTGGTTAGAGCTGTAGAGCCCTGAAATAGCACATCTTGTTAGAGGATTGGAGAGGTGCCCAGTGTGGCTGGAGTGAAGGGAGCCTGGTGGGCAGATATAAGACATAAGAGTGACACTGGGGCCCAATGGTCAGGGCTTCCCTGTTCCACGTCTCTGGGGGAGCCATCGTGTCTGAGTCTGGAGTGGTGCCCCTAGGGGTGTGCAGTACACAACCTGGGAAGCTGTCTGGCCACCGAGCAGGTCATGAGGGACCTTGTGTCACATGTCGAGATGGGTGGATGCCTATCTGGAAGTCATCTTTGTTTTGGAAGAGGGTGAACATTGCATATCTCTTAGCAGAGGCATGTCCCAGCTATTAAACAAGTAGGAAGCTTCTGGAAGTCCTTTTGAGGCACGTGGTGGAAACCTGACAAATGTCTGGTTTGGAAGGGCATGTCACAGTGCCCCAAGGCTTGAACCTTGCATTGTGTCAAGCAGGGTTGTATTTACTGGAGACCCCAGTCGCCTCTTGGCAGAGAGATGCTGGAGCTTGCTCTGGGGCAGCACGGGAGCGTCACCCCACTGTCTACGGACCCCCCCGACCCACAGAGATGCTCCAGGTCTTCACTGGGTTCTGTGCTCCCTGGAGACCTCCAGCACCTAGGACTTCGCCCAGCCTCTGCCGACCCTCATCACAACACAGCTAAGGAGACAGTAACATAGGGAAGGGGGCCCTGGACTCGTGTTTGGGTGGTGTGCTTGCTGGCCAAGAAAGCAGCGGCGGATCTGCCCCCAGGCCACACGTGCCTGGTCAGGCTGGCTTCTGACATTCAGTCCTCTGGGCTGGGACAGAGCTTTTTTAATGTCTTGAAATTTAAATTCTGTGTTTGTAGGGGGAAGAAAAGAGGAAGGAGATCTGGGTTCCAGTTTCAGCATTGCTGGGAGACTGTGGGCTCATAACCTAATTTCTCTGGGCTTCAAGTCTCTTCTACAAAATGAGAATAAGAAAACTTTGCTGTTGTGACAAACAAATAAGATAATGAATGTGAAGTCTCTTGTAAAACTTCATTAAAGTATTATTATTAGGTCCCAATTTTCTTTCTCCTTTCTGGAAGAAAAGTAAAAAAAAAAGTCATTTAGAACATATTTTACGCCAAGCCCTCTGTTAGGTGGTGTTGCCTAGAATCTCTTTTAATCTTAGTGGAACAGCCGTCAGGGTTACGGTGAGGATGAGGAAGCCAAGTCTCAGAGAGGTTAAGTGACTTGCTCCAGGTCACACAGCCTGCTGGTGGTGTGGGAGGTCTCTGTGATGGCGTGGCCCAACCTCTTTGCCATGTGTTCACCCACTACTGGGCCCTTGCAAGTGTATGCAGGGAGCATGGCTCCACAGGTGGGGACCCCACGGGCACTGTGTGGCTGCCACCGCACGCTCCGGCCAGTCTTCCTTAGGTTGGGGAGGCTGGTTGCCTTCAGAGGTGCCTTCTCCCCGCTCCTTCCTGCCCTGCAGCTCCTTGGAGAGTTTTTTTGGAAAACATCTAGGTTAGCTATAATGAACAGGGGCCTCCCCCCAGCAGCAGAGCATCACAAGGTCTCCGAGGGCAGCTGACATGGACACTGACACCCCAGAGCTGCTGTCTCTCCCTCGGTCTCTTCTCCCCTGTTTGGGAATGTTCTGGAATCTGCAGGCCGGAATGAGTTTATAGGGAGAGGTCAGCCTAGGCATTTGAGCCACCAGCCTGCCTCTGATGGGCTGACTTCCATTTTAAAGCCCCACTAAGAGCAGTCCCTGTCCCTGTGGGCTGTTAGAAACTGTGTGGGACATTGTGACTCATCAGATTCCAAGAGGAAGGATCTTGTAAAGGAATTTTCTCACGGTTGCATTTCTGAGCTGGGGTGTATTGTAAACACATTATCCAGCTGCCCTGGGTTAGATGAAGCTGAATGTTTACCCACTTGGGAGAAGCATTCATTTTATTCATTATTTTTAAAACCTTGTGTTTAAAAGAAAAAAAGAACAATTTGTTTGAAATAAGACTGCTGCCCAGTCTAAAGGAGCCCACTGGGACGCGAAGAGCTAACCTCGACGGCACCCCAGAGCAGGGCTTCTCAGTCTTGGAGATGTGGCGGGCATTGCCCGTCTAGTGTGGACGGCCGTCGCTGGCCCCGGACCACTGGGAAGAGGCAGGAGTGAGGGTCTGCGCATCGGGGCTCCTGCTCACTTTCAGAACTGGAAAGTGGAGCTGAAACTCTCCAAATACGTTGTTTGGATGACTAGAGAGGGCAGAAGCCTTCGGACCACGCTTGTTCACTGACCGTGGTATCAGAGCCCCGTCGTCATGTTTCCAAGACCCCATCTCTCTCTGGCGCATGTGTGAAGCCATCTAACCTCTTCCTGAATGAATGAGACCCCGCCACCCATCCCCACCCTTCTCTCACTGCTTTGTACGCTCTGCCTTATACTCTGGATATCTCCTGGACTGTCCCCCACCT
The DNA here is from genome assembly GCF_949987515.2 of Delphinus delphis. Lineage (NCBI taxonomy): Eukaryota > Metazoa > Chordata > Mammalia > Artiodactyla > Delphinidae > Delphinus > Delphinus delphis. The sequence continues at coordinate 71,106,349 of NC_082694.2, forward strand.
GCTGTCCTGGGGGTCTGCTCCGTCCTGGGGGAGTGACCGAGCCCCATTCCTCTCTGCTCTTAGGGTGGGGTGCAGCAGATGGGGTATTAATTAGAAGGCGGGTCCCGGGGAGGTGGTGGGGGCCAGAGGTGGACTTTATGCTGGCTTCTTGTCTGCTGGCCAGAGGCTGAAGGGGTCAGGTGAGGGGTGAGTCTGTGACGTGGTTCCGTTACCTGGTCCGTCCAGCCCAGCAGCTCTGGGTTCCTGAGCACCGGGTGCTGGATGAGGCCTGGGCTGGGCTCTGGGGACACAGGGGTGAGGAGGACAGCAGGGCCTGCCTTAGCAGGTGCCCCGGGTGTTAGAGAGGGGGCAGACGTGTGTGAGGAGGATGGAGAAGTGGGGAAGGGAGATGGGAGGCTGAGCAGGAAGAGGGGCTGCCAGGTGGGTCGGCTGTGGCTGGAGCGTTGAGGGTTGCAGGGTATTCGCGCAGCAGTGGGTGCTGGGAAGGCAGTCCTGGAGGGAGAAGAGACGAGTTCTGACAAGGAAGCCCTTCGCCCCTCCCACCGGGGTGGGAGCACCAGAAGATTCATCCCAGGCCTGCAGAGGTCAAGGCTCAGCTGGGAGGAGCCCGTTTGTCATAGTCACGTGAGAGACACATTTCGGATTCTCTCTAGGGTTCAACCCTTCCTGGTGGCCAGAGGTTTTCCTGGGTCTGCAGCTCTTAAACTGTAGCAAGAGGCCGTACTAACAGATGTGTTAGAGAGGTGACAGCTGCCCCGCTTACCCATCCTCGTGGCCTGACCTGACCTGCTCCGGCAGCGCTGGGCTCCCGGGCTCCGCGGTGGCGTCCTGGTCACCGTCGATTCCTCGGCGCTGGCGTTGTTCGGGGCTCACTGCCGAAGGAGCACAACTCATTTTTTCCAAGCGTGTTAGGAAGAGCACATCCCTTTTGCTAAGTGAGACACACTTACAGGCATAATTTAGGGATTTCTGAGCCTAGAGCTAATGACCACCCATGTGTATGGAAGCTGTGGAAATCTGTAGATGTACTACTTTGTTTCAGATTAAAAATGCAAGCAGCTCACAATAAGTGCTTTAGGGCTGGTATTTTGGTGGAAATATTAATTTTAGTTTTAGAAAATATCTAATAGCCTTTCTGGGGAAAGGTGGGGTTATAAATATGTAAGTTAACTGAGGGGTGCTTGTAGGGTGGGGTTTTGCACCAGAAAATAATGAGATGAGTGCAGGAAGAAACTTTATCCTCTAGTTTTGAGCCCTTGCTTAATCTCAATTCCTTCTCCTGTAAAATTGGAATAATGTCACTTGCCTTGTGAAGATTAAACGAGATGAGGTGGGTGAAGTGTGTGACCGTGTCTAGAACGTAAGGTTGTGATGTGAGAGGATGTTACGGGCGAGGAAACAGGCCAGGATCAGGGGCTCCCGGCCCTGGCTGCACACGGGGACTGCTGTCCACACCCTCCCCCGCCCCGCCGGTCACCTGTGCACCTCTGGGCCCCCATCACCCCAGGGGACCGTGTTGCAGTGCAGCTCCTGCTCCGTCCCCAACCCTCCTCCCCAGAGCGAACCCCTGCTTCCTCGGCTGGAGGTCTCCTTGCCTTAGTGGATTTGTGCCCTGGACTTGGAGGCTGAGCCTCTCGCCCCCCCGCCCCCGTGCCTGGCACCGGGGGGTTGCCGCACTCCTTCTGGGCCTCGTAGCCCTGGAGACAGGTCGGGTGGACCAGAGCAGCAGCGCCCTGAGGGCCCTTTCTTCAGCTGAGGCAAGTTTAGAGAATTGGGGGAGCTCCAGGAGACCCAAGGCCTGGGACTGTCGGGAGAATTGTCTGGAAACAGCTGTGCTCACTGGAAGGCAGGAGGGAGTTCCCTGGCCTGGATGGCACCTGCAGGACCCACCTGACTCTGCAGCGCATGGTCCAGATGTGGCCGTTTCCCTCCGCATCCCTGCAGCCGAGAGTGCAGGTCAGGAAGGGGATGAGGCCTCTGGGTCCGGGGATGCCCAGGGCCCGGGAGGCAGCGTGGCGTTCTGGCCGACTTGGAACTGACCTGCTCTCCTTCCCCTGGCCTCTCGGGACCAGGTTCATCTCCAATCCCAACCTTTGCCCTCAGAAGTGAGGTCTGATGAGGACCAGTGTCAGGACCGAGGAGTCTTCCAGATGAGTCAGTCCCTCCCTCGCTCATAGATGATGAAGTGAGCTCAGGGAGGTTATGTGACCTGGCAGCCACCCGGCTAGCGAGAGGCAGTACCGGAGTCCAGCGCTCCTCTTAAATTTACTTTCTAGATCATCTGTACCTACAAGTGAGTGCAAAAGTAGATTTTATTTTAAAATGTGCACTTCAATGAAAGGAATGCTGTCCTGCCTAGACATTCCCCAGGCGTGAACCCAACCTGAATCCTCTTTTTTTTAAGTTAATTAATTTATTTTTATTTATTTATTTTTGGCTGCGTTGGGTCTTCGTTGCTGCGCGCGAGCTTTCTCTAGTTGTGGTGAGTGGGGGCTACTCTTGGTTGCGGTGCACGGGCTTCTCATTGCGGTGGCTTCTCTTGTGGAGCATGGGCTCTAGGTGCGTGGGCTCAGTAGTTCTGGCTCGCGGGCTCTAGAGCGCAGGCTCAGTAGTTGTGGCGCACGGGCTTATTTGCTCCGTGGCATGTGGGATCTTCCCGGACCAGGGCTCAAACCCGTGTCCCCTGCGTTGGCAGGTGGATTCTTAACCACTGTGCCACCAGGGGAGTCCCTGAGTCCTCTTATTTTTTGTATTATAATCTTTGGTTTGAAACTTTTCCACTAGAGTTGCTCTCTGACAGCCTGTCTGCAGGTTTGGTTTTCTTAGGTGGATGCCCTGTGGGGAACGACAGCAGCTCAGCACTGTACATTTTACAGAGCCCGCCTCATGCATCCTCGTGAGGCGGTCAGGAAGACCCCTGAGTGAGGAGCTCTGTCCCCAGCCGTGTGACAGCCCAGGCTGGTTGTGGCCAGGGCAGAGACAGGCCTGTGGCCCCAGGTCAGCCTGCCTTGTCTGGAGCCCCTGGTTCAGTTGCTGACACTGGCAGGTGTGGGGTCCAGACGTGTGGCTCCTCCCTCACCCTCTAGGACCCCAAGCCCCATCAGCCCGGAGACCCTTGGCCCGGTGGCTGCTGTGTCTGGACCCCACGTGGGCTTCAGTGGAGTGCCACTGCTTGGTGAGGACGCACGAGGTGCGCCTGACCTTGAACAGCTTCCTGCACCATGAACTTGGAGTTGCGCAGGTTTCTAAGGACCCCACAGGAGGTGGAGGTTCCTAGACCTCAGGCTAGACTGGCTTTGAGACCCAGCGATCTGTGTGATTTGCTTTGACTTGCTGAACGTGAATGATAAATTGGCAGCTTTTCCGATCATCAGATGTTTAGGAAGTGGCCTGAGAGCATACTCAGTATTACTGACCACTCCGAAGGGAATGGGTGGTCACGGTCCAGAAGAAGGTGCAGGAGCCGTCCTACAGGACTTTGAAATGCCCTGCTTGCCCCGCAGGCGGTGTAGGCGATCAGGCTGCCCAGGCCCAAGAACACAGCTGGTTGTTAGTTGCTAGAACCAGCCATCTAAGAAGCTCGTGAAATCTTCACCCAGTGATTGGATGACCCGCACCAAGACACACCTCACCTACTAATCAATTCATTGCTCAGCGGGCCTTTGTTGAGTGCCCCCTGGGCTTAGACTGGTGCCCAAGTACAGACTCTTCAGGAAGCTTCTGCGGGGGGTGGTAGGTCCTCCTGGTTAGTTTCGACCAAAAGCCACAATGAAACATAAAAACAGTCAGAGGGATACAGCATAACCAAGAGTACCCAGGAAATTAATGTTAGAATTAACTTGCCTTATTGTCTATTAAACTGTCCTGTTTCAACATCTAAAATTGACTTCCCTGCATTTTTCACCTACCCCAGAATTTATTATGTTCCGCTGGGCCAATCTTTTCTTCCCCTAGGGTCAGAAACTAAGAACTTCTGTCTCCCTTCCTGCCTCTCAACTTCCAACTTCTGCTCCGGAAACCACACCCTCGGGAGGAGGGGTCTGTCCACCTCTGGCAGGACCTCAGGGAATCAAGGCAGGGAGCGTGGGGCAGCCTCAGGGGAGTGGGAGGCACCAGACCTGGAAACGGGCCTTGTTGGAGAAGCTTCATGGTCAGTGGTCTTGGAGAAGTGGGAGGAATTAGAACCTGGTCCAGCCCCAGATGGGGCCCAGTCAGGTCAAGGATCGGAGCCGGCAGCAGACAGCACCAGGAAGTCAGGTGGGGTTTGAATGTCAGGTCCATAGCTGAGGTTACCTCTGGCGGCCTGTGGGAGCGGGCTGGGGACCAAGGACACCTAGGCCAGCCTGCAGGGTGCCAGGGGTGGGGGAGCAGGTTCTCGATGCCCAAAGAAGCCCTTGGTGCCAATGCACTGAGCTCACCGGACAGACGTCAGATCCCACCTGCCTCTTCCCCTTCCTGGAGCTTCAGTTCTTCATGAGACCTGGATGTTGGTACTGGCCACCCTCTCACCTGCTGGCAGGTGGCGTTGGCTCAGAGGATGCATGTGAATCCCAGAAGCCTGTAGCCTGCGGCACACGTGTTAGGTGGCATCGTGACAACTAAATCAGCCCGGGACCTCTTCTGGTCTCCTGTGACCTTCCATATGATCTGCAGCTGTTAGGATTCTACACCCCTGGCCAGTAGATCTGGGCTTGGTTCACTTTCCTCCCCAGCTAATCAGCACTGTACCTAAATGCGCCTATGAAGTAAGGGTGCAATAAGTGGTGGTTGAACAAGTGAGTGAGTGAATAGATGAGTAGCAGAAGGACTGCTCAGGCTGCACAGGTGGGCAGGATTGGCCAGCTTCCCTACCATGAAAAGGTGGAAGGGAGAACAGCAGTCCCCTCACTCATCCATGGTGATGGGGCAGGGTCTACTTCAGGGATCTGAATACCCCCTCGAGGTCAGAAGCTTTGCTGGGGACCTCCCTGGACAGTGGGCAACTTGCAGTTGGATTTTGGTCACCACCTGCCCGCCTCCTCCATCCTTCTCCTGCAGACATGCCTTGACCATTGTCCTTTCCTCTCTTCCTCCTCTGGATACAGATTCTGGCCAATGTCTTCCTCTACCTGTGCGCCATCGTTGTGGGCATCATGTCCTACTACATGGCGGACCGCAAGCACCGCAAGGCCTTCCTGGAGGCCCGCCAGTCGCTGGAGGTGAAGATGAACCTGGAGGAGCAGAGCCAGCAGCAGGTGAGGCTCTTTGGGGGTGGCCTTGGGGCAGTGCCGGCCTGGAGCCTGGGTTTGGGGCCTGTCGGAAGGGCGTGAACCCAGTTGCTGTGGGTACCCCAGGGCTCCATGTGAATTCTTTTTCTCTGGAGGCATCACTCTGTGTTATTCCTCTCCCCGCTCCCTCTGCCACACCCCCCCGGGCAGATCGCTTACCTACTTTGTTCTCAGGGCTCCTCTCCCTGCGGTGGGGTAGGGGTGGGCGACCCATCCCCTGGCCTCGGGGGCCCTTGTGTGTGAAGTCTATCAGCCCCTCACCCCTCCTCCCACAGGCTCAGGGAAATCTCCCCACTGCCTTCTCCCGCTAAGTCATTTGTGAAGACCTAAAACTGAGCCCAGCCCCTGGGGAGCCCGCTGTTTACATTTTTCCATCAAGAGAACTGCCTGCCTGCTGTCCCCTCTCTTTTGTTACTGGCTTTACTCCAGCCTGATCCACTGCAGAGACTCCCCGCTCTCGTGTGACTCAGTCTTAAATAGTTTTTGGTCTGGGTTCATCTCACATGCTTTTTGAAGGATTTCGGAAATTACATCCACCAGTTTCCTGTTATCCATAGGTTGACTTGCCCTGAACAAACAAACTCAATAGGTTGAAAACATATGATTTCTCTGCTCTGGGAACCATGTCATTTTGTGTTCAGGTGGTGCTTTTTGCTCTGGGTTCAGTGGGTTCACTGAAATTGCCGTTTTCATAGACCCTGCCACCCAGGTGGGTGGGGCCTTAGTTTCGGGGGGCCCCACTGGTGGGCCTCATGTTCTCTAGACAGTGCTATTTGAAGGCACACACTGAGTCACTTAGCTGATGTGTCCTAGCTTTGTCTGTCCTGGGAGGTTCTTTCTTTCTCTGTTTACCAATGAGATCTAGAAGCTCCTGAGCTGGGCCTCGGACTCATCTCTTTCAGAAGACGGGCTTTAGAAGGGGAACCTTCCTACCTCCATTGTGACAAAGGGCCCGTCATATTCGCCCCCTTCTCCTCGGCCCTGTATCCTGTGGTTACTGAGGAGCTACTGCGGCTTGAACATATTTAAAGAATCCTTAGTAAAGCTTTACTGGCTTTATTGAGTTCCTTCAAAGGCATTCTTTAATTTCTGCTTTTTATACTGTCTTGGTTCTTGTTTGCATTTGATCTCTCGTAATGTGGAGGCAGCCCTCTGGGTTCTCTACATTAAAAAAAAATGCGTGTGTCACCACTGAGCTAGACTGGGGAGTTCTTTTTTATATAGTCTGTGCAGTTTTCAGCATACCCATCTGTGTTCATCTTGTCTGTCTCGTAATGTATAATCCAGGACATCTTCAATTACGTTCAGCAGTGCTTGGTGGGGGCCTCCTGGTGTGAGTCTCACCCTGAATCTGTTAGTCTCTGGGTGGATGATTTAGACAAGTTATCCACCCCATAGAGCCTCACTTCCCTCATCTGTGAAGTGGGGGTATTGATACTCCAAAGTAGAGATGTTGATACTCATCTTGCTGAGGGTCAGATGGGAAACACAGAGGTGCTTTGTAACCAGTAAAGCTGGAAACAGTGATGGTCAGGCTGAGGTACAGAGGCCACAAGGCCCACTTTCTAATGCCCCTTTGGGCAGGATCAGTGCGGGGAGCCTGGGGTCTGGCTGAGAGAACCACCCCTGTGTGCTTTTGTGACTGTGGACATGAGAGCTGCTTGCCATTTTAACTTTCTTTCCATGTCCTTGACGGGTTTGGGTATCATGGTTATGCCAGACTTATTAATTGGAGAAATGTTCCCTCTTTCTAATCCCTGGAAAAGTTTAAGGAAGATTTAGGTTATTCCTTTAATGTTTAGAAGAATTCACTAGTGGAGCCTTATTGGGTCTGGAGTTTTCTTTATGAGAAGGTTGTTTCATCTAAAGATAGAACGTTCTACAATTTCTTTTTGCATGAATTTTGGAAAGTTATTGTTTTTTCAAGAAGTTGTCCATTTCATCTAAGTTTTCATATTTTTGACATAATGTTCATTATATTTTCTTTTTATGTGTCATTGTGTATGGGATTTGAGTTCTTTTTTCATTACTGATATTGGTAATTTGTGCCTTCTGTTTTTAAATGTTTTCTTAACTTGTCCTACTAAGGTTTATTAATGTTTTAGCCTTTTCAGTGAAACACCTTTTTGGTTCTTTTGCATTTCTATAATTCATTAATTTATGCTTCTAACTTTGTATTTCCTCTCTTTGGGATTAATTTAGTGTTTTTTCCCTTCTCGAAATGGAACTGATATAGCTAATTTCCAGCATTTCTTTTCTAAAACATGTACGTATGCTATAGATTTTCCTCATTACAGTGCTTTAGCTTTATCCCGCAAGTTTTGATATGTCATATCCCTGTTGTCATTTAGTTCCGTTTTCTAAATTCTAAAATTTATATTTTCTAAATCCATTGAGATGCCTTTGATCCATGAGCTATTTAGGAGTACATTAATTTCCAAATATCTGGGGACTGTTTAAAAGTTATCTTTTTATTATTGATTTTTAGTTTCATTTGACTGCGGTCAAAGAATATGCTCTGCACGATTTTAGCCCTTTGAAATTTGTTGAAACTTGATTTTTGACCTAGTATGTGATTGGTTTTGATGCAGTTAAGAATAATGTATATTGGGGCTTCCCTGGTGGTGCAGTGGTTGAGAGTCCGCCTGCCGATGCAGGGGACACGGGTTCGTGCCCCGGTCCGGGAAGATCCCACATGCCGCGGAGCGGCTGGGCCCATGAGCCATGGCCGCTGAGCCTGCACGTCCGGAGCCTGTGCTCCGCAATGAGAGAGGCCACAACGGTGAGAGGCCTGCGTACCACAAAAAAAAAAAAAAAAAAAAAAGAATAATGTATATTCTACAAAATGTATCAAAATGTCTTTCAAAAATGAAATAAGGTCAATAAATGTCAATTAGGATTCATTTGCATCTACCCCAAAGTATTTTTTGCGTCTTTGGTCACAGTGCAAAGACCTCACAACACTAATTCCCCTCCCCAATACTTTCTGGCCACTGTAATATATTTTATTTTATTATTTATTTATTTCAGGTTTTTAAAAAAATTGAGGTATAGATGATTTACAATATTTTGTTAGCTTCACATGTACAACATTGTGATTCAATTGTAATGTATTTTATGTAATTCAATTGTAATGTAATGTAATTCAACATATGTTTTAAGCCCCACAAAACAGTCTCATAAAGTTATAGTCTTCTGCAGTTAATATTCATTACCTACGTTTGCCCATATTTTACCCTCTCAGTTACACTCCATTTCTTCTTCATTGCTGTGCTTCCATCTTCTTGAGGAATTCCTTTTAATATTGCTTTTCAAGTCGGTCTGTTGGCACTAAATTCTCTCCATTTTTAATTGCTAGAAGTGTGGGGTTTTTTTTGGGTTTTTTTTCCTTTTTTTTTTTTTTGCGGTACGCGGGCCTCTCACTGCTGTGGCCTCTCCCGTTGCGGAGCACAGGCTCCGGACGCACAGGCCCAGCGGCCATGGCTCACGGGCCCAGCCGCTCCGCGGCATGTGGGATCCTCCTGGACCGGGGCACGAACCCGTGTCCCCTGCATCGGCAGGCAGACTCTCAACCACTGCACCACCGGGGAAGCCCAAAGTGTGTTTATTTTTATTTCAATTTTGAAAGTCATTTTTTATCAGATATAGAATTGAAGGTTTCTGGATTTTTACTTTCTGCCCTTTGAAGGTGTCTTTCTATTATCCTCAGGCTTCCAGCTGTAGGACATAGTGTTGCTCCTTTTGTTATTTATTTTTTGAAGTATAGTTGCTGTATAATATTATGTAAGTTACAGATGTACAATATAGTGGTTCACAATTTTTAAAGGTTATACTCCATTTATAGTTATTATAAAATATTGGCTATATTTCCCATGTTGTACCATAATACTGTTGCTCCTTTTAAACTAATGCGTATTATTTTCCTCTGGTTGCTTTTACTGGTTTTTTTTTTTGTCTTTGGTTTTAGTTTTGCCTAGGAGTTTTCTTTTGAAGTTACCCTGTTTTGTTCTCAAAGAGCTTCTTGCATTGATGGCTTGATGAAAATTTTTAGCCAGTATCTTTTTGTAGCTTCTCTGTCATTCTGTCCTTTGCTTCTATGACTCTAGATATCTTTATTAGACATTTCTACCATGTTCCATAAATGTCTGGATCTTCCTTTTTTTCTTTCTGTGCTTCAGACTGAATATTTTTACTGACCTAACTTTCAGTTTACTAATCCTCTCTTCTGCTTTGTCAACTCAGTGGTTGAGCTCATCTCTTGAATCCTTAACTTCCGTATTGTACTTTTTTCAGTTCTAGAATTTCCATTTTAAAAAATTTTCCATTTGATTTTAAAAAATAGATTTGAATTCTCTGGTTAAGTTCCCCATTTTGTCATCTATTTTTAGAACCATATTAAACATTTATTTTAAAGTCTTTGACCACCATGGTATCAGAATACTGATGGGTCTGCTTTTCTCTCTTGACTTTTGGTCCTGTCTTACGGCATCCTGGACTTTTAATTAACACTGGATATTGCATATGGAAAATAATAGCAACCCTAAATGATGTTGTGTCTCTCCAGACAGGATTACTTTTCTCGCAGCAGATGGTTATAGTAGGGTTAGCTCAGATTGATCCCATGTGGGGGTGAGAAGATTTAAAGCTGGGTTCAGTGAGCTGGTCTGTTTCTGTTCTGTGCCTACTCTTAGGAAATACCCCTTCAGGGGTCTTGACTGAAAGGGTGTCCTCCTCTTGAGGGACCCTGAATTCCTCAACATTAAGAGACTGCCAAAACTATCCTTTGATTTTTAGCCTCTTTTCTGTCACTTTCTGCTTGGATTTTCGGTCTCTTGCCCCATACGGCTTAGGGATTGGCAAATGCCTCAAGGGGGGTAGTTGTAGAGAAAGTCAGGCTTACTTTTCCATGGTTCTCTTCTGTCCAGGATCTCACCCCTCTACTCTGCGTTGGAATCCTTGTTCACCAGTTATTGTTTCTCCAGCCCCTCGGAAGCTCTAGCCATTGCTGTCTGTTCAGACTCTCAACCCTGGTCTCAAGGGAAAAAGTGGCAGAGTGTGTTGGGCTCACTTAAATGTGTCTCCCTTCCCTCAGAGAGCTTGTGTCCTGAAGTCCTAGCTGTGTTGGTTGTTTCCTATTGCCTTTAGATAGCTGTTCTTTTGTGTTTTATCCGGCTTTTATCCTTGGCTAAAGGGTTGGTCTGATATAAACTCCTCTATAAGAAGCAAGAGTTGGACATTACTTAAAATATTTTAAAGTTTATTTCAGAGTAGCCAGAAGTGTACATATTATAAAATTACAAAGGTATGAAAAAAATTGTACCATGGAAAGTAAGTTTCCCTCTGTATATCATCTACTTTCCCATCCCTCAGACAACCACTGTCATCTCTGTTGTGTATCCTTTCAGAGCTATTCTGTTTCCAAGTCATTGTATATAGGCACCCCTTGCTTTATTGCACTTCACTTTTTGATTGTACTGTGCAGATATTGAATTTTTTTAACAAATTGAAAGTTTGTGGCGGCAGTTCCCTGGCAGTCCAGTGGTTAGGACTCTGTGCTTTCACTGCCGAGGTCCCAGGTTCAATCGCTGGTTTGGGAACTAAGATCCCACAAACCATGGTGTGGCCAAAAAAAAAAAAAGAAGAAAAGGAAAAGAAAGTTTGTGGCCACCCTGAATCAAGCAAGTCTATCAGCACCACTTTTTCCAACAGCATTTGCTCATTTCATGTGTCTGGGTCACATTTTGGTAATTCTCACAGTATTTCAAACTTTTTCATTATTATTATATTTGTTGTGGTGATCTGTGATCAGTGATCTTTGATATTACTATTGTAATTGTTTTGGGGGACCACGAACTGCGCCCCTATGATACGGCAAACTTAATAAATATGTGTGTTCTGACTGCTCCACTGACCGGTCATTCCCCCATCTCTCTCCCTCTCCTCGGGTGCCCTATTTTCTGAGATACAACAATATTGAAATCAGGCCAATTAATAACCCTACAGTGACCTCTAAGTGTTCAAGTGAAAGGAAGAGTCACATATTTCTCACTTTAAATCAAAAGCTGGAAATAATTAGCTTTAGTGAGGAAGGCATGTAGAAAGCCAAGATAGGCCAGAAGCCAGACCTCTTGCACCAGTTAGCCAAGTTGTAAACACAAAGGAAAAGTTCTTTTTTTTTTTTTTTTTTTTTTGCGGTACGCGGGCCTCTCACTGTTGTGGTCTCTCCCGTTGTGGAGCACAGGCTCCGGACGCGCAGGCTCAGCGGCCATGGCTCACGGGCCCAGCCGCTCCGCGGCATGTGGGATCTTCCCGGACCGGGGCATGAACCCGTGACCCCTGCATCAGCAGGCGGACTCTCAACCACTGCGCCACCAGGGAAGCCCATGGAAATGTTCTTGAAGGAAATTAAAAGTGCTACTTAAGTAAACACAAGAATGATGAGAAAGCAAGAGAGTCTTATCGCTGATATGGAGAAAGTTTTAGTGGTCTGGATAGAAGAAGAAACCAGCCGCAACATTCCCTTAAGCCAAAGCCTAATCCAGAGCAAGGCCCTAACTCTCTTCAGTTCTGTGAAGGCTGAGAGAGGTGAGGAAGCTGCAGAAGAAAAGACTGAAGCTAGCAGAGGTTGGTTCCTGAGGTCTGAGTTCTAAGGAAGAAGCCGTCTCCATAACATGAAAATGCAAGATGAAGCAGCAAGTGCTGGTGTAGAAGCTGTAGCAAGTTATCCAGAAGATCTAGGTAAGATCATTAATGAAGGTGGCTACACTAAACAGTGGGTTTTCAATGTAGATGAAACAGCCTTCTATTAGAAGAAGATGTCATCTAGGACTTTCATAGCTAGAGAGGAAAAGTCAATGTCTGGCTCCAAAGCTTCAAAGAATGAGCTGACTTTCTTATTGGGGGCTAATGCAGCTGGTGACTTGAAATTGAAACCAATGCTTATTTACCGTTCTGAAAATCCTAGGGCCCTTAAGAATTATGCTAAGACCTGTTGAGACCTAATGCTCAGAAAAAAAGATTCCTTTCAAAATATTACTGCACAGTGACAATGCACCTGGTCACCCAAGAACTCTGATGGAGGTGGACAAGGAGATTACTGTTGTTTTCATGCCTGCCAACATAACATTCATTCTGCGGCCCATGGATCAAGGAGTAATTTCAACTTGCAGGTCTCATTATTTAAGAAATACATTTTGTAAGGCTATAGCTGCCATAGAGAGTGATTCCTCTGATAGATCTGGACAAAGTAAATTGAGAACCTTCCGGAAAGGATTCTTTATTCTAGATGCCATTAAGAACATTCGTGATTCATGTGAAGAGGTGGAAGTATCAATATTAACAGGAGATTGGAAGAAGCTGATTCTAACCTTTGTGAATGACTGAGGGGTTCAAGACTTCAGTGGAGGAAGTAACTGCAGACGTGGTGGAAATAGCAAGAGAACTAGAATTAGAAGTGGAGGCTGGGACTTCCCTGGTGGCACAGTGGTTAAGAATCCACCTGCCAATGCAGGGGACACAGGTTTGAGCCCTGGTCTGGGAAGATCCCACATGCCGCAGAGCAACTAAGCCCCTGTGCCACAACTACTGAGCCTGTGTTCTAGAGCCCGTGAGCCACAACTGCTGAGCCCGTGTGCCACAACTACTGAAGCCCACGTGCCTAGAGCCCGTGTTCCGCAACAAAAGAAGCCACCACAATGAGACCACACACCGCAACAAGAGAAGCCACCACAGTGAGAAGACCGTGCACCGCAACAAAGAGCAGCCCCCGCTCGCTGCACTAGAGAAAGCCCGTGCACAGCAACGAAGACCCAATGCAGCCAAAAATAAATAAACAAAATAAATCAATTTATTTTTTTAAAAAAGAAGTGAAGGCTGAAGATGTGACTGAATTGCTGATGAAACTAATGGATAAAGTGTTGCTTCTTACGAATGAGCAGAGAGGATGGTTTCTTGAGGTAGATTCTACTCCTGGTAAAGATGCTGTGAAGGTTGTTGAAATGACATCAAAGAATTTAGAATATTACCTAAATTCAGTGATAAGACAGCGGCAGGGTTTGAGAGGATTGACTCCAGTTCTGAAAGAAGTTTTACTGTTGGTAAGATGCCATCAAACAGCATTACATGCTACAGAGAAACCATTTGTGAAAGGAAGCGTCCGTTGACGCTGCAGACTTCGTTGCCGTCTAGTTCTAAGACGACATTGCCACAGCTACCGCCACCTTCAGCAGCTACCACTGATCAGTCAGCAGCATCAACATCAAGGCAAGACCCTCTGCCAGCAAAAAGATCACGGCTCGCTGAAGGATTAGGTGATTGTTAACGATTTTTAGCAATGAAGTCTTTTTTAAAATTAAGATACATGCATTGTTTTTTTTTTGATATGCTATTGCACACTTAATAGACTACAGAATAGTGCGAACATAACTTTTATATGCACTGGGAAACCAAAAAAGTTCACGTATTTGCTTTATTGCAGTATTCGCTTTATCTCGATGTTAGGTTTATTGCAGTGTTCTGGAACTGAACCCGCAGTATCTCTGAGCTGTGCCTGTACAGACTTTTCACACACAAATGGTAGTATGTTCACTCCTCTGCACTCCATCTATTCACCTAATCCCTTAGAGAGGGTTCTAAGTCCATATTGCAATTGCCTCATGCTTTTTGTGACGGTACTGTATTCCACTGTATAGAGGTAACATCATTTATTTAAAAGGGCTCCTGTAGGTAGACATTTAGGTTATTTCCAATTTTTTGCTACTGCAAACATTGCTGTAATAGACATCTTTATAGGGACACCATATTATACGTGTACAAATATATCTGAAAACTCAAAACCTAGAAGTGGAATTGCTGGATCAAAGGGCATGTGCATTTTAAAAATTATATATATGTATATACATGTGTGTGTATGTGTATATATGCATATTTACTGTGGTAAAATATACAGAAGATAACATTTACCATTTTAATCATTTTGAAGTGTATGAGTTCAGTGACATTAAGTACATTCACAACATTGCGCTGCCATCACCACTGTTCGTTTTCAGAGCCTTTTCATCATCCCAAACAGAAACTCTATACACATTAAATATTAACTCCTCGGCCTCCGCTCCCCCAGCCCCTGACAACCACTATTCTACTCTTCTTTATGAATTTGACTGTCCTAGGTACCTCCTATAAGTAGAATCCTACAATATTTGTCCTTTTGTGACTGGTTTATTTCACGTAGAATCATGTCTTCAAGGGTCATCCATGTTGTAGTGTGTATCAGAATTCATTCCTTTTTAAGGTTGAATAATGTGCCCTTGTATGTATGTACCATGTTTATCCATTCATTTGTTGATGGGCTCCACCTTCTAGCTCTTGTGACTGATGCTGCCATGCACTATTGGTGTACAAGTATCTGTTTGAGTCCCAGCTTTCCAAGTCTTTGGGGTATAAACCCAAGTGGAATTGCTGGGTCATATGGTGGCTCTGTATTGAACTTTTTGAGGAACCAGGCACGTGCATTTTTCATGTTGATAAATATTACCAAATTGTCTCATAGAGGTTCAAACAATTTACACTCTTCCCAGGAATGAATGAGGGTGGACTTAGGCACTTAAGTTTTCCTTGTTTATCTAGAAAAGACTTCTTTGCTTTTGGAACCCTGCAGCTCCCCCCAGGGATGCCTATTTGAAAACCCCAGCTGCAGGGAACAGGCCCCAAGGCAGTGGTAACATCCTGTGGGCTGTTGCCTGCTGTTTCCTTATTTGGCTCAAGTCACAGCCAGGTAAACACAGGTTTGGAAGAGTTTCTTTTCTTTTTCAGTATATGTTGTATGACATTTGATCAAAATAGACAAGTATAAAGAAAAAATACTGATAGAGGCATATTCCTTCAAGTCTTTTTTCCTTCTTCTGTGTTTGGAAGAGTGTTAACCCTGATTATAAAAGTAACATCTTATTCTCAGATGGAGCAGTTCAGAACCAGATACTCAAGTCTTATGCCCGACAGTGCTAAAGAGTAGGCAGTGAACTGTCTACCATCATACTATTGTTGTTGGATACATTTTGAAGATACAGAGAAGTAGAATAAAACCTCCCATAATCCAGGGGTTACATTTAAAAATAATTTTTAAAAAAGTGTGTTAAATTGGGTTCTCGACGAGAAAAGACTTTCAGGTTTGCTGGATTTTTTTTCCTTTTTGTTGAGGTGAACAACATATAACATAACATTAACCATATTGTACAATTTAGTACATGGCAATGGCCCCAGCCCAGGGGACGCTGGTCAAGGAGGAGCCACGAGGCAGGATGGGAGCCGGCTGGGGCCGGTGCATCCTTGTCCATGGTTCCAGTCGGGACAGAGCTTGCTCCCTCCCCAGGTGTCGGGGCTGACGTGGAGAGTAGTGTGGGCTCTGGGTTGATTTTACATCCCAGGAATGTCAGCTGATGTGTCTCTGGAGCTGAGTGCAGGCCACTGGAGAGGTTGCACACTCCCATTTCACTTTCCTCCTGCGAAAGCCCCTCGTGAGAATAAAAATGAGATGATAGATGTGAAAACGTTTTGGAAGGGGCTGCAGAAAGTTCTAGTGGGAGAGGAAACAGAAGCTGGTTTGGCCACCTATGTACTCACATTTGTTTAAATGCCTTTTTTAAAAGTTCCCAATTTGCAGGGGAGACCTCCTTTCAGAATTTAGTTCTCAGGGTCCGTATCTCACTCTCTTTTGCTGGTGAGTGTTTATCTTGTCTTCTAAACTGCTTTGGGAGGAGGCACTGTGTGTGGCCTCCAGCCGTCACTCTCCTCTCTGGCATCAGGAGCCCACCCCGATCCTCTGGTTCTGTCCTCCTTGTTGCTGTCACGTGGGAGGTTGGGCTCTCCTTTGCTAAGATGAGCAGCCTCCTGCTGACGGCGGGTGATGCCCGGTGGGTGGGCCGCCGGCCTCGTCCCTGGCAGGTGCTCAGCTTGTCTCCTCTGCCAGGAGGGATGGGACCTCATGGAGCTGAGGCTCTGTGAGTGTGGCCCTGGCAGGCGAGGGCTCTCGTTGCATTGCCCAGCGCATATCTGGTGCTTTAGGCCGTCCAGTGGCGTTGACCGCAGGGTGGTCCGGTGGACTTCAGGCCTGTCTCCAGCTTCTCCTTGGCTCCACGGGCCTGTTAGGATCGAGCAGGAGGCCCAGAGGAGGGAGCTGGAGTTGTTTTTCTTTATTCCCATGTGACCATAACACGAGGGTTTAGTTGGGGACCTTGGGGGTTGCTAAGCACCCCGACTGCCACCTGACAGCTACAGGCACCGGGGAAATCCACCCAGTGCACACCCGTCGCCAGGTACAAACTCTAGACTTCTGAGCCTTTCCGAAGCACATACTCGGAATTGCTTCCCAGGGAGTGGGAGGTGGTGGAGGAGGGTGTGGGGGAGGATGGAGGGATGAGGGGCACACGGCAGGCTTGCACTTCCTTCAGATCATGTTCAGTTAGGAAACCAACCTGGTCCTCACCTGGGGAAGGAGAGCTGCCCTTGGTCCCCACCCTCCTGGGGGAGGAAGCTGCAGCCGGCATCGGAGGGGAGAGCCCAAGGCTGCCTGTGCGGGGTTCTAGGCCAGAAAACCATCCACGGCCACCCGTACCCACCTAGGGCCAGGGGTCAGATCACCTTCTTCCATGGTGCCCTGGGGAACTCGGTGTGGGTGAGCGCTGGGGGCCCTCACCTCTGGGGGGACGCAGACAGAGCAGTCGCTTCTGCCTCTCCTGCTACTCCAGCCCAAGGCCCAGAGCACCTTGGACTAGGGGTGGTGTTTCTTCTTTGTGCAGGAGTGTTTCCCTGGGTGGGTGACCTTCTGCCCTTGAGCAGGTCACCCCTTTATCGCGAGACTCAGACTTCTCTGGTAAGAGAAGCTTGGGACTGGGACTGCTGCCCTTTCAAAAGCTCAGTTTCTGGTCTTTCTGAAGGTCTCTGACCTCTGGCCAAGCCTGCCTCACTGTTCCCTTCAAGACCTTTAGCTGTGAGGATAAGGTGCAGAGTGACCTCAGCCTCCGTTGGTGGGGAGAGGGGAGTCAGAGTGACAGGGAGAGACAGAGAGATGAGGGGGCTGCCTCCTAGCCTGGGGCTGGCTTTCTAGTGTCAGCCCTCAAAGCGCCAGCTGTCGTCCTGGCAACGGTGGGGCTGGGGCTGGGGACCTGCCTCCTGTGTCACCGCATGTCTCGCAGCTGATGGAGGCGGGGCAAACCCATCGTTTACTTGACGGGAGCCATGGAGGAAACCCCCTGACAGCAGCCTCCAAAGATGCTTGCTGTCTTAACTGCTTCACAGAACCGCTCACGAGTATTTTTTAGTTTTAAGTTTAGCCTCGGAGGCCTCTTGGTTTGAGAAAAGCCAGAAGGTGAATTTCCCATGGTGAAGTAGGCATGAGTGTTTCTGTCGGTTCCAGCTCTGACCTCCTGGATTTCACAGAATGTTCTTCATTCTAACATTCCAGGATGTAGCAGAACAAGCCCATGTTAGGTGATGCACATGACGAGCCCACAGAGGACAGGCTGTTCTAAGGCCATGGAGGGCCCCTGCCGGTGGGGGGACATTTGCTGGGTCGGGGGACTGGGCGCTGGTGGCACTGCTAGTGCATGGCCCCGCGTCTGGGCTGTGGCCTCTGCGCTGGCTCCCTGCGGGGCTCTGGAGGGTCCTGGGCCCAGAGACGTCCTCCAGCAGTGTTCTTCTCTCCACACAGTTGTAGAGTCTACGGTCGGGGTCCAGTCTGGTCTGGGTTGTGGTGCGTCCCCACCTTTATCTGGCTGTAAAGATGAAGTTTTGTTTAGTAATAGGAGTCGTTTTTTGTTTGTTTGTTTTGTTTTTAACAATTACTTCTGCCCAGTCTTGAGCTGAGTTTTTACTGAATTATCTCATTTAATCATCACGACAAAACCCAGAAGGGGAGTTGATCCTCCCTCCCAATGAGGGCCTCTATTTGGGAGATCTACTTGAGGAGAATTAGGTGAGTAGTCCCCAGACTACATCTGGCCTGTCAGTTTCTGTTTTGTTTGATCTGCCCAGAGCTTCAGAAATTTCTAATACTTAAAAATTTGGACATTCTATATAAAAACTTGTATTTCTGACTGCCTTGAGAAATGGAAATGTCTGACAACACAGGGTGCAGAGTGAAGCTTGCATTCACATCCGAGCCAGGCCACTTACTTGCACCATGACCTTGAGCCAATTACTTATGCCCTTTGAGCCCCCATTTCTTTGCCCGTGAAATGGGAACAGAATAGGATTGTCAGACTGTCTAAAAGAGAGGATTCATCCCACAAATATTTGAGGCACGCTTCTAAACACTAGGGATACAGTTGTGAACAGAACAGATTCTAGTGGGGGAGACAATCATTAAACAAATGCTATGTTAGGAAGTAGGACAGGCAGTAGAGAAAAACAAAGCAGGGGAAGGAGCATAGAGCCTGCCAGAAGTGAAGGGAGGTTGCTGTTTAATATCGTGTGGCCAGAGAAGGCTTTCTGATAAGATGAGATTGGAGCAGAGACCTGAAGGCAGTGAGGGTGTGAGCCATGCAGTGATCAGAGAAATGAGCAGTAAGTGCAAAGGCCCTGTGGTATGTTCATAGGATGTCAAGGTGGTCAGTGCAGATGGAGCAGAAGTGAGGGGATGAGAGGTAGGAGGTGAGGCAGAGAGGAGATGGGGGCCAGATTCTACAGGGCCTCATTAGGACCTTGGCTTTTCCCTTGAGGGAAATGGGAGACATTGGAGGGTTGTAGGTTTTAAATGGATCAGTCTGGCTTATGGTGGAGAAGAGATAGCAGTGGAAGCAGGGAGACCAGTTAGAAGCATTGCAGTAATTTTGGTGAGAGAGGATAATGGCCCAGACCAGGATGGAGGTGATGAGGACAGAGGATTCTGGGTATGTTGAAGGCAGAGCCAACAGGACTTACTGCTGGGTAGAACGAGAGATGAGAGAATGGGAAGTCAATGATGGCTTTAAGGATTTTAGCCTGCAGGTGAGCTGCTGCTTCGGGTCCAAGACGGAAGCAGGTGATGTGTGCTTCCATGGCAGACATAGTAGCAATCTTTTCCACTGATCACAGACGTGACCTCGGCATCCTTCTCAACACAGTGCTCCAGGCAGCTGCTCTCTGTTCCTCCGAGTTGGACTTAATTGCTGCGGTAGTGTTCTAGAGCTGCATAGCCATTTGTGACTATTTAAATTAAAATTAGTTAAAATTTTAAAATTAAAAGTCAGTTCCTCAGGACTTCCCTGGTGGTCCAGTGGTTAAGACTCTACACTCCCAATGTAGGGGTCCCAGGTTTGATCCCTGGACAGGGACCTAGATCCTGCATGCCGCAACTAAAGATCCTGCACGCCGCAGCTAAAGATCCTATGTGCCGAAACAAAGACCTGGTGCAGCTAAGTAAATAAATACTAAAAAAAAAGTCAGTTCCTCCATTGCACTGGCCACATTTCATGTGCTCAGTAGCTCCATGTGGCTGGGTCGTGGCTACCGTATTGGAGAGCACAAATTACAGAGCATCTCCGTGACTGCAGAAAGTGCTGTTCTAGAGGGTGCTGGCTTGCCTCTTGGGCCACGTCTCCTGGTTGACAGCTCATTAGCTCATCAGACCTCTAAGGAGCGCCCTCTTTGTGCCTCTCTTGGTGAGGGCTCCAGATGCCACATGTGTGGGCTGTCTTTGGGCCCAAAGGGCAGTCTCCTGAGATAGTGGTCACATTGGCCCACGGTGGCCCATCTCTGGGGTCTGCGCAGGAGCCAGGCAGATGACCAGCAGCTGCACTGGCTCAGCATCCCCTCTCCCACTCTAGCAGGGTAAGGGTTCTGGGCTGACCCTGGGTCTGTGTGGTTTCCGGGCTGTTCTCCCAACACTGAGATTGAATGTGGTCCTGCTTCCGCCTTGGAGCCCGTCTACCTGGGAGACTCTGGGCTGCTGGCGTGGAGCCTGTTTTGCAATGGAGGTCTTGTTTAAAGATAGGCGGGTCTTTGAATTACACGGCCTCTCCCTCCTCTGAACTCTCATGGCCTCTGGCAGAAGACAGCAAAGCACTCCTGTCCTGGGAGACCAGCCAGTCGGCAAGTGACTTGACTGCCCTGCTCATCCAGGCTCTTGGAAGTACTGTTTGCCTCTGAGCTTCACAGCATGTAGCTTGGGGACTTGCCTAGATGACCAGTGATTGTTCTTTGATGACTTTGAGTGACCGAGGTCATGACCATGTCTTTTAGATGGGGCAGCACGTGTGGGCCCCTGCTCTACAGGGCGGCTGTCTGCTCCCATAGAAGCGGCAGCACTGGGGCATCCAGATTTCACGTGATGCGGTCCTGCGTCCTCTCATCAGGGAGAGAGGAGTTGTTTGGGCCCTGACCTCCCTGGGCTAAAGGCCAGGTCCTACCCTGCGTTCCCTTCCTCCTGCTGCCGCCTCTGCTCAGGTGCTCAGGCCAGGATGGGCACCTGGAGGGGTCCAGTGACCTTTTGGCTTCTAAGTGGCCTGCAAACTCCAAGAACGTGGACAGATCAGGACCAGAACAGACACGTTTGCAGACAGCTGTGGGTCTGCTCACAGCCTGTTGTGGTGACATGTATGTGTATGTGTGTGTGTGTGTACCCCGTAGGACACACACATTCTTTAAATAGACAGGCGGACTTAACGGGCTTACTTTGTACAGACGCTGGACACACACACTCACAGACGCACATGCACACGTACCGGCCACCTGGGCACTGTAGGTCTCTCCACTTAAATCTGTCTTCCTCCCTCTGCCCCTTTCACAAGGATGTTGTAGAAACTTAGCTTCTCATCAGCCAAGCTCGTTTATCCAGATCCCTGGCGGCCACCCTGCTGTAATTAACTCCTGAATATGCCTCATCAGAGCATCAGCTGTAACAACTCGGGGCCCCTCGGAGTGGTGCTGGCCTCCTCCTCTGTCTCAGTCCTGGGGCAGCAGGAAGGCGAGGCCTGGCGTGCTTGATCCGTCCCTTCCCAGAGCCTGGCCGAGACCATGCTGACAGTGCCCCGGCCGGGCTCACGGCTCACCTGAGCAGCTCGGCATGTAACCGTTTTCATATGAGGAGACCCCAGCCCAGGAGGCCGAGCGTCCTGCCCCGGGGCACTGTGGTCTCTTCTCCCAGGGACCAGGATCCCTTGCCCCACCCAGTCTGCTCACCTGCCTGGGGCAGGCCTGGGTCCTTCTCCCCAGGATCTGGGTAGTTTTCTGCTCTACCCGTGAAGCCTACTAGAAACTTCCTGCCTCTTTCTGGACCGTGTCTGATTCTTTTCCCAGAGGGCCAGGGCCTTGCCTTCCGTTGCCGTGTGTTTTTAGGATGAGCCTTGAGGGCTGGCGAGAGGCTGCATGAGGCCCTTCACCCCTCCTTCTTTCTCTGTGTGGAGCCGTGTGTCAGCCCCCGAGCCCCTGAGTCCCTGTCCTCTGCTGGTGGTTCCATCCGTGGTTGCCCCCTCCTGCCGCCTTCTCACGCGGTGTCTGGGGACGAGAGGTCGCCACCTCTGGGGCAGCACATTCTTTGTTTGCACTGTTTTGACTTTTAGAGAATTCTCCCTCCGCGGGAAGCAGCAGTCTGTTCCCCGCAGTCTTCCCTCCTGGGGCCTTCAGAGCAAACTCATCCCTTTTCTGCACAACAGCATTCCTCAGACTTTAATTCTCCATGGGGCGGCGGATCCCCCTCTTCTCTGGGCTGATTCCCACCCACCCTCAGGTGACCGGATTCCGGCTCCCTCACCACAGGGTCACTCGCTGACCAAGGCCCAGGAGATCTGTTTCTTTGTTGTGGGGAGGACCCAGAAGCTCCACCGCCTCCTCTTTCGGGACCTTAACTTCTATTGAGGGCCAAGGGGCTTGTGTAGGCATCATTTTATGCTGTGAATTCATTTAAAATCTAATAGCATCTCAAATGGCCAGACTTTTCCCCCAGGGTTGATACACTGTGTCCCGCCCCCGTCCTGTCGTCTGGCAGTTGGTTTTGGGGACTCAAGTAGCGGTTATTACATTTACCCCTTTTGAAGTTGACCCTCTACATTTTACCAGATTGCTCTGGGGTAAAGTCCATATTAACCAGTTGTCCTAGTGACATGCCATCCACACATTTTATAGATACGTGGTCTGTATCTTCTCAAGTGTTTCTCCTGGAAAAATGTCCACTTTGAACAAAGAAAGAGATCCTTAAGAGAGAACCCATTTTACACATGAGCAACCAAGGCCGAAGGGGCAAAGTGTATGCCCCAGGTCGCAGGGGCCTTAGCGGCCCGACCCCAGCTCAGTGATTTTTTTGCTCTGCCCCCCAAAGCTACTCCCCTTCCTTCTGACAAGATTTTTAAATCTTTACAATGCTTTGTCTCTTCAGCAAAGTCTGCTTTGGAGTTAGTCATTATTATCTCCACGTCTGTCTCTTCAGCCTCCAACTTCCATTCCTTCTTTCGGTCCAGACCATCAGATTTTAAAAGTAGCTTCAAGGTAAGGAAATGTCATTTTCCCACAGTCCAGTTTTCTGGCAAACTTCCACTGTGTCCCTTAAAGTCATGGTCCAAGAGTGAAGCAAGCACATGCCAGAACTTCAGGGCACCACAAGCCTGAAAAGACAGAGTCCTGAAAAAAGTGCCCTCTGTGCTCACATCATGTTTATAAAGGAGAGATGACAGGAAGGGGCCTGGAGTTGATCACAAGAATTCACACGATAATGAATGCTGAGCGTTAGAATTCAAAATACCAGGAGTTTTAAAGAGGTGTGGGGGGGTGACAGTTCCAATTCAGTTTTGAAAATATTACAAAACAACTAATTTAAAAAATAAAAAAGGGTTAAGGGAGAAGAAAAACTAAATGAAAAGATTATCCAAATTATTGAGCATCCTCCCCCTGCCCGCTGTATTAGTTCCTGATAAACTTTGATCACATCCTCCTCTTTACTCCCAGTTCTCTGGGACTGTGGTCATCAGTGGGATTTGGCTTTCCTGGAGGAGCCTGGGTGAGTGTTGGACCTCTGCATCTTTGACCGTATGAGTCCAAGTTTCTGGAGGTGTGTTGCCATTTCCACCTTGACATGAATCACACTGCTGTCCTATCCTCTGGGTTTCAAGTGTTCTGCTTCTTTCTTCCCTTTTTTTTTTTTTAGTATCTTCCTTCTTTTTAATATTTTATTTTATTTATTTTTATTTTTTGGCTGTGTCAGGTCTTAGTTGAGGCATGCAGGGTCTTCACTGAGGCATGTGGGATCTTTTGTGGTGCACGGGCTTCTCTCTAGTTGTGGCATGTGGGTTTTCTCTCTCTAGTTGTGGTGCATGGGGTCCAGAGCGCGTGGGCTCTGTAGTTTGCGGCACGCAGGCTCTCTCATTGAGGTGCGTGAGCTCAGTAGTTGTGGCACGTGGGCTTAGTCCCCCCGTAGCATGTGGGATCTTAGTTCCCTGACCAGGGATCGAACCCGCATCCCCTGCCTTGGAAGGAAGATTCTTTACCACTGGACCAGCAGGGAAGTCCCTATTCTGCTTCTTTCTAATCCACATGTCCCGGTTGAGGTTTTTGCCTGCTGCTCGGACATGGCCTTGGAGGTGGGGGTCTCCAGCAGTGACCTCGGCAGCAGGGTCTCTCTCTGGGTGTACCGATCAGCTCCTCTCCACTACAGGACCATGACTGTGCCTTTCCCCTTGCTTTCCTTTCCTTCAGATCCTTCTCAAATGCTCATAAAATGGTGCTTCCAAACTTCAGTGTGGTCACCAGTCACCTGAGGATCCTTGGGCCTTGCTGGGTGAGCCCCAGGTGATGCTGAGACTTCCTTCCCCTCTGCAGGCCAGACTTCGGGTCATGAGGCCTTGGTCCCGTGGGATGGGCTCAGCTGTACCAGGGGACCTCCCAGCACCTAGACGTCCAGGGACTCATCAGAAGTTTCTGCTCCTCCAGTAGCAGCGTCGAGTGATGCCGAGGTTCGCACAGGAACCACGCACCTCTGGGCCCTTTGCGGTCAGTCCAGTGGCAGCTCACTGGACCGTAGGGGAGACCTGGTGGCACCCCCATCTAGGTGAGCCCCTCTGGAGCTGCCGCAGTTGGCTTCTCTTGCAGCTTTGGGGTGACCCAGCATCTCAGGGCCCTCACGGTTGGTCACGTCCAGAGCTCTCAGCATCGGCCCCCTTCTCCTCCTCCCCTCGCCCTGTGGGGAAAGGGGGGTGGGCTCAGGGCAGTCTCCTGGCCTGACCAGCACTGAGCCCAGGCCTCCCCTGCGTCCGCCCCAGCAGCACCCTCCCCCTCCTTCTCTGCTGAGCATCAGGAAGAGTCCCAGCAGCTGCCCTGGCCTGGCCTGCTCTCCCCGGTGCCCCGCTGTGGTCTGGTGGGCCTGGGCCAGCACGCTGAGGCACCCACAGAGGACCCGCTGTCCCACACAACAGCACAGGGACCGGGGCTCAGCCCCAGGGGAGCCGTGTTGTCAGGTCTTCACTAGATAAGATTTGGGCACTTCTGTTTCTTCACATTCATAGCAGAACAACGTCCGGTGCAGGTGAGAGAGTTAGAGTGTGAAAAGTACGTCTTCTGGTGGAGAAAAACCCACCAGTTCCATCGGTCAGGGAGCCCTGGGTCCACGTTCCGGGTCTGCCCCTACGGCCGAGGAACCGGGACAATCTACCTAACCCCTCCACACCTCGATTTGGGCGCCTGCAAGATGGAGGCAGTATGACGTGTTCGTGAACATACTGGGTAGGTGAGAACGTTTTAGGGAAGAAGAGGGACGGTCTTGATACTGGTCGTTAGTGTCCACGTGCCTGGCGACTTCTGTGCTTCTGAGAACTGCAGAAAGAAGCCAGCCCAGGGCGCCGGTTCTGTCGCGTGGCTCCCTAAGAGAGGGCCGCTGCCTCCTTCCCGTTTCACCGGGGGCTTTGGTCTCCTGCTTGCTTCGCACCTGACCGTCAGCCTCCTTTCTCAGGTTAGAGCCAAGCAGATGTGGGAGTCTGGAGGCAGCTCAGTGGCCTTGCAGGGACGGTCCATTTCTAAGAAAGCTGGTAGTTACAGACAAGCTGGGGTCAGGGTCACAGCTGGAGGCAACAGGAAGTTTTGTGTTTATTTCCAGTTTAAAACATACTTTAAAAAAGAAGCAGCAGCAGTATAACAACCATATAGCAATTTTGAAAAGCATGTAAAGTTTTCTGTTAATTCCATCTCTCACATTGTTACCCTTTTCTCTCTTGCGTATGTCCTTCTGCCATTATTTCGATGCGTGTGCATCCGGCGTCACCTTCACAGAATACAATTTCATGTCTTGCTTTTCTCTCTCATCATTTTCTTGTAACAGTTTTCACCAATATCATTTTTAAGGTTGCATAATCTTCCATCCAGAGGACGTGTCACAGTCGAATTAGCCATTTTCTGGGCTTTTGGGCTGCTTATAGTTTTCTCCACAAGTGTAAGTGATGCTGCATTAAAGTTCTTACACATAAATCTTCTTACTTCTTCTGGATTATTTCTGTTGGATAAATTCCCAGAGGAGTCATTAATGGGTCAGAGGCTTAGAACATTCTTATGACTCCCAAAACATATAGCAACTGCTATGTTAGTGAGAGCAGGCTCTGCCTGTCTGCTGGGGAGACCAAGACACATCCCCCAGCTCTGGGCCCCGAGGATGCCCTGGGTGGCTCCTGTCCTGTCCACCCCTGTGCCCTCTGTGGGACCTGCCAGGCAAGTGCACTTGGATCCCAGCCTCCTTCCTTCTTCAAGGACATGGATGAGGGAGGTTGGGGTCTTCAGCCCAACTCTGAGGATGGATGTTAAGGATCCTCTGTGTGTGTGTGAGGATTTTTCTAGAAGATCCATCATTAGCATCATACACTCTTAAAAGAGGCCAGGATCCAGGAATGAGTTGAGGATCTCTGAAATGTAAGGGCAAACAAGGTCAGCATCAGTAGAGACACTGGTATGAAGTGGGTGTAGGTAAGGAAGGGGAGGAGCACACCTGGGCAGGGGCCGGGGGCTCTGGAGAGGTGGCAGGTGGGTGAGGAGGGGCCGTTCCAGAGAGAGTGACGCCAGAGCAGGGAAAAGCAAATAGTCCTGCTTGTCTACCCAGGAGGGAGCACCGAGGAAATCGGGGGAGCTGGGGCCAGGAAGGCAGGTGGGTGTCACGGGGAGGAGGCCTCGGTGCCGTGGAGAAGCACGCGGGTGGGGAGCCATCCATGGGTGTGAAGTTCAGAAGTGGAAGGTGGCGGGGGAGGGGAGCAGAGCCTGGCTGTCACCAAGGTCCTGGGGTTGCGACGTGGGCCCGGCCCCTCCTTCGCTGCCCACTCGGCCACTTTCTTGCCCCTGCCCTCCACCTACTAGAATGTTCTTTCCGGTCCAGTCCTGTGGCAGCTGCCTGTTGCATTTTTTTCTCATCTGACAAATTGTTCTTTTTTCTGTGTATGCCTACTTCTTATTTAAGACTCGTCTTATCAGAGTGACTTAAGGTGGACTCTGCCTGCTGACCTTTTGAGGTTGACCATAGGGTTGCCGTACACCACACAGGTCAATTGGTAGCCTTCCTTTACAACCACAGCTGCTTTCTTGTTATTTGAAAATTTGACATTTAAGGGTTATCTGCTTTCAGAACTCGTCTATTCTCTCTTTTTTTAAAAAAAACATTTATTTATTTGCCTGTGCCAGGTCTTAGTTACGGCATGCAGGCTTTTTAGTTGCGGCTCGCCAGCTTCTTAGTTGCGGCACCCGGGCTCCTTAGTTGTGGCATGCATGCGGGATCTAGTTCCCTGACCAGGAATCAGTCGGGCCCCCTGCATTGGGAGTGCGGAGTCTTAACTACTGGCCTACCAGGGAAGTCCCAGAACTCATCTCTTCTCCTGCAAAAAGTTACAGAATCACGTGATGCAAAAAGTGAAAATCCCCCACGTGGCACCCCCAGAGATAAGCTCATGGCCTCCGCGCTCTGTGGACCTCCAAGGCACCTGGGTTCTGGGTGTCAGGGCTGCCCTGCTTTGTGCTTCCGCTGCTGCCTTTATCCTGCCCTTGTTGACAGTACTGGAGCCCAGGCCGTGCTAGGATAGGGCAGTGCGGGTTGCCTCCGGGGAGGCCCATCTTGTTTCCAGGGAAATTGGGCCACGGGCACCTCACAGGGTTGGATTGCATTCTGATGTCCCCAAGGTTCCCAGGGAGCCGAATGGCTTTTCTGGGAGGACAGAGTTCTGTGGAAGAGCCTGAGGGGGGCGTGGGAAAGGCCTGCCTGTGTCGGGGGTGGCTGCTGAGACAGGCCCCGCCCCGCTGTGACTTTCCTGCTCCTCGGCGTCCCGTGGCCCCCCTCTGCTCTTCCCAGCCTGGCAGGCCCTGCCCACGCCCCTCACGTGTCTGCCTCTTCCCTGCGTTGGCATGTATCCCGCATGCACGTTGAGGGGAGAAAGGCTGAGATGCGCATGGAAGGCAGGATCCCTCTTGGTGTCCCCTTATCATCCTGTCTGGACCAGGGCCTGGCCGAGGGACCAAAACGTTTCCTGCTGACCTTGACGTCCCTCTGGAGCTCTTCATCGATAAATCTATGGCCAGCTTGGAAGCCTCAGGGGAAGTTTAGACTTTGTCTTTCTGAGACACCTTCTGTCTCAGTGCCTCAGTGACACTTCACATCAAGTGACACGAGAACAGCTAAAGTATATGGAACACTTGCCATGCGTGGACACCGTTTTAAGTGCTTTATGGTAATGAGTCGCTCAGCCCTCCTGTTTTACGGGCGAGGACACCAGGGCACGGGGAAGTTTAATGATGGCCTGGTATCGCGTGGCGAGTGGCAGGGCTCGGGTCTGAGCCAGGCGGTCAGACCCTGTCCCTGCCAGCCTGGCACGGGCAGGGCCGCACGTGGGGTGGGCTGGGACCCCTGAGATTCCTGCCCCAGCCCTCACTGCTGCCCCTCAGCCCCGTCTCCTTCTCCCGCTCAGGACCCCAGCAGCTCTCTCCACAGGCCGCCCTCGAGAGCAGGCAGGGCCTCGTGTCTCTGGCTTTTCTTGAAAATCCTCCCGGAGGCTCATCTTCTTCCCAAGCTGAGAGCTTTGCCAGGGCAGCGGCTTTGCCACCTGCTCTGCTTGGGCTGCAGGGCCCCGGGAGGCTCGGTTGCTGCTTCCTGGGCTCGGGTGGAGCCAGGCAGGGCGCACTGGGGTCATTTTGGCTTCTCATTCCTGAGCTGTAATGGTGCCACCCGCGAGGTTCTTAACAGTGGAAGAGACATTGCTGTGGAAATGGGAGGGTAGCAGGAATAACCACTGTCTGTGCTTCAGGCTAGAGCCAGCGTCAGGCATGCTGAGCAGAGGGGGCCGCCTTGTTACGGTGGTATTCACCGCAGGAAAGAGGATTGGTTCTCCCTGTGAGAACAGAGATAGGGCACAGGGACCTACCTCCCTGTGTGATGGCGAGCAGGTGGGGGCTTCTGGCCTGCAGACCTTCCTAGGAGGAGGAGGGAGGGGCCGCGCCTACAGCTGAGCCGTCTTCTCCAGGGGAGCTGAGGCCCCAGTCCTCTGGCTCAGTGGGGACGACGCCAGACTCTTGGGGGCCTCTTGGCCGCGCCCACCAGAGGAGAGGAGTCGACCTCTACACCTCAGGCTCCTACCCCAGAGCAGGTGTGTCTGAAAGGCAGGTAGAGCTGCGTTTTCTGGCCTCAGGGCCCACTGAACACAACAAAGGGCAGGAGTCCAGGCCCGTGGCGGAGGTGTGTCCCCGCTCCTGTACCGCTGGGCTGGCATCACTGCCGAGGCCTGGGACCTGCAGCCTGAGTTTCACTGTGGCCCCTGAGCCCTGGTCAGACCCCAGGTGCTGAGGACACGGGTCTTAGTTTTCTGGCCACCCCTCCTGCCCCAGGTAGCTCCCGGCCCTAGGTCACTGGACATAGCACCCCCGGATCCGTGTGCCCCACCCGTCCCCTCCTCCCCTTTCAGCGGCTGACCCTGCAGCACGGGCCTGGTCACCCGGAACTGCTCCACCCCGGGGTCCAAGGCTGCGACCTCCAGCCACATCTCTTGTTCCCCCAGCCCCCTCTGCCTCCTTCTGCACCCACACTTCTCCCAGGCTGACCTCACTTCCCGCTGCCTCATCCCGCGGGCCTCGGTTTAGTCGCCTCCCCGCCATTAGCGCGGTTCTCTTGCTCCCTTGCCGTTTCCATCCTGCAGACCTGCACCTGAGGTTCTCCCTCAGCCTCTCCCACCGTCCTCCAGCGGGCACCACCGTCACCTCCCTCCCCTCCCGGGGGCACAGGGCGGTTCCTTCCCGACAAGTTGCCGCTGCCTGCGTTTCCCCCTCCTCTGACCCACCCTCCAGCACCCCCGCCGTCACTTGTCTCCTCTCTCCTGTTCTGCTGCTGGGTCTGACCCGCGGCTTCTGAGCCACCAAGCATCTGCCTGCAGGGCGTCCCTGCACGGGGCCCTCCAAGGCACTTCCTGGACTCACTCGTCTTTGTAGCCTGGCACCTGGCGTGGTACCTGGCACGTCGTAGGTCTCCAGTCACATTGAATCTGGATTCTCGAGTGATGGCCCTGTGCACCGTGGGGTGGGCCACACAGAAGCCCTGCCCTCAAGGGCACACGTAGGCACTGTCACCCTTCCTGTGGTATTGGGGGTGCCTTGGAGGCACAGAGGCCTGGGGTTCTTCACGGGTTTCTGAGCTCTGTCCGCGCTCCGAAGGTGCTCAGGTCACGGTGCTGAGTCTGCTCAGGGCAGGAGGCGGCCTGTCCTGGGCCTCCGGCTGCTTCCCAGTGAGGAGTGTGCACCGCAAGGTCTCTGCGGAGGGTCACCTGGCTCCTGGCTGACGCCTGTCACCAGGATAAGGGCGTTTCTTCCCAGAGTGTCCGCGCCTGCCCCTGCCCTCCCCACTCAGTCTCTCCTCCCCCACAGGAGAACCTTATGCTTTCCATCCTGCCCAAGCACGTGGCAGACGAGATGCTGAAGGACATGAAGAAGGACGAGAGCCAGAAGGACCAGCAGCAGTTCAACACCATGTACATGTACCGCCACGAGAATGTCAGGTGCGCCGGCTGCAGGCCTGGGCTCCGAGCACAGGACGGGGGCTTTGGGGGGTCGGCGGAGCACCGCGGGGTTCGAGAGTCTTCCCGGGCCCTGGAAACACGGCCACCCCACAGTGTGAGCCTCAGCCCCCGCAGGGGCTGCCTTGCTGCCAGGTGTTGGGGCCGAGACGGGTCCCGTGGTCCAGGCCCGTCATTGTACAGACGCCACCCGCGAGATAAGCTAAACGCCGGAGCCCTGAGTGCGCCCGGCACGTGCCAGGGTCTCACCACTTCGGGGCTCGAGCAGGGACCTGGCCGCCTGAGGGCTGGAGCGGGAGCTGGCGGTGGGCAGCGTGGAGCCCGGCACGCTGCCTGGGTCCTCACCACCGGGGCCTGCCTCCTCCTCCGCAGCATCCTCTTTGCCGACATCGTGGGCTTCACCCAGCTGTCTTCAGCCTGCAGCGCCCAAGAGCTCGTGAAGCTCCTCAACGAGCTCTTCGCCCGCTTTGACAAGCTGGCGGCCGTAAGTACCTGACCCTCGCCCAGCCCTCCGGGGAGGGGTGGGGGGCGCCTTCCCCTCCTCCTCCGGCTCCCGGGACTTCCACCCACCCCTCCGTCCTCTGCTTTCTTTGCCCCTCACCCCCCCTTGCCGAGGAGGGACTCAGGACCTGCCCTTTCAGAAATACCACCAGCTGCGGATTAAGATTCTGGGCGACTGTTACTACTGCATCTGTGGGCTGCCTGACTACCGGGAGGACCACGCCGTCTGCTCCATCCTCATGGGGCTCGCCATGGTGGAGGCCATCTCGTAAGTGGGGGGAGCGTGGGTCCCGGCTCCGGCACCAGCACGCCTGCCGCGCTGCTCTGTCTCGGTGGGCCCTGTGCGTCCCGAGGCCCCCGAGCCGGGCTCGTCAGGGGGTGAGGCGGGTGCGGCATGGTCAGTCCCAGGCTCTGGGAAGTCGGGCTAGGCTTACCTTCCTCACCGCTGAGGGAAACTGCAGCCTCCAAGGGATCCTTTTCTAGCTTTAGTCCACGCTAGTTTTTTCTGCTGAAAGGTGCGGTCGTCATGAAATTCTGCCACCTTCCATTTGCTTTCTTTTCCTCCCAAGTGTCCCCCCCCATCTCTTCTCTCCGTGTTTTCTCATCATGACCCCCCAGGACAGATAGGCTCAGAGATCTCCATGCCCATCTCTTGGATCAGGAAGCCCGAGTACAGCAGTGAAGTGACTGCTGAGGTCACGAGATGTTTGGGCAGCAGAGATGGGACTGGAACCCTGGCTTCTGAGCTCCGGCCAAGGCTCCTGCCTGCACCACTGTGAGCCTGTAGGGTGGTGAACTCCGCCTCCCTGGCTCTTCCCCACTGCTGTCACTGCGCCTGTGGGCTTGGAGGTCCCTGGGGGGGGGGGGTGTTGCTCCCTGCCGTGGACTCAAGGCCTCTGGCGGGCCCTGGGTGGTATCAGCCCCCGCAAGCCCCTTGCAGAGTCCAGGAATTGGGCGTGTGCTTCACCACCGTCTCCAAGGGGGTGGTTTTGCATTTTTACTGTCTTCCAGGGTAAAGCCCCCTCTAGGATTGGCTGGAAAGAAGCAGATGCTGCCTTTCCCCTGGGGCCGTAGTTCAGGATTTAGAGACTCTTACCTCTACTCCCATCACTGTTGGGCAAAGTGCTGAAATTCGTGTTTGTCTCCTCCTGTAGATCTCAAGCAAGGAGCTCTTCCCCTCTGCACACACAGCACGTAGTGCAGGGCCTGGCACACAGTAGGCGCTCAGTGCAGGTCAGCTGCACACATGAGTAAACGGATGGCTGGAAGAGGACAGCTGGAGGTCCCTCAGGGGCAGAGGGTCTCTGTTGTTTCCTGCCCCTCCATCCCCACCCCGAGTCACACTGGCCTGTGGTTGCTGAGTCTGGCCTTGGCCACTGCCTGCTGTAGCCCCAGCTGTGGGTGACTCAGATGTGGGCAGAAAGCAATGGGGGCAGCCTGTAGGCCCTGTAGCCTGGAGGGGAGGAAGGCTGTGCAGAATTCCTCCCACTGGGGGCCTGGGGAGGGGGCTGGCCACCTGGCTGTGGGCAGGCCTGACCCCTCCTCCTTTCTGTGTGTACCTGGCAGGTATGTACGGGAGAAGACGAAGACTGGGGTGGACATGCGAGTCGGGGTGCACACAGGCACCGTGCTGGGGGGTGTCCTGGGCCAGAAGCGCTGGCAGTACGACGTGTGGTCCACCGACGTCACCGTGGCCAACAAGATGGAGGCCGGCGGCATCCCCGGGTGAGCGCGCGCTCCTCCCCGGGGCCAGGGGAGGGGACCGCCCCATCCATCTCAGGGTTGTGGCCCAGACGAGGGACAAGGGGCCTCGAGGAAGCAGCCCTTCGCGCCCAGGAGCAGTGTTGTTCTTCCAGCGCCTGCCTCCTGGGCCTTTCCTGCCCGGGCTCTGCAGGAATCTGTCCTCCTGCCCCCTTTACCCTCTGTGGGGCCTCGGGGCTCTGAGGTCAGGGCTGGAGCTCCTTCAATGCACAGGTCACTCCGAAGGGCACTGTTACAGCGAGAGTCTCCTAACAGGCTCCAAGGCACCTGCACATCTTTCCTGAGTTCCTTACAGACTCGGCCAGTCAGGTGGGGCAGGCTCCACCCTCAGGGTGGGCCAAGGAGGCGGTGAAACCTTCCCCGCCTGGGTCAGGGGGCTTCTCTCGGAGGCAGTGACAGTTCTCTCCCTAGTGGTGACTCCCCAGAAACGGGCTATTACCCCCTGACAGCAGGTGTTGCAGCGGAGAATCACACCAGCTGGATGATAACCAGGCCTTCTGACCTTAGTGTTCAGAGCAGACTTCAAATCCCTCATCTCATTTGATACCCTCAGCAGCCTGAGGACAAACTGTCTCGTGGATTGAAGCTGAGGCTCAGAGAAGGGGAGGTGCCGGGCTGCCTACCCAGCCACTTAGCGCCAGGACTTGCCCGTCACCACTCCGCCTCTGTCCCCGGGGGTAGGGCGGGGGCTGCCACGGGGCCTGTGCTCAGGGCCCCTCTCGCCGGAACCCAGGCGTGTGCACATCTCCCAGAGCACCATGGACTGCCTGAAAGGCGAGTTCGACGTGGAGCCAGGCGATGGGGGCAGCCGCTGTGATTACCTGGATGAGAAGGGCATCGAAACCTACCTCATCATTGCGTCCAAGCCAGAGGTGAAGAGGACAGCTGCCCAAAATGGCCTCAGCGGCTCGGTGAGTCCTCCACCCACCCCTTGGGCCGGCGGGGAGGGAAAGGCAGGGATTGGAGGTGAGATTGTAGAAGAGTTGGCAGGACTGTGAGAGGTCCCGCTGGCTGCTGAGTGTTGGAGAAAAGGGTAGTACGAGGTAAATATTTCGTGCCCAGTGTGAGGTCTGAGCTACAGTAAATGCTCTAAAGAACTCAGAAAAGTAGGAAACTGTCCTGCAGAAAATTAGGAAATGTCACGGCGGAAAGTGGAGCCCCATGAAATGAGACTTGACCTTGTCACAAAATTATTGAGTCTTCATATTTTAAGAGTGCTAGGGGACTTCCCTGGTGGCGCAGTGGTTAAGAATCCGCCTGCCAGTGCAGGGGACATGGGTTCGAGCCCTGGTCCGGGAAGATCCCATACACCGCGGAGCAACTAAGCCTGTGAGCCACAACTACTGAGCCCGCGGGCCACAACTACTGAAGTCCGCACACCTAGAGCCCGCGCTCTGCAACAAGAGAAGCCGCTACAATGAGAAGCCCGCGTGCTGCAACGAAGAGTAGCCCCTGCTCACCACAACTAGAGAAAGCCTGTGTGGAGCAACGAAGACCCAACGCAGCCAAAAATAAATAAATAAATTTATTCTTTAAAAAAAGAGTGCTACACGCACAACTTCAGTATGTTCACTGGAACAAATGAACAGTGCATCTTCTAAGCTATTCTACAAGATGGTGATTGACAGCAATTTGAGAAATCAGCTACCTTTGTGAAGTGACAGAACATTTACCATTTCTGGCAAAAAACGTTTTTAGTACATTTAAAAATGCTGTTCCTTTAAAAAATTACCCCCAAATTGGTTGTACTGGTGACCACCTTGAAGTCATAGGGCAGCAGTCAAACGTATCTTTGTGACAACCACACGCATTCCTGTTCGTTCTGATCTTGCATTTTCTCATTTTGTTTAATCAACCCTTGCGTGGTGCGTCATTTGACTCAGGGGTTGTTCTTGGCACCTGACACCCCCGGGAGGGTTACGCATGGGGCCCTGGCAGCAGTGTCTTTACGAAGCTGGTGTGCAGGAGTCATTATTCAGTTTTCCAATTAGAGAAAAGTGGAGTTCGTGGGCGTGTAGCTTAAAATACTGGCACAGAGGCTCTGGGTGAGTAGGAGTGGGGTCCGGGCTGTGGGCCGTTGAGCCCCGTGGCCTGGGTGCTGCCACACAGGACGGGGGCACAGGCGACAGCTTCCAGTGAACGGGAGTTAGACTTCTTCGCAAATGCTCCATCAGACAAACGAGGGGACCCATTTCTCATGGAAACCTGGGCGCTGTTCCCTTCAAAACTAATTTTCCTGACGTTTTGGGGCAATCCAGGTTTTCAGTGTGTAGTAAAGTTGACTTTTAACTGCTTCTTAGTGCCCCTACCTAAAAAACGTAGATGTCGCAAAGTGGAAAAGCTGGGTTAAAGGTTCTGTACATTGAAAGTTTAACCCATGTGCCTGCTACTTACCTCCTGCCACCCTCCCTCTGCCTGTGCTGGCTCTTTCCTCACTTTTTTTCTTCGTTCAGTTGAAAGATGAACCCACGGTATCTTATTGTTTTAATCGCGTTTCTTTAGTTATTAGTAAGACTGGACACTTGTAACATGGTTGTCAGTCTGGTGATTTTCTTCTGTGAATTGCATATTCACATCTAACCTTTGAGGGCTTTTTCCGCCTCTGGTTTGTAGACGCTTTTTGTTTGTTGGAGAGCTGAACCTTCTGTCCTACTGTGCTCATCAGCTGTGCATCAAGCATCCGCGTCGTGCCCAGCACTGTGACGCATCTGTCTCGGGGAACTTAGAAGTTGAGCTGCTGTAGATTATACCAGCCGTCTTCCCTACAAGGCGCTGCAGCAACTGTCAGCCCCCAGTGTGCGTTAAGTGAACAACTTAACGCCATTATCATAAGCCCCTGTGATTAGCTCAGTAATTGTTTAAGATGTCTCCAACTCAAGATGTGCTCCGAGAAGGCCATGTCAGCAAAAGTCACCAAACCTGCTCAGCAGTCAGTCAGAAGTAGTCAAGCGCAGAGATAAACGCGTGAATGATGTGTGAGTGATAACGGGAAGCAGTAGGGAAAGTGGTGACGGCGGCTTCCCTGGGCCTCATAGGAGCAAATACCATTCCATCTGCAGAAGCCTCTCCCCGGGGTTTAGCTGAACAAAGTGATAAGGAGGAGAGTGTGAGGGGAATTGTCACAGTGGATCCTTTCCAAAGTGTTAAAAAGACACCTCCCATCTATACTGACCTTGCTGTTAGTCTCATTCAGTTGTTTTTTGTTTGTTTGTTTTATTTTTTTGCGGTACGCGGGCCTCTCACTGTTGTGGCCTCTCCCACTGTGGAACACAGGCTCCGGACGTGCAGGCTCAGCGGCCATGGCTCACGGGCCCAGCCGCTCCGCGGCATGTGGGATCTTCCCGGACCGGGGCACGAACCCGTGTGCCCTGCATCCGCAGGCGGACTCTCAGCCACTGCACCACCAGGGAAGCCCTCATTCAGTTGTTTTAAATGCCATCTCCGACAACTCCCAAATTGAGATCTCAGCCCCAACCGGCATCCCTGCACATTGCAGCCACGTGTGCATCTCCATCTGTATATAACAGTCCAAAGCTGAGCTCCTGATCTCTCTACCCTAAAACCCGCTCTTCCTCAGTCTTCCCCGTCTCAATCAGTGGCAACTCTGTTCTTTTCACTGCTCAGCCCCAAACCTTTGGAGACATCCTGACCCCCCTCTACAATCCATGAGCCCCTCCCTGCAAGCTATAGCTCTCGCCCCACTCTCCTCACACCCTGGCAACCGCCGTCTCGTCCGAGCCATCTCATGCCTGGGTCAGCGCAGTGGTCTCCCAGTCTGTCGCCCTGCTCTGCCCCCCCTCCACGTCTCCACACAGCAGCCAGAGTGATCCTGCTGGGGTGTTAGGTGAAATCATGTCACACACACATACCCCCCACCCACCCCGCACTGCCCGCTCCACACCCTCCTTCAGTCCCCATCTCAGAGGAAGAGCCAAAGTCCCCTGAGGTCAGGAACCCCATCCAGCAGGTCCTCACCGCCCCGCCCCTTTCACTCACTGGGCTTGGGCAGCGCCGCCCTCCTGGCTGCTGCTCGGACACTCCGGGCCTCCAGCCCGCTCCGGGCTTCCGCCTGCTGGAACCCGTCCTTGAGAGCCGCGTGATGTGCTCCGGGTCTTCATGGAAATGTCATCTTCATGGTGACACCTCCCCCACTCCCCTTACCGTCACTCCCCAGCAATCCCTGTGTCTCTTGCCTACACCTCTCCAGATCACTGCTCTCTGACCTTCTGTAATCATTTACTGCTTTACTTCGCTGATGTCCGGCCGTCCTCACTAGAAGGTGGGCTCTGAGGTTAGAACATTCTGTGTCCCCAGGAGTTACAACAGTTCCTGTCACACAGTAGGTACCCAGTAAATACTTGGTAAATGAATGAATGAGCTGTTTTCCTGTATAGAGCAGTATTTTTCCTTGACAGAGTAAATTAAATGATCATTGGGGAAATTGGTTTATGGAATTTATTCAGACTTTTGGAAGGCATTTGACAGGGCTCGACCCCAGAAAAGATCTCTGTGAATCACTGTGTCACTGAGTTACTGTTTTAAAAATAGGAGTTGGAACAATAGGGTCTTTCTCTGCTTAGAAAAGTTGTAATACTAGAAATGGATACTAGAAAATTACAGCGTTTTAAAATTGATGGTCTAGAGAAGGAACTGAATAGTGAGATTTCCAAGGTTACAAGGTCTCTGAACTCTGGTGGGAAGATTCCAGACTGAGAGCAGCCCAACCCCACGCTGGGTGGGCATCTGGCAGTGCCTGGGGGCTCCTGACGACCACTCCCTTCTGCTGCAGGCTCTGCTGAACGGAGCGCCACCTTCCTCAAAGCCCGGCTCCCCTGCCCTCATTGAGACCAAGGAGCCCAACGGGAGCATCCACACCAGCGGCTCCACGTCCGAGGAGCCAGATGCCCAGGTACGTGCGGGGCGAGGCCCGGGATGGCCTGGCCCCTAGCCTGGCCTCTGTCTTCGGTGGCTGTGTAACCTTGGGCTGGTCACCGCCCCGCCCCCTGACCTCACTGTCTCCTCGTCAGTTACATGGGGTGGAGGTGGCTGAGGTCAGAAGAGGTGCTCACTTCCGAGGCCTTGTCTGGCTCCCGTGTCCCAGAATCCTAGAGATCTGAGGGCAGTGAGGACCCCCACGGAAATTTCTCTAGGATCCAGGGCTGTTTCAGAAGTGACACTAGAGGGCTGGGCTCACCTCTCTGGCTAGGTCCAAACCCCACAAGTCCTGTGCACGGATGAGGGGTTTCCAAAGGAATGAACAGGATGGCCCCCTGAGGATGGGGTGCACCTTGGGAGAGCGTCCAGGATCCATCCACTACTAAAGAGCTTCCTGAGTCTATCCACGGACAGAGGCCAGTGCTGAGACGGGTCTCGGCCTCGCGGAGGCTGCCGTGAGCTGGTCGGCCACACCGCTGGTCTCGCTGCAGGGGAGACAGAACTGCCCCGTGCCTGTAGATCACGTGCTGGAAGACAAGGGTAGAGAGCTGAAGATAAACTGGGTTTTCCATGAGCACCACAGCACTCAGTAGCTTTTCCCTGTTGTGAGTTTCTTGATGGAAAGTGTTAATACAGACTCAGTGTAACTCACTAACAAGAAGGACGCAGAGGCTTAGCGGCCGGAGGTTTTCTTTCCTCACAATTAGCCAGTGTCGCACTGCTCCCGACACGCTTCAGGGACAGAGCTTCCTGGTACTGGAACGGAACGTCCACAGCATGTTACAGAGAAGAAAATTGGGGCTGGGGGGACATGGATTATACGGGGTCAGACTCAACCAGCAGCACGCCTGAGCTTAAGCCCAGGGTATCTGGATTCCGGCTTCCAGACACACGCTTAGACCCGTGCAGACAGCGCTAGCCCGTTCCCAGTTGTTATTTGGGCCGATGGCTGTGTGACCATAGTCTGGATTCATGTGTTTGGAGCGGAGGCTTTTCCTTCTTGACCAGGAATGAAAATGGTAGGGAGTACCCTAGTCCTACACCCCACTAGCAATAAGGATGTTATTTTCTCTCCGTAGCTTTCCCCCTCAGGTCTTCCTCCCCCAAATGAGCCAGGTCTGAGCTCCTTTAAGAGCGCCCTTAAGCGTAGGGTGGGGGGTCTTCTACATCCCCAAGGATGCCGAAGGGTGTGGCTGTGTGACACCCCCATCCTCGTAGCAGGAGGTGCCAGGACCCCGCTGACCCAGCAGCAGCCTCAAATTCCAGGTCTCCCACTTGGGCGCCCGGTGGCTGCTCCCCACGCCGCCGTTAGTGGGCGATCACTGCAGAGCTTCTGTTAGGGGCCCCAGGGCCTGGGACCTGGAGTCCCAGGGAAACCAGGAAGGACTGCAGCACGGAGCCACGTGACAGCACAGGGAAGACTTTTCCCGAGAAATGATCTTGAGACTCAAGGGGCTGGTGCTCGTGTGATCCCTTTAGTTCCCCTTCCCCCCAACACCACCCTGTCTTTCGTCAACTTCTCCCCACTCCATCCCGCCTGCCCCCCAACTCTGCCACACTGCCTTGCAGGCTGACAACCCCTCGTTCCCCAACCCTCGCCGGAGGCTGCGGCTTCAGGACCTGGCCGATCGCGTGGTGGACGCCTCCGAGGATGAGCACGAGCTCAACCAGCTGCTCAACGAGGCCCTGCTGGAGCGGGAGTCCGCCCAGGTGTAAGTGGCCCCTCAGGCAGCTGGCCCCTTGCCCTTGGCACGTGCCTTGTCTGGCCCCAGCGTGGGGTCCAGGAAGTCAGTCATCGTAAATACGGCCCCTTCCTGGCGGGCAGAGACAGATGTGATGTTTGCATCTCATAGGGCTTGTTTGCACTGCAGAGTGAAGAAGAGAAACACCTTCTTCCTGTCCATGCGGTTCATGGACCGCGAGATGGAAACCCGCTACTCGGTGGAGAAGGAGAAGCAGAGTGGGGCCGCCTTCAGCTGTTCCTGTGTCGTCCTGCTCTGCACCGCCCTGGTTGAGATTCTCATCGACCCCTGGTGAGGGAGGGGCAGGGCAGGCCCTGACAGCCAGGGGAGGGTGGAAGGTGACGAGCTTCCTAGGCCAGAGGCCTGCGGGGTGTGGGCCTCAGCTGGAGCCTGACGCAGGGGCGCAGGCTCTGTTCCTTGCTCCCCATCCCCCGGAGCAGCCCCTGGGAATGCTGGGACTGCACCCTGGACCCCCTTCCTTCTCTCTGCTCCTGGGTCCTAGAATAGCACTCGCGTCAAAGTGGGGGGTCACACCAGGGTTGAGAAGGCTGAGGGAAGAAGGGTCCGGGGGGATGGAGACCTTGGCTGGGTGGGTCTGAGTGGCTCTGGGACAAGGAGACAGGACGGGGACGCTCCTCAATCTCGGTCACCACGGCTCATCGGCTCCCTTTCTTGGCTCATGTTATAAAAGACAGATTTCAGGCTCTGGGTGCAGACTGGTCTCTCTCACAGCAGCAGGTCCTCTGGGGCAAGGCAGGGTGTTCTGGAATCCTTGCTCCGTCTGCTGAAGCCCAGCTGAAGGATGGCTGCCCCCTCCCTCCCTCCCTTCCTCCCCGTGGCCGATCAGCAGCTCCCTCCAGCTCAGGGATTCCCCACCAGAAAGGAGGGGGTGTGGAGCCCTCTTCTGATCACAGTTTGGGGAACTTAAAGAGCCTTGGACTTGTCACGTGGTCCCAGGTTCTGGACTCGGCTCGCTCACTTATTTCTTCTATGACCTTGGGCGCATCACTAAGGGTTCCTGGAGTATCAGTTTACTCATCTGTAAAGTGAAAGATGACGATGATGATGATCTGAAGATAATAAAACCTGCCCTCGCTAACTCAGAACTATTGTGAGGACCAAATTCCTTCATTCACTTCACAAATATTTGCTGTCTGCTTTGTGCCTGGGGCAAAGGTCTAGGGATACAGCGGTGAACGCTGAAACCCTCAGCAGCCCTCGGCAGCGAGCGGCTCTGTTCTGTGCTCTCCCCTTTCATCATTGCGACACGGCAGAATGCTTGTTCCTAAGAATCCCTTCCCAGGTGTTACTGGGCTCTGCCCAGGGCATCTGTGAGTCTGTCCTTCTTTAAGAAATGTCCCACAGAACAGTTACAGCTGGGGAGGGTCCCGTGTCCCCAGGCCCTGCACACAGTCGGCAGCAACTCCCTGGTATGACGTGGAACTTCTCGGGTACAGGCTTGTGCCTTGCTTAGGGGGCCTGCCCTCTGTCTCCCTTCCTTTACTGTCCTGGCCCCTGACCCAGCCCACTACTCCCTCTGGCCCTCTCCTGGATTGTTTTCTCTCTCTCACAGGCTGATGACAAACTATGTGACCTTTGTGGTTGGCGAGGTCCTGCTCCTGACCCTGACCGTCTGCTCGCTGGCTGCCATCTTTCCTCGGGTAAGAAGCACTTTTCCTTTTGGCTCAGAGCTGTCTGGAAGTGAGCATCGCTCCCCGTGAAAGTGCGTATTGATGGAGCTGTGTCCTGTCAGATCCTGACAAGTGGAGGACTTCCGTTGGGCTGGCTCAGGCACTCATCCATCCGTTCATTACACACGTCTTCATTATCGGCTCTGCACCCACTTTGGGCCAGGCCCCGGAGCGAGCCAGAGTCTACGTAAATGGGAACCTGTGTAGAAAAGGAGTGGAGGCCCAGCTAGAAGGTGGAATGGCTCCAGTTGTGAAAGACCCTGAAAGCCACACACAGGGATTGAGACTTTCTCCTATAAGCACTGGGTGTCAGGCAGAGGTTTTGATCAGAAAAAAAAGGGAAAAGCAGCATTTTAGGAACATGAATTTGGCAGGTGGCTTGTGAGTAACTTGGGGGATTTAGGTAACCCTGACCCAGGGAAAGCAGGAGTACGTAGCCAGGCAAAGACGGCCGGCCCTGAAAATTCTCCCCCAGCGTGGCTTTGCCGCCCAGCGACAGTGAGTGGACTGCTGCTGGTGGTGCGGCCCACAGGCTCAGGCCGGTTGCCGCGCAGCCCTGGGAAGGGCTCCGATATCTGGCAGCCGTGGTGTGTCACCTGCACATCCAGGAGGACGGGCAGACAGAGCCGGGATCCGCGCGCCTTCTCGGTTCTGCCGCGGCCAGGTTTTGGTTGACGCACACACGCGGCACTACTCTCCAGGTTCCTGGGAAGTATGGGAGCAAGCAGAGTGGTTAGCAGTCGTGTTTACAGGGAGGAAGGCCGTCAGGACACAAGGGCCTGGAAATTCCATCCTTCTAGGCCTTTCCTAAGAAGAT
This sequence comes from Delphinus delphis, assembly GCF_949987515.2. Classification (NCBI taxonomy): domain Eukaryota; kingdom Metazoa; phylum Chordata; class Mammalia; order Artiodactyla; family Delphinidae; genus Delphinus; species Delphinus delphis. Next base: position 71,148,040 of record NC_082694.2, read on the forward strand.
CGTGGCCTTCTCAACTTGGATCGACCGGACGCGCTGGGCCAGGAACACCTGGGCCATGCTGGCCATCTTCATTCTGGTCATGGCAAACGTCGTGGACATGGTGAGCCCCTGCTGTGCTGTTGAAGGGACGCCCACTCTCTGGATTAGCCTGCGTGAGCAGTTGCCAGCCCATTTCCCCACCCCCAGTAGACACAGCTTTGGAGTGGCACTTAGGTTCCTAAATGATCATCCTGGCCAAACGGTGGGGTCTTCTCCCCGGGATGCCTCTGAGGCTGCCTTGTCTTCCCCAGTTCCTCACTCTCCCCGGGTCCAGGAGCCCAGCGCCAGGCACCAGCTCCCGTCTGGGTGGTTTACATATGTTGTCTCATTTAATCTCTGTAACAATCCCGAGAGGTCGGTATCATCTGTAGTTTCATGTGAAAAAAATGATGCTCAGAGAGGTTAAATCACTTGTTTTAGGTCACACAGCCAGTAAGTAACAGAGTGGAGAATTGAAGCAGTTCTAAATCCCCGTCCTGTGTTTTCTCTCTCCATGTCTCACTGTTCAGGGGCCCCAATACTCCTAAGCTTTCTGTGTATCTTAAGTATTCCCTACAGTGTGGCTAGCATCAGGCATCCATCAGGACGAGGGAGGTAAACCGGCTCCACCAGAGGAGCGCTCCTGTTTGGCCTTCATCCATTTGAACAAGGCCACACCTTGCAGAGGTGGGTCACTGGGACGGCAGTTTCACTGAGCCCAGATGGCTAGCGGTAGACGAAATCCTCTGCTCTGTTGTCCTCAGTTCACGCGGGTCCCGTGAGGGGGCAGCAGAGGCTTGGGGAGAAGGGATGGCAGTGGGAAGCCACCAGCCAGTTCACTGAGCACTGGGCACTTGGAGCTGTCACTGGTGCTCTCTGGTCAGGCCTCCCAGCTCCCTCCAGTGTTGGTAGTACTGTACTAGATACAGTCTCTTAGAGTCCTGCTTTTTGCAAATATAATGTTATATTATTTGCTTTATTTTTAACAATTGAAGCATGGGAGGAAAGTCAGCATGGAGACTTATTCTGGTAGCAGTGTACGTGAGAAGCCCTAGGGCCGATTGATCCGAAGTCCAGCAGGAATGGAGTTAGGAGCTCCAGAACCTGACACGCCCAGGGGTTGCTGGTGGCCACAGAGCAGGGAAGAAAAGGCCTGGGCCCCTTGCATGTCAGGACACCCCCCGGAGCCTGGTGCCGAGGTCTGGGGGCCACTGTTGGACAGGGTCACGGACACTGGCAGGACATCTGGAAGTCCTGTGGAGGGGAGAAAAACCAGGGAGGTGTGAAACTTTGCACGTGCTAGACTCACACGCTGAGAGCCTCCCCAAAGCCAGACAAGCGCCAGTGGGTGAACGTGAAGAAAAGTAGGTTCGATTCGGTTTGTGGATGCACTTTCCATTGACCACGTCTGCCCAGCCGTGGGACCGGCGACCAGACTCCAGAAATGAAGGGCTTGAGTGGAGACTGGCTGCCGTCGCAGTGAAGCTCTGAGGGGCAGCCTGGCTGGCTCACGGCCCCTCCGGAAGCAACAGAGTGCTGTGGGCAAGTGCACGTTGGGTTTGAAACCTAACGAGCGGACTCCTGGTTCTGGGTTTGCTGCTTGCTAATTGCATCACTTTGGGCAAGGGCGGCCTCTCTGAATTTTCCCTCTGATGGTGGCAGCACTAAAATACTCAGAGAATTTTCATGACCCTCAGAGGAGATGATGGTAAAGCTCTTAGCAGGAATTAACTGCCTTTTGTATTACTGTGCCCTGGTCAATTTTTCTTCTTTCTCGGTGTTTCTGAGGGAGCCGTGGGAAGTGGCAGCTGCCACAGCCCCGCCTTCTCTGACCAGTGTCTGCTGTCCCCTTGCACCCCGTGCTCTCGCCTACGGTCCTGGCCTCCAGCTTAGCTGTCTCCAGTACTACATGGGACCCACCAACGGCACCTCAAGGGTGCAGATAGAGGACGGCTGCGTGGAGAACCCCAAGTATTACAACTACGTCGCTGTGCTGTCCCTGATCGCCACCATCATGCTGGTGCAGGTCAGCCACATGGTCAAGCTGACGCTCATGCTGCTCATCGCAGGGGCTGTGGCCGTCATCAACATCTACGCCTGGCGCCCCATCTTTGATGAATACGACCGCAGACGCTTCCAGGAACACGAGTAAGATGAAGCCTGTTTGGGGATCTGCATAGTCTCCTTCCTCCCACCCCCCAGGCCCCGTTTCAAGGTCATGGGTCTGCACTGAGCTGGCCGTCTGTCTCTAGGGCTCATCCACGGCTTGTATGGGAATCAGGGTTTGTGGTTTCTCACAGACGGGCCACTGGTTGGCTGTGATCCCAGGACACATCCTTCCCCTTCTTGAGGAGTTGAAGACCTGGGTCACCTCAGTGTTTGGCTGGGCACCAGTCTCTTGTACCCGATGGGGCCTGAGTGTGCTATTATCTGTCCCAACAGCTTTCCGATGGTGGCCTTAGAGAAGATGCAGGTACTTTCCAGCCCTGGGCTCAATGGCACTGACAGGTAAGGGTGACCGCTTTCCCGTCCTGGTCTGTGTTTTTGGCCCCTTTCTTCTAGAGGCAGGGAATACAACAGGCCAAAGCCCCATGGTCTCATCCTTCCAGAGGCACGTGACGTGGGATAGTCAGGCCGGAGAAGTGAGTGTGTGTTTCTGTAGGGAGCCTGCAGCAGACTTTAGTGCTCATCTGGCCACGCTGGCCTCTCCTGGGTCAAAGAGAGCGAGGTGTGGCGAGCAGTGTGGTTTAGAGGCTGGGACAGAGAGCAGGCTGGGCTGAGGTGAAAGGAGAGCAGCCAGGTAGAGGACAGCTGCGTTTACCGGCTGGCAGGACAGACGGCAGAAACAGGAGCAGGAAGGAACACTGTTGCATTCAAACTAGAAGACCTGGATTTTGAACCCTGCCGCAGTGATTCTCTGTGGGGCCTCAGGCAGGCCACTTTTCCTGAGTCTCAGTTTTCATCTCTTGAAGAGGATATCAGACTAGAAGTTCTTCAAGGTCCCTTCTAGCTCTAAAGTTTTAGAATTGTATGATTCAGTGACTTGACTAGACTTTTAAGTAAGTTTAAAAAAAAAAAAAGATGACCTACAGAAGGTGGGTAGAAGACTTGAAGAGCATTTCGCAAAAGAAGAAATCTAACTGGGCAGTAATAAATGAAAGGCATTCAGGTAACCGAGGTCATGCAAATTAAGACCACTGTGAAAGACCATCACACCCCTATCAGTTTGGCGAAAATTAAGAAGTCTGATCACATCCTGTATAATAACGGTAATGCATACATTCCTGGTGGGAGTATAAACTGGTACAACCATTTTAGAAAACAATTTGGAGTTAATTAGTACAGTTGAAAGTAGACCTATGACCCAGCAATTCCACAGCTACGTGTACACCTCAGAGAAACGAATGCACGTATATATGTCCCAGGATACATGAACAAGGATGTCCACAGTTGCATTGTTTATAATAGCCACACACACCTACAAACATCCAAAACAAATGAGAACGACCCAAATGACATCAACAATGAACAGATACGTAAATCGTGGTAGAGTCATATAATAGAATACTGTACAGTAATGGAAATGATGTACAGCTCCACACAAAAATATGGGTGACAGTTACACAAAAGCATGGTGGCACTGTGCCCTCATCCCATCACCGAGATGTTAGTCAGTCTCTCCCGTCTCCAGATTCCTAGATGGTTGCAGCTACTTCTGTGATCAGTCAGGTGATGCAGTGTTTATTCAACATCTGGGGAGCATCCCCGAAGGCCTGATGTGGATTCCAAGTGCAGCCGGGAGGAGCCAGGAGTTGGTTGGCTGTTAAGACAAAAACCCAATGATTTCAGAAAGCTTTACTGCCCGGTGGGCATCCGGACTTGACGCGAAGGTGCTTAAGCTGCTGAGAAAAGTTTCTGGGTGACAGGAAACAGCACAGCCAGATTAGAGGGAATAAGGCTCCCTTGTCAGCGGGCAGCACGGTGCCCTTCAGCTGAACTGTCCTCGGTCCCACAGGCTGCCCCTGGTGCCATCCAAGTGCTCGATGACGGTGATGATCTTCGTCATGATGCTCAGCTTCTACTACTTCTCCCGCCACGTGAGTGCCTGCACACCCTCCTCTTCTGCGCAGACCTGCTGGGGCCTCTGGAGAAGCAGCCCCAGGACCTAGGAAACCAAGCTCCTGGGGAATGCTGGTTCCCTTACCCCACATGGCATGTGACCCTGGTCAGGCCACCACCTCTGCCAGTTTCTGGTTTCTTCCTCAGTAGTACAGGAGCAACAGTTCTTACCTCTTCCTTCTGACCTCCTGCGGGAAACTGAAGGAAGCCTGGGGGAGGGGCACAAAAGCCTGGATAAAATCTCTATTCCCTAGGCCAGCGGCTCATGGATCTCCACTCACCCAGGCTCTGGGGGTCACTAACACACTGACTACGGAGCCGGAAAATAAAGGGAAAGAAGCTGATGAAGTTTTTGTTTGGTTAAAAGGAAAAAGAGGAAGAGAGGGAAGGAAGTACCCTCGTGAGGGACTCACTTCCCTGTTAGCTCAGATGCCACCCAGTGGCTTGTCGGGGAACTACAGCCACCCCCAGCCACTTCTTGACCGAATGGAGCCTGCTGGAAATGGGGACTCCTCCTCCCTGGGCTAGGAGATCCCACTGCTGCCACCACCCACAGGGCAGACCTGTAGCTAAAATTATGTCCCAGGACGCCCCACACGTCCAGAATACCTCTCACATCTTCCTGTAACCAAAGGGGCTGGGACCCTCACTGCACCTGTAGGGTGGCCTTTTTGATGAGGGAATCTTTCTGGGTCTCATTTCCCTTGCCATTAGCCGTTTTCCTTTCAGTCTTCCCATGTTGGAAATAAGTTCACATTTTTCGTCTTCCTATCAAATGGCCAGCTTTCTCTTTCTTTCTTTCTTTTTTTTTTGGCTGTGCTGAACAGCTTGTGGGATCTTAGTTCCCCAACCAGGGATTGAACCCGGGACACGGCAGTGAAAGCACCGAGTCCTAACCACTGGGCCAGGAGGGAATTCCCTCAGATGGCCAGCTTAGAGCTCACACCTTACCTATGTCTGTGTCCATAGGTGGAGAAGCTGGCACGGACACTGTTCTTATGGAAGATTGAGGTCCACGACCAGAAGGAACGTGTCTATGAAATGAGACGCTGGAACGAGGCCTTGGTCACTAACATGTTGCCTGAGCACGTGGCACGCCATTTCCTGGGGTCCAAGAAGAGAGACGAGGTGAGGGGTGGCCCTGTGCTGGAGCCACGAGCCTGTGTGTCATCTTCTGGCTTTCTGTCTTCTTATGACATGGCCTGGGGGCCCAGGTAGGGCTGGACCTACCCAGCACAATACTAGAAGCAAAAGAAGAATTTCACAGGCTTTTGGTAAAGGGCACTGCCATAGACATTGCTTCCATGGGCCACACACCTCTGGGAGGCCCATTTCAGAAGCCAAGGCCTTGGTGGAGCCCACCTTTCTGCCGACCGTGATCATCTCAGACTGGTTCTCATGCCTCACTTCCCAGCTCCACCCCACCCTCTTCTCAGAGCTGGAGCTGTTGCAGGGACTAGTGAAGCTCTTTTTTAGTTATTAATTGTTGTGATGAGCTACTTTCTAATAATTCAAAGTTGGGATAGTCTGGGAGACGTGTGTGTCCAAGAAGCTGAGTGCACATGTCATGGATCCATATGGAAGACAGATTCATTTCTATAGCACATTATTCACTTAGACTTTTTTGAGCACTTTGGCCCCGCCTCTTTTTAGGAGCTGTACAGTCAGTCTTATGACGAGATTGGAGTCATGTTTGCCTCCCTGCCCAACTTTGCTGACTTCTACACAGAGGAGAGCATCAATAACGGTGGCATTGAGTGTCTGCGCTTCCTCAATGAGATCATCTCAGATTTTGACTCTGTAAGTGACCATCCTGCGCCCCCCTCCTCCTGCCACAGAGCCAGCCCTTCCAGATTGCAGCCCAGGAAAGGCTGCAGAAGTCAGAGGGAAGTTAGAGTTACTCTGGCTGCGTTTCCCCATAAAAGCCCCTCCGCATAACAGAGCCATCTGGAGATATTGGGTCCCAGGTGAGAGCCTGGGAGATCACCTACAAGTCTGGCCAAAACAAGATCCCGAGGCCCCTCTGATTCCTCCTACCCTCAGATTCAGGTTCAGTAGACATTTATCAGGTAACTTGTATACCAGGGGAAATGCTTTTACATAGATGCTCCCGCCCTAGGAGACTGGCACCTGCATCCCAGGGTTAAGGTGGTAGAAACTGAGGCTCAGAATATCGGGACATTGGCCCAGGATCATGTGGCAGGTGTCGGCTGGATGAAGCTGTTACAGGAAAACATCTTAGATGTCTCCTGGGCTTGTTGTAAACAGGCAAATCTGTCATTTAGTTGTGGCTCATTCATCTCCGTCGACTGCTGACAGTTCTGTCTTCCTTACTACTGGCCTCAGCTCCTGGACAATCCCAAGTTTCGGGTCATCACCAAGATCAAAACCATTGGCAGCACCTACATGGCAGCTTCAGGAGTCACCCCAGATGTCAACACCAATGGCTTTACCAGCTCCAACAAGGTAGCTAACCAGCTCAATGTCTAGAGGAGATGGGGCAAGAGAGAGGCAGCTCACACGTAGCACGTGGGAAACGATGTCATAATAAAAGTAGCTGCCATTAAGTACTGTTGTGCGAAGGGGTCACAGACACACACCCAACAACCAACGCGGTGCAAATATAAAACCAGGTTTACGAGTTTAATAAGCAGAGAGAGGGGAACACACATGGCCCCCCACAGCTGTTCCACAGCTTAGGCCGGGCGTGAGATGGTTTAGGTAACTGTGGCCATATCCTCTTTTTTTTTTAAAATTTATTTTACTGAAGTATAGTTTATTTACAATGTTAATTTGTACTGTACAGCAAAATGATTCAGTTATACACATATACATACATTCTTTTTCATATTCTTTTCCATTATGGTTTATTACAGGATATTGAATATAGTTCTCTGTGCTCTACAGTAGGACCTTGTTTAACCATTCTCTATATAATAGTTGGTATCTGCTAACCCCAAACTCCCAGTCCCTCCCTCCCCCACCCCCGACCTCCTTGGCAACCACAAGTCTGTTCTCTACATCCATGAGTCTGTTTCTGTTTCATAGATAAGTTCATTTGTATCATATAGATCCCACATGTAAGTGATACCATACGGTATTTGTCTTCCTGACTTACTTCACTTAGCATGGTAATCTCTAGGTCCAACATTCATGTTGCTGCAAATGGCATTATTTCATTCTTTTATAGCTGAGTAATATTCCATTGTATATATGTACCACATCTTCTTTATCCATTGATCTGCTGATGGACATTTAGGTTGTTTCCATGTCTTGGCTATTGTGAATAGCGCTACAGTGAACATTGGGGTACATGTATCTTTTCAAATTAAAATTTTCTCCAGATATATGCCTAGGAATAGGACTGGAGGATCATATAGCAACTCTATTTTTAGTTTTTTGAGGACCCTCCATAGTGGCTGCACCAATTTCCATTCCTACCAACAGTGTAGGAGGGTTCCCTTTTCTCCACACCCTCTCCAGCATTTGTTATTTGTAGACTTTTTAATGATGGCCATTCTGACTGGTGTGAGGTGGTACCTCATTGTAGTTTTGATTTGCATTTCTCTAATAATTAGCAATGTTGAGCATCTTTTCATGTGCCTGTGGCCATGCCCTCTTAATGCTCTATACTTTCATAAGAACCGGGGAGCAGGAACTATCTACACAGTTATGTAACAGTGAAGATGTCCGGGCTGGGGAAATGGTTTTGTTAGGAGAGGGAAGTCGTTAACGCTCACTGGCTGACAGATTATTCTCCTGTTGGCTCAGCCCTGTGAGGCCAGCTGTGCTTAGCGCCAGAGGGAGAGGAAATGAACTGTGGGGACCCTGGTCCCAAGGGCTGTTCTTAAAACATTACCCTAGTTTATTTCACAACTGTGCTGTACAGTGTAAGTCCTACTGCCATATCCACTTTATGGATGAGGTTAAAGAAACACATCTAGAATGGTCATCACCCTCAAGTGCTTACAATTACTTGAAGAGACAAATGAGGACAACGATACAAAATTCAAAGGCCAGGTTCAGATAGGGTGGTGACACGACCCTGCCAGACGCATGGCAGACAGCAGCTGGGCTGGGAAGGATTTGCCTTCCCCACCACCTCTGCCCATCCTTGCCCTGGACCCAGAGGGACCCAGGTGAGCTGTCACAGTGACAAGTCAGAGCTAAAGAGGTCCCTGGCTCCCCTGTGGGAGGAAGTGCAGAACAAGGCCTGTAACTAGCAGGTGAAGGGAAGGAAGGCGCCCGGCGGGCCCTGGCGCTCACGGTTGCTTTCTTGTGCAGGAGAGGTCAGACAAGGAGCGCTGGCAGCACCTGGCGGATCTGGCCGACTTCGCGCTCGCCATGAAAGACACGCTCACCAACATCAACAACCAGTCCTTCAATAACTTCATGTTGCGCATCGGTAAGGCCTGTTGGCTCGCCCACTCCTGCCGTGCTCCCCCTGGTGCAGGGGGCTCGGCAAATCGGGGAGGACGGGGCTTAGAAACACCTGAGGCGTTTGGGCTGGGGAGGTTCATACTCACCGAGCTGGAAGGGACCTTACGGGTCTTTAGGTTGATGATAGAACTGAAAGTGTGATGAAATGGTCAGCCATCCCTGTCCCACGCTATTGACGATGATGGCCTTCGTTCTGAATCCGGCTGGGACTTGAGTTTGTCTACCTTTCCAGGGAATCTTCTGTGCCTGAGGGCCTTGTTCACCTCAGTCCAGCCTGTTAGGATTCATGTCACCTGCCACCCACTACTGGGAAGGGGGTCTCGATCCTGGGCAAGGTCACAGGAGACTTGAAGTACCAGGTGTGCCAAGAGAGAAACTGGCAACTTCTGTCCTAAATGAGTTAGTATATTGGGGTGGCTGACATTTACTGAGCACAGAGCGAGGAGGGTGAGAAGGACACGTGACTTCTGTCCTCCGGTAGCTTAGGCTTGACGAGGAGTATGTTACATAACTAGGAGCTTTGTGGTTGGAGCCAGGTGGCAAATTCCGTGAGAAGAGTTGGTGGCTTCTGAGATGGGGCTGTGCTGAATTCTGTGCCTCTACCTCAGGCATGAACAAAGGAGGGGTACTGGCTGGCGTCATCGGAGCCCGGAAACCACACTATGACATCTGGGGCAATACAGTCAACGTAGCCAGCAGGATGGAGTCCACAGGGGTCATGGGCAACATTCAGGTACGTACAGCAACAGAGCCGACCGTGTGCTCAGATCCCAGGGAGTGGAATCGGAATAATGCATGTTTTGCAGGGCACTACTGCCTCCTTTCTGTTGGCCCAGAACGTTAAGTTGGCAATGCTGAGATCAAGGGCCACACTGGGACGACATGCTTCAGTAAAACGGAGAAAATACTTCAAACCCATTTACAAAATGCAGGTTTAAGTTCTGGATAAAAGAATGCCCTGCTCCGGCTTCCCTGGTGGCGCAGTGGTTGAGAGTCCGACTGCCGAGGCAGGGGACACGGGTTCGTGCCCCGGTCCGGGAAGATCCCACATGCCGCGGAGCGGCTGGGCCCGTGAGCCATGGCCGCTGAGCCTGCGTGTCCGGAGCCTGTGCTCCGCAACGGGAGAGGCCACAGCAGTGAGAGGCCCGCATACTGCAAAAAAAAAAGCATGTCCTGCCTCTTGGTTCCCAGTGACCCTTGGGCCTCCAACAGCTCCCCCCCAAAACCACCCTGATCTGTATCACTGGCTCTGGCAGGAAAGCTCCACAAGAAGGGCAAAGGGGACAGAAAAGCAGCCTTGCCAAGCAAGGCGACCTGTGGCTGACCTCCTAGGAGAGGGAGCACGAAGGTTACAGAGGGGTGGGCCAGGCAAACCCCACCCCCGCAACCGGTACACAGGCTGGAAGGGGCAGAAGAGCGCTGGGAGCCTGTGGATGGGGATCCTGCGTGGGTAGCACCGGGCCCCTCGGCCCAGGTTCACTCTCTAAGCCGACGCTCTCGGTTCTCCCTCTACAGGTGGTGGAAGAAACTCAAGTCATCCTTCGAGAGTACGGCTTCCGCTTTGTGAGGAGAGGGCCCATCTTTGTGAAAGGGAAGGGGGAGCTGCTAACCTTCTTCTTGAAGGGGCGAGAGAAGCCAGCCACGTTCCCTAATGGCTCCTCGGTTACACTGCCCCACCAGGTAGTAGACAACTCCTGAATGGCCTCGAGCCCCCAGAGAGTCCACACGGGAGGGAGAGGGTATTTTCTGGAATCGAAGGCAGGCCTTGGGAAAGGACAAGTGACCAAGTCCCAGCATTCCCAAGCTGTTGAGGTGCACACTCACGTAGACGTTAGGTTTAAAAATCTCAAGCCTTCATCTGTTTACGGATGTGTGAGCTCTGAGGGCGGCCATACTATTCCTTGGTGTGCCTGTAGTGCCTGTAGCTTCCCCAGAGAGCAGGGCTCTTGGGCACAGTATTGGAGTGATCCTTCCAGAGCCCTGGTCTCGACCAGCCCTCCTCCCCCAGAGAGGCCGTGGCCACTGTGAGCAGGAATGTACCAGAGGCAGAACAAGGCTGCTGCCTTTGGGCCCGGCTGGGAGCACAGGTGGGGCAGCTCTGTTTACGACAGGGCTGGCAGCTGCTCTGTCCCCAGCTAGAACTTGGAAGCATTCACTCTGAAGACCTGCTTGCCTCTGTGGTCCGAGTTACGTGAAATGGGCCTCGTCCTGATAATCTTGAAAGGTTCTTCTGGAACCAGTCAGTCACCTTAGTCATGAGAGCAGAAAGTGCAATATTTCCTTTTACCTGGTGGGAGGGAGGGAGGGAAAGGGACTTTATTTCTGAAAGAAAAATATATAAACAGATCTTCTACATTTATATTTTTAACTTTCTGTTAAAAAACTTTCCGATATTGCCTTGCCTTTTGAGCTCTTGCTACAGTCGCGTTTGCTACTGCTTTAAAAGCGAATTTACAGGTATTGATAAAGAACAAGACTGTTTTATTAAAAGCTTTATTCAGCTTGAATATGATCATTGGGAAAATTCTGTTACCAGCCCTCACCTGAGAAGTGCTTTGCTGCCTCCCACACTGGTCCTCACCATGTGCCTGGAAGGCAAGAGCTTAAACTAGGACCTTGCTCTCTTCTTAAGCTGCTTCTTTCTAAATGGTGGTCCAAGCTGGCTTGACCATTCCCCTGTGCTCCTCCCAGAGTTAGCTGGGGCTGCCACACCTGCAGGTTGCTGCGTGGCCATCAGGTCTTGGCCTTGGGCAGTACGGGTGGTAATGACTCCTATTTGTGACTGGGGGAGTGGGGCGGGGCGGGAAACGGGACAGGAATTAAAATAGCGCGATGACAGGTTTTTACATCAGAGCACTAGCCCTGCGTATACTCCCAAGCCAAGGAACAAAAAGCACCAGCAGAGCAGAGGCCATGGTTACAAGAAGTGGCACCCTAACTGGACCAGGAGATGAGGAAAATACATGTACAGCCAGGGCCTGCAGCTTGCAGGAGAGGGAAGAGACAAAGGAGGGGGATCCGCTTCCCTCTGCAGTGATCAAATTATGAGACTTCTGATCATGCTTTTTTACCGCTGAGCTTATTAATACATTCTGTGCTCTACTAACATGTTCTAGGAAACGACATTAGATACATGGAACCCTCATTATTTTATCCATAGTACTTTCTCATGCCATATTCTTTGTAAAGCAGTGACCTAGAATATTCCATTCCAAACAAAAGATTAAACACACTTCCCTTCTTAACTATATGATTCATGTCATATCATGAACCTAGAGTGTTCTAAGAACTTTCTTTTCAAAAGTCACAGATAAGGAAAGTAAGGCAAAATTACTTGAAGGTATCATAAAAGCTAGAAATACTCTTTAATTGTATGGTACATACTCCCTTTTTCACAAAATACCCTCTATTACCCCCACAGACCACTCTGATTTTTAGCTAAAATGTATGATCAAATCAATATCTCAAGAGAAGAGATACTCTTGAGCATTGTAACAAGTGACCAGGCAATCATGGAGAACTGTCTGAAAATGCCAGGGTCTACAGACTCAAACTTGTCCCTAACCATGCTGGTGAGGTGGGTGTCTGTTCTCATTGCAAGGACGGTCCCCAGGCAAGGAGTCTGAGCCTTTACAACAGTTTTCAGTTCCCAGGACCTTGCTTGCAACTGTGGTCAGTACTAGTTTACTCACTTCTGATGTGTTCCCAATGAAAATAATATTCTAGGAGACCAGGCTCATATCCAGCTTGTCTCCTTTTCTTGCAAATGAAGTAAACACTTGATGTAGGGGCTTTGTAAAAAACAGATTTTCATGGGCTGCTCGCTGTTCTTCCTGTGTGGTGGATAATGCATCCGTCCCTAGAAAAAGATAGAACCTATCAATCTCATTTAGTGCAACTGTAGGAATCAGAACTTGGATCACTAATATTCTGGACACGTCTAACTTTTTTTTTAATTTGGTCTGGAGCTGAGAGAGGCTTGCCCCTTACTGGTCCAATGAAATTTTGAGACCAGAAACTCTGCCCAGAGAAATCAAAAGCCTATGATGTGAAACCTGTGGCAGCTTCAAAATTTCTGCCTCGTAAAAACATTTTATCCTTTTTCTCATTATCGCCCATGTACTATGGTACACTTAACGAAAACAAAGTCATAGCAAATGTCTCAGCCATCCCTGAAAAATTCTCATTTAGAGAAGTCTCTGGAGAGCTAAGTATATGCTGACTTGTCATGTCTACTTGGTTTCACAGTGAAACGAGTCTTGGCTCTCTCCACCACAGTGACCCTATGACACAGCCTCATTAGCTGTCTAAGAGGGGTCTCCAATGAAAACAAATCATAAGCGGAAAGAACTCTAGCAGAGTTGGATGGAGCAAAGGAGAAAGGAAAACTAGGATAATTGTGTTTACTACTTACAAAGAGGAGAAGAAAATTTGGTAGAAACAAGGAAGATATTCTTGGTATCTGTCTTCATATTTTTCTGTTCATAGTACATAAACAGAAGAAAGTGTCTCAAGAGGCCCAACTGATGTAGTCTATTTCGCCCTGTTTCAATCAATCTGAGTAACCCAGGCATATTATAATTTCTTCCTGGAGGTATCCTTCCTCTTACCTTGGTAAGTAACAGTGACATCAGTTGGAAGAGTTGTCGTGAGGTCCTTATATAGCAGTCTAGCACAAAATGGAAAGGACTGGCCTTCCGGCTCCGCTTTGTAAGTAAATGACAGCAAGTTGCACAGTGAGTTTCTCTGCAAAGGCCCAGCCAGAAAGGCTTCAAAGTCACTCTAATGGGGGTGAGGATCAAAAGAGACACAAAGTATATGACAATTACAACTCCAAAGGCAGTGATAGGTTATGCCGCTTCAAACATGTCTACCAAAAACAGGGCCTATTAATTAAATCTCAGAAATAAATGAAGGACAGAGAAAGGCCTGAAAAAAGGACAAATGACAGAGATTTATAAGATAATTAAGAACTGGTAGCAGCCTAGAGTCTAAGTAAATGGCCAGGGGCTGGGGATACAGGGGAGATACTATTTCTGCCAAGAGCTGCATTGACATATGTATGGCTGAGATGCTTCATGTCTACATTCACGTACCAATTTGTTTATCTGACAACCAGGCTACATATCAGTTTAAGTTTATCTGACAACCAGGAGCTTCAGAGTCATTCCAAATGAATAAAGAGGTATAAGAGTCACTTATTTTAAGAGTCACTTATTCCCTATTTGCATTCATTTCCTACCTTTTTTTTCCCTTTTTACCTCAACCCTAAGCTCAACTGCAACCCTAAATAGAAGGTAAGCCAGAGCTTAGGCAAAGATGGAGAGTATTCCTCTGTGGTATTTCAAGAAACCATTATTCTGCTGTGCACCTATACCCAAGGTTCAGCAAGACACCCGGCACATAGTAGGTACTCTATAAATTCCTGTTGAATTAAAAGTATAGCAACTGTACCCTACCACTTTGTGAGGCGAAGGAAGGGTCAAGTTCAAAAGCTTGAGAATCACCATTCATGAGTGAATAATCCCTTAACTGGTATCCATGCTTCAACATCATCCAGAGTTTCAACAGAAGAGAAGGTGGAAAATAGCTTGTATATTAATAAGAAACAAGCATTAGAAGGACAGTGGTCAAACTTCCGGCTCAGAGTTATGAAACATTTGAAAGTACAAAAAAAGAACATGTCCCTTTTTCTCCTTTTAAGCTCATCTGGGCTCACAAAATGCTTTATAAGATCGCAGATACCTGAAGTCGATCTGCCTGGTACTTCCTCCCAGAGTAAGCATTCAGGTACTCGCAGAGCGTGAACAGGAAGTGCTGAATATTAGTCTGTAAGTATTTTGCAGATATCTCCTCCAGAGGAATGAAGACTGGAATCGAATGGTGATGTATCTGAAGTGGTTTCCGCATGACAAGGTCCACAAAATAGGAATCCAGCAGATTCCCCTCAAAAGCAGTGCTGATGCAGACACAGACTCCTCGGCTGGTCAGTTTCCCACTGATCCCTGAGACAAATAAGACGATACCTTAAGAGATGTCAGGCAGAGGCAGTATCCTATTCACCTGTGCATCCCAGTCCCCTCAGCACTGCCTAGTTACATACATCATGGGCTCAAATGCTCGTTGAATGAATGACAACAGACTCTTTCTTCTCACTGACTCTAGCTCACTTTGAGTTGATAAAACCACAGAAGAATGGTGGGAAAGAAAGAGCATCCTAAATATTAAATTACTGAGGAAGAGATTTTGAACTTTTCAATTTACCTATGCTTCTTTTTTCCTGAGTGTCAAATAATTTATGGTAGTCCCCACGTCTTCCCACAATCCTCTTATGATACAGATAATAGGTAAATAAATCCTCATTTTAATGGTGAAACAGAGACTTGAGGGGTTCAAACTATTTGACCAGTGGCATAAAGCAAGCCAGCAGTAAAGGAAGTTGTAGCACACCATCTAGCACACGTCAAATTGCTAAAAATGAACAGTCT
The DNA here is from genome assembly GCF_949987515.2 of Delphinus delphis. Lineage (NCBI taxonomy): Eukaryota > Metazoa > Chordata > Mammalia > Artiodactyla > Delphinidae > Delphinus > Delphinus delphis. Next base: position 71,163,105 of record NC_082694.2, read on the forward strand.
AAGCCAGCCACCAGTCAACCTGCTGCTGCACAAAGGGGCCAGTCCTGTAGGGCAAGTTGCCTATGAAGAGCATGCCAGCTTTGTGTGTGTATGTTGAAGGGGGCAAAAGTCAATGTTCATGAAGTAAGTCCAGGACTTATAATACATCTTGCAAACTAACTCACTAGAGACAAGAGACCCAGACTGAAACAGGTCAGAAAAAAACTATACCTGTAAAACGATATGCCTGCAGAATGGCTTTCACGTTTTCCCATTTTCTCTTCAAACTTTCTTGCTCAGTAATCTCTAATGTTTGGTCGGGTTCTACATTGGTAGTAGATGCTTTAACCTGCGAGATATGTAGCAGATCAAACTGGGTACAAAGGGGCATAATAGAAATCCCATGCCCTCACCTACCTGGAAAAAATTTAAATGCACAATATTTTTTTATTATATAAATCGATCAAGAAATGCTACAGTGGCCAGCCACCTGGTGCTATGAATTCACAGCAGAGGAAGAATCTTGTGGGTTAGTGCTAGGAATCAGAAGTAGAAATTGTGCTGGCCTGGACAACAATGAACTTGGTTGGCATGGAGAGTACTGTGAGAGAAGAAAGAAAAGGATGCCAGGAAAGTCTAGGAAGCAAAAACACCTGCGAAGAGGCAAGGCTGGGAAAGTTGGTTTGGGTCAGACTGTGCAGGTTTTCAAGTGCCAGGATGAGAAATACTGACTCTAAGCCACACGCTGGGAGATACGGCCCAGTAGGAGGTATTGGACTGACTCTCCCTCTGAGACCACTACACAAGCTGGATCAAATACCAAAGAGGAATAAGCAATCATGCAAGTAAACAAACAGAAAATGGCCCGAAGGCACTGGAGAATCACCAAAATAGCCAGATTGAAGACTAAGGATAAATGCTCTGAAGTGAGCTGGGATTTCCTGAGGTTTTCCCCCTCAGAGCATTTGCTGATTTTAATCACAAGGCATACAGGCCAAATAGAAAGCTGCAGGCTAAATTCTGTAGCAGTCTCACCATGCCAGGGAAACAAAAACTGGAGATCAAGGTTACCAGAGCAGCCTTCCTGTGGGTCAAACTATAGAAAAGGGAACCCAACATTCTGCATACAACTTGCCCTCCAGGCACTTGCCAAATCCTAAACTGCCTATGTGTGGCTGGGTACTTAGAAACCAAAACAGAAAGAAGCTCCTGAAAGTTAAAAAGCTAAGCAGAGATTCTGGAGATCAGGGCCTGCCAAAGAAGGGGGATCTTGACAGATCTGTTCCCAACACACCCAAGCTTTCAAGTGAGGTCCCCCCGCCCCCCACCAAAGGACTACACCCTAGGAGTAAGGGCAAACCAGAAACAGATTACTTCAACGATTAAAGTGATATGCCCATATGCTATCTGCCTGTCAGAAAAAAAATGAAATTCTTTCTGGAGGAAGAGGACATAGTTCAGAATCCCTATATTTTTTCATACGATACCCATCACTGAAAAAAAAAAAAAAGAAGCATATCAGGGAAGAGGAACAGACCTCTGAAAACCAGGAGAAAAAAGAAGACAACAGAAGCAGATCCAAAGGGATTCAGCTATTTGAGTTATTAGGCATAGTCATTAAAATAGATTAAAAGATGAAGAACTCACACCAAGGGGCTGGAATCTATTAAAGTCAGATGAAAATCCTAAATCCAAAAAATACAATAACCAAAATCAGGAATTCAACAGGTTTAAAAGCTGACTGGACACATAGAAAAAGTAGAAAATAGGTATATTTTCTTATCTAGATTAAAGATATAAGGCATAGGTCACAGTAAAAACAAAACAAAAACTCCATACTTGGGAGCCCCAGAAATACAGGAAAGAATGAGGCAGATGCATTATTTGAAAGATGCTGGCCAAATTTTCCAAATAAATGAAAAACAGCAAGTAATTAATTTAAGAAGTGCTACAAACACCAAGCTGGATGAAGAAAGAAAACCAATCCTAGCCACATTATGATATAAAACTGCTAAAACCCAAAGACAGAACCATGAAGCAGCCAAAGGGCAAAAGACACACTATATGCAAACAATAAGACTAACATCTGACAGAAACTATGGAACTAGAAGACAATGGAAAAATGTATTTAAAGTATAAAAGAAAATAAATTTCAATCTATAATTCTATACTGAGCAAAAATACCTTTAAACATGAAAAATATAGTGAAATACGGCATTTTCAGACAAACAAAAATAGAGAATTTATTTCCAGCAAATTTACACTGCAAGTAGTACCAAAAGGAACTACTTACACTGAAGGAAAATAATCCCAGATGAAAATCTGGAAATGCAGCAAGTAATAAAGAGCACTGAAAAAGGTAAATATATATATATAACTCTAAAGGCATAGTGACTATACAAAAGTGTTTCATACAGTTTTAAGTATATGTAGAATTAACATGACAATAATAACATGAAAGGCTGCATGTGTGGGAGAGAAAAGATGTTAGAAGGTTCTGTAATTATCCAGAAAGTGGTACAAGTACTAATCTAAAGTATATTCTAGTAAGAAAAAAAAGCATGTTTTGTGGAGGATAACCACAAAAAGAATGCTAAAAGCATGTATAATTAGAGAAGTGAAATAATAAAAGATCAATCCAAAAGGTGGAAAGAAAGGACAAAAAAGAAACAAAGAACAAATAAGATCATAAATAATAACATGGTAGACTGAGATCCAGATATGTTAGTAATCATATTAAAAGTTCATGGACTAAATACTTTAATTAAAAGACAAAGACTGCCAGGCTGGATTAAAAATGTCTAACTATATGCTATTGATACTTACAAGAACAAGAGCTGTTGTAGTGATACTAATATTTGACAAAGTTGACTTTAAGAAGTTTAAAAGAAAAGGGAACATTTCATAATGATAAAAGTTAAGTCAACCAGGAAGATATAACAATCCTAAATTTGTTTGGACCTACTATACAGCAAAATGGAATGAAAGGGAAAAAAATGTACAAATCCACAATTACAGCAGGAGATTTCAACACATTTATCCCAGTAACTGATAAAACAAGTTGACAAGTAAATTAGTGAGGATATAAAATATCTGAACATCATGATGAACATATTTGGTCTATTTGATAGAGAGAATACAGTACCCCAAAATGCAAAACCCACATTTAATGCACATGGAACATTTATCAAAACATTTATCAAAACATGCTGGGTCATGTTCTTTGATCACAATGGAATTAAGCTATAAATCAGTAACTAAAAAAATTACTAACAAATCCCCCAATTTTTGGAAATTAAGCAATATATTTCTAAAACAAACCTATGGGAAAAAGAAGATATTACAATGGAAATCAAAAATATTTTGAATTGAAATAATGAAAACATGATATACCAAAACTTGTGGGATATAGCTAAAGCCATGTGCTATGAACTGAATGTTTGTGTCCCTCAAACTTCAGAAACCTAACCTAAAGCCCAATGTGATGGTATTTGGAGGTGGGGCCCTTGGGAGGTGATTAGGTCATGATGGGGGAGCCCTCATGAATGGGATTAGTGCCCTTATAAAAGAGATGCCAAAGAGCTAGCATGCCTCTTCCGGCATGTGAGGTTACAGTAAGACCACGATCAAAGAGGTAGTTAAGTCCTCAGACACTGAATTTGCTGGTGCCATGATCCTGGACTTCCCAGCATCTAAAACTGTAAAAAATAAATATTTGTTGCTTATAAGTCATCCAGTTTATGGCACTTTTGTTATTGTGGCCCATATGGACTAAGATTCTATGCTTAGAGGGAAATTTATAACCTTAAACACATACAGGAGAAAAGAAGACTTATAAAACAATAAGTGTTCATCCCAAGAAGCTAGAAGATACGCCATGTACACTGACTGGAAGACACAATACTATAAAGATTTCAGTCCTCTCCAAATCAATATATAGATTCAGTGCAATTCCAATCAAAGCCACAGGAGGTTTCTTTTTGGAAATTGACAGCCGATTCCCAAATTTATGCGAAATTCGAGGGGCCAACAATAGCCAAGATAATTCTGAGGAAGACCTAAACTATAGGTATCAAAACTTTCAATAATAAACCTCTGGTATTAGCACAAAGACAAACAGACCAATGGCACAGAACAGAACTCAGAAGCGGGCCCACAGTGGACCCAAAGACCCACTGCAATACAGTGGGAAAAGAGTGGTCTTCAAGAAGTAGTACTGGATGAACTGGATATCCATATGGAAAAAAAAAAAGAAGTATGACCTCTATTTCACACCATACACAAAAATCAATTTCAGAGGGACTGTAATTCTGAAAATAAAAAGTAAAATAAAGCTTTTAGAAAATAACACAGAATATCTTCATGTTCTTAAAGTTAGGCAAAGATTAAAAGGAAACAAGAACGGTAAGCATAAAGTTAGATTCCTCAATCAAACTTCATTAAAATGCAGACTTTCTTCTCATCACATTGTTAGAGAGTGAAAAGGCAAGCCAGTCTTTAAAAGAAGATCTGGGGCTTCCCTGGTGGCGCAGTGGTTGAGAGTCCGCCTGCTGATGCAGGGGACACGGGTTCGTGCCCCAGTCCGGGAAGATCCCACATGCCGCGGAGCGGCTGGGCCCGTGAGCCATGGCTGCTGAGCCTGCGCGTCTGGAGCCTGTGCTCCGCAACGGGAGAGGCCACAACAGTGAGAGGCCCGCGTACCGCAAAAAAAAAAAAAAAAAAAAAAAGATCTGGAATACAGATACACAAAAAATAACTCATATCCAAAATGTGTAAAGAATTCTACAATTTAATAAGAGATATACAGCCCAATAAAAATTCTGCAAAAGTCTTAAGAAGTTCACAAGAGAAGATTTTCAAGTGTCCAAAGAGGTACTTAAAACCATCAGTTATATAGGCGAACGCGAATTAATCCACAATGATTTACTCCCACACTCTAGAATGAAAAATTTCTAAAACTGACAACACCAAGTATCAGTAAAGATGCAGAACAATGGAAACCTTATACACTGTTGCTGGGAATGTAAAATTGGTACAATAACTTTCAAATACTGTTCGACAGTATTTACTAAAGATAATCTGCATACCCTGTGACCCAGCAATTCAACAGAAAAGTATATATTTTTATATCAAAAGACAGGAACAACAATGTTCACAGCAGCATTATTCTTAATAGCCCCAAAGTGAAACAATCCAAATAACTCAAATGTCACCAATAAGTACAATAAGTAAAACAATTGTGGGATATTTCTTCAACGGAATAATTATATAGCAATATAAAAGAGTGACCACAGCATGCACCAATATGGATGAACCTCACAGAGATAGCATTCAGCAAAAGCAGCCCGACATAAGAGTTTATACTTTTTAAATTTATGTAAAGCTCCATAACAAGTAAAACCAATGTATAGTAACAGAAACCAGAATAGCAGTTACCTTGAGGGAAATGACTAGGAGGATTTAAGAGGGAGACTTCTGGGGTGCTGGTAGTAGTCTACACTTTGATCTGTGTGGTACTTACCAGGGTGTGTTCGTTCTGTAAAAGGATCTTCAGATTTGTGCACAACATATATACACATATGTGTGTATGTGTATACATATATATATATATATTTTTACTTTAATAAAAAAGGAAGGGGGGAGGAAGAGAATGGAGGAAAGGGGGAAAAGGAAGAGAGGGAGGGAAGACAAGAAAAAGAAGGCTGACCTTAACCCAGGAGGAATGAATAATTACTGACACTTTGAGCAAGGAAACTTGTAATTTAATGAAAAATGTAGTGTTTTATGAAGATTTTCTTGGCTGTGCGGAATTTATCAGAGAAGTATAAATACCAGAAGAAAACAAACTAGCAGACTGCTGCAATAATCCCGCCATCTAAATCACCTGGTAAATATTTAGGACCCATGTGGATAATACGTGCTCTACAGCAGGGGGTGGGGGAGGGGCACAAAGACAATCTAAAGAAGAATTTGACAGGTTTTACTAACTGAACCTGGGCTAGAGAGAAAGCTGAAAAGAGGGAAAAGTCAAAGTTTACTGTGAGGTTTCAGGTTGGGTTATAGAAAGATGGTGCTAATGACAAAAGTACCAATGACTCAAGTCTGGCTGAGATTAAGGTAACAGGCTCATGTCTATGAGGGCAGGTTTAAGAGATTATTATGAAGAATTCGCCTGGCCCATCAGTAATGCCTGCCAGCTGTTAGCGGGTATTGACATTAGCCGACTCTACAGATTTGATCACTTGAGGGATCAAGGACTGAAATCCATCCAGTAAGACCACAGGTAAAACGTATTACACAAATTTGCTAATTCCCAGATCACGTTTGTTTTTTACACTCTAGGAAAGCCTGCCAACGTCGATCACCCTTCTACTCACACTAGCTTGATGTTGTTTCACTTCAGCCCTCAGCTTATCTCGCAGACGTCTCAGTTCATGAATCCTGGTTCCAAGAGCACTTTCCTCTGCCTGTGCACTCTGTGGCTCTTCCATTTTTTTACGGGATCTGCTCACTTGAGTCTCTAGTCTTTCCAAGTGAGCTAAAACACCTGAGGGAAGTAAAAAGGGAGTTTCACAAGAAGCTAAGGATTTCTAACCCCAGGAACGGGAAGCACTTCAGGGAAGAACAGAGGGTGACCCTTTATCCAGAACTCTGTGGTCAGCTAAACTGGAGACGTTGCCAACAATTTATAAAACAGGAGGAGCTGACAACAGAAGTCAGTGATCAGCAACCTCTTAGGCCGAACACTGACCTACAAGCAGTCCCTGACCAAGACACTGTTCAAAAAGGGCATCATCTGAAAATGGCTTATCTCAGTTATCTATGATAATAGTGACCCAGAGGAAAACAGGGTCACCAAATTCAGACTCTCTCAGAAATTGTTTTTTTTAATGCAGAATTGTTTTTCTTGGTTTTACGCATGTTTTCCCAAAGTGCTAATGCATAACTGGATTTAGACATCCACAGAGGCTTGAATAAGTACTCTGAAAAGTATTAGGAGCATAGGACTATAAAGGCACACACTGAAAGGAACCGTCCACCAATATTACTGGGTATCAGACAGGAAAACAAGCTCACCAACAGATAGAAATTCAGAGGCAATCTCAGATCCTAAGAGACTAACTAAAGACCAATATAGTAAAGGTCACAGTTTCATAATGCTAATCAACTCTAGCAGTGAAGCATCTGTGAACATTTCCTACATATTAAGACACCTGTGGGGCTTCCTTGGTGGCACAGTGGTTAAGAACCCGCCTGCCAATGCAGGGGACACAGGTTCAAGCCCTGGTCCGGTAAGATCCCACATGCCGCGAAGCAACTAAGCCCGTGCGCCACAACTACTGAGCCCACGCGCCTAGAGCCCGTGCTCCACAACAAGCCACCGCAATGAGAAGCCCGCGCACTGTAACTAGAGAAAGCCCGCGTGCAGCAACGAAAACCCAACACAGCCAAAACGAAATAAAATAAATTTATTAAAAAAAGAGACACTTGTGCTAGATCCTTTACTTGCAAAGCATGCAAAGAATTAAAGCATTTATTTAATATTTCCTATGCATTAGGCATGTGCTAAATGCTTCACTTGAAAAGCATTAAAAGAATTATCTAATTTCCACAGCCACCACCACAATGCTATTATTCCTCTCCATTTTCCAGATGAAAACACTGAGGCAGAGAAAAGTAAAATAACTTGCCCAAGGCCACAGTATTTATAATGGCAGAGCCAGGACTCCAACCCAGGTCTGACCAATACCAGTCACTGCCTCTTCCACGGGAGTAATGCATAAATGGCTCCCCCCAAATCCTGGGAAGAGTAAAGAAAGCTCATTGGCTAGAACTGTAGCTCTGAATATGAACGCTTAGCCTACTAGGAATGCAACCTATTGGTCTAGAAAGGGATAAGAGCCTAGAATATGTGAAGTAATTTTTCCTGCTCCAATGATCTTAGCTGCCTGTCCCTTTAAGTCTTCAATGTTAGTTCCTTTCACCATCCTGCTCCCAAACAGGACAGGTCACACATCGGTTAAAGGAGGGAAGGGCTTTCAACCTGCGCGTTGTTTGGGCAGCAGGAGTAAGGGGGGGAAAGGCGACCCTTTGAATACCTCCTCTGGACTCGCCGTCTTGACTTAGAGTATTCGCCAGCTCCATCTCCTCCTCAGATTTCCAAGAGCCTTGCTAGAAAGCTGTCCAAGCACCAGTAATAGGGCTGTCCTTGGAGACAAAATGTCAAGAATCGATTCATATTCAGACAAACCTAGAGGGCAGGCACACGCAACGCTGGTACGCACCCGTGCGCCCCGGACACCCCAAGTGTCGTCGCTAGGACTCCCCTTCCCTGACCCGCCCGGTCCGCTCCCCGGGTCCGAGTCGGCGGTGTCCACGTCTACCTCCCCGCCCCTGCGCGCTCCTAAGGCGCCGCGCCTCTGGTTCCTCCGGGCTTCCTTGCACACGGAAGGAGCTGTAAGAATGCCGCTCAGCCTTCCACCCTATCACGGTCCCGACCGCCACTGGGTCTTACTTTCCCTTACTTCCTCTCCTCTGGCTGTTCCCGCTTGCCTTCAAATCCAAGCCAACCGGTCCCAGCGTGCTTTGCACTCCCAACGTACAAAAACATGGCAGCACTCAGGGCCCCTCCCTGATCCCGGCATGCATCGGAGGATAGGCCTGGCCTTTAAGTTGTGCGGGAAGATGGCGGCCGCTGGCGCAGAGCCGCAGATCCTGGTACAGTACCTGGTGTTACGAAAGGATCTATCACACGCGCCGTTTTCCTGGCCAGCGGGCGCATTGGTAGCACAGGCTTGTCACGCAGCCACCGCGGCCTTGCACATTCACCGGGACCACCCGCACACGGCCGCTTACCTCCGGGAGCTGGGGCGCATGCGCAAGGTGGTCCTCGAGGTGAGGCGCGGGCGGAGGGGGAGGGGCCCTGAGGATATCGAGACCGGAAGAGGGTGTGGTCTTGAGTTGGAGGGCCTAACTTCATGGAGTGGGTGTGGCATTAGTGGGGAGGGGTGTTTGACTTACAAGTTTTGGTAAGGTTCCTGGGGCTTGAGCTATTGCCCAGGGAGCCTTACCTTGACTGGGCGGGGCCTGACGGTGTGACGAGTGGACATCGGGCCCGTTATAAATGCTTCCCGCACCCCTTCGGTCTTACCTGCGTCCCTCTTAAACAGATGCCTGTGAGGGCGGAGGCTGGTGGAGCGACACCCGCCTTTCTACCTGTGCACTGCGCCGGCCTTTTAATGGCTGCGCAGAAAAGTACCGTCCTTAACCCTCTTCGCAAAACCGATCCAGAAGGGTAAGGACGCGGGGTTCCTTATTGCAAGTGAAGTCAAACTGGAGCATTTACCTGGTTCTGACGCCAAATTATTTGAAAATAAATGTGAACCCTAGTATAATTTGAACCTAGCATCAGACGTAAGGTTCTTTTTACAGATAGCCAAACAGATCTTACCCTTACCTTCTGTCAATTCTGCCTCTAGAAATGTATCCTAAGAAAATAGCAAGATGCACCCAAAGAGCGTTGTACAAGGATAGGAGCATTTTATAATAGTAAAAAAAGTGGAAATCACTAAATTTCCAGTACGATGAATTGTCTAAACTTATGCCCTTATAATGGATTATTACGAAACTAGCATAAATCATGTTTTTGGAGCATATTTACCTGGCATGGAAGAGTGCTCATGATGCGATTCTAATTGAACTATATATTCTACATACAAAGTGATCCAGATTTTGAAAGTAAGAACTAAGAAAATATATCCAAATATTAAGTAGTGAGTGGGTAGTGGAATTTTGGTTATTTTGTAATGCTTCTCTATTTTTTTTTTAGTTTCCTACATTAAGCACATATTTTATAATGAAAAAAATATTGCTTTCATTTTAAAGCAATTTTCTTCTCATAAAATTTATTTATTTTAATAAATAAACCTGGGGTGGAGGGGTTGGGTAATTCCTTCCTGGCCAGCTGGCAAAAGCAGATCATTTTTCAAGAGAAAAATTGCTGTTGGGTAATGAAACATTAAACTGTAACCTGTAGGAAAATGTCTTGAGAATCTATAAGTAGGCAGAAAAGAAACAGATAGCTTTTTCCTTTAGATTCCTTTTATAGGATTTTATAGGAAGGCTTCAAGAAATCATGTAGTTCAGACATCCCCCACTCCCTTGCTTTCAGGCAGATAAAATATTTACCCCTTTTCTCAGATGAGATATCTGAAGCCCACAGAGATTAAGTGACTCCTCTGAATTTAAAAGACATCTCATGATTCTGTTGTTAGCTATGACTCAAGAAAGGGCCGTAGGAGTCACCACTGATTAAATAAAGGTGGTGCTGTAGCCATAAAGACCAATAAAATATAAGACAGTGCCAAGATTAACTCCATTCACTGGGTGCTTTGTGTCAGGCACAGATCTGAGCCTGATTTCATTGAATCTCACTACTACTAGGAAGCATTATCATCCCCTTTTACAACAGGGACACAAAGGTTCAGCTAAGTCACATAACTTATCAAAGAGCACACAAATCAGTAAGTGGTAGAGCAAGGGTTTGGACTCACTCTAACTTGTACTGTGCTGCTCCTGGTGCTGAAGGAGGAGGGAGGGGAAGTCAATGCATTCTTCTTCAGCATGCCCAAAGGACTCAGCAGATTAAGAGTGGCAATCCCAGCATCCTCTAATTTGATTAAGACAAACCTCTAGTTATCTTAGTGCCTTCTGCCTTCATAGGCAAAAAAATATACCTTATGCAACATAACACACTAAGTATCTTTATTTTCTGAGTGATAGCTATGCTATTTCCTGTAATGGGATTCAGCATGGGTGATAAAGATGATGAGAAACAGTTTCAGAAGGACACTAGAGAATAGTTTGCCTACGCTTGAGTTAAAAACTGGGAACTATCCTGGCGGAAAGAAAATCCTTCTAGGTTTGTGTGGACTAGGGTGGAAGTAGGAGGGAGGTGGAGGTGATGTGATTTTAGAAATCCTTCCAGTAGTCAGCTCTTAAAGTCAGAGCTGGCTGAGGGATTAGGGATGCTGTTTAGGCACCAGAACTAGAAAATGTGTAGAGCATAATTACTGACAATGCATTCCCACCCCCACTCCCACCCCTTCAGAGAGTGAACGGCAAATGGAGCAATGAAGCTGTTGTTTCTAGAGACATGCTCTACAGTTCCTTCTTCGGTAGAGCTGTTCCTCCAGTTTCAGTTAAGAGGAGCCCCCCTCCATACTTTTTTTTTTTTCCTTTGCCTTTTGTCACTTACTAAATGGGCTTTTCAGTCTGTGTTCTGCTCCTTGTAGGCCCCAGATGAGACCACCTTAAAGTTGCTGGCAGAGACGCTGCAACAGAAGAACATTGACCACAAGCTGTGGGTGGAGCAGCCAGAGAACATCCCCACTTGCATTGCACTCCGTCCCTACCCCAAGGAAGAAGTGAACCAGTATTTGAAGAAGTTCCGATTGTTCAAATGACTGAAGTTATCAATTGCTTTGATATGTTTGAGTATCAGCTGGATCCAGAAACTGCATGCCGTCCATCCCTAAGCACCGTTGTACTCCTTTCAGTGGCAATTCCCTTCCCTTTAAATTATGACAGTTAGTTTCCTGAGGGTCAAAACATGTTCATATTAAAGTTGCCATTAATAAGTATTTTTAATTATTTATAAGTTCAGATGGGGAAAGTAGGTGAGTAGCATTATCATCTATGGGTCATTGCTCAAATAGAAGATTTGGTTAGACTCCTATATAGGGATCAAGGAAATACCCTTACTTTTTTGTTAGGAATAATAGAGTTCTTCCAGTTACCCAGGTTTAAAACTTTTCCTTTGAATTCCCTATTTCTTACTCACATCCAGGTATTGTAATCATTGAATCTTGGACACCATCAACTTTGAGATATACCATTATTTTACGTGTTGTTAAGAAAGAAGAAATGCTACCAATTAAGCTGAGACATGTAATTTCATTTCAAAGATGTTAAAATTTATTTGATTTAATAAAATATGTGAAGTGCTACATCTATTTTCTTATAGTTTCCAGTGCCACCACCCTGAATCAGGCTCTCATTTCGCTCACGAGTGTCCCACTGGTCTGCTCACCTAGCGTATCCTGGTTACAAGGCAGCAAGCGTTCTGCCACCAGGTTCATATATTGATAGGATCACTGAGCACCCTTTTCAGTATAGGCTCCAACTTGCCCAGGAATAAAGTCAAGATTCCTTAGCTTAGCCCTCAGGCCCTCCACGTTTATATTTCCTACCTTTTTAGGTGAATCTTCTATTCCCTGATCCAAACTTGATGTATCAATGAAGACTCCAGTTGCTGCCCTCTAGTCTCTGGCCTGGGAGTCGAATGTTAGTACTCTCCCCCTCCCTTTCCTGCCTCTGGACTGAAACTTTGTGGCTCAAGTGCTATCACTGTCACAAAGTCTTACGCAGCCAAAAATGATAGCTCCCTTCTCTGAACATCTATTATAACACTGTTGAGTGCTTAAAATATTTCTATAAACATTTGGAGATATCTACTGAAATTGTTTGGACATCTGTGAAGCAAAGTTTATAAAGGGTCATTTGTTCAACAGATATCTGTTGCATGTCTACTGTGGCAGGCTGTACTAAGAGCTGAGGATACAAAGGTGAATAAAAGTTTTTGCCCTCAGGTAATGAAGAATCTAGTGAGAAGACAGATATATAGATATTAATACAGAGAGAAATGTACAAGGTAAAATGGGTACACTTCCCCCCACCCTCTAGATACCAAGACTGCCAAGCTACTAGATAGGAAGATTTTCCTTTATAAGAGATGGTCACTTGAAACTAGGAGAGTTGATAGGGTCTCCCAGGGAGAATTGGTAGAGTGCTGAGGGCAGAACCAACCCCAGGAACCCAAGTGAACAGAGTCTCAAGGGGGAGAGAGCAATCAAGGGCAGCACAGAATTTCACTAAATAAGAAATGAAAACATTTAGCAATTGGGAATATGTTGATTAACTTGGTGAAAGCAGTTTAAATAGTATATGAGGTGGGAATCAGATTGGAACCTACCGACAAGAATGGGAGGGGAGGTAAGAGGTGGGGACTATTTTAAGAAGCTTGAATGGGAGGAGAGAGGACAGTGGGGGCTGGAAAGGTGAATGCTGGGTCCCAAAGGGGAATTTACTTAGACGCTTGAGCAAGTTAATAGGTGAGAAGGAGGAGAAGGAGAAGAGAGACTGAAGTTACTAAATGGAATAACTGATAAAAGAAGTTCAGGAAAAAATGAGAAGTGGTAGGGTCAAGGGCATAAGGAAGGACAGGCCTTGAATAGAGAGAGAGAGAGAAACCTTTTCTGAGACTAGAAGAAAAGAAGTGGGGAAAAGGTATGAATATACATGAGTTTATAGTGGAAGAAATACCTGTTGACTTAATTTTCTTCTACGAAGCGGGAAGCACATAGCCTTTCATAACACTGAACAAACTTACTGAGCACGGTATTACATGGCATAACATAGTGGTTAAAGTTCAGACCCTGGTAGCAAACAGCCTGAGTCCAAATCCTGGCTCTCACATATTTCAGCTGTGTGAACTTGGGCAAGTCACTTCACTCGAGTTCCCTGAGCCCCAGGACCTTCATCTGTACAACAGGGATTTACAGGAGTGCTATGTGGATTAGATGTGTCAGTATGTACAAATCCCTTGGAACAATGCCGGGGCACTTGGTGCTACAACCTGAGCATAAAAATATAAGACATGGCCCTTAAGGAGCTTTCCTTAAGGGAAAGCCATGAGTCATGTAAGCCAGTCTAATTCCTTTTCTGCTAGGGAGTGATGCCATCCACTCCCTGCTACTTCCATTCAAGACAATTAGGAAAACGTTTCCAAATGACACTGTATTTTTTTTTAACGTATTTTTTAAAATTCAAATTCTGCAGTAAGACAGTGAGAAAGCCAGAGAGAGATGAGTGTCTACACACCTGGGAAATAACGCTCTGGTAAATCCCAAAGCAGGGAGCACAAATAGCATAAATTTCTACCCAAGTGAGGAAAGGACAGGCACTCATGTGCTGACCCAAGTGAGAACAAGACAGTAGCAGGGAAGTGGCAGATTTTCTTATTAGAATCAGCTAAGCTCATTATCATCTGAACTAGATCAGCTGTTCTCAAAGCATAGTCCCTAGATCAGCATCACTTGGGTACTTATTAGAAATATAAATTCTCAGGCCCTACCCCAGACCTACTGAATCGGAAACTCTTGGTGTTATCTAGAAGCAGCCTGGTCCCAGGAGGCAGGCAACCTAAAAAGTGTACGATAAATGTGTGTGATTTACAATCAACACATTAGGATAGTGTATGATGTGCTTACAGGAAGGAGTCAAGATGGAGAGGAAGAATCTGGCACTAAGTACACTGTATCTGGCCTTGTATACCAAATTTACAAAAAACGGATCCTCCAATGGAGCAAAGTCTGTGCTGCAAGACCTAGAATAGGTGACAAATCCTTGAAAAAGAGTCTCCTATGCTTTGCTAAGTTTCTTACATGTGAAAAAATCTTTTATTATGAACAAAGTGCTTCCATATGTGTTAATCAATCCTGACAGTTTTGTGATGCAGGCAGTCTTGTCTCAAGGTTACTGATTCAGAAAGGCTTTGACTTGCCCAAGATCAAAGTCAGTGGCAGGACTGGGATTGAGAATCAGGCCTTTTGTCAGTCAGTTTTCTCTTAACCTCTCATAGCTGGTTACTCCTCTGATTTTCAGCCATCTAGATACTAGTTAGAGAGTGGTTTGAAAAGGGGTCACGAGGAGTTCAAGCGCTGGGAAGCTGTATCTTCCATTATATATTGGTTAATTGACATTCTGGATTATAAATCAGTCTCCTGTGACTATGAGCTGTGTGACTCAATACTCTAGGGACCAATTATAAGTGGATGAGCTGACAAAATTGAGCTTCTGAGCTTGTAAAGCCGAGGATCAGCACCTAGGTCGTTGCTTCTCATGGGGCTGGCAGAACGCACAGGGCTCCCCTAGGGGGCCATGTTAAAGTCTCATTTTATTGTTGTTTAATGAACGTATCTTCCCCACAGGTTCTGAGATGCCATCCTACGGGTGTGCACTGCTTCCTGGTTGAGAATAATGGCAGTGGTGAACCACTGTTACTGACGAGAAGGTGTCAGTGTGGAAAAATGGCTGAGAACCACGAACCACTGCCCTCGGCTACTATGACCTCACAAGTTTTAGCTGTCCTCTGAGGGCAAGTTAGCACAGCCCCAGCTTCTCCTCTACTTTGAGATCTAGATATGGTAGGTCTTAAAAGCTGGCCTAAGTTTTAGCTTTGGGGGCTTTGCAAGGGCCAAAAAAGTGGCACCCAAGTTCTGAACCTAGGTTTTTTTATTTTTTATTTTTTTTGTGGTACGCGGGCCTCTCACTGTTGTGGCCTCTTCCGTTGCGGAGCACAGGCTCCGGATGCACAGGCTCAGCGGCCATGGCTCACGGGCCCAGCCGCTCCGCGGCATGTGGGATCTTCCCGGACCGGGGCACGAACCCGTGTCCCCTGCATCGGCAGGCGGACTCTCAACCACTGCACCACCAGGGAAGCCCTGAACCTAGGCTTTTGAGAAATAAGATAAAAAGCAGGTGACAAAGCAAAATATCACTTTTATTATCCATAGCTTAGATGATAGAGCTTTGTGTGATAGCCTGAATGGGCTTGCTAATTTCCTGTCCTGAGACTCACGAAAGTTGCTCCTTCCTACTGGTCACGTGGAGAAGAGAGAGAGAGAGAGAATAAATCCCCCACATTCAATCTATCAAGCTTTGATTAGTTCCACCCAAACGAGAAACATGGACCAAAAGCAATCAGCCACCAACTAGGCTATTCATTCAAACTGCATGAAGAAGAACAAGGAGTGGAACAACTGACTCCATAGGATTATGTTTATTAAACTCACTCTGTAAAGGAAGAAGTGGGGATAAGGCATTCCACCTCCTCCTCAGCATTGGATGTAAGGAATTCTGAATAAGTACTAATGATCCAAGAGGAAGACTGTTCTGGCAACAGGTACAAGATGTATTTGCTGGGAATGGGGAGGAAAGCTGGGACATCAGTAAGGAAGCTGTGTGAAATAATGGTACAAGACTGATGATGTGGTTACAAAATGAAAACTGAGCCGTAAGCAATATGGTGTTACTTCCTTATGGTATAAACAGAAAGAGCAAGGCAGAGGACAGTCCCAGAAGACTTGAGATTAAGGCTGAACTCTGCTACTTATGGCTATGCAATTTTGCTTCAGTTTCCTTATCTGTGAATAATTCCTAAGAGGAATTAATCAATTCAAATTTAAGGATCAATTTAAACAATACCCTACAAAAGCACTATATATCTATCACCACCACAGACAATTTAGTCTCTTTCAATGTAATCATTATACTCAATGTTTTTTTCTCATTTTATTGCATTATGGAGAGGTCAGTTCAGGTCCTTGCACTGGCTAGGACCTGTAGTAGAATACTAGCCGTGTTCATAGGTATCCCTGACTTGCTATTATTGACTGCAATGGGAATGCTTTTAAATCTTCACTGTTAGGTATGTTAATTTGTTGAAAGTTTCAGCAAATTCTTTGTATCAGATTAAGGAAGCTCCCTTCTGCCACTGCTTTGCTAAATCTAAAAAATTCATATGTGTGTTTTTTTTTTCATTTACTGAGATGATCATATGGGTTTTCTCCATTGTTACTGTGGTGATTTGCAGTGTAAGACTTCAAATACTGAACCATCTTTGTTCCTGGAATAAACCCTACTTTGGCATGATTATTTAATATGAGGGAGATGGCCTAGTTAAGAGACCTGGGTTCCAGTTACCTTTCAGTCTCCTAGCTTTAAAAGCCAATTTATATACTGATGACTTCCAAATTTGTATCTTTAGCCCCAACTACTCCCTAAATTTCAGCCGCCTCTGTATCCAATAGATTTGACATCTCCTCCTCTTGGATGTCTAACAGGAATCTCAAACTTATCATGACAGAAAATAAATTAAACCTGCCTCTTTTCCCCATCTCTGTTAATGGAAATTCCTTCCTTCCAGTTTGCTCAGGCCAAGAACCTTGGAGTTGTTTTTGATTCTTCTCTCACTCCACATCTGATATGTCAGCAAATACTGTTGTCTCTACTTTCAAAATACACCCAGAACCTCACCACTTCTCACAATTTCCACTGCTACAATTCTGGTCCGACTCATCTTCTCGCAGCTGTACTATTACAATAGGCTCCTACAGGTCTACCTGCTTCTGCATTTGCCTTTTCCACAACTATGTGCAACACAAAATCCCGAGTGATCCTTCCAAAACCCAAGTGAGATCAGGTCACTCCCCTGCTTAAAATCCTCCAATGGCTCGCCATCTCAGAGTAAAAGCCAAAGTTCTTACATTGGTCTATAGGGCCCTACACCATCCTGGCCCTCATTACCTCTTTGACCTCATCTCCTACAAGTCTCTGCATTCACTCTGCTCCAGCCTCAAGACTTTTGCACCTCCGCCTAGAAAGCTCTTTCTCCATATTTTCACTCAAATGTCCCCTTCTCTGAAGACCTGACTTTCCTGTTTTAAACTGCAACCACTCTCCTCCAGTAGTGTTCTCTATCCCTCCTTCCCTACTTAATTTTTCTTCATAGCACTAATCTTCTGGCACACCACATATTTTGTTCATTTGTCAGTCAAGCTTCATTAGAATGCAAGCTCCATGAGGGCAAGGATTTTCATTTTCTTCATGGATGTAGCCCCAGTGCCTGGAATAGTGCCTGGGAAATACTAGGTATTAAATGAATAACTGTTGACTGAAAATATATATGTTGTTATTACTATTACATTAAAAATATTCATTCTTTAAAGTAGCTATTGTGCAATGTTTTAAAAGACAAACCCTTAAGTCTAAAGATTCCCAAGACTAACTACAACTTACTTTTTGACGTGGAAAGAGTGACTGAAGCCACCTCTTTATCTGGGGTTATAAAAATTACATATCAAAGGCTGATTTGAAAACCTAGAACTAGTCCCTTATACTAATCTTGCTACTTTCACATACACGTGAAAATGTTCTTAAAAAGCTTTAAAAAAGTTTTCAAGAGAAGATAGGATGAAATTTTAAAGCCGAGGCTTAGACGTGCACGAGTCTTTAAACAGAGCATTTTCTATGTAGAGCCTTTTTCCCAGTTGGTTTTTGTTGAACTTTAAAGTCTAGCTTACTAAGTAATTATCATTTAAAACACAATTGCTAACATCAGAAGAATGTTAAAAAGAAAAGCTAATTTTAAAAAATTAATACCTATTTTATAAAAGTTTGCAAGTTAAAAAGGACAATGAATAGGAAATATGCAGCCTAAAATTTAGTACAGGCAGGTGTATGATAAATTACTTTAGATTTGAAAAAAACAAGGCAGAACTGAGCAGGGCTGGCTCTTCAGGTATGAGGAAAATTCCAAGTAGGACATTTGTTCTGTTAGAGGAAGGTCTTCCTGCTCATTGACCTTTCCCATCTGTCTACGTACCAAGTTAAGTCACTCAGTTTCCAGAGGCACTGGTTTTAAAGGCCAATTAGAAATTTCACAAAAAGCCATCTTATTCTTGTTCAATTTCATCATTAATCACTTCTCAGTGGCATTATATTGTAGGTGAAAGATTAGTAGGACATTCTATATACTCACTCTGGGAAGGAAAACCAGAAGGGACTGTCTCTCCTGATCTGTCTTTTTCTATTTTCTCATTAAGTGTAGTCAATCCAATCAGCTGATCTTCAGTGGGGAAGTAATTTCTGAGGAAAGTAAAGGGTTTAACAGCAGCATGTATCATCGATAAATATAAAGCTTGAGCATGTAAATAATGAAGTACTACTTTTGAGTAACTTATATGTGCATTAATTGTTTTTAGACACGGTCCTTAAAAAAATGGAAGTAATAAAGATAACTGCTAATGTTCTGTAAATTCTCCAAATATGTAGAGGCTCACATTTCATTAAAAAAAGAAACAGTCATCATGATAGAATCATGATCTTGTCTTGAACTCTTGGATACTTTGCAACCTTCCATTAGCTTAACAATCCAGACTCTAGGAAGACAACTCAGCACCTGATCTATCAGCTCGTTTCCCTTATTTAAAATACTGCTTCTGCATCTATTTCTTCAATCAGCAGTTGAGAGCCTACTATGTGGAAGGCACTGAGAGGGGGAAGAGAGAGAGATGTGAACCTCTTCTTTAAGAAGCTTACAATCTGGTGGAGAGAAACACGTACATATAGCCAAGTGCCAAATGGAGGCCCCGACACTGCACAAGCCAGTACAGAAGAGGGGACTAATCTAAGTGTGGGGTCCAGGGAGGGCTTCTTGGAAAGGGCATCTAAACTGAAGCCATGAGCAGAAAATAGAGACACAGATGTAGAGAACAAACGTATAGACACCAAAGTGGGAAAGTGGCGGTGGGGGTGGTGGTGGTGGGATGAATTGGGAGACCGGGATTGACATGTAGACACTAATACGTATAAAATGGATAACTAATAAGAACCTGCTGTATAAAAAAATAAAATTCAAAAATTCAAAAAAATAAATTGAAGCCATGAAGGATGAGTAGTGAGGAGAAAGGAGGAGCATTACGGGTTGGGGGGAAGAGAATGAATGTGGCAATGGAAGTGGGAACACAAACGGTGAATCCAAGAATAAAGACCAGATCAGTGTGGCAGGATCATTTGTTTAGAGAGGGTGTAGAGGGCCATGAAGCTTAAAAGGCTGGTAGATTTCAGGTCAACAATTGGCAAGAATTAGTCACCAACAGATTTTGAAGGTTGTGTTTAGAGAGACTTCTCTGATGACGGTGTGATGGATGAATGTAAAAGGCATGAAGGTAGTTACTATAATCACCCCCACCATAAAGAGTCTGGAATTCGATCTCTGATCAATAGGCTTAGAAAAGAGAAGACAGCTCCGAGGCATTACAAAAGACAACTTTTTGCAATTCGGTAATTTGAGTAGGAGGCAGTTGTTGAAAAGGACCACTAACGGAATGATGGTACAACTAATTCAGGTAAGGGACAAAGAAGCTGTTTGTGGGGAGATAAGTTGTTTGGTTTGGGGCTTAAGTTTGAGGTGCTGAGTGTGGGGTGGGAGCCATCCACGTGGTAATGTTCACCAGTTGGAAATTAGAGACTGGATCTTGAAGAGAGATCTTGGCTAGAAGAGTAGACTTTAGATGCATATAAATGTAAGCAGTACTGGGTTCAAGGGAAAAGATGAAATTGTTCAGCGAGAGTCAGGGACTTGCTTGAGAACTATTACCCTCACACAAGTTTAAAATACAAAAAAAAAAAAAAAAATCAGTACTTTAACACATTCAAAATTAGTGCCCAGGTTTTATTTTCAAAATGGAAACCCCTATAAGCTTTTAAGGAAATTGAATTCTAGAGAAAAACTCTTAACTCATCAGGATTCCTAGTCTCTATGTGTCACTGTCTAAGGGTGCTTTTATCTTTAATAGTTGAATTGGGCAGTGGAAACAACGGCAGGCTTCATCACAAAACCCAAGGATAGACTCTTGGGTCTGGCACTTACCAGCCACCTGACCATTCATCTGAGCTTCAGTTTCACCATCTGTAAGACGGCACTATGACCTATTCTAATTGCTTCATAGGATTTTGAAGATCAAATGACATACTGTATGTGAATGTGCTGTACAAACTAAGAAATTATTAGCACAAGAGTATTAGTCTAGCATATTGCCTGGAAAGTATTTAACTGATTGTAATAATCTCCATTATTAGGAAGGAGGCAGCTTCAGGCAAGTGTCTCTGTACTTCCCACACTTCCTATCACAGTGTCTGTACTGCAACAGCTCATCAAAAATGTCATAAGTACTGAAAACTTGGTCTAAAGTTTTTTGTTTTATTCTGTACCTTAGGACCTCTGGGCATTGGAGCGGGAGGAAAACCTGATGAAATAGAAATTATTCCTTTTAACATTTTAATTCTTCTTTTCTCAAGCCAATGTCTTGGGTTTGCTACAAATACCTCTAGACACTGCTTAGTTCTGCTGGTTGCACAAACTACCAAAGTTCTGAGATAAGCACAAATGATTAGACCAGAGCTAAACTCCAGCATAAAAGAAAGATTCGTTGTCTGCAAAAGGATCAAGAGTTAGAGAAAAGTGAATGCTTCCATGATCCGCTCCAAGAAACCAAATTTTTTACCTCACAAAAGGGGTCCTCTGCCAGTCGTTTTATACCTGCCCCACAAGGAACCCATATTTTCCAAAGTTCTTTTAAGCTAAGGGGATGACACTGCAGTTTCATGGAGCCCCTCCTTCATTTTCTGTTAAGATATGCAGGGACAGAATGCCTCTCCCAAAACTGTATCGGGACACCTGCTGACTTCATGCCAAAGCTCACCCTCTTTTAGGCTTCCAAAGGTCAGGCTCTCTGACTGCCTCCAGAGAAGGGGCCAGGTGCTCTCTTCTCAGCCTGTGAGTTCTCAGGCCTCTTTTCAAAGCCTGCTTTTAAAAGTTATTTCCTGTAAAAAAGCATTGCCTAAGGTCACACAATGAGATTAAAGTCTGCAGACTCCAAATGCATCCTAAATCATATAGTCCAGGATAGTTAATCCAGAATTTGGAATTAGAAGAGCTGGTTCCAGTCCCAATTCTACTGAAAGACAGTGTTTGTGTCCTGACCTTTCTCTTTACAACTCTCTCGAAGGACTGCAGGGGATTAAATGAGATAATGTACCTAAAAGCACCTTAGAAATGTTACAGTGCAAATTGATTTTCCCTGAATTTTTAAAATTATTCTCATTAGCTCCAACAGATTATGTCAAAGCTATAAAAGCCTGCACTTCTGGCTGGTTAGGGCTAGTTATGGAAGAGACCTTAGCTACAGGCTGGCACAATTTCCAAGTGAGGATCCCAAAGCCCGTTCATGTCCCTCCTGGAGCCAAAAGCTGATTTAAATTACTTTGCAGCCCACCAGGTAACATAATTCTAATAACATGTTTGAGAACTCAGAACACTGGTTAATAGTTTAGAAGAGCAGCTCTCTGGGGCTCCTTCTTGCCTCCGGGCCCTCCTTCACACATGCCAGTCCTCAGAATTCTCAGCCTGCTCTTCACTGAGCTACTTCCTCCCCATCCTGCAAACCTCACTTCAAATGCCATTTCTTCCTCAAGGAAACCTTTCACTCTCCAGACAAGGTCTCACTCACAAAGCAACTTCTAATTCTCCTTTATATCATTTAATCCAATTGTGATTATAACTATGTAAGTACCCCCATGTAAATATAAGCTCTGGGAGGGCAGGGTTCACATCTGTCTGGATCCTTCCACATCCTTAGTGCCTTGGATAAAGACAATAAAATGTGTTGAGTGAGGCCAGAGCTTTGCGTTTCTTCAATCTTGTTAAGAGCTCTTGTGGCAATGAATATAAAGTATAAAAAGAAAACTAATTTAGTGCTGGCAGAAAAGGTTCTGTATGGAGGAATGCTTCCTTTGGCAGTTTTCTCCAATAAAAAAAATTTATGGGCCTAATTAAATCATCAAGATCTTCTTCAGAGGTACAGGAATGGTCAAGGATCGAGCTTGCTCTGAATTATTCACTTTATTCAAGTGGAGCAGCTCTTCTGGGAAGAGCAGTTAATGTCAACAAGGAAATAAGCACAACTTCCTTTGTAAACAGACAACTGTCCTTTCTTTTTCTTTGATTCTTAGGGCCCAGGAGACAGTTTCTAAGTATGGAAACTACTCTAGG
Organism: Delphinus delphis; assembly: GCF_949987515.2. NCBI lineage: Eukaryota > Metazoa > Chordata > Mammalia > Artiodactyla > Delphinidae > Delphinus > Delphinus delphis. The sequence continues at coordinate 71,185,819 of NC_082694.2, forward strand.
CAAAACCATAAAGAAGATGAAGTTCTATATCAACCTCACTTTTTCCTCACTTATTACTATTTGTTTTTCTAATGGCCTTCACACCCCTACCTTAGGATAAATTTAAATCAATGTTCAGCCTCACCTAAGTATCTTTTTTTACCTTATCCTGACTTTTGGAAAAAAGGTTCTGTTCTCCCAAAAGTATAATTTGAGACAACAGCTACCAAATCTGTGTGTAGTTATGCGTAGGAATGTGTGTGCGATAAACTCCCTCCCCTCCCTCTAGAATCACATTTGCTCACCCTCCTTACCCTGGCCGGCCCTACTTGGCCAAGTGTTGGTGAACCTAGTTGCCTAAAAAAAAAAAAAACACACAAACAAGAAACAGGGCCTAATTTTCATAAAATGCATTGTCAAGAAAGAGCCTCCTCAAGTAAGACTCAACATCTGCATAATAATAATAAATGTTAGTGTGTAAAAACCAATGATTGTGGGAGAGATGTTATCCTGTGGCTAAGAAGTGCTGCCTGGACCAGATCTCCTAGGTCAAGAAACAGTAGGACCAGAGTGTTTAATCATCAGACAAGTGGCCAGAGTTAGCATTTCCTCACAGCCTACTATCTCAACTTCACTGGGACCTTCTCAAATTTCACTGGGCTGGTTCTTATTAGGGTGACTTCGAGGAGCTTTAGCTTCAGGGATCCTTTCTTTTATTATCCTTTAATTATAGTTAGTCATTTTGGGTTTTGACAATTCCTGCAGGATGTAGGTTTCATTTCTTCCCTGTAAAAGAAGAGGCAACCCATCTATTCAGTAGCTGGAAAAGTGAATTTCCTGTGGAATGACAGGAATTACATAGAAGCAAGCAATTTTATTTTCCTCAAATGTAGCAATAATTTTAATCTGTACATACATAAAACAAACAGTGCAATTATAAAACCTTGAAGGTGACATGCATACTTTAAGGTGCAGTTGGGATGGGGGAGGATATTAGCATCTCCAATTTTCCTTACCACTTTTTTTTTTTTTTTTAAGTTCCTTATGCAAAAGTACTGAGTCAGGAAACTTCATCTGGAATGCTGAAGTTAAAGGTGAACTTCCTGAAGTCTGCACGTCTAAATATCACAAACAAAACAGAAATGACCTCCTAGAACAGTTTGGGAGGGACTAGCATAATATGGCTGGGCTTTCAAGCTGGGAATGAATTAAATCAGGGATGCATTTTTCTGAAAAACTAAAAGAGAGAATGTTTGTAACTGAGTGTCCTGTTTCTGTTTCAATAGTTGCTACCCACTTGAGCCCTTCCATCAATCTTTTTATTCGGTACAGGTTCTGAATAGATGCTGTTCAATGGAGTTACTTGTAACTAGGGGTGGTGAGATGCAGAAAGGAGGACCTGGGAAAATGGCTTCTTCCTTGATGTCTGAGTCCGTGCTCCTCTTCCATTGTTAGTTCTTATGGCCTTTTCTCTGCCATGGAAGCAGAGGTAGCTGGTGCACAATGTCAGATGTTGTCATCGTTCACAGGCCCAGGGGTGCAGTAAAGGCGAGTGATGGGGCTCTACCTTTGCTTCTTCCAGAATACCTTTCTCAAGCTTTCCTGGCCTTTCAGTGGCACTTCTAGAACTAGAAAGTCAGTTCACTGGGTCCTTGACTCAGAGGCCAGGATGAGACAAGACGTGGCAGAGTGACAAGACACAAAGGGAAAATATGGTATCAATTAGCCTCAGAGCAGGAATAGAGAGATTTATATTTGCACTGATGAAAATTCAAATTCCCAAAGTCAATCTAAAAAAAAAAAAAAAAGAAGAAGATTTTCTTTGAGTATTAATTTTTCTCTGTACAAGTAGCCTGTGCACTTCTGGTGATAATTCCTTGCACTGCTCTCAAGTTAGATGATCCCAGGGACACTCTAGGGCAGTATGCTCTAGCTCATCTGGAACAGCTCTTTCTGGCAGTGGCATTTTGATGTAAAACCCAAAGTAAATCCATACATGGCGTCACAGTTATTAAAATAATGAAATATTACTAGCCAAATGTAACTGCAATTCAATCAGTGTTATATTTCACACACAGAAATTTAGAAAACTCAAGAGTAGGATAATAAAACCATAAAATTAAACAGAAGGAAATCAATTTCTACAAGAAATCAAATATATTTACAGTGAGATTTAAAGGGAAAAATAAGCTACTGGATCATAAATTTAATTTTATTTTAAATAACTTTAGCTACCTCAGCTGTTAATACAATAAAAGCAGAAAGAACAGGCTGCCTTTTGTCCAGATTTAATCAGAAAATTGTATCTACAATAATTGACATAACTCGCTTCTTGTCCTTCACCCATCTCATCAAAAATTATTGCATTTTCCCCCAAACTGTATTTTTTGGATTCTTCTGTGAATATACTCATTTCGTCCTCATTCCTGGAGGCATCTTGGTTTAAATCCATCTTTAAAAAAAGGAGAAGGGGTACATATGTGGAGGCAAAATATTCTCTTGAAGCCAACAGATATAGAGTTGCTAGAAGAAGCTGATTGTACACACAAGCTGCCTGGTTGGGAAGGGGAGGGCTGCTGATTTAGAGACATTGTGACAGCCTTTGGTGGATGGGCACAGGCAAAGCCCCACTGGGCCCTTCTTCCTTGGCAGGGTCAGGACTGAGCCAGCGGAGGCGGAGCTTCATCTTCCCCTTGGAACTTGTCATTTTGGTTCTCCTCCAAAAGCCTTCATCCAGATAAGAAGCCAATGACTGATTACAAAAATAAGAATAATTAAATTTGGCTCAAGAGAGAGATTGTCCAACTGTTCTGCCTTGTTATTTTTTCAATATCCAAGGCCTTTACAAAGAAAGAAACAAAAACATCTCTCAATCTCCCAACGAAAGTGAACTTTTTTTCTTTTTTTTTTTTTTTTTTTGCTCCAAATGCTACGACCTGAAGAATGGCTGCAGATTGAGATATCAAAAATCTCAGAAAAATATATAATATATTTGTATATCTCTGTATGTCTATTATTTAAATTTCACATTCCTTTAAAAGTGGTTATTCAGTCAGTAGCTGCTGAAGGAGGCTCTTCTGCTGGGCCTGGGGGGTCTGTGGTCCTGCCGTGGGTTTTTGAGTTCCCAGTGGACCAGGCTGGTTCAGGTAAGGGTCCCCGCCTACCAGATTCACTGTACACTGGACGTCAGCAAACACCTGAACCTGTTGCACCTGCTGGAACACAAATAAAAGATGTGTTTAGACAGAAGGGTCTGCCCCCCCGGCTTATGAGTGGGTACTACTTGAAGTGGAAACTCACTAGAGCATTCCTCTAGTCTGTAGTCACCACAGAGAAGAACTCTTCTGTCTTCTTGTCCTACAAAAAGAAAATCGCTGCACTCATTTTGCTCAGGGTTCTGGAAAGTTCACACTTTAAAAATAAAATCAAAATTGGAATGGTCAAGCCTCCTACAGGGTTGCCATCAATACTGAAAATGAGCATCATTGCTAATATTGCCAAGATTGGGAAAAGCCCAGTTTCAGTCTGGGTATCCAGTGGTGGGTTTAAAAAATAGGTATATTATTTGGAAAACTGGTTATAAAAGCATTCTATGGATGACTTTAATAGGATAAAAAAATCGTTATGATGTTAGAAAATTAAGGGCTTTAACCCAGTATTAGCAAAATAAAAACCACCACAGCTCAGTAAATAGGACATCAGTATCACTAAAATTAATGTCCAGAAGATTTGTGTAGTATCTAAATATACTATTACATAGCTCCTTTACATATTGCCTCTAGAATTACAGCAAAATATTAGAACAAATAAAAATTTTATATTTAACTTATTTTTCCTGATAGACAATCCATTTAAACACATGAGCTAAAAATAACAGTAAACTACTAGCTGAGAACAGTGTGAATTTTCCCTTTAACTACTTTCAGTAATAATATATGTATTCCTTTAAAAAGTCTAAGGTTACACAGTTTTAACATTTTCTATCAGGAAAACAAAGCCAGAAGTTAGTCTTCAACAATCAGCCTTATTAAAAAGTCATCTGTAGAACTGATTAGGCCAATATCACACTTGTGAATGTTCCAGACCAAGAATGGAGATGCTTTCTAAGGTATCCAAGTGCATCTATCTAAGTGTCTCAGCATTTGGCAAACTTGTGCCTCATGTTTAAATAGGTTCATGAAGTATTTTAGATTAGTGATAGATTTTTTTGTTCATCACTAAATTCATGTCAATTACACTCAGTGTTTCTGAAAACTTTTCTATCTTAATTGAACAAAAGTTGTTTTCCATCAACCTTAATTGGCCAATTGTCAAATGTTCCGACCATCCAATTTCTCCATCAGTCTAACCCCTGATGTTTTTTCCTCACGATGCACCTACACCTCCACTCTACTCTGTCGGATAAGGCAGATAGTTCTTGAGCTGAGCTTTTTTAGTGTCTGATGAATTAAACCTTTATTTAGATTCGTATTGTTTCTGTCCTCACCCTCTCTCTCATCCTCCTCTTTCCCCCAGTTTCCCAAATTTTGCTTCTTGTCCCCATTGGCTCCCATTTGTTTTCTTCTTCTTTTGGGCTCTTCCTCAGGTACATAACATACACCAGCTCTGAGTCTACTCCCCAGCTGCCTCTGTGCCCTCCACCCACCTTTGTTCTCTATAACTTCTCATTCCTACTCTTTTGCTTCTAGAGCTCCAACCCTGGCCTTCTTCTCTCTCTCTGTCAACAATTCCCCTACCAGCCTTCTTCCGCCTTCTCTATTCTCTGTGTTCTTTTCCTGTTCTCTCCTCTTCCCCATCCCAGCTCTCCAAGTGCAGCTAGCCCTCTATCCTCCCCTACTCCTTCTCTCCTTGTTCTTTTCCGTCTCCTTTTCTGTACATCTGTTTCTATATTTCTATCCAACTCACTCTCCCGCTTTTGTCTGGCAAATACAAAAACATTAGAGCAAATAGAGATTTCATGATGGGCTACCACAGAAAGAAGATTCTGCCACTGAAACTTAACGTGAGCACAAACTATAGTGCATTTAGGCAATGACTGATTTTTTAAAAAATTAACATAAAATTTCATGTTTATATGTTTCAACATATGAAATACTGGGGCAGAGCATAAGGTGTTTGTGCCCCCAAACACTTAAAAAATTTTTGATAAAGGCATGATAAAACAAACTGGAGAGAAAATTCTGCTGCTTTAAAAAGAATGCTTTATTAAAAAGATACCAAACTCCAAAAAGTACACATCTCAGCCTTTTTGAATTATTACTTAAAACATGGTGACTTAGACCAGACCTCAGAGGACTTCTGATATTGCTATACCTTCACAGACAGGCAAAGCAACACGAAAACAAAACTTATGCTTTGCCCAATGAGAAGAGTGATGTGAGAGCTGAGTCCCAACCTCTTAAGATTTTCCAACATAGTTTTTACTTCAATTCACGTACTATCCCAGGACTCAGGAACTTTAAAACTTAGTTGTTTTGTCATAAGTATATGTCTCTGTAAGTAGGAGACTTTTAAAAACTTCTAGTGAATAAAGACTTCATTTCCCTCAGCACAAAATCCTCTCTTCACCATCACAGGACTCAGATCCTATTTCCCGATGCCCCAACTATGCACATAGTTTCCTAACTGGCTTTCCTCTTTCTGAGCTGGCTGTCCAGTGCTCTTCCTTTTCCCTCTTCCCCCCTCAAGATGAAGCTTAAACTAGCACTCTTCTCACTGTTCCCCTTCAGGGATGATGCTTCCTTTGTAGGACTGAATCCAAATTCCTTAGAGTTTAGTATTCAAGGCCCCTGGAAATTTGATCCAATCTACTTTACCAATTTTAATTCCTGTGAATTCTTATTACAAACCCTTTATGCTCAGTGGATTTGGCTTCCCCGGACTATGCTGATATTACTGTTTCCCTGTCTCTGTGCCCTCTAACTTCCAATCTCCTGGACTTCCAAGCTCACCCCCTTCCTCAGCCTCCAAAAACCACAGTACCTTTCTCCTTCACTTGCCTCCTTCAAGGCCCAGTTCACTCCTATCTCCTACATAAATGCTCTCTGACAACCTCAGGAATTTCTCCTTTCTTTTAATGCTTATGGCTCTTGTTACTTGTAATAAATTTGAGTTTGCCTTCTTTGGTTATGTAATAATTTACGTGCATTTGTCTGTATGTTTTATCTTTCGACAGACCCTAAGTGGTATGGCAGAAAAAGCATGAACTTTGGTGTTAGAAAGACCTGGGTTTGAACCTCAGCTCTGCCACTTTCTAGTTTGTGAATTGTATATGTAGTTAAATCACCTCAGGTTCTGTTTCTTCATCTGTGGAAAAAAAGGAAAACTAACTCCTTCATAGGGTTACAGTGATGTTTACATGAGATAAAGCAGATAGTGCCTAACACAATGCCTGGCAAATCATAAGCATTCCACAAATGAAGCTTCCTTTCCTCACTTCTCCCCACAGTTCACCTAAAGAGCAAACATGTCTCACGTTTCTTTGTATCTCCACCTTTGCATAAGGCCTGTGTTTTTTAAAAAATATCTTAATTTATGCTGATATAGGAAAGTGGCCACCCTTGTTATTTGTATTGTTTTCAAACAAACTTCTAAAAGGAGGCAGAGTACACAGTACGCATTCTGTTTTGTCTGAATTTATTGAACTCTTTTGAGGTATTCTGATTACACATGAGTTTTAGCACTGTGTTTATTTACAAATAGCAATTAGTGGTCACCATTTGTGATCGCTTATCCTGTCTAAACATTGGATTAACCTTTCTGAAAGCTTATCTCATTTAACCTTCTCATAATCCTCTAAGCAGGTATCTCATCAGTTCTGTTGGTTATACGGCAGCTCAGGAAAGTTCCCTAACATGCCCAGGATGACACAGCTAAGAAGAGCAGAGCCAGGACTCACAACCAGGTCTGACTCTCAAGGTCAGGCTCTTAACCGCGATGCTACACAGAGATTCCTGTGTATCTAGAGAAAACTTGACAGCTCTGGGCTTAGAGTTTTCTTACTGACCTGGGTTCCATCTGCTTCTGTTTTGAGAAGGTCAGTGGATGAGAGCTGGTTGCAGTAGAGGCCTGTGTGTCTCAGTGCTGGATCATTTATCTATTAAAGATAAGTACAAGACCAAATTACAAACTAGTTGTTTACGTTGCAGACCAAATTCCTCAATGAAAAACAATCTCACTGACAGAAAAGTAATAGGAGGAGAGCAGAAATAACAAGCTTAGAAATTTACTGTGCTGTTAGAAGTCAGGACAGTGGTTCCCTTTGTAGAAGTAGACAGACATGCAAGGGAGTGTGGGGAGAACCTTTGGGGTGCGGCTGGTAATGTTCTGTTTCTCGATCTAGGTGATAGTTAAAAAGATGTGTTCAGTTTGCGAAAATTCATCTAGTCGTATACTTTTCTGTATATCCTTACAGATGATACTTCAATAAAAAGTTAATTCAACACTCGTGAAAGTTAATTAGCAAAAGACTTCCACTTCCAGTCAAGATTCAGTAACAGGGATTAGATTTATCCTCTGCCTGAATCAACTAAAAATTTGGACAAAATATATGAAATGAACACACTCAAGACCTTGGACAAAGGCAATGAAGGGGAAAGTTGCCCCTAAGGGTTGGGAAACAATTGAGGTGAGTTCTACCACTACCCCAGCCTACTGCCTAGAGAGAATTTCCAGGCTGCAGCATGAGGACAGGGAACCAGACAGCACCTGGCAGTCTCCCTGAATTGAGAGTATAGAGCTAGAATTCACAGGGCAGAATATCAGGAGAGAACAACACAGAGAGTAGCAGCTTAGTATTGATCAACTAGCTAATGGATGTTACAGAACTACCCAAAGCAAAGATTCACCTGAAAAGATTTACATGGAATAATTCCCAAAGATCACACAGAGCTGGGAACAGGTCCTGATCCCACCAGCCAGAGTGGAAAACATCATAATTCAGGTAGCGTACTAGAATGGTTTTGCTTTAGTAGTAGGGTAAAATTAGCCCTATACTAAATACTGCTCTGGTCCCACTAAACAAAAAAGCAAGACCTGAAAAAAATCAAACTGTTTATTTCCAAGTAATTTAAGCATTTCCCAAAACAAATCTCAATATTTATAGGAACATAAACAAGGTAAAATTCACATGTCTGGGATCCAATAAAAAATTACCAGGTATGCAAAGTAGCAGACTCTGACATAAATCGTACTAATGTTTTCTTAGGTCAGTCTCCCAAGGCAATAGAAATAAAAGCAAAAATAAACCAATGTGAACTAGTCAAACTTATAAGCTTTTGCACAGCAAAGGAAACCAAAAACAAAATGAAAAGACAACCTACGGACTGGGAGAAAATATTTGCAAAAGATGTGACTGACTAGGGATGAATTTCCAAAATATACAAATAGCTTATACAATTCAACAACAAAGAAACAAACAACCCAATCGAAAAATGGGCAGAAGACCTAAATAGACATTTCTCCAAAGAAGACATACAGATGGCCAACAGGCACATGAAAAGATGCTCATCATCGCTAATTATTAGAAAAATGCAAACCAAAACTATGACTTACAATGAGGTATCACTTCACACCGTCCAGAATGGCCATCATTAAAAAGTCTACAAACAATACATGCTGGAGAAGGTGTGGAGAAAAGGGAACCCTCTTACACTGCTGGTGGGAATGTAAATTGGTGCAGCCACTATGGAGACAGTATGGAGGTTCCTCGAAAAACTAAAATTAGCGTTGCCATAACCAGCAATCCCACTCTTGGGCATATACCCAGACAAAACTATAATTTGTAAAGATACATGCACCCCTATGTTCACAGCACCACTATTTACAATAGCCAAGACATGGAAACAACCTAAATGTCCATCAACAGATAAATGGATAAAGAAGATGTGGTATATATACACAATGGAATATTACTCAGCCATTAAAAAGAATGAAATAATGCCATTTGCAGCAACGTGGATGGACTTAGAGATTATCATACTAAGCGAAGTCAGTCAGAAAGAGAAAGACAAGTACCATATGATATCACTTATATGTGGAATCTAAAATACGACACAAATGAACATATCTGCGAAACAAAAACAGACTCACAGACATAGACAACAGACTTGTGGTTGCCATGGGGGTGAGGGGGTAGGGTCAGGAAGGATTGGGAGTTTGGGATTAGCAGATGCAAACTATTATACATAGGATGGATAAACAATAAGGTCCTACTGTACAGCACAGGGAACTATATTAAACATCCTGTGATAAACCATAATGGAAAAGAATATTAAAAAAGAATGTATATACAAGTATAACTGAATCACTTTGCTGAAAAGCAGAAATTAACACAACATTGGAATCAATGATGCTTCAATAAAATTTTTTAAAAATAAAATAAAAAAACAAAGTAACAGAAAAATATGATCCATAATTAAGTGAAAAATCAATTAATTGAAGCCAATCCTAAAATGATGCAGATGCTAGAAGTGACAAGCAAGAATATTAAGACAGCTATTATAATAACCATATTCCACATATTCAAAAAGAGGAAAGATTGAACATGTTAGAGATAGGAAAGATATAAAAAGGGTCCAAAGTGAATTTCTAGAGATGAAAATATACTAGATAAAACTATCAGATATTGCAAAAGAAAAGAACTGTGAATCTGAGGCTATAGCAATAAAAACTATCCAAAATGAAACACACAGAGAAAAAAATGACTGACCTCATACCCCCTTAAAAAACTCCAAACCCAGAAAATCAGTGAACTGTAGGATAACTCAAATGGCCTACGATATGTGTAATTAGAGTCTCTGAAGAAGAGGAGGGAGTTGGTGACAGAAAAAAATATCTGAAGAAATAATGCCCAATACTTTTCCAAATTTGATGCAAATTATACACCTGTGAATCAAGAGGCTGACTGAACCCCAGGCACAAGAACCATGAAGAAAATCACACTAAGGTATATCATAATCAAACTGCCTAAAACCAGTGATAAAGAGAGTAATCTTAGAAGCAGCCACAGACAGCAGATATCTCATCAGAAATACAGTGGAGCAATGTCTTTAAAGTACTGAAAGCTAAAACTACCAACCTAGAATTCAGGGAAAAGAACTTTCAAAGATGATGGTGAAACAAAAACTTTTTCAGACATACAAAAGCTGAAAGAATTCATCACTAGCAGACGTGCACTATAAAAAATGAAGACCTTCAGGAAGAAGGAGAATGATACTAGATGGAAATTTGGATCTACACCAAGGAATGAAGAACACTGGAAATAACTATGTGTGAAATATAAAAACTACTTATTTAAACTTTAAAAAATATTATTGACTGTTTAAAGTAAAAAAAGTAAAGTAAAAAAGTACTAACAACATATTGTGGGGTATTAGCATATGTAGATATGATATGTATGTACAACAATAGCACAGGAGGGGAGAAATAGAAATAAACCATTGTGAGATTTTTATATTTATATGAGGTGATATAATAGCATTTGAAGGTAGATGGCAACAAAGATGTATACTATAAACTCTAAAGCACCAGTAAAACAAGAGTTATTTATAGCTAATAAACCAACAAAGGAGATAAAATGAATTAAAATATTCAATTAAACCAAAAAAGGCAAGATGGGACAAAGAGAAAACAAATAAGATGAGAGATTTCAACCTTCAATAGCAATATCAATAATCACATTAAATGTAAATGGGCTAGCCACTCCAATTAAAAGGCAGAGATTGTCAAACTGAATAAAAAAGCAAGACCCAACTATATAAGAAATACATTTTAAATGTAATATTCTTTTTACCTAATTCATTTTATTTTTTATTATTGTCTTAATATACTAGAGATAGTGAATAATTCTACTAATTGAAATACGACAAGATAACAACAAGGACAAGAAACAATCCTATTTAGTTCTTTTATTTTGCTAAAATATATCACTAAGTCATTGAGTTTTTTTTAAAATGAAGTTCTATTTTTTTTTAATTAATTAAGTAATTTTATTTTTGGCTGCGTTGGGTTTTTGTTGCTGTGTGTGGGCTTTCTCTAGTTGTGGCGAGTGGGGGCTACTCTTTGTTGCGGTGCACAGGCTTCTCATTGCAGTGGCTTCTCTTGTTGTGGAGCACAGGCTCTAGGCACACGGGCTCCAGAACACAGGCTCAGTAGTTGTGGTGCATGGGCTTAGTTGCTCTGTGGTATGTGGGATCTTCCCAGACCAGGGCTTGAACCCGTGTCCCTTGCGTTGGCAGGTGGATTCTTAACCACTGTGCCACCAGGGAAGTCCCTAAGTTGTTGATTTTTTTCCCTGCTAACTTCATTAGGCTAATACCTGGTGAATGGGGACTTTTTTTAAAATTCATATCAAAAAGGAATTCTATAGAAAAGGTAATCAGTGTTTACATGTTTTTTAAGACTTGCTATAAATTATGGCTATATGGTCATAGCTGAGTCACTATAGTCTACTTTGTGGTTGATGACAGAATAGTAACTACAGGGAGTACCCAAAGATTTTTTTAAATATCACTTTGAATTTAGTCATTCTTTCCTTAAAAATCTTTAGGAGGATCCAAGATAAACTAAACATTTCGATGGCCTGCAACACCCCGTAAAAAGCTTACCAATTAAATTCTGCTCTAAATATAATATAAACATCCCCTTAACATTCATTAGGCTTTTCAACATCTATTCCTGTCTAGGTCATGCTGTGCTAACCAGTATTGAATATTCTTTTCTATCTCTTCCTTTAGGCAAATTTCCCATGAAGACTTTCCTAATCAGACCCTTTTTCTTTTAAACCCTCTGTGGTTAACTGTATATACCCCTAATCTGACAGAAATATATGCACAGTCCTATGGGGTCCATCTCTTACACAGCTGTTCTGTCCTATTATTCAATTAATCCTTTGTTCAGGTTGTGCCTCCCCAACTTGTTAATATTATTGCCCACAGAGCTATCTTTGTATATAGTAAGTACTGAGTTTGTTGAACTGAAAGGGAGAAATGAAGAAAATGTGTTCAAAATATAAAGGGGTAAGTTCCAAGTCAATGTATTATATGTATCATTTTATAATAAATCTAAAACACTAAAATCTCGTGAGACTAAAATCTTACAAGGTCTGTCAAAATTTCCATTGTATATCTTAATAAATAGTAATTAGCAAAAGATAGTGGGAAAGAAAAAGAAGTGTGGTTATTTTTGACAGGTAACTGAACATTCCTGATTTCCTTGGAATAATGAATTGCAGTGTGGTGTGATATAGAGCACTATGTGTGTGTGTAGCAAGTGTGCCAGTTGTGCCACTTACCTGCTCAGGGCACACAGTATTCATGCCTGGCATCTGCAAAGAGCTCATCTGCATCTGGCCCATCATTGGGTTCATGTTCTGAACATTTGTGTTTCCACCTGCCATGGACACGGTGATGCTCATATTGTTGTACACTCCTGGCTGTGCAGGCGTGGGCTGGTTCTGGACAGCTTGACTGAACACACTGTTAACTCAAAAACAATCTCAATTACATCCACTGATCATGAACATGGGGATAATGTGTGTGGACTCTTTTTCTAAATTATCAGATGGAATTCCAAAGAAAATATTTTATATTCCTAAGTTATGTGTAAGATTTTATCTTATTATAATATATAAGAACTAAGTATCATTCAGATGCACTTTGAACTCTGCTCAAGGGGTTTAATAACTAAAAAGACCTCATTTTAAGTCATAATTATCTGGCTTAGTATCAGAGTTGTTAAACTTCAATTATTCAAATAACTAAGAAAGGAAGTTTTCCACAGAAGTAAATCTTCCAGATAACTGGTTTACCCACTTAAACATCAAAATCATTCTAATATTTATTACACTATTTTATCTTCTTAAACAGAGAATATCCTATTTAAGCAAAGTACCTGGCATATATATTAGTCTTCAATAAATGTTCATTGAATAAATTAACAAAGGAATGAATGATTCAAAGGTAGCATTCTTATATTGTGATTGCTTGTATATTCTCTTAGATTTAACACCTGGGGGAAGTGATGATATTTTGTTCCATTTATTCCTTGTCTCTACTAATAAATGACATACAGCAGCAGGCACTCAGTAAATATCTGATGAATGAATTAATTGTGGACATGGGTTATTACTCAGTGCTGTCAACTGATGAGGTTGCTTTTGTTGATAGATTTTACTGTATGTATACCAATGTTTTTTGAAGTGTAGTCCAGAGACCATCTGCAAGAGAATTCCCTGGTATTCATTGAAAATTGAGACTCTCAGGCCTTACCCCAGCCCTAGTAAATCATATTTTCTGGGGGTGGGTATGGAAAGCTGCATTTCTAACTACTTACGCACATTAAAATTCGAGAGCCTTTATTCAGTGTCCTACCGCTTGCTGTCACTTCTCAAGGATTCAGCTTCTGGCCATTTTCAATATGCTATAAACTAAGAGGAAACCAAGAAGTATATACCAGATATTTTTATTTGGAAAATGTAATATTTTTGAAGACTTCAAAGGTTTTCTCAGGCCTGAAGATAGCTTCATGTCTTTTCTAGGAAGCAAAATGCAATGCCAGTTATGGTTTTCAGAGGCTTGTTTTAGACTTCCTTCTTCACCACCAAGGTCTGGACTGTGGTTACACCAAGGATCTCAAATGTTAAACCAGTTTCTATTAGCAGATAGAATAGTATGGAATAAACTCCAAGTAAATACAATTTGAAACTTTATATCTGAACCCCCCAGATTCTAAGTGATACAGATATACACATCTAAAGGAAAATAATATGAACTATGTCTTTGGTAAGTTCCAAAAAAAACACCAAATGTTTTGTGATTATCTATCAATTTTTAAACAATAAGCTGCTGGTAAAATTCCACCTATTTTAATGTTTATTCTGAAGAATTTGATTTCAAAAATTATTTATCCCATCAATGGCTTATCTATTCCTTGCTTGCTCTTGGGAGGTAAGCAGGATGTACTAACGTTTACAGCTTCTGGTAAATTAAGGTAATCATACTGAAATTAACAGGCTGAGAAACAGCCTATTCATCATGTCTGAAGAAAAGTAGCAAATTTTCCCCAAGTAATTATAAAACACAAATGCTCAAAGAAAATTATATGCCTAGGAAATGGTCAATAATGCATCTGTGGACCATTAATGTCTGTACAGTGTGTATGCTTGTCAGACAGTGTCCCCACAGCTAAAGATGAGGGAAAAAACCATTAGTCTACTGCCCATTTTCTAATGAGAACATTTCTGCCTTAGACAGTGCTCATTTGCAACTGATACATAAATCACCACTGTGAAGGCGCAGGGCTATGTAAGTTAATGCATGCAGCAGCTTCAAGGACTGCAATGATGTCATACTTAGTGAAAAAAGTTTAGGATTTAATTTCTTTTCAAATTATATTTGGGACTGTATATTAGCCTAAGTTCTTTCAAACTACTCCTGCCAATAGCTCCATTTTAGTTTCTTCCCTCATGGGAAGAAGATCAAGCCCTTCTGCAGCATCAATCACTGTTCCAGGTCCTGGAATGGACTGTGGGGTTCACTGGCACCTTAGGCCCAATGCATGAAGGCCCCCTTCCTCACACTTTCCTGGACCCCTCCCTCACCTGCTTTCCTGATTTGCCTCATGGCAGTTATCACAGTTTCCTTACGCTAGCACCAGGTATTTGGTAGCCCTTAAATCATGGGGGGAAAAGGGAAAGATGACAACTTTGGCCTAAAGTAGGTTCCATAGATATTACAGGTATTAACAAGCAAGGAGGAGTTTCTGGTCAAATAAGTCTCAGAAACAAAGGGTTAAACCACAGAGGTTAGACCTCTGCCTTTAAAATGCTAATAAGCCCTGGGATTCTCCTTTGTGACTAGAGTTACACAGTAACACTGTCCAGTTCCTGGACAAATAAGTTTGTTTAACCCTTTATTTCTCTTGCTACCAAAGAGATAATGAAAAAGAATCACATTACACTGTCTCTGAGCTCTATTACATCATTCTGCTTAATGAGTCTTTGTTTCATGTTTTACTTCTCTCTGACCTACTCCTGTCATTAACTACACTCTAGGTAAGTTGACAACAGGGGCTGTTTTCCCCAGTTCCTTGTGGTATCTTGCACTGTGCAAAAGAGACAGTGAGTGATCACAAACTATATATTGCCTGTGTTGACTAATAAACTTTTATACATGAACCAAATAAGCAAGTGTGAATGTTTGAAGAGTTGGTGATAACTATTTTCTTTCTCAAATGATTCGGGAAAGTCAAAAGTTTATAGAAAGTGCAACAAAAACTCAAGTCCATATTTGAATCTGCATCCAAAAAATGAGTTAGGTAGGAATAGGGAATCTCTACACTCATTTGTTCAACAGATGTATATTAAGTGCTTACTTGTTCTAAAGGATGGACATATACAAGTAAACAAAAAGTCCTTGCTCTTCTGAGGCTTATATTCTAGTTGGAGGAGACAGACCGTAAATAGACTAACACACAGTATGTCAGCTGTTAAGCATGATAAAGAGAAATAAAGAAGGGAAAGGAGGGACTAAGAGGTGGGAAATGCTGTTTAGAAATGATGGTCAGGGAAGTTTAATATGGTGACATTCAATATCTATGTCTAATAAAGTGACATTTTTTAAGAAGAGACTTGAGGTATGAGAGAGAAATCCATGTGGCTACTGAGAGAAGAACATTCCAGCAGAGGGATTTAAAAATGCAAAGGCCCTGAGTTTGCAATGTACTTGGCACATCTGAGGAACAGAGGAATAAACAGAAGCCAGTACGGCAGAATGAGTGATGAGAATAGCAGATGAGGTCAGAGAGGTATCCTGGAGCAAGATTATGTAGGGCATCAGAGGCCCTATATTGTATTTTGAATAAGTTGGAGTGTTCTGAGTAAAGGGCTGATATCTTGCCTCACCTTTTAAAAGCATCACTCTGGCTACCATGTGGAGACTAAACTGTAGTGGAGCAAGGGTGGAAGCAGGAAGACAGGAGGCCACTGCAGTGGTCTAGGAAAAGGATGATGCTGGCTTGCGCTAAAGTGTACAAGTGGGACAGTAAGGAGTGAGAGCTGCTAAGAAGCTGATGTGATTTGCTGATGGATGTTTGATGTGGGATGTGAGAGAAAGAGAAAAGGTTGTCTTCTGAATAACTGGAAGAATAGAGTTGTTTATTGAGATGTGAAAAAAGTATGAGACGAGCAGGTTTGGGGAAGAATATCACTTTCGTTTTTGTCATGTTATGTTTGAGATGCCTATTAGACTTCTAAGTAGAGATGTCGATTCGGCTGTGGTATATACGGTATGGTGTTCAGGGGAGAAGTCTGGGCTAGAGACTTAAATTTAGGAGTCATAAGCATAGGGACAGGCATTTATATAGTAAGACTGAATGATATAACTAAGGGAGCAAGCAGATATGGGGAAGAGGTCCTAGAATGAGCTCTGAGGCCCTAAAATGGAGGTCAGGGAGATGAGGAAGATCCAGCAGAGGAGACTGAGGGTTAGGAAGAGAGTCACCTTTCTCAGGAGAGAAAGTTGTTCCAGAAACCAAACGAACACAGAGCTCCAAGAAAGAGTACATGCTCAAATATGTCAAGTGCTATCAATGCTCATTGCATTTGGCATTGTAAAGGACATTGAGGACCTTGATAAGAATACTTGTGGTGGAAAGGTAGGGATGAAAGCCTGACAGATTCAATACGAAATGGAAGGAGAGGAAGGGATTTAACTGTGAAGGGGAGCAGATCTGTCAGCATGACTGTGTTTTTTTTTTCCTCAGGGCACATTCAGATGCTTAGGTGTAGGTATGGAGCGAGAGTTTAGTTGGATTTCATTAGGGAGCATTTTGCTAGGCATAAGTGCAACAGAGGGAGAGGTGGGCAAGGGAGCTGAGAGTGCCTGTAAGGGAGTAATTATAAAGATAGACCATGGAATCTAAAGTGAGTATAGGAAGCTGGGATTAGAACACAGCAGAAGACTAAGTTCTTGCACATCACACAGACTGTTCCATTTCTACCTAGTTTACATCAGTCCTCACTGAGAGCTACACAGTTCTCTAACAGGAAGATTTCCTCTCTTACCTTTCAATGAACTTTAAGAGAATATGGTCTTAAGTTTTCAACTTTAACTACCTTACTTATTATGTTGTCAGATCAAATGGCTTCCTTGTCATTAGAATCAAGACACAACCAAATTAAAACCTTTATAAAACTCAAGTGATGTGTGAAAAGTTCAGCAGCCACGATTTGGGGGGAAAAATGACTTTAGTAAGATAATTTTCAGTAAAATGGGTAAAACAAGGCCACTGAAAATCCAGAGATTCAAAAAGCTAGGTAAGGTAGAATGACCTTAGAAGACTTAAAAACCTTTGCTGTTGCTATGAAATCCTTCAAACATACTGAGAAGAGTGAAACCGTGTGCCCACTATTCAGCTCTATTGAATTCTAACATTTTGCCATTCTTGCTTTAGATTTTTAAGATTTTTAAGTGTTTTTATAAAGAATGATTTTTTAAGAAGTACTCATCCCTAAATCTGTCCCAGCGAAGCTCTGTTACTCATAGGAGTCGATCATATTCCTCAGGTGTGCTGGGAGTGGGATGAAAAGGTTTACAGTACTTTTCTATACTGTAAACACACAAATTTGCCTTAAAATTGACTTGAAACTTAAAGGACTTAAAAATCGCTATTTGCTGATAACATAAAATTCAGTTCCTTGAATTTGCAAATGGATAGTAGCTAATAATCTTCTATTTGGATTGTGAAGGCATATTTGTTCTTATGTGCTGCAGAGTATCAGGGATGCTCATATATAAAAATGCCCCCTTACTTGTTGTTTCCCATTGCTCCTTGCTGCCAGGCCTTCATGTCTGGTGACTGGTAGCCAGAAGTGGGTGGAGTCTGCTGGAGCAGAGAGCTCTGAGGAGGAGGGATTGGCATCGGCACCATGGAGCTCCCAGGGCTTAGAGATGGAGAAAAGTTGGCCTCACCTTGGGGAACCATTCCTACAAATTGACACAAATTAATTTACGTGAATATACTATATATTTATTAACCCCATAAAAGAAAAAAAAACCCAGAAGGATCTGTCATAATATAGTTAGAAACAGCCTATTCAACAGAGTAGGAAAAATTTCAGTTCCTTAAAAACAAAACAGGAAATTTCAGTATAAACAGACAAATAAACATATAAAAGAGATTTGGAAGAACGTTTCCATTCACCAAGATATTGATTTGGGTACCATGATTATGTATGATTTTCTTTTCTGTTCTTTTCTGACTATATGAATTTTTTTTTTTTTTTTTTTGTGGTACGCGGGCCTCTCACTGCTGTGGCCTCTCCCGTTGCGGAGCACAGGCTCCGGACGCGCAGGCTCAGCGGCCATGGCTCACGGGCCCAGCCGCTCCGCGGCATGTGGGATCTTCCTGGACCGGGGCACGGATCTGTGTCCCCTGCATTGGCAGGCGGACTCTCAACCACTGTGCCACCAGGGAAGCCCTGACTACATGAATTTTTAAGTGTAAAAAAAAAATATGAGCACACATGACAGATTGCTTGTGTAATAAAAATAAGTTGAAAAGGATACACGATGACAGATGTTCACTAAACTTGTGATAAACATTTCATGATGTATGAAGTAAGTCAAATCATTATGCTGTATACCTTAAACTCATACAGTGCTGTATGTCACTTATATCTCAGTAGAATGGGAAGAAAAAAATAAGTCACGGGGACGTAATGTATAGCACAGTGACTATAGTTAATAATACCGTACTGCATATTTGAAAGTAGCTAGGAGAGTGGATCTTGAAAGTTCTCATCATGAGAAAAAAAAAATTGTAACTATGTACAGTAGTAGATGGTAATCGGACTTACTGTGGTGATCGTTTTATAATATATACAAAATATCAAATCATCATGTTATACACCTGAAACTAATATAATGTTATGTCAAGTATGCATCAATAAAAATAATTTTAAAAAGCTTAAAAAAATAAGTTGAAGAGGGAAAAAGGTAAGAAAAACCCACTCATGAAATGAAAGTATTGTCGGCTGCTCCTCCTCAGTTGTCTTTATGGGCACTGCTTCCCTTCCCTGCCTCTTTTTTTAAGCTTTACTGATACGTACTCTATATAGCATCAAATTCACCCACTGAACTGCACAAGTCAATGATTTTTAGTAAATTTATAGTTGTGCAACCAGCACCACAATCCAGTTTAGACATTTTCATCATATCTCAAATTCCTTTGTGTTTGTTTGCAGTCAATTCCCACGCCCACCTCTAGCTTCAGGCAACCATTGATCTGCTTTCTGTCCCCACAGATTTGCCTTTTATTGGAAACTTCATATAAATGTAATCATGTGAGGTCTTTTGTGTCTGGTGCCTTTCTCTCAGCATAATGTTGAGTGAAACATTACGCTGAAGTAGCATTTATCAGTAGTTTGTTCCTTTCTATTCAGGATAGTGCTTATTAGTAACCATTGATATAACTGTGTTGAAAATCAACTGACCATAAAAGTAAGGGTTTATATCTGGACTTTTTATTCTGTTGCAGTGATATGTATGTCTATACTTGTACTAATACTATACTGTCTTGATTGTTGTAACTTTATGATAATTTTTGAAACTGGTAGTCAACCAACTTTATTCTTTTTTTTTAATATAAATTTATTCATTTATTTTTACTTTTGGCTGTGTTGGGTCTGCGTAGCTGTGCTCAGGCTTTCTCTAGTTGTGGCGAGTGGGGACTACTCTGTTGCGGTGCATGGGCTTCTCCTGTTGCGGAGCACGGGCTCTAGGTGCACGGGCTTCAGTAGTTGTGGCTTGTGGGCTCTAGAGGGCAGGCTCAGTAGTTGTGGTGCACAGGCTTAGCTGCTCCGTGGCATGTGGGATCTTCCCGGACCAGGGATCAAACCCATGTCCCCTGCATTGGCAGGAGGATTCTTAACCACTGCGCCACCAGGGAAGTCCCCAAACTTTATTCTTAATTTGCAAAATTGTCTCGGCTACTCTAGGTCCTTTGCATTTCCATATAAATTGTAGGAGAAGCTTGTCAATTTCTCCCAAAAGCATGTTGATATTTAGATACGGATTGTGTAATTACAAGATCAATTTGGAGTAAATTACTACATTTTCAGTATTCTCTCTGATTTCATTTTGTATAGTTTCCATTGTTATACCTTCAAGTTCACTAACTTTTTCTTTTATAATGTCTAATCTGCTGCTTATCCCATCCAGTGTATTTTTCATCTCAGACACTGTAGTTTTTATCTCCAGAAGTTTCATTTTGGTTTTATTTATATCTTTCATACTTTTAGTTAACATGTTCAAGCTTTCCTCTAGCTTCTTGAACATACAGAATAAATGTATAATTTTTAACTGTTTTAATTCTAACACCTGTGAAATTTCTGGGTTGATTTTTTTTTTTTTTTTTTTTTTTTTTGCGGTACGCGGGCCTCTCACTGTTGTGGCCTCTTCTGTTGCGGGGCACAGGCTCTGGACACGCAGGCTCAGTGGCCATGGCTCACGGGCCCAGCTGCTCCGCGGCATGTGGGATCTTCCCGGACCGGGGCACAAACCTGTGTCCCCTGCATTGGCAGGCAGACTCTCAACCACTGCGCCACCAGGGAAGCCCTCTGGGTTGATTTTGATGACTGATTTTTCTTCTTGTTATTGGTTTTATTTTCCTTTATCTTTGCATGTCTGGTAATTAAAAAAAATTCAGATTCCAGGGCTTGTGAATTTTACGTTGTTAGGTGCTAGATTTTGAAAATTCCTTTAAATTTAAATTTTTGACCTTTGTCTGGGTCATGGATAGGTTACATGGTAACAGTTTTAATTCTTTTGGGTCTTGTGCCTAAAGAGACAAGAGCAGGGTTTAGCCTGGTGCTTCTTTTGCCCTGCTACCTAGGCACAAACATTTCTGAGTATTCTACTTGACACCGTGAATTTTGAGGTTTTCTATTCTGGCTGGTGGGAAGAGGAACTGGCCCTGTGTAAACTCTGAAGATGTTCCCTCAGTTCTTTTCAGGTGGTTTTCCTTGGCCTTGGTTTGTGTACACACACACACTGATCAGTTCTCAAATGAAGACCTGAGCAGGACCCTCTATACATCCCCATGGTTCTCTCTCTGTGTGGCTCTCTTCTCTCTGGTTCTGTGCCCTAAAACCTCTACCTGCCTTGGCTTTCCCAGACTCTTAAGTGCCATTGCCTCAACTATAGGAAACTACACGCTCCTGTTGGATTCCCCCTTCCTGCACCACAGTCTGGACAATTTCTACAACTATTGTTCAATTTTTTGTTTGTTTCAAATGGAAGAATAAATCTCGTCCCTGTTATTCCATCTTGACCAAAAGTGGAAGTCCATAAAAATTTAAAAGAGTAAAAATGGGCTTCTTTTTACGTTTTCTGTTATGCTAACACTTTGTATTTTTTATTTTTTTCCTGACAAAATACATTTCACAGTTAAATACTGTTGAGGTAAAGAAAGTTATAAATGTACAGAAAAAAAGAATATCATAATGTGATTACCCATAATTTAGTATAATTCCTTCAAATCTTCCTCTATGAAATATTGCATAACTTTGTGGCTTGCTTCTTTCTCTTATCATTATATCATAAGTATGTCTCTATGCCCTTAATGTCTCCTTGTAAACATAACTGTAGATTCCTGTATATTTTGTGTTCTGTTATTATTAATACAATGATTTTTCTCTTTTTTCTGTTTGGTTAAACTAGCCAGATATGTAGTTAAAGTATTCAGTTTTGTTTTTTATAGGCTACAGTTTTAAAAATATTTTAAATTTTCTGTGAAAGTTGAGCCAACTGTAGACTTTCTATATTTTTTTCTTTCACTAAACATTTAGCTACTTGTTTTCTTGGTAAAATTTATATAAATAAAGCTACAGTGACTTACCTGGTGGCGCAGTGGTTAAGAATCTGCCAGTCAATGCAGGGGACACAGGTTCGAGCCCTGGTCCAGGAAGATCCCGCATGCCGCGGAGCAACTAAGCCCGTGCGCCACAACTACTGAGCCTGTGCTCTAGGGCCCACAAGCCACAACTACTGAGCCTACTGAGCCTGGGTGCTGCAACTACTGAAGCCCACATGCTTAGAGCCTGTGCTCCGCAACAAGAGAAGCCACCACAATGAGAAGCCCGTGCACCACAACAAAGAGTAGCCCCCGCTCACTGCAACTAGAGAAAGCTGGCACACAGCAACTGAAGACCCAGCACAGCCAAAAATAAAATAAATAAATTTATATTAAAAAAAAAGCTACATATTTTTCTCCTTGCTGCTTCCTCCATATGTAATTTAATCTCTGGTAAATAATTTTGACTTAGAATATATGGAGAAGTTATTTTTTTCATTTATGACTCTAGAGGGTGGGTTCCCCCCATCATCTTCATTTTTATATTGGCTGTCTTTGCATTAATTCTACATTTTAACTTTTAACTATTTTGGTTATGATCTTTAAAAAATACTTATCTGTTCCTAATGCATTTTTAATCTTATTTATGATAAAATAATTTCTTTCAGGAAAAATATATACGTGAGGGGGGAATATACTTATCACATTCTGGCTATTATTCTGTGGGGTCAAAGTTAATAAATAAGACTTCAAGTACATCAGCATGCTTTTTTTTTTAAAATAAATTTATTTTTGGCTGCGTTGGATCTTCATTGCCGCACGCGGGCTTTCTCTAGTTGCAGCGAGTGGGGGCTACTCTTTGTTGCGGTGCGCGGGCTTCTCATTGTGGTGGCTTTTCCTGTTGTGGAGCACAGGCTCTAGGTGCGTGGGCTTCAGTAGTTGTAGCATGCAGGCTCAGTAGTTGTGGCTCGTGGGCTCAGCAGTTGTGGCTTGTGGGCTCTACAGTGCAGGCTCAGTAGTTGTGGCGCACGGGTTTAGTTGCTCCACAGCATGTGGGATCTTCCCGGACCAGGGATCGAACCCGTGTCCCCTGCATTGGCAGGTGGACTCCTATCCACTGTGCCACCAGGGAAGTCCCAGCATGCTTTCTGACATTTTTTTCTGGCCTCATTTCACATTCTAACTGCCCATGTTTTCCTTATCAGATGACCTAGTTTTAGTAGAAAGAACCAGTCTGTGAATAATGAATTTGGAGGGGTAGAGTTCTGGCCCCAGTTCTGCCACTGCACTGGACCTTGGATTCCTTGGACCAGACAGTCTTCTTCCTTCTAGTTTAAAAGTTCTACAGTTCTATATTTGATTATGTTAAGTCTCCCTGCTGGACCATAAATTTCACCACATAAATTTCACTGGCAGCAGCAACTAGAATTAGGATTCATTTTTCCATTAAAAGATTCACTGAGCATCTACTCTCCCCACCAGACCACTGTGCTGAGCACTTGAGAAACAAAGATTTAAAAGGTCACACTTGGCTCTCTCAAGGAACTTGCTGTTTAAAAAGAAAGGCAGGGCTTCCCTGGTGGTGCAGTGGTTGAGAGTCCGCCTGCTGATGCAGGGGACACGAGTTCGTGCCCCGGTCCGGGAAGATCCCACATGCCGCGGAGTGGCTGGGCCCATGAGCCATGGCCGCTGAGCCTGTGCGTCTGGAGCCTGTGCTCTGTACCGCTAAAAAAAAAAAAAAAAAAAAAAAAAAGAAAGGCAGCTGATGAACACGTGGCTCTAAGAGAGGGTGGGGCTTCCCTGGTGGTGCAGTGGTTAAGAATCCGCCTGCCAATGCAGGGGACACAGGTCCGATCCCTGGTCTGGAAAGATCCCACATGCTGCGGAGCAACTAAGCCGTGCGCCACAACTACTGAGCCTGCGCTCTAGAGCCCGCGAGCCACAACTACTGAAGCTTGCGTGCCTAGAGGCCATGCTCCGCAAGAGAAGCCACCGCAATGAGAAGCCCGCGCACCACAACGAAGAGTAGGCCCTGCTTGCTGCAACTAGAGAAAGCCCATGTGCAGCAACGAAGACCCAACACAGCCAATAAATAAATAAAAATTTTAAAAAAACTCATCATACTTTAAGAAAAAAAAAAGACAGAGTGGTGAGTACTTATGGTTGGGAGTGTCAGGGAGGGCTTCCCAGAGGAGATATCTCTGAGGGGAGGGAGGAACAGGAATGAGACAGATGAGGGAAGGACATTTTAGACAAAGGATACAGAAAACACAAAAGCCTAGAAGTAAAAGAGAGCAAGGTATATATTCTTTCTTGGAACTTGAGAGGTTTGTTAAACTGGCACATTGAGGCATGGAGGGAAGGGGAAATGGAGTTGATGAGCCTAGCTCTGGACAAGTTTGGGTGCTGGCAGAAAATTCAGGTATGTCTCTCACATGAGCTGAGAGATCTGGTTTAGATATAGAGAAGAAAGTCATAAGCATGAAGAAGTCATTGAAGCCACAGGAGTAGATGACATCACTCAGGAGAAGTGAGTAGAGTAGCATGTTTTCTGTAGTTCACAGAAGAGGGAGCTCTGGATTGGCTCCAAGGAATTCATGAAATAGGTACAAAAAATTTCTTTTTAAATTTCTCTCATATTTTGTTTGAATATTACCATAGTATAAAATAAATTTTAAATGTCTTATTCTGTTCTTGTGCACTCATCATCATGGCATGATAGTCTACTACAATAATTTTCTGTTTTCAGAAATAAAAGAAAGCATACGCTGTCATTATTATGACCTACATGTTCCTTCGTTTACTTTGGGTCTATTTTAAGTTGAAAGATGCCAAAACAAAGGACTAAAGCAAAGCTACTTTATTCATCCTTTGGTTTTACTATCATTAATTAACACAGGGATCAGCCAACTTTTTCTGCAAAGGGCCAGATAGTAAATATTTTCAGTTTTGCAGGCCATAACATTTCTGTAAGAACTACTTAACTCTACTGTGTGAAGCCAGCTATAGACTATATGTAAACTAATGAGCATGGATGAGTCCCAATAAAACTTTATTTATAAAAACATGTGGTGCTTTTTGTTTCTTGGAGAAGGCTTGATTTGAAAAGGTTGGAATTTCTCCAGAACTTGAATTTGTACCAACACACAAGCTGATCTTGCAGCTTTCTACCAGGTTGCTGATCATGATAGTGCAAGTTTATAACTTAGAGCAATGGAAGAAATTTAAACTACTGAACCTTTAAATGTTCTTATGCTCTCCAGAAAAACAAACAATTTTCCCCCTGTGTTTTTGTTTTTTCATGGAAGACCTGAAAGCTCTGCCATTTCATTTCAAACTGCAACTGGATAAAACTACTACTCTCTCCACTGTGCCTAGCTTCTGGGGTTTGTTTGTAGTACAGATACTCTATAAAAAAAATCTTATTTTGTGAAAAGCACTTTTTGTCAATCAAAAGTTGGACTGGGGGCTTCCCTGGTGGCGCAGTGGTTGAGAGTCTGCCTGACAATGCGGGGGACGCAGGTTCGTGCCCCGGTCTGGAAGGATCCTACATGCCGTGGAGCAGCTGGGCCCGTAAGCCATGGCCGCTGGGCCTGCGCGTCTGGAGGCTGTGCTCCGCAACGGGAGAGGCCACAGTGGTGAGAGGCCCACGTACCACAAAAAAAAAAAAAAGTTGGACTGGAAGAAAAATCCGGGTACCAGATAGAGCAATTACAATGGGTAGTAACATATCTGGTTGTACTGTCTGGAGAAGAAGGAAGCTCTACCCACTCATTATCTCGATCACTGTATTCTATCTATATGGCTTGCAAGAGATTAAAGACTAGACCCACAACCCTGAAGGAAATCTTGTTAACTTCATAGGAGATGGGGTTTTGGAGTACTGCCTTTCCAGGAGGCTTAGTCAAGAAACAGGAGAAGATAGAAGTCATCCTTTCTTGGCTTTCCAGAGATGAAGCGTTAAGCAGTATGACTGAAAATTGACAGAAGTACTGTTTGTTTTTTTTTAAATTAGTTAATAATTTTTAATTGAAGTATAGTTGATGTACAATACTATATAAGTTTCAGGTGTACGACACAGGATTCACAATTTTTAAAGGCTGTATTCCATTTATAATCATTATAAAATATTGGCTAAATTCCCTGTATTGCACAAGATATCCTTGTAGCTTATTTATTTTATACATAGTAGTTTGTGCCTCTTAATCCCTTACCCCTAACTTGTCCCTCCCCACTGGTAATCATCAGTTTCTTCCCTCTTAGCAAAATATCTTCCAAGTCCATCCATGTTGTTACAAATGGCAAAATATCATCATTTATTTTATGGCTGAGTAGTATTCCATTGTATATATATATATACCACAGCTTCTTTACCCATTCATCTGTTAATGGACACTTCGGTTGCTTCCATATCTTGGCTATTGTAAATAATGCTGCGATGAACACTGGGGTGCATGTATCTTTTCAAATTAGTGTTTTTGTTTTTTTCAGCTATATACCCAGTAGTAGAACTGCTGGGTCACATGGTAGTTGTATTTTTAGTTTTTTGAGACGTACCGTTTTTATCTTATTTTTTTTTAATAAGAGAATTTATTGGGGGATTTACTAATGTTTGGCTTATTTGTGGTTATTTTTTTCCCCAATGAATGACATAAATCTTGTGATTTAAGGCTCTGCAATCAGTATCATAAATGCTACTAAGAATCAGTTTGCTGTTTTGGCTAAGTTGCCGTTTTGGAAGAGCAATGGGGAAACAACTATGTAAGTCTTCTCATGTTGGAGGAAGTACTTCTGTAGGCTGGAATACACTGAAGGAACCTTGTCAAAATCTTTGCATACACAAATCACAAGGCACATGAAAATACAACTCTTTTGAAGGCCACTCCTGTTCAGACAATCTTATAATTAAAATATGGATTTATAATACTTTTCTTGCCCACACATACAGTGTAAGTGATCTAAACCAGCCAAAGATGACTTCATTGTCTTGAGGACAAAGAAACTGATGTGGTATAATTTTGATTAAAACGTCTTAGAGAATTCTGGTACTCTCTGACACATGTCTCCCTAGATACTTAATTTAATAGTCAAAGGATTTCAGCACTTGTTGCCACCAGAATGAAAAGTCTAAATTGATTTGGCTGTCAAAGTTGATAAGCATACTGCCGTGTAAAAAAATCTCTATATAACTTCAACATTTTATTCAGGTCAAACAGCAGCTTTCTCATTGAAATTCATTTTTAAGCAGGTTTAAAATTTACTTTTTCTTTCATTTATAAAATGAAGGGATTTATTTCAATTTTTCTCCCAGGAATTTGCCATTAATTTTGCATCAAAGTTTAATTAAACCTGGTGGATTAATCAAATGTGTTTTATTGCCACTACCTATTAGAATCTCCAAGTGATAGAAGAAAAATTTTAAAAAGATATCATTACCTAGGACAAAGGGAGTAGGACAGAGACACTGCAAATGAAAGATTAAAAAAGAACAAAGCTTTTGAAAGCCAGAAAGCTGCCTGATATTTCAGAGGAATAGCTTACAACCTAAGCAGCTAAGGGTGGTGACACCAATGAGAAGTCTGAGATAATCTGTGAAGACTGATTATCCTTATGTAATCTATCAAAAAAACTTTCCAAGATAATTTTAAAAATTTGTATGCAAATTTTGAGTTAATGTACTTACACCCATTGTCTGACATGGACTCTCATAAGATTCTTATAGGGATCCATGAGAGAAAGTAAGAATATGCTTTGCAGACAAAACGTTAAAAATTTTCGTGTCAGGTCCTTATGGATCCTCTAATTTAATCATCTTAGCTTTATGTAAGAGACAAGCCTCAAACCACTCAACCATTTAGTGGCAAGAGCTGAACCTAGAGCCTGGATCTCCTGACTCCAACACCAACGTCTTTTCTGTCTTTTGGCCGTGCCCCGCGGCTTGCATGATCTCAGTTCTGCCCAGGCCAGGGCAGTGAAAGCCCGGAATCCTAACCACTAGGCCACCAGGGAACTCCCTCAGCATCTTTCTTCTTCAGCAAATTGCCTCAATGTCAGTGAACTGAAACACATGTGAAAAGAGAGACCTAAGCCTGTATGTGGTATAGTCGTCCCTTGGTATCCATAGGGAATTGGTTCCAGGACCCTCATGGATACCAAAATCCATGGATGCTCAAGTCCCTTATATAAAATGGAGAAACAGAACCTATGCACATCCTCCCATATACTAAATCATCTCTAGATTACTTGTAAAACCTAATACAATGTAAATGCTATGTAAATAGTTCCCAGAGTGCAGCCAATCCAAATTTGCTTTTAGGAACTTTCTGGAATTTTTTTTTTTGGGGGGGGTGGATATTTTCGATTTGGGGTTGTTGAATCCACAGGTATGGAACCTGTGGATGCTGAGGGCCAACTGTACTTATAAAAGCAACATAAAGGTGTAATCCTCATACCTGATCCTGGGTACTGGAAGACATTCTGCTGCATCTGAGGACTGATTCCAGTGCCAAACTGGCCTCCCATGTTTCCTGTCATGCCTCTGTTCACCATGCTGTTGCGGTTGGCCAAGGTTGCCTCAGGATTTGCTGCCAGTTGTGAAAATGGGCTGGTAGAAGCAGGTGGGGTTCCTGGATTTGTACCATAGTTTGGTGGGTAGGGGAATTGCTGCGGAGCACCCTGAGGAAGACGGGGGTTCCCCATTTGAACTGGCAGTCCAGATGAGGGAGGGAGGTTGTTCCCAAAGCTCTGTTGCCTCATAAGCATGGCTCTTTGCTGCTGTATTAGCTGCCTCTGTCGGTGCTGTTGACTATACAGCTCCCGCTGGCGCTGTGCCAACATTTGGGCATTCAGGGGTGGCTAAAAAAGAGAGAAAAAAATCCTCACTTACTAATATTATTATGATTACCACCTATCTTAGACAGCTTACAGGATTAAGACTAGTAGCTTGGAGCAACAGAATATGTAGCAATGATCAGTGTACAAGGGAAACTAAAACAGAAAAGGAAGAAAACCTCTTAAGTAATAGCTACAGGAGAGAAAATAAGTACATTTTACAGATTAAAGTCACACAGGACTGATAGAAGTCTAAGAAAGCATATATTGATTAGTATTATAATATAGGCCATGAAAACTATTAAGAGAAACATGAAAACCATAAAGAAGAGAAATAAAATGTGCCTGATGACTTCTATCTTATCTGGCATTAGGTTGTTAGGGGACATTTTCTTTTTCATTTCCAAAAAATTCACTGTGTTTCTAGTATGGTGAAACTTAGTTTTCCCTTTTCTCTTAGAGATCATTTATTCCACTTTACTTAAATGAAATGTGATAACAGGTGATTTTAATTTTCTGTATTTTCCAAATTATCTATAATGAATGTGCATTATCTTCACAATTAGAAAAATCTACAAATACCATTAAAAAAGGAAGAATCAGAAATCTGGGATCCAATGCCAAATCGTCACTTAAAAAGCAAATAATTAATTAGAAACAAAATAATAAGCAGAAATAAATGAACCCAGGTATCTTATATTATTGTTGCAGTGTAAGACTGCTCCAGGCATTAGAGTAAGTGTTTTAATAGTTATAATATTATGAATGATGAAAGAAGTGGTAAAATTAGGTTGAAGTCACTTTCTGGTCTAACTTGCAAAGCAACATGGCATGTCAATAAAGCCTTCATCAGAAAATGTCCGTTCAGGTTGAGGAGCTGATTAAAGCATACAGCTCCATAAAAATGAAAATTGCCAACCAGATGAAGTCTACTCTGGAAGAAACTGTGACATAATGACTTCCTGATAGAATCTGTCTTTATGTGAATTCCAACAGTGGGGTCTTGTTTCCTTATAACCTAATTACCCTTGCATGAGCTAACCACTGAGATTTTTAAGACAGAGAAACCCAAGTCTGGATCCATGAAGATGTCAACACCTGCTGCTAAACAGCAGTTTCTATCAATATTTATCCTTTTGGTTAGTATTTGCTCCCAATCCTTCTAGGTTCATTTTATGGAGAAGTGTTTTGTTCGAATCCTCTCTAAAATACCTCATCCCCCAAATTTTTGTGTAATTTGTTGGGAAACCATAAAAAAAGTGGTTGAGGGAAATCCCTGGTGGTCCAGTGGTTAGGACTTGGCGCTTTCACTGCCGTGGGCCCGGGTTCAATCCCTGGTCAGGGAACTAAGATCCCACAAGCTGCGTGGTGCAGCCAAAAAAAAAAAAAAAGTGGTTGAAGCAAAAATATTAAAGTACATGCAGAAGTTAAATAGGGAGGAAGCACTAGATAACACTTAGAAGCCTACACTGTTCTTTTTATGTTTAGTTCCAATGGCTCTGGGTTCTTACACAAGGATCATTAAAACAAATAAAAACCAAAATGCTGACGCTCAGACTAAGTGGAGAACGCAAGGTAGTTAAGATAACTAAGCAATGTGTGACTGGGTTTTGATCAGGTTTCAGGTACCATACACACAGTTTCATATCCGAGGCTTCTTAATACTGGTACTAATCAGGACAGCAATAAGAGTTTTCTACTTAGTCACCTGATATCTAATAGCAATGACAATAATAACAACAAAATGAAACAAAGAACCCTCAGCTTTACATCAAATATCAGTAAGGGGTATCACAAGTTGATTATAAATTCATTCTAGAAGAAAGCTACAGTACAAACATCATTAAAAGATCAGTTCACAGACCATTTCAAAGACACTCAAGTCAACACTTTAAGAAATACAGTTTGGGTTATGGGTTAGAGAAGTACTAACAATGCCTGGTTTTCTCACGTTACCTGAGGTGTAATTTGCTGCTGCATGCCTGATCTCATACTGATGCCAACAGGAGCGTTTGCTGCAAACTGGTTCAAGATGGCTTGCCGATTTTGGTGGATCAACTAGAGAAAAATGGAAACAATGAGATATATTTCTACATATAAACATATAGCATGGCCCTTTTAGAGTAACACAAACTTTGTATTGATTATTAAGAGGTGCTAGTATTGCAGGTTTAGTAAGATTACTTCCCATGTTTATTTGCCAAAAGGTTGGCAATTCCTAACATTTATCAAATATTTTCTGCCTACCGAACTCTAAACAGGGCAGAGCATTTAAAAGTAGAATACAGGACTTCCCTGGTGGCACAGTGGTTAAGAATCTGCCTGCCAATGCAGGGGACACGGGTTCGAGCCCTGGACCGGGAAGATCCCATATGCCACGGAGCAACTAAACCCGTGCACCACAACTACTGAGGCTGTGCTCTAGAGCCTGCGAGCCACAACTACTGAGCCCGCGTGCCACAACTACTGAAGCCTGTGCACCTAGAGCCCGTGCTCCACAATAAGAGAAGCCACTGCACTGAGAAGCCCATGCAATGCAACGAAGAGTAGCTCCCACTCGCCGTAATTAGAGAAAGCCCGCGCACAGCAGCAAAGACCCAACGCAGCCAAGAATAAAAGAATAAATTAATTAAAAAAACAGTAGAATACATACACACAACATACATATATATATACGTACATACATATGTATAAATGCATATATACCTACATGCATAAATATATTATATGTGTATGTATTCTACTTTTAAATGCTCTGCCATATTGTGTTCTGCAGTGTTTATACATATATATATACACATAAACATGTTTATCATGCTTTTTAAAACATGTTAATACTTAGTTATTTCAGATTCACCAAGATGGTGGAGGAATAGGAGGACACGGAGTTCATCTCCTTCCACAAATGCATCAAGAATACATGGAACAATTCTCACAGAACACCAGATGAACACTAGTAGAAGACCTTGGACACCGGAAAGGACAGAAAAGATCCCTGCATAACTGGGCAGGATGAAAGAAAGAAGGGAAAAAGAAGAGGAGAGGAAGTGGGACGGGATCTGCGCCCCTGGCGGGGAGCTGAAGCAGAAAAGAGGTTCCTGCATCCAGGGAAGCCCCCTCACCAATGGGGAAATCAGTTGGGACAGAAGGGGAGCATCTGAGGCTGTTGGAGGAGGGTGAAATGGCCGGTCTGTGGCAGACAGGACAGACCTACACAGATGGTCTGCACCACAGCCCTCCACACCCCAGACTGGGACGTGTGTCTGCCGGTGCACATGGGCGCTGAGAGCTGGAACATGGGGACTGGAGAGCAAACCTGCAGGGAGGACTGCTGTTGGCTGTGAGAAGATAGCCTAAGGGGACAGGAGGGAGGAAATCCACAACGAGGAATGCTTGTGGAGGAAACCCAGACTGCCATGGAAGCAAGGCACCTCTGTTGCGTGACGCACAGGGGGTGGAGCTGCCACTGCAGCCTCTCTCTCCCCATGTGCTGGGCCCCTGCCGTTCCAGGTGCTAAAAAAAGCCCCCACCAGGGCTGACCTTCTTGCACCAGCCGCCAGGTGCTAGGAAAGCCTCCCACCGGGGCCAGATCTCTCGTGCCTGTAGCCACTGGCTTTGCCACACCCCTATCACTGCCAGGACCCCCATGACCCAGGCAGTCGTGCCACCTCTATGCCCTGTCCTCACCAGGGCAGACCCAAGTGCTCCACGGCAGCCTCGGGGGCAGACTCCTGTGGGTGGCCAAAATGCAGAGGTGAGGCTAAAACCACAGCTAAGCCCCAGAGGCAGATCGACTAAGGAAGAGGAACAAAAATCTTTCCGTGCAGCTACACAAACCACAGATTAAATCCCTGCCTTCAGCTTGGTAAACCCTGCATCAATGGAATATCTGAATGGACATGAGTGTTCCCACAACTGAAACTGGCCTAGTTCTAGCAGCTGTGGACTTTGGGGATAGTACACGTGGAAGCTGGGCCAGGTCAGGGTCTTAGCTGCCCCGCAGTGTCCACAGAGGGACCAGAGACCTACCTAGAGGCTTTGGAGGGCTTCCCGGGGAGGTGAAGGTTGGCTGTGACTCACAGTGGGGGCAATGACACTGATAGCTGAGACCAGGAAAATATAATTATTACTATTTTCTTAATGTTTTGTTTTGTTCCTGTTTTTCTATTATTATTTGTTCTTATTTTTATTTAGCTTTAAAAAATTTTTTTATATTTTTAATTGTTTTGTATTTCTATTTCTATGTTACTTTTTGTTGTTCTTTTTCTTTGTTTCTTTCCTTTGTTCTATTTTCTTTTTATCTTTTTTCCTTTGTTCTATTTGTTCTTATCTTTTTTAAATCATTTTTTAAAAATCATTTTTGTGTGTTTGTTTTGTTTTCTTTGCTTTTTCCTTCAGTTCCCATTCTGCTTTTCTTTTGTTTTTCTATTTTTTGTTTTTGTTGATTTTGTTTTTAATTGTTTGATTTCATTTTGAGGTTCTTTTGTTTGGTTGTTCTCGTTTTTTCTTCTCTGTTTTTGTTTCTTATTTTTTATGTGTGTATGTTTTCTTTGTTTTTGTTTGGTTTTGCTTTTACCATTTGTTTGGGGTTTTGTTTGTTTGTTTGTTTTTAATTGTTTTTGTTGCTGTTTGCTTGCCCAGGAAATATTAATTGGCGAGAGCTCTCCTGGAGGTCTCCATCTCAACTCCAAGACCCAGCTCCACCAACTGCTTGCAGGCTTCAGTGCTGAACGCCCCAAGCCAAACAACAAGCAAGACGGGAACACAAACCCACCCATCAGCAGACGGGCTGCCTCAAGTTGTACTAAGCCCACAGACATCCCAAAACACACCACCTGACGTGGCCCTGCCCATCAGAGGGACAAGATCCAGCTCCACCACCAGAACACAGGCACGAGTCCCTCCCACCAGGAAGCCTACACAAGCAACTGGACCAACCTCACCCACTGGAGGCAGACACCAGAAGCAAAAAGAACTACAACCCTGCAGCCTGCGGAAAGGAGACCTCAAACAGAGTAAGCCAGACAAAATGAGAAGACAGAGAAATATGTTGCAGACAAAGGAGCAAGGTAAAAACCCACAAGACCAAATAAATAAAGAGGAAATAGGCAATAAACCTGAAAAAGAATCCAGAGTAATGATAGTAAAGATGATCCAAAATCTCAGAAATAGAATGGAGGAAATACGAGAAATGTTTAACAAGGACCTAGAAGAACTAAAGAACAAACAGTGATGAACAACACAATAACTGAAGTTAAAAATATACTAGAAGGAATCAACAGCAGAATAACTGATGAAGAAGAACTGATAAGTGAGCTGGAAGACAGAATGGTGGAAATAACTGCTGAGGAACAGAATAAAGAAAAAAGAATGAAGAATTGAGGACAGTCTCAGAGACCTCCGGCACAACATTAAATGCACCAATATTCAAATTATAGGGGTCCTAGAAGAAGAAGAAAAAGAGAAAGCGTGTGAGAAAATATTTGAAAAGATTATAGTCGAAAACTTTCCTAACATGGGAAAGGAAATAGTTAATTCCAGGAAGCACAGAGCCTCCCATACAGGATAAACCCAAGGAGAAACATGCTGAGACACATATTAACCAAATTAACAAAAAATTAGATACAAAGAAAAAATATTAAAAGCAGCAGGGAAAAGCAATAAATAACATACAAGGGAATCCCCATAAGGTTATCAGCTGATCTTTCAGCAGAAACTCTGCAGGCCAGAAGGGAGTGGCAGGATATATTTAAAGTGATAGGGAGAAACCTACAACCAAAATTACTCTACCCATTAAGGCTCTCATTCAGATTTGATGGAGAAATCAAAAGCTCTACAGACAAGCAAAAGCTAACAGAATTCAGCATCACCAGACCAGCTCTGCAACAAATGCTAAAGGAACTTCTCTAGGCAGGAAAGACAAGAGAAGAAAAAGACCTACAAAAACAAACCCAAGGGGCTTCCCTGGTGGCGCAGTGGTTGAGAGTCCACCTGCCAATGCAGGGGACAAGGGTTCGTGCCCCAGTCCAGGAAGATCCCGCATGCTGTGGAGCGGCTGGGCCCGTAAGCCATGGCCGCTGAGCCTGCGCATCCGGAGCCTGTGCTCCGCAACGGGAGAGGCCACAACAGTGAGAGGTCCACATACCACAAAAACAAAAAAAAACAAACCCAAAACAATTGAGAAAATGATAATAGGAACACACATATCGATAATTACCTTAAATGTAAATGGATTAATGCTCCAACCAAAAGACAGACTGGCTGAATGGATACAAAAACAGGACCTGTATATACGTTGTCTACAAGAGAACTACTTCAGACCTAGGGACACATACAGACGGAAAGTGAGGGGATGGAAAAATATTCCACGCAAATGGAAATCAAAAGAAAGCTAGAGTAGCAATACTCATGTCAGAAAAAATAGACTTTCAAATAAAGACTGTCACAAGAGAGAAGGAAGGACACCACATGACGATCAAGGGATCAAACCAAGAAGAAGATATAATAATTGTAAATATTTATGCACTCAACACAGGAGCACCTCAATACATAAGGCAAATGCTAACAGCCATAAAAGGGGAATTGAGCAGTAACACAGTAATAGTGGGGGACTTTAGCACTCACTCCAATGGATAGATCATCCAGACAGAAAATTAATAAGGAAACACAAGTCTTAAATAACACATGAGACCAGACAGACTTAATTGATATTTATAGGAAATTCCATCTGAAAGCAGCAGAATACACTTTGTTCTCAAGTGCACACAGGACATTCTCCAGGAGAGATCACATCTTGGGTCACAAATCAAGCCTTGGTAAATTTAAGAAAACTGAAATTGTATCAACCATCATTTCTGACCACAATGCTATGAGGTTAGAAATCAATTACAGGAAAAAGAACTGTAAAAATCACAAACACAGGGAGGCTAAACAATGTGCTACTACGTAACCAAGAGATCACTGAAGAAATCAAAAAGGAAATCAAAAAATACCTAGAAACAAATGACAATGAAAACACGATGACCCAAAACCTATGGGTGGCAGCAAGAGCAGTTCTAAGAGGGAAGTTTATAGCAACACAATCCTACATCAAGAAACAGGAAAAATCTCATATAAACAACCTAATCTTACACCTAAAGCAACTACAAAAAGAACAAACAAAACCCAAAGTTACTAGAAGGAAAGAAATCATAAAGATCAGAGCAGAAATAAATGAAAGAGAAACAAAAAAAACAATAGCAAAAATCAATAAAACAAAGAGTTGGTTCTTTGAGAAGATAAACAAAATTGATAAACCTTTAGTAAGACCCATCAAAAAAAAAAGGGAGAGGACTCAAATCAATAAAATTAGAATTGAAAAAGGAGAAGCTTCAACTGACACCGCAGAAATACAAAGGATCCTAAGAGACTACTACAAGCAACTATATGCCAATAAAATGGACAACCTGGAAGAAATGGACAAATTCTTAGAAAGGTACAACCTTCCAAGACTGAACCAGGAAGAAATAGAAAATAGGAACAGACCAATCACAAGCACTGAAATTGAAACTGTGATTAAAAATCTTCAAACAGGGCTTCCCTGGTGGCACAGTGGTTGAGAGTCCACCTGCAGATGCAGGGGACACTGGTTCGTGTCCCGGTCCGGGAGGATCCCACATGCCGCGGAGCGGCTGGGCCCGTGAGCCATGGCTGCTGAGCCTGCGTGTCCAGAGCCTGTGCTCCGCAACGGGAGAGGCCACAGCAGTGAGAGGTCCGCGTAACGCAAAAAAAAAAAAAAAATCTTCAAACAAACAAAAGTTCAGGACCAGAAAGCTTCACAGGAGAATTCTATCAAATATTTAGAGAAGAGCTAACACCTATCCTTCTCAAACTTTTCCAAAAACTTGCAGAGGGCGGAACACTCCCAAATTCATTCTACAAGGCCACCATCACCCTTATACGAAAACCAGACAAGGATCTCACAAAAAAATGAAAATTACAGGCCAATATCACTGATGAATATAAATACAAAAATCCTTAAAATACTAGCAAACTGAACCCAGCAACACGTTGAAAGGATCATACATCATAATCAAGTGGGATTTATATCAGGGATGCAAAGACTCTTCAATATATGCAAATCAATAAATGTGATACACCATATTAACAAATTGAAGAACAAAAACCATATGATCATCTCAATTGATGCAGAAAAAGCTTTTGACAAAATTCAACACCCATTTATGATAAAAAACACTCTCCAGAAAGTGAGCATAGAGGGAAACTACCTCAACATAATAAAGGCCATATATGACAAATCCACAGCAAACATTATTCTCAATGGTGAAAAACTGAAAGCATTTCCTCTAAAATCAGGAACAAGACAAGGGTGCCCACTCTCACCACTATTATTCAACATAGTTTTGGAAGTCCTAGCCACAGCAATCAGAGAAGAAAAAGAAATAAAACGAATCCAAATTTGCCAAGAAGAGGTAAAACTGTCATTGTTTGCAGATGACATGATACTATACTAAGAAAATCCTAAAGATGCCACCAGAAAACTATTAGAGCTCATCAAGGAATTTAGTAAAGTCACAGGATACAAAGTTAATACACAGAAATCCCTTGCATTCCTGTACACTAACAATGAAAGATCAGAAAGAGAAATTAAGGAAACAATCTCATTCACCACTGCAACAAAAAGAATAAAATATCTAGGAATAAACCTACCTAAGGAGGCAAAAGACCTGTACTCAGAAAACTATAAAACACTGATGAAAGAAATCAAAGACAACACTAACAGATGGAGAGACACACCATGTTCTTGGACTGGAAGAATTAACATTGTGAAAATGACTATACTACCCAAAGCAATCTACAGATTCAATGCAATCCTTTTCAAATTATCAGTGGCATTTTTCACAGAACTAGAGCAAAAAAAGGTTACAATTTGTATGGAAACAGAAAACACCTCGAACAGCAAGAGCAATGTTGAGAAAAAAAAAAATGAAGCTGGAGGAATCATCCTCCCTGACTTCAGACTATACTACAGGGCTACAGTAATCAAGACAGTATGGTACTGGCACAAAAACAGAAATATAGATCAATGGAACAGGATAGAAAGCCCAGAGATAAACCCACACACCTGTGGTCACCTAATCTATGAGAAAGGAGGCCAGAATATACAATGGAGAAAAGATAGGCTGTTCAATAAGTGGTGCTGGGAGGGCTTCCCTGGTGGCGCAGTGGTTAAGAATCTGCCTGCCAACGCAGGGGACACGGGTTCGAGCCCTGGTCCAGGAAGATGCCACATGCCACGGAGCACCTAAGCCCGTGCGCCACAACTACCGAGCCTGTGCTCTAGAGCCCACGAGCCACAACTACTGAAGCCCACGTGTCTAGAGGCTGTGCTCCGCAACGAGAAGCCACCACAGCGAGAAGCCCGTGCACCACAATGAAGAGTAGCCCCCGCTCGCTGCAACTAGAGAAAGCCCGCGCAGCAACGAAGACCCAATGCAGCCAAAAATAATAAATAAATAGATACATTTATTAAAAAAAAAATAAGTGGTGCTAGGAGAACTGGACAGCTACATGTAAAAGAATGAAATTACAACAGTCCCCAACACCATACACAAAAATAAACTCAAAATGGATTAAAGGCCTAAATGTAAGGCCAGACACTATAAGACTCTTAGAGGAAAACATAGGAAGAACACTCTTTGACATAAATTGCAGCAAGATCTTTTTTGACCCACGTCCTAGAGTAATGGAAATAAAAAGAAAAATAAACAAATAGGACCTAATTAAACTTAAAAGCTTTTGCACAGTAAAGGAAACCATAAACAAGATGATAAAACAACCCTCAGAATGGGAGAAAATATTTGCAAACAAAGCAACTGACAAAGGATTACTCTCCAAAATATATAAACAGCTCATGCAGCTCAGTATCAGAAAAACAAACAACCCAATCAAAAAATGGGCAGAAGACCTAAATAGACATTTCTCCAAAGAAGGCATACAGATGGCCAACAAACACATGAAAAGATGCTCAACATCACTAATTATTAGAGAAATGCAAATCAAAACTACCTTGAGATATCACCTCACACTGGTCAGAATGGCCATCATCTCAAAATCTACAAACAACAAATGCTGGAGAGGGTGTGGAGAAAAGGGAACCCTCTTGTGCTGTTGGTGGGAATGTAAACTGATACAGCCACTATGGAGAACAGTATGGAAGGTCCTTAAAAAACTAAAAATAGAACTACCACATGACCCAGCAATTCCACTACTGGGCATATACCTAGAGAAAACCATAATTCAAAAAGACACATGCACCCCAATGTTCACTGCAGCACTATTTACAACAGCCAGGACATGAAAGCAATCTAAATGTCCATTGACAGATGAATGGATAAAGAAGATGTGGTACATATATACAATGGAATATTACTCAGCCATAAAATGGAACGAAATTGGGTAATTTGTAGAGACGTGGATGGACCTAGAGACTGTCAGACAGAGTGAAGTAAGTCAGAAAGAGATAAACAAATATCGTATATTAACGCATAATATGTGGAATCTGAAAAAACTGGTATAGATGATCTTATTTACACGGCAGAAATAGAGACACAGACTAGAGAACACACGTATGGATACCAAGGGGGACGTGGGGGTGGGGGTGGGAGGAATTGGGAGATTGGGATTGACATATATACACTACTGATACTATGTATAAAACAGATAACTGAAGAGAACCTACTGTACAGTACAGGGAACTCTACTCAATGCTCTGTGGTGACCTAGATGGCAAGGAAATCCAGAAAAGAGGAGATATATGTATACGTATAGCTGATTCACTTTGCTGTACGGTAGAAACTAACACAACATTGTAAAGCAAGTACACCCCAATAAGAATTTTTAAAAAAAACTTAGTTATTTCAGACACATGCAATAATGGAGAGAAAAGAAACATTGGCCCTAGATCTTAAACTGTTGTGAGTAAAAAAGTAAATATACAATAGGGAACATTCTATAAAGGTCTGGAAGATGAATGGAAAAGCTGAGGTACTTCTGACTTGGAGGGTACCTGTCTGATGGGTACATATTTGGGGAAAATCCGACGTAATTTCATTAGCTGGAGAGAAGTATACAAGAAA
Organism: Delphinus delphis; assembly: GCF_949987515.2. NCBI lineage: Eukaryota > Metazoa > Chordata > Mammalia > Artiodactyla > Delphinidae > Delphinus > Delphinus delphis. The sequence continues at coordinate 71,225,619 of NC_082694.2, forward strand.
CAAATGGTCTGAGAAAATGGACTATTTATTTAACTAGAAGAAGTAATTACTTTAGACCAGCATTTCCCAAATTGGTGTTCTAAAGAACATTGTTCTGCAGGATATTAATAGATGTGCCAGGAAAATAGCATGCTGTGCTGTATTAAGCATTGGAAATAATGGGTTACACAAGGTGAAACAGATTTCTTTACTGTATTAATTCTATGAGCCTTTAATTGGCCAAAGCACAGTGCAGAGCTCCCAAGAAGGGGATAAACTATGCAATTTATTTATCATGAACCTTTCTTTCTTACATATAGCCATTAACATTTATTATTATCTCCTAGAACAATCTTCTATGGAACATTAGTTTGAAAGATAATATCTACATCAGGCTTAGGATTCCAGGTCATTGGCATGCCTTAACTTTATCAAATAACAAAACAAGCATCCTTAGAAGTGATATCTCCTGATAAACAACCTATTGCTTAAAGGATTTCTTACTCAATGATTTGATATGAATAAACTTCTCAGAGAGATAACAGTAATAATATCATACTGTTTTGTGTTTATACGGTACTTAATAATATATAAATTATTTATAAAATACACGGACATATCAATGTATTTTATTATATTCATATTTAATACATTTAATATATTTTAATACACTATTTGCAAACTAGAAAGCCTATGAAAATTTTATAAGAGAATCCAAAGAGCTGCAAACAGCTATCTCCAAAAAGCTCAATTCTCAACTCTAGTTTCATTCATTTTTTGACTCCCATTAGATCAGAAAACAAATTGATTTGGAGGGAAAAGCCCAATATAATATAAATATTAAAATTACAACTTTCAGGCACTGTGGAATAGGATAAAACACTCAGAATCACGTCAAAAATAAAGATAAGCAATATTATGGTTCTAAAAGGCTCTTAAGTATGAAAATCTACATACTTCTTAAACTCAACAGACCTTGCACATAAGTTTAAATGAACCATAAGTTTTACAAAGATTTATCAAAAAACTCAGTATATGCAAGATAGTATATAAAGTTTTCAGGCTACAAAAGTGAGCAAATTTCTATTTTCTGGGAACTCTCTGTTCAGTGGCAGAGGCCAATACAGAAGTGCAACACACAAGCGCTATACTGCATATATAGAGATATGTAGAGCAGCACTGGGGGAGCAACTAACTTAGCCTAGGACCTGAAGGCAGGGACCAAGAGCATGAGTGAGCTCAATGGAACCTTGAAAGGTGAGAATGCCAGGTGGCAAAGAGGATGGCAGAGTTAACTCAAGGCAGAAAGAACAGCAAGTCTAAAAACAGAAGAGAAGGCAATGAGGATAGGTGAAAATACATTAATACTTAGCGATGAAGAGAAGTAAAATTGCCAGAAGTGTGGGAGTTGGGATTCCAAATTTACAGCTTTATATATTCTTTGAATTGTGAGATAACATGAAAATGAAATGGGTGGGGACAGAGGAAAAATGCTTGAGAAGTAGTACAAGTGAGAAAAGAACCTTAGAAAATAAATCAAAACCTTAGAAAATAAATAGGTTACTTTTAGAAGTAGAAGGAATTATTCTAAAAGTAGCAATCTACAAGGACTTTCTGTTAAAGAAAAATTATTCCTGCCCTTGGAAAAACTCAGTTTATCTTCCCCTCCCCTTGACTGTGTGTACAACCTAACTAATGCTGTGTGCAACAGTCTCACTCTAAGCTGCTTCTTCTTTCTGATGACTAAAATGCTACCCATTTTCCAGTAAGCAGGTCAAATTCTACTTCTTCCAAGGAAGTCTTCCTAAAAGGATCACCATACCCTTTATCTCCTCCAAAACCTTAACCTTTGGGGGTTAGGGAGTGGGAAGAGAGAAGCTGGTAATCCTTAGATTAGAGCTGGTTACACAAATTCAAAAGCCTTTAAAGGTCACATTGCCAGGCTTGTGTTACTAAAGGAGATGTGGTGCTTGAGGCCAGTGGAAGAGCACAAACCCAGCCTATATGCGTAAAATGCACACATGTGCACACATACACAATTCAGGCTTGCTGTCACTTTATCTGCCTGAATGGATTTTTTTCCAGTGCCTTAGCAAGAAGCCCTTCTACAGTAAACCTGAAAGATGATTATCTGGCCAAGAGGTTCTCAACCAGGGGTGACTTCTGCCCCATAAGAAAGAGTTGGCAATATATGACGACATTTTTAGTTACCACAGCTTGGGGAGGGGTTGCTACTAGTATCTGGTGGGTAGAGGCCAGGGATGTTGCTAAACATCCTTCAATGTACCAGTCCCCCAATGCTCATAGTGATGAGGTTGAGAACCCTGATTCAGCCACCACATACATTCTTGCCAAAACAAAGAGTTCTTTAAGGAAGCTTATTCTTTTATCAGGCAGTTTTCATTGCCAGAAACGTTTGCTTTCTGGGATTTAAAAAAAATACTCTTTCTGAGCCACAGTTGGTTTAATCTGCAGATGTGGAACCTGCAGATACAGAGGGCTGACTGTACACTATGTTTTGAATACCCCAAGCTGATTGTATGTTCTGAAAATTGCCCATATCTTTTATTCTTTGTATTCATCTCAGTAACTAGTATAGTCCCCCTAAATATATTTTGTGAAAAATTCAATACAGGGGAACTATTAAGTATTTCTTATTGTGCTATCTAATAATGAATGACAAGTTATAACAAGAAGTAGTTTATCTTAAATAATACTCAGAACGTATTACTGTTTCCTTTGTTTCTGTTTTCTTCTTTCTCTTCCCTTAATTCCTCTTTGTGTCCTTTATTCCACTCCAGCATTTAAAAATTATTCCTTAGTCTACCATTAAAAATATTTTTGGGCTTCCCTGGTGGCGCAGGGGTTGAGAGTCCGCCTGCCAATGCAGGGGACACAGGTTCGTGTCCCAGTCCGGGAAGATCCCACATGCCGCGGAGCAGCTGGGCCTGTGAGCCATGGCCGCTGAGCCTGCGCGTCCGGAGCCTGTGCTCCGCAACAGGAGAGGCCACAACAGTGAGAGGCCCGCGTAACGCAAAAAAAACCCAAAAAACAATTTTTCATCCTATGTCAACTCTCTCTTTCTCCCTTTCATCACCTTCCTCCTTTTAAGTGGAATGGAAGCACATTTTATATTATTTGTTATATTTACTGAATATAATTTTATAATAATAGCTAGTATTTACTAAGTGGGACTACATGCCAGGCACTGTGCTAAGAGCTTTACATCTATGCTCTACATCTATTATCTCATTTAATCTACACAACACCTATGAGGTAAAGGAATTATTTATTAGATTCTTTTTACAGATGAGGAATCAGAGGCTTTAAAAGGCTCAATAAATTGACTATCAACCCACCTCAGATAAGGTTAAAACTAGGACTTGAAACTAGAGCTAACTCTTACAGCCATCTTATTATGCTGCCTGTCTAATATAATTTAGCTCCTTCTTCCTCTTCCTTTGTCTATTAGTAAGGCTCCAGGGAATTTCTTTAAATGTTTTTTTAAAAATTCAAAGCAATATAGACATATGGTTAAAAAAATACAAAAGATTAATAACAAGAAGCAACAATCTACAGTCCCGGTCCTGCCTCCCAGAAACAATACTTTTAACAGTTTGGGTTTTGGGTTCTTGATGATTATCCCTGTAACTGCTGCTTATACAATCTTAAATATTTATATCATTATACCTACTCATTATTTGTCATGAGAGAAAATACTTAACTCATCCACAACTCCCAGGACCCCCAAACTATCCCTTCCTCTGTTCTCCTAGTATTATGACATCATTAGGCTTTAATCACTCTAACTACAAACAACATAAACTTCATTTTGTGTTCAATTATAAACAATCTCTCTCTCTTTTTTAAATTTTTTATTTTATATTGGAGTATAGCCGATTAACAATGTTGTGAAAGTTTCAGGTGCACAGCAAAGCGACTCAGCCATACATATACATGTATCCATTCTCCCCCAAACTCCCCTCCCCTCCAGGCTGCCACATAACATTGAGCAGAGTTCCTGTGCTATACAGCAGTAGGTCCTTGTTGGTTATCCATTTTAAATATAGCAGTGTGTACATGTCAATCCCGAACTCCCTAACTATCCCTTCCCGCCGCCCTTCCCCCTGGTAACCGTAAGTTCATTCTCTAAGTCTGTGAGTCTGATAAACAGTATCTCTTGATGCTCTACTTTAGAAATTAATCAATGTTTCAATTTTATTAATTTAATAATTATATGATGTTCATCCTAAATATTTATTTCAAGAAACAAAAGTAAATTCCTTTCAAACTGTTGGTGTCAAAGTACTTTGTTATGAGCTAGAAGTCTGTAATTGAATGAATGTCCCTTATTCTTATCATAACAGACCAAGGATGACTTTGAGTCATAAAGGTTCTGGGCGCAGACTTGACACCTTTATTGTAGCAATTGGGCTGTCTTATTACAGAGAGAGAGAGTTAGCACATACCTTTAAAAAGGATCACCAGCTGAACAAGAGTACTCACCTGCTGTTGTCCTTGTAATCGCTGTTGAAGTTGAAGTCTAAGTTGGTTGGGTGCTGCTGGAGGTCTGTTTAGAGTCTGCCTGGTCTGCATGCCCATGCCAGGTGAAAAAGCACCTCGAGGAGGTGTTACTTGAACAGGCATAGTCCCCAGTGAAGGTTTCTGCCTGACCATGCCTTGGAAAGGGCCAGAGAGATTGGCAGTAGGCGAAGGAGAAGAATAAGGCTGGGAATAAAGGTTGGGTCTTTCTTCCATCATCAACGGTGGTGTTGCTTGTTGTGGTGGAAATCTCTCTGATAATACATCTAATCCACCTCCCTGTTGGAAAATAAGCCAGAACATTTTACAAATAAATTGCTGGCAATAAATGACATGCTTCTCTATATGATTTTGGATCTGAGAGCATGTTATCTCTAGAAAGTTTCATAATAATATATTCATGCTGAATTCATGAAGCTCTCCAGAAGTTTGCTACTTAAAGGAATCACTTATAAAAGTTACTTCTGAAATGGAGTAATAGATTAACGGAGATGTTTAAAATCTCAGTAAAGAGATGAAAATATAGTTAAAATAAGGGCCTTACATCAATGAAATAAAGCTAAACGGTTTAAAAAGAACCTCACTGCAAAGTCTAAGAATCAACAAATGTTACATTTAATGGGTTACCATGAGAAGTAGATTCCTAAAGGAGGGATTAATTTTTCTATCTCAAATACAGAATTCATGCTTTTATCTCATTTGAAAAAAAATTCATAGCTGACCTAACAGAATGCAATAGTTAAACTTTTTGACTATTACTCATTGTAAGAAATGCAATGTAAATTGTGACCTATTGTGTGTGTGTGTGTGTGTGTGTGTGTAACTGAAAACAGAGTTTCATGAAACATAACTTCCCCTTTTTCTGCATTCTGATACTCTGTATTCTACATTGTTCTACTCCATTAAAAAAATACTGATGGCGGCCTCTAGAGTGAATCACAGGAACCCTGAGGATGAACTGACCCTTTTATTCACTATTCCACATCGCGTTGCAGACCTATCAGAGGGAGCCATGTGATAATTGTGGCCACCAGCTGACCCCACAGCCACCTTCTGCCCCCCTTGGACCCACCCAAGAATTTCTGAGCCTTCTTTATGAGAGAAGGAGGAGCTTTAAGATGGCGGAGGAGTAAGACGCAGAGATCACCTTCCTCCCCACAAATACATCAGAAATACATCTACATGTGGAATAACTCCTACAGAACACCTACTGAACGCAGAAGACCTCAGACCTCCCAAAAGGCAAGAAACTCCCCACGTACCTGGGTAGGGCAAAAGAAAAAAGAAAAAACAGAGACAAAGAATAGGGACGGGACCTGCACCAGTGGGAGGGAGCTGTGAAGGAGGAAAGGTTTCCACACACTAGGAAGGCCCTTCGCGGGCGGAGACTGCGGGTGGCGGAGAGGGGGAGCTTCGGTGCCGCGGAGGAGAACACAGTAACAGGGGTGCGGAAGGCAAAGCGGAGAGATTCCCGCACAGAGGATCGGTGCCGACCAGCACTCACCAGCCCGAGAGGCTTGTCTGCTCACCCGCCGGGGTGGGCGGGGGCTGGGAGCTGAGGCTCGGGCTTCAGTCGGATCGCAGGGAAAGGACTGGGGTTGGCTGCGTGAACACAGCCTTAAGGGACTAATGCGCCACAGCTAGAAGGGAGGGAGTCCTGGAGAAAGGCTGGAGCTGCAGAAGAGACAAGAGACTTTTTCTTGCCTCTGTTTCCTGGTGCGTGAGGAGAGGGGATTAAAAGCGCCGCTTAATGGAGCTCCAGAGAGAGGTGCGAGCCGCGGCTATGAGTGTGGAGACCAGAAACGGGCAGGAGACGCTAAGGCTGCTGCTGTGGCCACCAAGAAGCCTGTGTGCGAGCACAGGTCACTCTCCACACCTCCCTTCCCGGGAGCTTGTGCAGCCCGCCACTGCCAGGGTCCTGTGATCCAGGGACAACTTCCCCAGGAGAACACACGGCGTACCTCAGGCTGGTGCAAAGTCACGCCAGCCTCTGCCATCGCAGGCTAGCCCCGCAGTCCGTGCCCCTCCCTCCCCCCAGCCTGAGTGAGCCAGAGCCCCCGAATTAGCTGTTCCTTTAACCCCGTCCTGTCTGAGCGAAGAAGAGACACCCTCAGGCGACCTACACGCGGAGGCGGGTCCAAATCCAAAGCTGAACTCCGGGAGCTGGGCGAAAAAAGAAGAGAAAGGGAAATCTCTCCCAGCAGCCTCACAGGCAGCGGATTAAATCTCCACAATCAACTTGATGTACCCTGCATCTGTGGAATACCTGAATAGACAACGAATCATCCCAAAGTTGAGGCGGTGGACTTTCGGAGCAACGATATATATATATTTTTCCTTTATCTCTTTTTGTGAGTGTGTATGTGTATGCTTCTTTGTGTGATTTTGTCTGTATAGCTTTGCTTTTACCATTTGTCCTAGAGTTCTGTCTGTCCTTTTTTTTTAATTACTTAAAAATATTTTTTTCTTAATTATTTTTAATTTCAATAATTTTAATTTTATCTTCTTCTTTCTTTCTTTTCTCTCTTTCATTCCGAGCTGTGTGGAGGACAGGCTCTTGGTGCTCCAGCCAGGCGTCAGGGCTGTGCCACTGAGGTGGGAGAGCCAAGTTCAGGACACTGGTCCACCAGAGACCTCCCAGCTCCATATAATATCAAACGGCGAAAATCTCCCAGAGATCTCCCTCTCAACGCTAAGACCCAGCTCCACTCAACGACCAGCAAGCTACAGTGCTGGACATCCTATGCCAAACAACTAGCAACACAGGAACACAACCCCATCCATTAGCATCGAGGCTGCCTAAAATCATAATAAGGCCACAGACACCCCAAAACACACCACCAGACGTGGACCTGCCCACCAGAAAGACAAGATCCAGCCTCATCCACCAGAACACAGGCACTTGTCCCCTCCATCAGGAAGCCTACACAACCCACTGAACCAACCTTAGCCACTGGGGACAGACACCAAAAACAATGGAAACTACGAACCTGCAGGCTGCGAAAAGGAGAACCCAAACACAGTAAGTTAAGCAAAATGAGAAGACAGAGAAACACAGCAGATGAAGAAGCAAGGCAAAAACCCACCAGACCTAACAAATGAAGAGGAAATAGGCAGTCTACCTGAAAAATAATTCAGAATAATGATAGTAAAGATGATCCAAAATCTTGGAAATAGAATGGAGAAAATACAAGAAACGTTTAACAAGGACCTAGAAGAACTAAAAAGCAAACAAACAGAGATGAAAACACAATAAATGAAATTAAAAATTCTCTAGAAGGGATCAATAGCAGAATAACTGAGGCAGAAGAACAGATAAGTGACTTGGAAGATAAAATGGTGGAAATAACTACTGCAGAGCAGAATAAGGAAAAAAGAATGAAAAGAATTGAGGACAGTCTCAGAGACCTCTGGGACAACATTAAACGCACCAACATTCAAATTATAGGGGTCCCAGAAGAAGAAGAGAAAAAGAAAGGGACTGAGAAAATATTTGAAGAGATTATAGGTGAAAAGTTCCCTAACATGAGAAAGGAAATAGTTAATCCAGTCCAGGAAGCACAGAGAGTCCCATACAGGATAAATCCAAGGAGAAACACACCAAGACACATAATAATCAAACTATCAAAAATTAAATACAAAGAACAAATATTAAAAGCAGCAAGGGAAAAACAACATGTAACACATAAGGGAATCCCCAAAAGGTTAACAGCTGATATTTCAGCAGAAACTCTGCAAGCCAGAAGGGAGTGGCAGGACGTATTTAAAGTGATGAAAGAGAAAAACCTACAACCAAGATTACTCTACCCAGCAAGCATCTCATTCAGATTTGACGGAGAAATTAAAAGCTTTACAGACAAGCAAAAGCTAAGAGAATTCAGCACCACCAAACCAGCTTTACAACAAATGCTAAAGGAACTTCTCTAGGCAGGAAACAAAAGAGAAGGAAAAGACCTACAATAATAAACCCAAAACAATTAAGAAAATGGTAATAGGAACATACATATCAATAATTACCTTAAATATAAATGGATTAAATGCTCCAACCAAAAGACATAGACTGGTTGAATGGGTACAAAAGCAAGACCCGTATATATGCTGTATGCAAGAGACCCACTTCACATAAAGGCTGAAAGTGAGGGGATGGAAAAAGATATTCCATGCAAATGGAAATCAAAAGAAAGCTGGAGTAGCAATTCTCATATCAGACAAAATCGACTTTAAAACAAAGACTATTACACGAGACAAAGAAGGACACTACATAATGATCAAGGGATCAATCCAAGAAGAAGATATAACAATTATAAACATTTATTCACCCAACATAGGAGTACCTCAATACATAAGGCAAATACTAACAGCCATAAAAGGGGAAATCGACAGTAACACAATCATAGTAGGGGACTTTACCACCTCACTTTCACCAATGAACAGATCATCCAAAATGAAAATAAATAAGGAAGCACAAGCTTTAAATGATACATTAAACAAGATGGACTTAATTAATATTTATAGGACATTCCATCCAAAAACAACAAAATACACATTCTTCTCAAGTACTCATGGAACATTCTCCAGGATAGATCATATCTTGGGTCACAAATCAACCCTTGGTAAATTTAAGAAAATTGAGATCGTATCAAGTATCTTTTCCGACCACAACGCTATGAGACTAGATATCAATTACAGGAAAAAACCTGTAAGAAATACAAACACAGGGAGGTTAAACAACACACTACTTAATAACCAAGAGATCACTGAAGAAATCAAAAAGGAAATCAAAAAATACCTAGAAACAAATGACAATGAAAACACAATGACCCAAAACCTATGGGATGCAGCAAAAGCAGTTCTAAGAGGGAAGTTTATAGCTATACAAGGCTACCTTAAGAAACAAGAAACATCTCAAATAAACAACCTAACCTTACACCTCAAGCAATTAGAGACAAAAGAACAAAAAATCCCCAAAGTTAGCCGAAGGAAAGAAATCATAAAGATCAGATCAGAAATAAATGAAGGAAACGATGGCAAAGATCAATAAAACTAAAAGCTGGTTGTTTGAGAAGATAAACAAAATTGATAAATCATTAGCCAGACGTATCAAGAAAAAAAGGGAGAAGACTCAAATAAATAGAATTAGAAATGAAAAAGGAGAAGTAACAACTGACACTGCAGAAATACAAAGGATCATGAGAGATTACTACAAGCAGCTATATGCCAATAAAATGGACAACCTGGAAGGAATGGACAAATTCTTAGAAATGCACAACCTTCCGAGACTGAACCAGGAAGAAATAGAAAATATAAACAGACCAATTACAAGCACTGAAATTGAAACTGTAATTAAAAATCTTCCAACAGGGGGCTTCCATGGTGGCGCAGTGGTTGGGGGTCCACCTGCTGATGCTGGGGACGCGGGTTCGTGCCCTGGTCTGGGAGGATCCTGCATGCCGTGAAGCGGCTGGGCCCATAAGCCATGGCCGCTGAGCCTGCGCGTCCGGAGCCTGTGCTCTGAAGCGGTAGAGGCCGCAGCGGTAGAGGCCACAGCGGTGAGAGGCCCGCGTAATGCAAAAAAAAAAAAAAAAAAAATTTTCCAACAAACAAAAGCCCAGGACAAGATGGCTGCACAGGCAAATTCTATCAAACATTTAGAGAAGAGCTAACACCTATCCTTTTCAAATTCTTCCAAAATACAGTAGAGGGAGGAATACTCCCAAACTCATTCTACGAGGCCACCATCACTCTGATACCAAAACCAGACAAAGATGTCACAAAGAAAGAAAACTACAGGCCAATATCACTGATGAACATAGATGCAAAAATCCTCAACAAAATACTAGCAAACAGAATCCAACAGCACATTAAAAGGATCATACATTATGATCAAGCAGGGTTTATCCCAGGAATGTAAGGATTCCTCAATATATGCAAATCAATCAACGTGATATACCATATTAACAAATTGAAGGAGAAAAACCACATGATCATCTCAATCGATGCAGAAAAAGCTTTCGACAAAATTCAACACCCATTTATGATAAAAACCCTGCAGAAAGTAGGCATAGAGGGAACTTTCCTCAACATAATAAAGGCCATATATGACAAACCCACAGCCAACATTGTCCTCAATGGTGAAAAACTGAAACCATATCCTCTAAAATCAGGAACAAGACAAGGTTGCCCACTCTCACCACTATTATTCAACATAGTTTTGGAAGTTTTAGCCACAGCAATCAGAGAAGAAAAAGAAATAAAAGAAATCCAAATTGGAAAAGAAGAAGTAAAGCTGTCACTGTTTGCAGATGACATGATACTATGCATAAAGAATCCTAAAGATGCTACCAGAAAACTACTAGAGCTAATCAATGAATTTGGTAAAGCAGCAGGATACAAAATTAATGCACAGAAATCTCTTGCATTCCTATACACTAATGATGAAAACTCTGAAAGTGAAATTAAGAAAACACTCCCACTTACCACTGCAACAAAAAGAATAAAATATCTAGGAATAAACCTACCTAAGGAGACAAAAGACCTGTATGCAGAAAATTATAAGACACTGATGAAAGAAATTAAAGATGATACAAATAGATGGAGAGATATACTGTGTTCTTGGATTGGAAGAATCAACATTGTGAAAATGACTCTACTACTCAAAGCAATCTACAGATTCAATGCAATCCCTATCAAGCTACCACTGGCATTTTTCACAGAACTAGAGCAAAAATTTTCACAATTTGTATGGCAACACAAAAGACCCTGAACAGCCAAAGCAATCCTGACAAAGAAAAACGGAGCTGGAGGAATTAGGCTCCCTGACATCAGACTATACTACAAAGCTACAGTAATCAAGACAGTAGGGTACTGGCATAAAAACAGAAATATAAATGAATGGAACAGGACAGAAAGCCCAGAGATAAACCCATGCACATATGGTCACCTTATCTTTGATAAAGGAGGCAAGAATATACAGTGGAGAAAAGACAGCCTCTTCAATAAGTGGTGCTGGGAAAACTGGACAGCTCCATGTAAAAGAATGAAATTAGAACACTCCCTAATACCATACACAAAAATAAACTCAAAACGGATTAAAGACCTAAATGTAAGGCCAGACAGCATCAAACTCTTAGAGGAAAACATAGGCAGAACACTCTTTGACATAAATCACAGCAAGATCCTTTTGACCCACCTCCTAGAGAAATGGAAATAAAAACAAAAATAAACAAATGGGACCTAATGAAACTTAAAAGCTCTTGCACAGCAAAGGAAACCATAAACAAGACGAAAAGACAACCCTCAGAATGGGAAAAAATATTTGCAAATGAAGCAACTGACAAAGGATTAATCTCCAAAATTTATAAGCAGCTCATGCAGCTCAATAACAAAAAACCAAACAACCCAATCCAAAAATGGGCAGAAAACCTAAACAGACATTTCTCCAAAGAAGATATACAGATTGCCAACAAACACATGAAAGAATGCTCAACATCATTAATCATTAGAGAAATGCAAATCAAAACTACAATGAGATTATCTCACACCGGTCAGAATGGCCATCATCAAAAAATCTACAAACAATAAATGCTGGAGAGGGTGTGGAGAAAGAAGGGAACCCTCTTGCACTGTTGGTGGGAATGTAAACTGATACAGCCACTATGGAGAACAGTATGGAAGTTCCTTAAAAAACTAAAAATGGAACTACCATACGACCCAGCAATCCCACTACTGGGCATATACCCTGAGAAAACCAGAATTCAAAAAGAGTCATGTACCACAATGTTCATTGCAGCTCTATTTACAATAGCCAGGACATGGAAGCAACCTAAGTGTCCATCAACAGATGAATGGATAAAGAAGATGTGGCACATATATACAATGGAATATTACTCAGCCATAAAAGGGAGTGAAACTGAGTTATTTGTAGTGAGGTGGATGGACCTAGAGAGTGAAGTAAGTCAGAAAGAGAAAAACAAATACCATATGCTAACACATATATATGGAATCTAAAAAAAAAAAAGAAAATGGTCAGAAGACCCTATGGGCAAGACAGGAATAATGATGCAGACCTACTAGAGAATGGACTTGAGGATACGGGGAGGGAGTCGGGTAACGTGGGACAAAGTGAGAGAGTGGTATGGACATATATACACTACCAAACGTAAAATAGATAGCTAGTGGGAAGCAGCCGCATAGCACAGGGAGATCAGCTCAGTGCTTTGTGACCACCTAGAAGGGTGGGATAGGGAGGGTGGAAGGGAGGGAAATGCAAGAGGGAAGAAATATGGGGTCATTTGTATATGTATAACTGATTCACTTTGTTATAAAGCAGAAACTGACACACCATTGTAAAGCAATTATACTCTAATAAAGATGTTAAAAAATATATATACTGGTTATGATGCACTAAAGTGATCTTTTAACTACAAAGTCTCAAAAACGCTAACCCGGAAGTTGGAATGTCATGGAACATATAGGTTGAAGTGTAGCATGAATGGAGGACAAATTAAGTCCTAAAATAAGAAATGATGTTATAAAATATGGATTTTATTCTAGGGGGAGCTTGTAAGATTATGTTCCATAGTAAAAGGCTAAAACTCTCTAATTCTAATTATTATGATATTTTTGTTTAAAAAGCCCATTATTTAACTATTATATATTTTGATAACTTTCACAAGGGTAAATTATAAAACAGCTAAAACACAGTGAGGGTAATATGGAAAAGTCTTGCTTAAAAATAATTTTCTAGCTTTCAGGGCTCCATCATTTAAATAATGTCAACTTTAGTAAATACCTGAACAAGTTTGTCAATTCCCAGAGCTCTGTCTAGTTCAGCTAGCTCAGTTTCATCTTTGCCACTGAGGAAGGATACCAGCTGTTCAAGAAGAGCCTTCTCATCATTTCTTCCTTCGACTGTTGTTGGTGGACAGAGAAGCTCATCTAACTGTGAACTAATGCACTGGCTGCAGAATCAAAAGATAAGAAAGTTTAAGACTGATATAGCAAGTAAGTACTCAACCTTAGGAATGCAAATACACACACACACACACACACACACACACACATATATGCAAATGTAGTTCTAGGAAATTCTCTGTTGAAATGCTTTTTTAACCAATTCTTATGCAATGAAAATTTCTATACTTAATGGGCAGAAATTTATGAATGTTTGGTATGTAGCTTGAATATATTTTTCATTATTTTGTCAATCAATGAATTTTGTTTCCATATTCTTCATGTTAGCTTACAGAAATAGCCTGAAAAATTAACCAAACATAGTTAAGAGAAAATAATTTTTAACAGAAGTAAAAAATAAAAATCAACCAAAAACTCAGAAAAAAATCATTTAGTCTATATCAAGATTTATACTATTTATTCTATGGGTGCCATTAATTATTGATAATTGAACCATAATCAAAACAGTACATATTATATTACTTAACTTTCAAGGATGATCAAATTATATTGACAACATGACATGATTATCATTTACAAAGGAAATCAAACTAGAAAAATGAAACATGCTCAGTGTTAAGCAATAAATTGTTGATTACATGTAGTCTAATCCAAACTGATACCAACTGATGCATAAAACTTAGAAATACATAGAAGATAATACTAGTACTAATACTACTTGTATAATAATATAATTATAAGGATTCTTCTTTTGGGAAGGTAAATGGGACTACAGTTCACAGTTAAGGCTCCACACTCAATATTACCTACTCATCCTTTGGTTGCTATATATGAGATACACTCTATGTGTTGGAATGGGGCTACCTGTGTGGATTAAGAAATTAAATTCCAATTAAGATGGGACACTGAGTAGAGGTGGAAAGTACCTTCCCTTCTTATCCACTCTTGCTCCAAATAAAGAGAAAAGCTGGACAAAATAAAGAGCAACATAGTTGTTGCGCTGAGGCCAATTCATCCACAGGTCCCAGGAATTTTATGGTAATCAATCAAAGAAAAGTAAGAGATGAAAAATAAAACAACAGCTGCATACTATATCAGCCTCCTGATAATTACAATGTACACTAGCCTTGCAGTCATGCAGTAAATAAATGTTTGATTCGGTGTCCTCCTCCATCCTTTTCTTTTCATTAAACCTTCACTTCTATTAATATCTCACAAAATACCAATACAGACTGGAATCTAGTTTGGGAAAAGTAGTTCTTTGCTGTAGAAGTTGGTATCTGACACTTCATAATATACAAAATGTATTACTCACTCCTCTGGCTTATTCTGATTTACAGCTGTCACTGTATTATTTGTCCATGGAACCTGATCACCACTTCCTGGTTGTCCAAACTGGTTATCAATTGCTTCCAATTCCAGCTCAGGTAATCCTGGTTAAAGAAGAAAAGGTAAGAAGTCAGGACATATTACAATGGAAGATAAGATGATAATATTTTTAAGAAGTAATATATTGTACGGTAGAGTGAGATTTCCCCTATAAAATACTACCTCAGTGATACAAAAGTCACTTATCCAGAAACTTAAATTATCTAGAATGTGACCACATAATAAGTAAATGAGAAAGTGAGAAAAGGTCTCTGAATCAAAGGAAGTCCGATGTTAAAAGTTTTTATATATTACCATAAGAGAATCACTTAGGACTTTGTCTGAAATTATTTATTTTAAAGACAATCATAACAATTTGGTTGACTGCTTATTCAGTCTACACCATATTAGAATATGCTATAAGTAGGGGCAGTGTTACTGTCATAAAGTGAGAGCCGCAAGTAAAAGATAAAATATGTTCTATAAAAGGCAGGAACAGAAACTAAAGGGCACTGCAGTCTGGGGACAAAACTCTACAGTTGTTAACTGAGAATATAGCTGTACAATAACAGTATAATTAATTGATGTCTATAATGATGAATGAAAAAAGGGGTTGAATTATGTCTTGTAATAGAAGAAAATAGTTTGTGCACTTTAGAACGTTTTTGTGTGGGCAATGGTTTTGAAAGGTTTATTTCTGTACTATTTATAGTAGGAAAGAACTGTAAATAACCTAAATACCAGAAATTTGCTGATTGATTAATGAATTATGGTATAGATATTTACAACATGCTGATAAATGAAAAATAAAAAAAGTATAATCTAAGACATTATGTTCAGGATGATTCTGTTTTTATAAGCTATTTCATATATATTAATAGAAAAAATGCTCGTAGGCTATATATCCTTGGTAGATTTTAGGTTGTGAGATTAAGGATTACTTTATTTTCTTTTAGTGTTTCTCATGGTTATTTGTAATCTCTAAAGAGAACAAAATTCATATGTTGAAGCCTTAACCTCTAGTACTTCAGAATATGACTGTATTTGGGGACAGGGCTTTGAGTGAAGTGACTAAGTTAAAATAGAGTCGTTAGGGTGGGCTCTAATTTAATATGACTGGTGTTCTTAAAAGAAGAGGTGGTTAGGACACAGACAACACAGACAGAGGGACAGCCATGAGGACATAGTAAGAAGGAAGCCATCTGCAAGCTAGTGAGAGAGGCCTCAGAAGACACCAAACCTGCTAACCCCCTAACCTTGGACTTCAAGCCTTCAGATTGTGAGAAAATAAATTTCTGGCAATAAAATACCACTGGTCTGTGGTATTTTATTATTATGGCAGCCCTAGCAAACTAAAAACAAAAACTAAGAAAGCCTTGGTGGCTTAAGAAAAAACAGAATTAGGTAGAATTCTTCATTCTAATGAATGGAGAATAAGTAGATTTAAGGATGCTCCCCAAATTTATTTAATGCTGGATACTGATCATTATTAACCACACAAAACATGTTAGGCTCACTTTTATGTGAAATATACTCAATATTTAGTATGAATGAAACATAGGAGTCCATATAAAAGCACATTCACTTCTACATGCAAAGAATTATAGCCTGCAATTAAACTTTCTTCTTTATCATGACAAATGATAGAGAAATCAAATTCTAAAAGGATTCTGGGGGAAAAAAAGCAAAAAACAAAGCAAACAAAAAACACCAAACAACAACAATAAATGGTGATAGGAAAGTAATCCCTTAATTCCTCTCATTACTTCAGTCAGGAAGTTGGTCAAAGATTATCTAAAGCTGTCTCATTGCTCTGCTGCACACATTAATTTTTCAATCTTATTCCATTTTAGAAATCTAACCTAAACAAAATAATTATATTTAAGAGTCAAAGAAAACTTACATGGCTGTCTACCATCAATACTTAGTATTACAGGATAGTTTATTTGACTCAGTAATAGGACACAGTATCTCATTTTAGTAGTCTTGATGGGAAAAAAGGTTAAGAAAACAAGTTGGATAAAATATTTTCAAAATAAAGATTCACGTGCTAAATTTGGTGAAAAGGGGGGGAAAATCCAAAGAAATCAATCACTGATTCAATTAAAAGTTTTGTTTGCATAGGCTGTATGCTTAAAAGAAGTTGGTTTTTATTCTAAAAGTCACTTCAACCTTTTAGGACTTCCTTTAGAAACTTACTTACGTAAAAAGAACTCGAGGATTTGCTGCAATGTTTTACAAAATACACACTTTATCTCTCTTTGTCCAGGGAATAAACCTACTATTTTTGGTCTTGTTTGTGTCTCTATTGCAAACATGAGTAAGTATGTATATATGTTACACAAGACAGGCATAGTAATTTTTAAAGGGACGCATTACTGCATTTACTAGTCTCTGTTGGAGAGAGGCAGCTGAAGCAGGGGTAGGAAACAAGCTCTTAGCGATTCCTGATCAAGCTATTAATGGTTTTGCTTTTTTTTAATCATCTGAGCAAAGGGCTCAACATCATATTTTCTCCATTTTAAACATGGTTAAAAGAAAACTTTATATCCCTGTGAGCCACAGCGATTCCAGCTTAAAAGAGCTTATATTATTAAAAAATTTAAAAACTTCTGCACACAAAGTAGAAAGCATTGTCTAATCAAGAGAGTGGCTTTTGCACACTTTACTCCACTAAGAGTTGATTCAGCATCTAGTGATTGTGATGTTCACAGTTAATTTTCTTCAGCTGTTGGTAAAGAGATTTCTGGTTCAGTTTTGTGTTGCATTTGGCTGTTAACTACTCACAGCAGTTACAATGTTTTATTTGACTAATTTCTCTACTATACAAAAAGAACTATAAATCAATAAGATGAAAACTGAATAGCCCAATAGATATATGGTCAGAGAATATAAACAGGTCACATGAAATCACTGAAAATTGATCAACCTAATTCACAATAAAAAAAATACAGATTAAAACTACATTGAGATACTTAAAAAAACACATCAAATTGGCAAAGATGAGAAAATGCATAATTCATCTTATTAGAAAGGACGTGTGGAAAGAGGAACATTATCAGTTAGAGTGTAAACTGGCATAAGAAAGGCCATTTGGCAAAATCTGTCTACCCTTTGACCCAGCAATTCTGTTCAGAATTTATATTTCAGATATACTCTCAAATGTGGTCAACTATCTCTACATAAGATTATTCATTTTAGTTTTGTACTGGCAAAAGATGCCTACCGATAGCCACAACACACTAAACACAACCTCAGAAACAGGGAACTAAAAATGGAGTTTTGAAGTACTGAAAATGTTTTATGTGAAACAATTATTTTTAGTTATGAACACTATTAATGTACTACAGATTAATAAGATTTTAAAAATTATCATCTCAGAATATGTTCATAGAACATAAAAACAAGCACCTCAGTAGGTCATTCCTTACTTCAGTGATGTTGCCAATGTTCAAATATTTTTGAAGTTCTTCTAGAACTGTCTTAACCAGTATACAAGTCCTTCAAGAAAATACTTCTCCTTATAACTACATCTAATTTTGGTTCTGATGTTTTAAAAAGTATTATTCTTTTCAGATCAACAAATTTGGCTCCAAATAACTTCACAAAACTTCAAAAGTCAAATCCACCCTCAAGGGATAGAAATTTAAAGATGGTAAAAAGGACATAGTAGAGGTTCTGAAGGTACTGCCAAGAAAGCACATTCTGTATATGTTGATCAACATCGTCCTAAGGTGTCTCTTGATGTGCTCTTGTAGTACATTTCTAACAAAATTATTTAAATCACTTGGTCACACAGTATGGTTGTGTGTGTGCATATACACAATGTGTTTTGAAACCAGGCAGACTGAAATTTAAATCCTGGTTCTGCATATACTAACTGGATAACTTTGGGCAAGTTTTTGTTTGTGTGTTTTCTTTTCTTTCTCTGGAACTTATGACCTTAGTTTCCTCATATGTAAATAGACCTAAGGAAAATTTCTGGTTCAGTGTGAAATATATCATCTATATTTTATTTGATGTGTAAAATTATCACTGAAACAAAAGTAAAAGGGGAAAACAAATCTACAGCTGAAGGAGAGGCAAAAGAAGCAGCATGGCAGCTGACTAGAACAATGAAGAATTTCTGAAAGATAAAACAGATGGAAAGATAAAACTGATGGTGAAATTGACCTAAACTAAAAACCTTACATCAGGACAAAGAGGAGATTTTCCAAAAAGGGGGTTTTTCTCAGAAGAACACTAGAACAACTCCAGGTTCAGTGGTCATTCGAGCGTGTAAAGGAACAGGCCATGGGTGATTGCTGGGATAATTAAAGGACAACTGAACAGCTGCCACCAGGCACTGCTCTGAATGCAGCTGACTCTGGCGTCTGCCCATGGGATTAAAGTGGTGAGTACATGACTCAGTGTGGGAGTTCTGCCCAGGGAATCTCCCAAAGTGGGTGTGAGGGCTGCCACGAGGGATTTCCCCATCACCAACCCCCACTCCTTCACAACGACAACTAAGAATCAGGGCCTCTATAATCAGAACCTACATTCACTGCCAGAGCAAAAGGCCTCTCACTTTAGCTAAAGAAACACTCTAGCTACCAAGATGTTTCATTCTAGGTCTTTTTCAGTATATATGGACAGACAGCCCTGATTTACCAAACATTCAAGAAAAGTCAACAGCAGAAAAGAAAGATAGCAAATTTGACAAAGAGAGAAAGAAACTTTGAAGGAAAAAGGGTTGTTACAGAAAATAGATGAGCCCTAAAGTAATATGCTAAATTTATCATCACATAGATTTAAAAGTCTATCATATACATAAATGGTAATAGACTTCTATGAAAAAAATTTCTAAAAACGTGATCGCCACAATTGTAAGAACTCAATAGATTGACTGAAGAGCAGAATGGATATAGTTGAAGATTCAGTTTTGATCCAGAAAATCTGGCCCAGACTCTCTCAGAATACAGTGCAAAGTATGACAGAAAAGATAAGTGACATGGCAGATAGATCCAGAAGTTCTAATAGGTATATCTCAGGTGGTGAAATACTATGATAATTAAACTGTCCTATGTGAGACCTTTGGGCACAAGGTCAAGACATGGAATCAGCTACTGGATAATGGACTCTGGCTCTAGCGAAAGGTAGTGGTGGGCGGTGTAGATGCTAGAGGGGGCAGAGAATCAGAGGCAGTTCTCTTCCCTTTATAAGCTATCATATTTTTGTCCTCATCTTTTTTTCTTTCTTTTTTCTTCTCTAGTCTTTTGTTATCTTTTTCTTTCTCCTGCCCAACTTGTTTCCTTAGCCTTATGCCTCTTGAAACCTTTTTTCTTGTCGGTATGGAAACTTTGTAAACACTGTCTGCAGCTATCACCCTCCCCTCATTTACCTCAATTTCTTCCCCTCTATGCTTCTGGCCTTCAGCAATACTACAGCACAGGGTTTAACAGATTCTGGCCTATTTACAAACTTTTATACATGGAGCTGTATTCAGGGGAGGAAATCTCAAGAAAGAAAAAAGAGCTATTTGCCTCAAGACAGATTATGAATGAAAAACACTCTACTTTCACAGACTTGTAGAGCTAGAAGACACCTTTTTTTTTTTAATTAATTAATTTATTTATTTATTTTTGGCTGCATTGGGTCTTGCTGCACACGACCTTCTCTAGTTGCAGCGAACAGGGACTACTCTTCCTAGAGGTGTGCAGGCTTCTCACTGTGGTGGCTCTCGTGTTGTGGAGCACAGGCTCTAGGTGCACAGGCTTCAGTAGTTGTGGCACACAGGCTCAGTAGTTGTGGCTCGTGGGCTCGAGAGCACAGGCTCAGTAGTTGTGGAGCATGAGCTTAGTAGCTCTGTGGCATGTGGGATCTTCCCAGACCAGGGCTTGACCTATGTCCCCTGCACTGGCAGGTGGATTCTTAACCACTGCACCACCAGGTAAGTCCCCCTTCTATTTTTATTAACTTTAATTTTCATCAAATTAACACATATACATAAATTTAAAAGTCAGGACCAAAAGGCCTATTAATGAATAAAAGCAGTTTCCTGTCTTGCCCCTTCTGATCCTTTAACTATTTCCCTTTCAACAGAGGCAACCATCCACAACTTGTGTAGCTGTTTTCTTTAGCATTTGCCTAATTATTTCTAAAATATCTCCATTTTAGATTTCTGACTCCCCATCATGATAGATGGGGTTTTAGTTCTCTCACATCACCTCTCTTATTACCTCCTGTGCCCTCAATTCCCTAACAGAGATCACAGTTCTTTATAAAATAAAAAGTTAATATTTAGATTCTTACGACTACACAAATATTACTCACTGCTAAGTCATGTCATGTACTATGTTCAAACATCCTTTCTTATATCATGATTTCTTTTCGCTGGAGTTAACAATTATTTTTTTTCATTTTCCTGCTTTTCTAGGAGAATTTTTTGGATGCTTCAACATTTTTGACATAAATCTATCATTAATATTTCCTATAAACTCAAAGAGATAAATTTAATTTCTCCCTTGGAGGCCACCTTTCCAGAGGACTCAGGCCCCCTGCTCCAATCAACACTGCTTGTTCTCTAATCTTGCTGATCATTCCTGGACTTCCCTTCAGTTCCTCTGTTTCCCCTGGACCCTGTTTTTCTTTTTTGGTTTTCTCCCTGTTCGCTGAAGTATATCTTCTAGGACCTGTCAAACAAATAAAAAAAGAGTATGCCAAGGAAGTATACAATGAGTGTATGGATTAAAAAATTTTTGAAAAGATATTTCATCCATGAATAACATGGGAAGAAAAAAAGGGACAAAAAGCAAGAAAGAATTTTTGGAAATTAGATATCCAAAATTTTTTAATTGCAAGAGAAATATCAGAAAATAAAGCTGGGAAAAGCTGTCAGAAAGAACAAAAAGACCAAAAGACGTATAGAAAGCAGGGAAGAAAAAGTTAAGATCGATCTTGTTTTGTTTGCTCTCTTTCAAGTTACAGACTTCCTTCAAAGTCCTGATTATCTTTGGCTGTGTCTATTCTAAACAGACACAGTGTTCTAAAACACTGACTGCTTAGGCTCAGTGTGAGGCTTGTGTCTGCTGGTAGCCTTCACTGTTGGATGCTTAGATGGTAGCATGACCTTTGCATTTTAGGGATTTCCCCATACATACCAATATCCAGACATCTTCTTTCTGGCCATTTGGTATCTCCTGAGATAACCCCTCCAGTCTCCCACATTGGAAGGGGAAGGACAAGGATGAAACCAATCAATATGCAGACTTTCACTTTATCTACTCTTAGCCTTACACCTCATTGCTTCCCAACTGTGCCGGATATCCCAGAGTCTGGAATCTCTATTTCAATTAGAAGACTTCTGAAGTTGTTTCATCTAATTCTTATTTTGCAGATAAAGAGAATGATACTCAGAAAATTCATGTGCTTAAGGTATTACCATTAATAAACGGGAAATATGAGACTTGAACCTAGGCTCCTGCTCTCATCTAGTGTTCTGGTCAGCTGAAAAACTGTTTCCAAAAATGTCAGAGATGACTTGAGATTTTTCTTTCCAGATGTCTGGAATCTTGGTAAGCTTTTGGGAATTGTGTCATGCCAGCTAAAAGCTGTAGTCAGACTGAAATAAACAAGGCCCACATCTGGTCCCATTAGAAGAGGGACAGGCAAATTTTGAAAGTGAGCTGGTTAGTTTCCTTTACTTTCAAGGTCACACAATGGAATTATCACCACTATTTTTTTCAACTTCAAAATTTGATGGGTGAAAACTATCTTCATGAATTGGAAGTATACTATTCAAAGTGTCTCTTAAGTAGGAGAATGCTACCATGGGCTAGAGGAGTCATGACCTATTTCAACATAAATGTCTCCTAAACAGTGGCCCATGAAAAACTCATTCTGTGGGGTAACATGTATTACTTGAGAAAAGGAATTCCATAATTAAGAAAAGTTTGGAAAATGCTGGATTAAAGAAATCTTTAAATTTAACTTGTAAGGCTAAAAGGATGTATTGTACAACATGGGGAATATAGTCAATATTCTGTAATAATTGTAAATGGAGTGTAAACTTTAAAAATTGTATAAAATTTTGTTTTAAATTAAAAAACAATAAACTGGCACAAACATAAAGCAAAACAATTTTTAAAATACATAAACTAGTTCATCTAACACAGGACTTCCTAAAACCTTTAATATGCACTATGGAATTTTAATAGAGGAATGGTGTATATGTCACGTAGCATTTGCCCAGTGTATGTTAGCACAAAATCCTTTTTTTCATAGGACTAGTGTTCAAGGAATACACTTTGGGAAACATAATCTGATCCAATATTATATTTCTGAAAGTCCTACTGTGGAATGCTTTGGGTAAGAACACAAAATTGCTCTCCTTAACATTAACTGCTCACCTTAACATCAATTACAAAAAAGTAGAGGTTATACTGTAACTTAAAATAGACATGATGAGTGAAGTTCATATGTCTGAAAGTAACTGTGTATTACTAATAGTGGCACTAATGAAAAGATATTTCACTCTCAACCAACAAAAGGTCTGTGCAATAATGATGAGAGACAAAGCACTAATCCATATTATCATTAAACATTTAAAATGAAGTTCTGTCCCCAACACATACTATTCAGCCTGGAAGTGGGTCTGGCAGTGGTGGTCTGAAGTGCAGCTGGCAGGATCTCCGATTTGATGGCTACAGTGGTGACTGCACCATCCATCCTCTCTGTCTCACATAAGCCTGGCAACTGTGCTGCCTTCTCCAGCGTGGGTAGTAACTGATCAAACTGGTCAAGGTCAGCTGTAAACTAAGAATGGAAACCAAAGTTAGAGGAAATATATTCTACACTTTCACCTGAAACAATGTAGAAAACAAGTTGTTCCTTTAAACTATATGAATTGAGTGTGACTATGAGAGAATGAAGAAAGAAGAATTAGAAAGATTGGGGTCTCACTGAAATAACAGGACCTAACACTGGAACAAAATGTGGACGCTTATGATATTAATATACTACAGGATATAAGATAACATACACATAGTGCTTATCTACTATATCTCTGTATAAAATGTATGCACTGGAAAAAGACTGAACTGGAAAGAAATATCGAGAGTACTGTGTTACGACGATAGCACCATGGGTGATTATCTTCTGTCATATTTTTCAAAATTTTATAAAATGGCTTACTTTATGATGGTGCAAAACATACACTGTTTTTTAAAATAATTTTTAAAAGTTTGGGAAAGTTTTTAATAAATATTAGCTTGAAAGATCCCAGAAAGGTCACTTCCCACTTAAGTACTTACTAGAATAAGAAACATATCTTCTAGCATAGGTAGGGAGTTCCTACATCTGTCTGTGGCTATGCACAGGAGAAAACTGACCTTTATTTCACAGTATTATTCCACTATGGTTACCTTAAGATAATTCATCAACATAAAATGTCTACTTGTTTGGGTTTCATTATTTACTTCAACAAAAATTTCTTTCTAGATTGTGTAACAGAATTACATGTATTTTTTTTTTTAAAGTGTGGCTTCTTTCACTTAACGTTACATTTCTGAAGTTTAGACACCTTGTCGCAAGTAGCAATAGATCACTTTGTTTTCGTTGCTGAATAGTATCTCATTGTATGAATATGCTACAATATATTTATCAACTCTACTGTAATGGATTTGGGAGTTTTTCTGGGTTTTGGCTAATACAAGTTAAACTACTATGACTATTTTTGAACATGTCTTTTGTGGCACATGCAAAAAGTACTAACAATAAAGGAAAAAACTGACAAATTGGACTATGTTAAAATGAAGAACTTCACTCCAACAAAAAGCACCATTAAGAGAAAGAAAAGGCAAGGCACAACATAGAGAAGATATCCGCAAATATATAAACAATAAAGGACTCACCCAAAATGCATAAAGAACTCTTACAGGTCAATAGGAAAAATATAACATATTGGGAAAATGGGCAAAACACCTGAACAGGCTATTTACAAAAGAAGAAATCCAAATGACCAATAAATGTTTACCAGGGAAAGGCAAATTAAAACTATGAAATATCACTACACAGACCCCAGAACAGCTAAAATTTAAAAGACTGACAACAGCAAGTATTAACAAGGATATGGAACAACTAAAAGGAATTCTCACACACTAGGAAAACTGGCATTATCTACTAAAGATGAACACATACATATTTTACGATCTTGCAATTCCACTCCCAGGTATAAACTCAGCAGAAATACATGTACATGTGCACTAAAACAGATGTGCCAAGATTGTACACAATGGTATTTTCTTATAAAGCTGTTACTTTTAAAGTTAATTTTAAAGCATGAGAGTTTTAACATAGTTATTATTTAAAGCTGTTTTTCAGCTGAGAAACACAGCACTAGTTTAGTTGTACCAAGAGACAGCCTTCTCAAAGAGCACACACGTAAAGAAATAACCCAAATAGTGTTATAGTAAAGAGAGACAATACAGAGCACTATGAGAGTGGAGAGGAAGGGAATGTTTAACTAAGGCTACTGGGGAAGGCTTTACAGAAATGATGTCTGAATTGTTTGTGAAGGATGAGTAGAAGTTCAGCAGACATAGAAAGGAGAGCAAGGCAGAAGATGCTTAGAAGAGACATGGCTTATCTCAGGAATGGCAAGGGCTTCCATGTGCCTAGAATGCAGTATGCCTGAGGGAAGAGAGAGACTTCTGTGAGATGAGGGCACAAAATAAAGCTGACTCAAGAAACTGTAGGACCTATACGTACTAAGTGTGAATCTTGTTTCACAATGAAGAGTCTTATTAATAAACTGCTTTGTGAATACATTTTCAGCTATTTCATGTATGTCTATATTCTGTCTAAATAATGTGTAAGCTCCTAGCAGGGAGGAACCACATTTTCTGTTTTTCTTAAATTCCTTCAGAGTCCACAGCAATTACTCAATAAATGAAGTTGCCTATTACTTTTCACTCCACGCTCTACCCCAGCCTAAACACAGAGGTTCCTGATCCATAACAATTTATGCAAAGGTTTATTTGTATTTACTTCTGTTTCAGGGCATGTTATATACCCTACTACCCAGAATACTCAAAGTCCCTATTCTGATGGGGGTTGTGGACTGAGGGCAGTTAGAATCAGATGAGAAGGAAACAGACTTTTAAAAATGCTTCAAAGGAAATTAAATAGCAAAGCAAGCCAGACTAGGCAGCTTTGTCCACCTCCCCGCATTTCTCTCTCATTTCATTTACATCAGAGGTTCCCAAATGTAGTTACATATCAGAGTTCTCTGGGGAGTGTCTTTAAAATACAGGTTTCTAGGTTCTATTCTGAAAGAGTTGGATTTAATAGGTGGGAAGATGGGAGGAGGGGGCAGGGAAGGTATTTTTTTAAACCTCCAAAGATGTGAACTCTAATTTTATAGAAAGAAAGAAACATCTACTTTCTTAGAATGCCACATTAATATTGTCGCCCTCCAAGGTTCCAAAGAGAACTTTTCAGGGCATCCCGTAATTTCTCAACCATTGAAACTAACCTTTTAACACATGCCCAAGGGATAGGCAAAACATAGCCTGAATCCAAATATGGTCTATGGATGGAATAAAATAAATGAAAAGAAAAAAATAACTAGGAATGTTCATTCTGTGAAGCAAGGAATTACCTACCTGGCTCTGTGACTCCAGTTTAATTTCCTCAGGAGCAGGTTTGGTCATTGGGGCTGGATTTGTGTTACAAGGATCCATCTGTTCTTTCTTTTCCACCTTCACCTTTACATCATCCAGGCTCAGGTTTGGAGTGGATCTTAAATCTTTCTCATCTTTATCTAAAAGGTAGCGTAGGAGCTGATGGTCTTTTGATTCTTTTTTCTTTGAAGCATCCAGTTCCAGCTTTATGCTGGAGTTCCCTTGTACCTGTCCAGTCACTGCCACAGAAGTAGATGCACTGTCCTTTTTATCAGGCTCCACAGACAAAGTTGTGATATCCGAGGGGCTACCCTCCTGTAAGAGCCGGTGTAGGATTTTGTGCCGCTCTGTCAGTGAGCTATGAGAGGAAGGGCAAGAACCACTTGAAGAGCTAGCAGAGGCAGAGCTGGGAGTGCCTGTGCAGGACAGTACCTCTTTGCAACTTGTGTCTATATCAGCATGCCGTAACTGCTGCTCTGCAGTTGTTGTCAAAAGCTGCACTAGTTTGTGACTGGTTTGAGAGTATTTATTGTCTCCATCTGAGAGTCTGTCACTGTTATGCAGAAGCCCAGAATCCAGAGGTTTGCCATCATTAGAGCTGTTGTCAGACTGAATCATTTCATTTAAAATGGATGCGATCTCTTTATTATCTTTGGATTCAGCTTTTGCTGGCTGTATATTTAATCTGTTAGGTGAATTCTGTGAGCTCATCTGCCTGAGGACTGGAGAACTGGCAGAGAAGCCAACAGAGTTATTGGGTCCTTCATTCATACTCTGTAAAGGTGTTACTGGGATGTTTGAATAAGATCGGTTACTATTATTACAGGCAGTACTTGTCATGCTAACGGGGGAGCTTAATGTCGGAATATTAGGAGGAAATGAATTGTTTGGCATCCTGGGCCTTGTTGCCAATCCAGAACTAACTTGTCTCCTTGGAGACATGAACTGTGCAAGGGATATTCCTGTACCTTCCATAGGAGAATTATTGAGGTTTAAAGACGGATTAGTGCTCTGGGAACTGGCCTGTCCCTGGTTTAAGGCAACACTGGCTACAATCTGATTTCCAGGTGAGCATCCAAAACTCCCTTGGCTGTTGCTAGAATTACTATGACTGCTGCTATGAAGGTCTGAGCTCTGTTGGCGGTTTACTCTGGTGGATACCACGTTGTTGTTGGATGGTGGCAATGTAGCTGAACGGGCCGCGCCGTGAGCTGGAGAGATACTAGGATTGACGGAAGGGTTTACCCGGGGAATTGACATTCCAGGATTAGTGTCATCTTGAGGAGAAAGACCACTGTGTTCCCTAGAGGAGGAAAAGACATTCAAAGATCTTCACTGTTTTCCATTATAATATTTTTATGATGCATATTATAAAACAAGACCATTAATCTCACTAATGTAGCAAACTATCAAGTAAAAAGCTTCTGTATCACTTTAAACTAAGAAAAGCAGTGGACTGTTAGTACTACTGTGAAATATTAGCATCACTTAATAGGCAATAGTGCTTAAGACCCTGTAAATATGATAATGGTTTCAGTTAAATGGGAGAGAAACCTTTCTTGGCCTTGGAAAAAAATCCAATATATGCACTTTTAAACTTTTCAAAATTTCATATAAATAATTAACACTACATAAGACTTTTAGTTAAAAGAGAAACTTTCCACACCTCTCTGGTATTTATTTATGGTATTTATTTATGACTCCCTTGTTACAGCTTTTAAGTATTTCAACTCCAAAGAGGAAGACTGGGTAAGGAAAATACTGTGTCACTGATGTAAAAATTAAAAAGGGTGACATGCAGACATAGCAGATGTTCTGAAAGAGAAATCACAATATGAAAAAAAGAACTGTGCTAATTCCACTCACAAGCATAAATTAAACTAAAATTAGAAAATGCAGAATACTGAATTCAGATTTTCATCAAGTTCTTTACTCAAATCCATAATTACGACAACAGATTTGTGACTGGTATTACCATGTTCCCATAAGCAAATATATCAGATGAGAGAAAGATGAAGTGAGGGAAAATGTCTTTGCTTTTGTTTAATGCTAAATTTTAAATAGTTGTAAATGTAGGATTTTGAATAATTCATAGGATAAGAGAATGGTTTCATGAATTTACCATATATAATAGTGCAAAACATATTTTGAGAGGAGAACAAATTAGAGGCAATGACATTCAAAAAATCTCAAGTGGATAGTTTAATAATTTGTAGTTTGATAAGCTATCAACTTGAACTCAGGAGCCACTGAGTTTTGCCCTAATGAAAATAAAGCACTTTTAAAATTAAAAAATAACAATACTAATAAACTCAAATCTTTTATGACCATAAGTTCACATATGGAAAGTTGGAAATTCTTAGCCACGTTTTTGGTTTTTACCCCTTAAGCATATATTCAGCCACACCTTTCCTGTCTCCCTTTTTAAACAACAAAGCTATTGTTAGGCGACAGAACTATAAAACTCAGTATGGATATACTAACTATATACTCATCATGCTAGTTTAATGCCTAATTTAAAATTTGTTTTCTCGCCATCAAGAATATAAAACTTTTTTCTCTAAGAAGAGATATGTGAACTGACTTATTTCATATGAAGCTCTCCAAATAAGTAGTACCTGTCGATGATATGAATTCCCATGATGAAAGGTTGCATGTCTGGACTTTGAGGGTAGCAAAGTTTACACTTGGTGTGGGCGCTAAGCATTGTCCCATCATTCAATATGAATCTATAGGATGGGCTGGAGGCAGTGCCACGAGTCATCACTGTTTCAAACAAAAGAGAAACCTAGTTAAAATTCTGACACTTATACTTTGGGCAAAGGAGAGTTACCAAGCCTTATTTCTACCTAGAACTTCATTTAAATGCCCTTCTAACTGCTGCCTGCTCAGACTCTAAATACAGTCAGATAAAGCAGATATCTGAGGGGGAAAAATGATTCTGGGTGAAATATACAATCTGATGACAAGTTTTAATTTAGTCCTACTTGAACGGGTGCCTCCTCACAGAAATTACAATTATGAAGAAGCCACAAACCACACAAAAATCAACCTTAATCTTTCCCTATAATGGGGCAGCTCCTTAAATTTATTAAGTGTTCATTTAAAATACCAAGAAGTAATTTTCTCCCCTCTCATTCTCAGTATTATCTCTAACAAGCTCTCCCCCAACCTTTGGTTGGCTGATTTTTAGAAACAGCTTTATTGAGATGTCATTAATATACTATAAAATTCATCCTCTGAGTTTTGATTAGTTTGCAGAGCTCTTTAACTGAAATTCAAATTTAATTTTTCACTCAGGAATGTGAATTGATAAGGTCCCCACTTGTCAAATTACTATAGTCATATATATTATTTTTGATGTTTGAATTTAGTTTAGTAAGCAAATTAAGATAAAGCCACTGATTACTAATATAAAATAAAAACTAGGTTAAAGCAGTCAAATCACTGTATAAACAACACGGTTTACTTTTGTCCTAAAGCTTTATTAACAACAGATAAAATTCTAACTCTACTGGTAAATATTTATGAAATATGTAAAGGCTCTACCAGACTACTAAGTAAGAAAATGTCACTGATGTTTCAGTAATACAATAGAATTCTTTTTTGAGAAAGATTTAATAGGTAGACTCAGCTATACCAAGGTTAAGAATCATATCCACTGAAATACAAGGGTTACTACCACAAATGACTATTATAATGTAGCCTGTAATAAATGTTAGTCCTATTTTTCAAAGACATTTCAGAAAGGGCTTCAGTCACACTTTAAAGACATATGAGAAAGACAAAATGACCAACTGATAAATAATTTTTGAAGCTACATATTACTTTAAGTGAAGAGAAGGCAGGCTCTACTTTATTGCCATGGGTATACCATATAAACTGAAGAGGGCATAATCTGCTGTAAATCTATGCCATACATAAATCTCCCGAAGTACCAAAACCAGGATATAAAGTTAATTTCAAGGATTCCTTACCCACCTGGCAATTTCAGCCAAATCACTGGCACATTTACCAAATACAACACATGGAGAAATTTAGTATCTAGTGAAATAATAAATGATGAAAAAGTCTTTACTGAAAACCGATAATTTCTGTGTAAGGATATAAGTTAAATGTTTGCTCTGACAAAACCTTAAAAATATATTAACAATTCCCAACTGTTAATATCTTCTGATAATATATTTTAGAAAACACAACTACAACAAAAAAGTGGCACTTTAAGATAATTATTAACCTGGGATATTGAGAAAGCTACAGATATATAAATGGCCAGATAAGACACAGAAGATATGTCACGTTATTTTGCTGATGCCATTTTGTCTATTTTTTCATCACACTTTATTGCGCTTTAGGATCATTCTGCTGGAAAGCGTTCTCTGGCTCTTCACCGCTGAGCTGACGGTCCAATATGGGAGTCATCAGCCACTTCCATAATGTGGCAAATTGACGGGGTAAATTAAATTTAAAATTAAAAGAAATTTAAAATTCAGTGCCTTAGTCTCACTAGCCACATTTCAAGTACTCAATAGCTGCATGTGGCTAGTGGCTACCTTATTGGACAGTACAGCTCCATACAATCTGATTTCATTTTGCTTTCCAATCTTATTTTTCATTGTTTCATAAACATTTCTTCTATATCTCTTTGAACAGGAGGTAGAAAACCTTTTATACACTTATTTTTCTTCTTCAGGTAGAATAAACGTAAGGGCTAGTACTGTGTCCCATTCTTATTTTCCACTCTCCATTGAAATTGCACAATGCTTTTAAAGTGAGAAAGAACTAGAAACTCAGGCTAACATGGGAATATTAAGATACTGTGGATTATAGAACCATCAATAGTCCTTTAGTAATTATGCTTCCTTAACTTGGAGGACTACATCTAAACTAGTGAAAATTCCAAAATTGGGGAATCCCTTCTAACTTAATACAGGAAACTATTACACTTTAAGTTTTGAAGTTAGATTATTTATTTTCGATAATAAGGTGTGGAATAAGACTCAGCACAAGGAAGGCAGCACAGGTCAATGAAAAGCATAAAAGCCTAGGAATCAGATTTAGGTTTGAACTCTGACTTTGTCATTTACAAGTTTAGGACTTAATAATGCAAATTAACCTTTGCCCATTGTCACTAAAATGGAGCCAGCTTATTGTGAGATAACATCTAGCATGGAACCTGGTACATAGCAGGTACTGAATGAATATTTCCTGAATAAATACCAAAGAAAACACAAACTACAAATTAGCAGCTTCCAAAGTACCTACGTCCTGAGTCATACTCACAGTCAGCCAATCCCAAGATACCATTTATACTAATAGCTTCAACCCTACACAACAATCTAATATTCTGAATTAAGACATGAGTATGGAAGCCATAATTCTTTACAGAACTGGTTGGTTAAACGTCTGTTCTACACACCAAATTTTCCCCATAAGAAAGATCTGTGCCTGAACAAAACTATTTGGAATTTCATTTGATCACAGGTCCTGACCTTGTTTTCTGATTTAGTTTTACCAGGTTTTGTTTCCTGATTTAGTTTGCCCAGGTTTTGATCTCTCTGACTCCTGTGTCCATTTCTAAAATTTTTAGAACACTTAGTGAGGAGGGATGTTATTGATGTGGTATTACTGCCACCCCAGAAACTCTTCAAAGAACCTTTAACATGGCAATCGTTTTTGCTTTTGTCCCCCCAGAGTAGGCCTCAACAAAGCCAGGAAACAGAGCAAAGGAAACTGTTTTCTCTGGTCACAGCAGCTATAGAAGTAGAGCTATTTGGGTTTTTGACTCCACCTAATTTGGTGCTGAGATAACCTCAACAAGCATGCCTTACTGATGTTAACCAACTGGGCAGGTTTAAAATGTATGGCAGGGTACTACAGATCAATGCTGTAAGAGATTTCTCTTTCTTTTTGATATTTCCCTAGATATATGCAGAAAAAATGCAATTTAAAAATTGTTACTAAGAAAAAAAAATTACCCCTAGATGCTCTAAGATTTTCAGTCACCAAATGTGTAAACTCTATTCAGTATACCGAAATTTCTCAAAAAGGAAAATAAACTCATATTTTAAATATTTTTAATAAAGTTAGACAAAAAAAAGATTTTCAGTTAACTCTGTTATACAGAACATGGACATTCTGGTTAATCATTCATATGGGAACTTACGTTTTATAGCAATACTTCCAAACTTATTGATACTACAAACTCCTTCCAACTGTCTCATGATTTTTTTAATGAAAATAACTTTATTTTGTGATTATAAAGTTAACAGAGAAATGAACAAAGAGTAAGTAAAGATAAAGTTGTATAATCCCATCACTCAGAGATAACCACTGTTACCATTTTGTTAGCCTTCTAATATTGGATAAATAGATATACAAGAATGAGATCTTACTATATATGCCATGCTTTCTTAGCCTACTTTTTTTTTTTTTTTTTGCGGTACGCGGGCCTCTCATTGCCGTGGCCCCACCCCCCCACCCCGCCGCGGAGCACAGGCTCTGGACGCGCAGGCCCAGCGGCCATGGCCCACGGGCCCAGCCGCTCCGCGGCATGCGGGATCCTCCCGGACCGGGGCAGGAACCCGCGTCCCCTGCATTGGCAGGCAGACCCCCAACCACTGCGCCACCAGGGAAGCCCCTCTTAGCCTACTTTTTTTTTTTTTTTTTTAGCCTACTTTTTAATGTAACAATGTATCATGGACATCTTTCAAAAAGAAGAAACGATCCAAATGACATTACATTATTGATAATAGGTAAATAAAACTTTCATAAAACTTTTCTAGGCTATCTAGCCCAACATTTCCCACGACTAGTACTCTCCTTAAGTGCTAATAGATGTGCTACAGGAAAAAGTATTCTGAGGAAAAATAAGTCTAGGTAACAAAGTCAAACATGAACCTTTATTGTAGAACTTCCCAGAAACTTAAATACCTTAAATATGTCTTATGAATCCCCGAAAGTGGAGACTGAAATATTTCCCATATTTAATTCAGCATGAAACATCATTTCCTAGTTATAGCTATTAATATCTTGTGGAACCTATGTTTATGTTTTCCAAACTTTTCTGTAATAAAACATCTTAGACTATAGACTCTGGTTCAGTAGTGTGGGTGGAGTCCAGAAATCTGGTTTAACAACTGCCCCAAATGAATCTTATCAGGGACCTTAGGGAAGCATTTAACCTAGACTATTCTCTAAAAGAATGATTCTGAATTGAACAGAACTTAGGAAGCTTTTCTAAACTATATACCTTTATGAACTTCCTCCCAGTTTAAAAAATTCCTCAGGTGGTCCTGATACCCATTTTCCCCCCAGTCTCAATGGAGAACAACTGCTTTAATCTAGTTCATCCTGAATGCTCCCACAATATTCTTTGGCTGAAATGTTTTCAAATTTGATTCTGGAAAATAAAATGGTCAACACCCTTTAAAAGCAGTCCGTGAGCTGTCTGTCAAAAGCAGCTGAAAAACTAAGCTAAGAACTTAAATCTTTTTTTTTTCACACAAATACTAACATTTAATCTCGTTTTCAAAGTCGAAGAATGAAAACTTGCAATTAAACACTGAGCAAGCCACATATTTAGGTAATATTTCTTAAAAAGTAAGAACTTAAATTTTTAATGCATATGAGGATTTTATACCAGCTGCTGCCTTCAAAAGGTAAGTTAAAGGCAGGAAAAAAGACGGAGGACAAATTTTCTTGCCTAAATATCAATTACTGTAGAGGTTTTACATTTTAAAAGTTTTACACAAAATCGAGGATATAGTGGCATAATTTGTTTCATTCTTTTACACTGTCCCTAAGTGCAGAGGCAGCAAGGAAACTGCAAATGCTATTTACATCTCTCTCCATTCTTGATAGACCAGTGGTTCTCAAACTTGATGCTGAATATAACTTGACTGCTGAATATAACATATAAGAAAAAGATGTGCTTGATTCATGAACGCTGTTTACCAGGTTGTCCAGAATCTCCAAAACACTAGAATCAGTCATGTGAATTCTGGGCAATTTAATTCTGAGAAAAAAGTTATTTCTATTGAGGAATTTTTTTTTTTTTCTAAGAAAAGTACAAGAAAAGGACATTAAGACGAGTAATGGAGAAGAGGTGTTGAATTATATTTCTTTACATTTCTCTCTAAATTGTTTTACTTCATATGTTAATGATATGTTACTTACTTATTATACTTTAATCCATCTATTTTATAGAGAGTTCCAATGGTTTAGAAACACATACTTTAAACCACGGCTCAATCACATCTATGGGCAGCCTAGGCATTTGGACAATGAGACAATAATCTAGACCTGCTTTGCCTTGGCCAAAATGTATATAAATTATAGGCAAATAAAACTGAAAGTCTTTTAAGGAAAGCCTTGGAAGGTTCAACTTATAAAGTTAAGGCAAAAATCAAAGAGAAGAGTATCATATACTGCAGCATTTTAGGCAATGAGTGAAGACAGTGCTCTGAGTTTCCCACTTATGCAAAAGTCAAGTGCTATTGCTGGTAGAGGGAGTCACAAAGTTTGCAACCAGCGGATGGCATTAACTGCTTTCTGTAATGGTTTCCAAACCTGACTGCACTTCAAGATTGCCTGGGGAACTTCTTGGTCATATCCACTGAAATACCATCTTTGGGGATGGTAACAGTCTAGTAAGAGGCCAACTGAAGAACCATTAGTCTG
Organism: Delphinus delphis; assembly: GCF_949987515.2. Lineage (NCBI taxonomy): Eukaryota > Metazoa > Chordata > Mammalia > Artiodactyla > Delphinidae > Delphinus > Delphinus delphis. Next base: position 71,260,763 of record NC_082694.2, read on the forward strand.
TAGGAAGCTGTCCCAGAAGTAAACAGACCAGTGAGATTCATACAGATGGCTTCCTGAAAAAAAAAAAGTCAAGCTGCTTCCTTCACATACCATTAGGAAGCAGCTGACCTAAAATGGAATGAATGGAAAATCATCTGTAAACTTAAGAAACCTAACGGGAAAATGTTAAAATTAAGAAAGGTGATGGAATAATGAAAAATATTTTAAAAATTGTTTTTCAGGAATAGCCATACAAAGAGTCTCTTTCCGGACAAACTATTTACTTAGAGATTACAGAACAAATTACAATGGGAAAGATGTATTAGGCTACCATAATTACATGACAATATTTTAAAATATATCAAAACCCCTTATCTCTGAATCTTTACAAACTTTCTGGCCTTCACTCTCAGTTAATTTTCCCTATCTTTCCTATAATACTGTTAAGTTCCTTAAGGGCAGGGAATATACTTGTTTCATATTCCCATAGTACTTACTATGACACAGCAGTTATTCAATTATTAATTAATAATTTCATATGACATATTTTTAACTTGAAACTTCAACCTGAGTCAGGTACTGTAACAGTCATGAAGTAAACATGCATGATATAGATCTGTATTATCTAGAAGCCCTCTGACATGCCCGTTCTGCTGGGAGTGATCGTCAAAAGCCAGACAAAAATATCACTTCCTCTCTAAAGCCATCCCTGATTCTCCAAGTCAGAATTAATTTTTTTCTTCTTTTGTTATACCTCTTTTATAGCCCAGGCCACACTGATCTTTAAAACTGTCATATATCCTCCTAACAGATTTTGACCTCCTGGAGGGCAAAACCCTGCTTTGTCATCACTGAATCCCTGGCACCTTACATAGTGTTCTATGTATGTGAGGAACTTGATACGTGTCTGCTGAATGCATGAATGAATGAATGAGTGAGTGACCACCACATGATATCTTGTTTTTTAAAATGTGCATCCCGAAATTCAGGATCCACTCATGAATTACTTTGCTTACCCACTTCTTCCTTCCTAAAACTGATTATTGCAAAAACTGTAATTTGGAAAAAATACTTATCAAGCCATAAATTCTATATAAATTATTCAATATTAATAAAGAGCAAGGTTAATGAAAATAGCTGAGAGAGAAAAATCTTACCTTCTTGAAATAGTTGTCTGGCATAAGATGGCTCTCTGCCTTGAGGTTGGAAAAAAGCATAAATGCACTTCCTCACTAAATCTTCCCAGCCAGTTCTGCCAGCAGCTCTCAGGGAACTAGTATCAATAGAGATGATTTTACCTATACAAAGAATGAAAGTTTACATTTATGATAGCCTCCTGATACAAGTCATTCGTGTTTCAAAACTAACAACTGCATCTAAAAAATATTCTGCCACCTCTCAAATGTTTAATGGACAAAAGCACTATTAATTTTTATAACATATGGTAACGGAATATATCAGTGACATGATATTACAAAATTGTCTTTGCCTTGGAGTGCGTTATATTATATCTTAAAATTCAATACCAATCAAGTAGTAAAGTCATATCATAAAGACCTGAAGCTGCAGAGACTAATGTAGGTCAAACTCCTCTGGCTTGCTCTTTGGATCCTGCTCTCTACATATACTAATGACTGGATCACTTATTGGGGATGGGAGGCAGAGATGAAATATATTATTTTGGTTTAAATTAATTTCCAATAATTAAGTGAAGAGAATATGAGAAAGTAAGGAATGCTTTCCTTTCCTACCTCCTCTTGGGCTATAGACAATATTGCATTTAAGAATAAAGACTGAAGGCAAAAAAAGGATAATCAGAAAAAGATAAGTGAGAACATTAAGATCTGCTAGGCATTCTGCAAACAGAACATACGCTTTATAAAATTTAGTGGTGATTTGACATTGTTATCACATTTGAACAAGTTTCCTAAATGACTATGGAAGAATTCAGGCAAATTATTTCTTAATCAGGAGCCAATTAATCCAGTTTGTGATTATTCAGATGTTTTATTTTTAATGCAATCTTATATTCACACAAAGTAATATTGGTAAGATATATATATATATGTGTGTGTGTGTGTATATATATATAAATTAAGAATTAGATTAATAAGATGAAAACTTACAAAGCCCCATCCAACTTCAAAACTTGAACATTACCAATATCATCAATATTATTCAATTATGTGTGTACTCCTCACTTGTCACATCCCTCTGTCTTTATATTCTCCTGTCTATCTAGATTGTTCCCAGTTTTTTGTCATTACAATCAATACTGCTATGAATATCTTTCACATTTTCCATAGTGCATGTGTGTAACAGTTTCTCTAGAGTACATATGTAGGAATAGAACTGTTGAGTCACAGGTTATGTGAATGTTCAAATTTATAATATTGAACTGTTTTCCAGAAACTTATGTAAGAGTTACTGTTAATCCAACATCCATTCCATCACCTGGTACTGTTGGGCTTCTTTATTTTTTACAATTAGTAGCTGAAAAATGGTTATGGTCTAACTTCGTATTTCCCTGATTAATGAGGTTGAATATTTTTCATGTTTATTCACCACTCAAGTTTCCTCTTCTGTGAACACCTGGTTGTCTTTTCCTCATCTTCCCTTTTTTCACACAATCAACTCAAATCTATTGTACTGTTTGTGCCTCTTCATTTTAACTAATCCTTTCTTTATATATTTCTCTTGGTTTGTTCAGAAATAAAGTATTTATTAGACCTCTTTAACATAGGGTCTTGAATCTAGTATAACCAAGTATGTCTGATCAGGTTGTCACCCAAGTCTTGGCATAAATGTAGAAAGAAAATAAATTAAAACTTAAATGAGGGAATTTTTGTTATTTTAGAACAGTTTGGGGAAAACCTGATGAACACTGTGATTGAAACTACAGATAATTTCGGATTTTCTAAGAGTTTTAATCATTCAATCTTTGTCTCATCATATAAGAGACTAAGAGTTCGTTATAGCAGAGAATCCACTGTTATATAATCTTCAAATGCAATAATACTCCTCATATGCAGTGACTAAAGCGAGGCAATGTATGGTTGTGTTTATGTGTTCAAGGTCAGTATTAACCCACATGACAGCAAGGACATCTGTAATTGTGGGACTGGAGGTAAGAAAGTGATTAAATTATCAGTAATGGTAACAAATGATCAGTAATGCAATGAGTATCTTAGGAGAGAATCATAAATAGGTTGATTTAGAATACTTCTCCTTGCTAGAGGAAAGTTTAACCAACCAACCAAACAAATAAACCACTGTTCAACATTTCCTGGTAGAAAACTTCTTTTTTTTAAGGGACATGAACCACTCCATGTAGAGTTGAAAGCACTACTAAAACTTAAGGAATTAAATATCTAATACTTATTATAGCTTGTTTATTATTTTTTATCTAAATCAACTCTATGATATGATGCTAATTTTACATTTTAAGAATACTTCAGGGAAGCAGCCGCATAGCAGCGGGAGAAGCAGCGGGAGATCAGCTCCGTGTTTTGTGACCACCTAGAGGGGTCGCGTAGGGAGGGTGGGAGGAAGGGAGATGCAAGAGGGAAGAGATATGGGGACATATATATAACTGATTCACTTTGTTATAAAGCAGAAACTAACACACCATTGTAAAGCAATTATACTCTAATAAAGATGTTAAAAATAAAAGAATACTTCATATTTTTCTGGCATCTTTCTATTTTCTTTATATTTTCTCTGGTATCTTCCGTGTAAGAAGTGTGTGCAGTACAGTGATGCCCTTTAAATAGTGCGTCGGTGGAAGGCAATGCAATATAAAGAGTTCTATATTAGGGCCTAAAGATGTCTGCCCTCAGCAATTAGCTGCCTGGTTTTAGAAAAGTCACCATTCCCTCATTTGTAAAATGGACAGGCTAGATTCTGTAATCTCTGAGGTTCCCTCTAGATTTATAATTACTTTATGATCCAGAGCTTAATTTTTTAATTTTTATAAATTTATTCTAAAATCAAGTATATCTAAGATTTTAATGCTGGGTCCTTGGTCAGAAACAAAACTACCAGTTATAACATTGTTCCTATGGAAAAATACAGTCTTCTTTAAAACAATCTAATTTAGGATTCAATTTATAGAAATGCAATATGAGGAAAAGCTGAAATATACTGTTCCTAAATTATCCTCATAATTTTTAGGCCTCCCTTGTCTCCCACATTTATTCTGTGGCCTAACCATCACCCTTTTTCAACAGGCTTTTATTCTGCTATCTCTCAAACCCTTGTTTGGTTTTACTGACACAAAAGACCAGCTATATTTTTTAATAGACCCTATTTTTCCTTCATGCAATAATATTTTGGATTTTCAGTAAGGGCTTATTAAATTTTTCCAGTGTTGTTCATCGGTGGCAAGTGGAAAGGAACGTGTACATGGTAGACTCAAAAAGTGAATGAATAAAGGTATGGGAATTGATCATTACTACCCTTAGATGCTGTAATTGTTGCTGTAAGGGTAGTAATTGATCATTACTGTAACAGATGCTGTAAGGGTAGTAAACTGATCATTACTACCCTTAGATATCAAGCTCCTAGACATTCTCTTTGTTATATTCTATTGGGTTGGCCAAAAAGTGCGTTCGGGTTTTTCTGTAAGATGTAACGGAAAACCTGAACAAACTTTTTAGCCAAACCAATATTTTCTGCCCTAATTTATCCCTAACCTACTCTTTAGTAAGAGCAGTTGGGAGTTTATCTTTAAGAACACAAGAATAAAGCACACAACACAGGAATATTAGACTTCTGGGACTAAAAAATTAATAAATATTGTAACAGGATCTTGTAAATAATGGTAAAGTGAAAAAGGACATTAAAACTAAACTTTCACAAAGAATAAAATTCAGTAGAAATGATTTTTTAAATTTTGGTCTGCTAAAAAATCTATCTGTAGTATCTATCTTTATTTTAAGACTAGAGTGGTAAGTAATACATATACAATTCTGATTGATGTGAAAGTATGAAAACCTAACATGACAAAGTGAAGATAAGATTAAACAATATAGGGGAATTCCCTGGTGGTCCAGAGGTTAAGGCTCTGCACTTCCACTGCAGGGGTGGGCACGGGTTTGATCCCTGGTCAGGGAACTAAGATCCTGTATGCCACATGGTGCAGCCAAAAATTTTTTAAAATTTAAGAAATTTTAAAAATTATCAAAAAAGATTAAACAGTATATGAGAAATACTTTATAAATTATAAAGAACAGTAACAACTTGTTTTTGCTGAAAATCAAATCTGAAGTAGGCCTTTAAAAAGAAGGGCTTATTTTCAGGTATGCTCACTATTACTCACTTTGTGGCTCTACTGCCCTTCTTCCAGTTCTAACATACTCCTCTGTCTTAGGGCTTTTTGCAGCTCTGTCTCCTCAGTCAGGAGCACCAATTCTGCACCATGCCCCATGCCCAACGCGCCCTTCCAACACCCACACTTTGCACAGCTGGCACAGCCTCGTCCTTTGGGGCCTAGGGGCGCGATATCAGCTCGACAGGCCTTCTGTTAACCAGCTAATTTTAAAATAGGACCTCCCTATTAGCTTCCCTTATACCATTTCACACCTTTTCCATCAAAAAAGTACAAATCTGTAATTATATCATTGCTTTTTGCTCAATCAGGTATACCCTGAGCAATCACACGTAGTGACAGGCACTTCTAGGAATTCAATCAGTATGTGCTGAATAAATTTAAAGACAGAGAATAAAGGAAAAAAGAAATAGCCAGATACATTTATGCACAATATTAAAACCACTCCTTTGTATCTGTTTATAAATAAATACATTAATATCTACATTGCCAAATTTCTTTCCATAGATTATGAAAAATAATTTATAATCAGAATATAAACATGTGCATAATTACAAAATAATGTTCTCCCCAGCACCCTCCCATAACAATGATGACAGTATCTAAAATGCACAGAATCAAGACCACATTGGAAATGTTTTCTGTACAGGACTAGTGAACAGAAGCTGAACAGCAGAGAACAGAGGGACACAGTTAGTTTTAAGGGCATAGTCACATCATTAATACTGAGAGAACATTCTGAACTTTGCAGCTAGTACCTGTAGTATCTTGCTTGGTCATAAAGGATTCTACACCCGTAATAGCTGGAGGCCGAGGTAATCTCCGTGCAATACAAATCAAACATGACTGGAAATCTGCCCAAAACAAGAAGGGGAAATTGAAGGAAAGAGGGTAGCAAGCGGTTCACATCTACCACCTGCCATTAATGGTTTTTATAAAAACAGTACATGTTATATGATCTGACACAATATTGGAGTCACTCTGTTCTAATAGTATAATATTAGAAATAAAATTGCTCGCAACTAAAAACTGGCAGCTCCAGATAGAGATCTAGTTAGAATAAATTATCCCTTCCCATTGAATGTTCTTACATAAACTAGCGGAGACTGATGCATCTCAAGTACTTGGATGATAACAACTTGAAGAAGTAGTTTTGGCTACATTTAAGCAACATAGTGGTTTATAAAATACAGTTTTTTAGTCTGTTTCCTATATTCATTAATGGCTACAAAGATCATTCCTATAACCACTGTGCAGATAATAATTTATCATATGAAAAAAACATTTAACTGTTTCTGAAGAAGCATTATTTTGCCTTTGACAGAGGACTTCTATGTTTTTAGGATCTGTAATTTTTTTTGCAAGTCCCATTTCCAAATTTTTTTAAGAGGTTACACGCAATATCACACAACTAAATAAGAATTTCAGTCATATAAGACAGGCTTGCATGTGTATTTTGTAAGAAGTGCCCAGTTGATTGTGGCGCCCATTCCCTGGTGAGACCCACTACATACACGGCCTTTTTGCATCTGACTTCTCGGCTGCTACCTTCCCTAGTCCTTACTCCAATTTCCAATTTGTGGTGTTCTTAACTTAGCTCAGTTTAAGCTTGCATGGAAAAGTCATCCACTGTAACAAATTTAACTAATACCATGTTCATACCCTGTTCATATTAGAGCTTCAGCTGTGTTTTCATCTGTTCAGAAGCTTTCTCCTTATAAATTACCTTGTATGGCCTCAAAAATACTAACTCTATTCTCCAGTGTTCCATACACTCTAAGCTTGAAACTTTCTAAAAATCAGAGCTGTTCAACAGCCTGCTGCATTTGGTACATTTCCAACTGGCAGCAGTGAGTTACAGCTCTTATTTCTAGGCAGCAAGTTGGTTTGAATTTGACATTTTAGTGGGAATGTCAGCTTAAAACTGAGGATTTGGGGGCATTTTAAATGGGTAATTCTAGATGTTAGCAATTTTTTTTCTTAAGTATTAAGAAATACAGAGCAAATTGAATAGCTACTATGCTATATAATATAATAACCAAAAATACTATCTGAAGAAGGCAGTTTATAATCAATTTCCTCTCTGTTCCTAAAACCATGGAAAAAGCAGTCAAACACCTTAAAATCACCCTTTGTTTTTACCTTCTCCATCCTCTTGAATTGATTTTGGCTGTGACACAGTGAAACACTGCATTACTTCATACCGCTGGCAAGCTTCCTGGTTCTCGGTGCCTGGCTCATCTGGAGGGTGAATTAGCATCCTGCAGTTAAAGGTATGGCTATTTCGTCGTGTTGCCTCTTGTGGCCAAGGAACTCCATTCACTGTGAAAAAAAAATTGATTATATGCCTGTGAAAAAGGTGAAAAAGTACAAACTGTGAAGATACAAAAGACATACCTTTACTCATCTGCTTAATTAGCTACTCAGATTAAAAGACAGACTTCCTCAGATCCAACATTATCCTGAGGGAATAGGATACTTAATCTTCCTTAGCAAAGCTAAATGTTTACCAATTAGAAAAATGTAAAATTTGCAAGAAATTGTATAGGATTTCCTCCCTCAAAGATAAGGTCTTACAAATACCTTAATTCACTAACAGCTTTTATAAACAGATAAAGACAAAATTAAAAATTAATAGCTTTAAAAAGTTAATAGCTTATTGCTCTTTTGCTCAGAATTTTACAGCAGTTAATTAATGAGCTTTCCCACTTGTTTCCTGCTATACCCTGGCAATGAAAAAAATGATTGAAAATCACAGGTCTGTTGTTAGGCAAGGGTTTTAACCTGGTAGGCATGGATGCTTAAGGATGGCTTGTGTGTGTGTGCACCCTTTTGGTTGGAGGAGTCAAAGTTTTTCAAATGTGACTCAAAAAAAATATTTAGAATATACAGAGACCAGTCTTGGTTTCTTAAATCATTTTTTCTTGCTCTTTATTTTATTTGCACAGTCTGCATGCTACAATGCCTTGAATATGGTGGGTAATCATTACATAAAAATGACTGTTAAAACAGAAATGTTACCTGATTCAGTATAAGAAAAGTGAATTCAGTTATAGAGAAGATAACTATACATTTCAAGTGAGAATCACTGTGTGGCACGTCACCATTTCCCAGTTACAATGTTATATTCAAACCATGGTGGCAGTCAGAGGGGTTTTTCAGCTATTCTCTCCCCATTCCCAACAGATTTCTTACCATAGCCTCGCCGTTGAACCTCCTTCCTTTTTACTATCTCATCACTCTATAACTGTTAGAGGAAATCATGGAAACAAACCTATACTGGAGTAAGGAGTCTTGGTTCATCTTTGAACTAGCTGTGAGTTTTGGGTTAATGGCTTAATCTTTGCCTTGTCTTTAAAATAAAGGAATCCACTTGTATTATCTCTAAAGTCACTTACACTCTAAAATTCTATAACACATTAAGACCCCTTGGTAACTCAAGTATCAAACTAGCGATTTTAAGAGGAACAATTGTTTCAGGCTTCCAGTTACTATAAACACATACTACTCTTTTCAAAGAAGAAACAGGCTTCCACTTCATTGAGTGAACAACATAGAAAATTAAGAGCTATGGATAACATTTTATTTGCATGTTTCGTTTAGTTACATAGGATTTCTAGCCAGGACTCTCCGCCAACTTTTGGAGCACATACAGGCTAAAGACTAGGCACGTGGCTTAGTTCATAGAACACAAGCTGGAAATCAGGCCCCATCCATACTCTCAGCTAGGCTCCTATAGCAGTGAACAACCCATCCAACCATACTTAGAACTACTGAGTTGAAACCACTCACATCCAAAAATGTTAATTTTAATACGTATGTAATATGAAGGGTATTCCTTCCTCCCTCCTTACCCTCTTTCCTCTCTCCTTCCCTTCCTCCCTCCTTCTTTTTCTTTTCTTTGAGCAAGGTGGTAGGATACACTATATACATTTGTCTCTTCCTTGTACATAATTAAAATTGAAAACAAAGGGAATTCCAAGCAGAAGCTTTTTGTGGCAAGGCAACTAACTGCTCTGCCTCCTAACACTGTCACATAATTGTGGCATAATCTAGAGGAAGAGGATAAAAGGAATGCTCTCTATCAGCTATTTGATGACACTCCTCCTTCATATTTAATCTCAGGCTGAAATTAAATTTTAAAATATTTTTAGTATATTATATATATTAGTATAATACTATATATTATAAATACAATAATAATAATTATATATATTATGTGAAGGGAAGCTATAGAGAGTTCACATTCTTTGAAAAAACACATTCCTTTTACCTAACGATTTTGGTAGCAGATTCTTCACAAATTCCGCGTGATCACCCACATGCAGTATGCTGTAGACACTGGTATTCATTAATTCCTCCTGATTGTAACCCAAGTAGCTGGTCACATTTTCTGACACAAATACAATTCTCCCTTCACAGTTCACAACAAAGAAAAATCCATCCAAAGCCTGCAAAGCCAAAAAAACGATTAAGAGGTTATGGGGTTAAAAGAGAGAAGAAAAATACACATACACATTTCTCTACTGAAAAAGAGATTGGAAATATACGCCAACTTAAAAAACGGGGGACTGAATAGAAGATTTAACATTGCATGTTCTCTGTGGAGGGAACAGGATTTTTAAACAGACTGTACACTCATGTTTCAAGTAGGCATCAATGAATATGTCAAATGTCTTCCTTGGAAAGAAATTTTATGGCAGCAAATGTGAAGTAAATGACTGACCCATTCAGTCAGTCATAAACACCTCTAAACTGTAGGTTAAGACCTGGTGTCTACCCTCAAGGAACTTGCAGTGGGGAGAGAGACATAAGCATAATAAAATACCAGTGAGAAATGCAGTATCAGAGCCATACACAGACTACTCTGTGAGCACAAAGAAGGATACTTATTTGGGGTCGAGGTGGGGGGCAAAGAAAGGCTCCTTACAGACCCTGATCTGAGTTATAAAAGGCATAGTGGAAGAGGGGAGGAGGAATGAGGCAAGAACATTCTAGGCAGAGGAGAGAACATGGCACATAATGGAACAAAAAAGCCATTTGGAGCTGCTGGAGCACAAGGCACAGGCAGGCAGTGAGTCTGGAGAGGTGGACAGGAGCCAAATCACAGAAGGCCTTCTCTGCACTGCGATGGAGCCAGAGACCTCCAAAAGAAGATGTACATGCCCCAAGGGGACATAAGATCCACAGGGGTGCAGGGAAAAGAAGTCGGAATCTCTATTTATAGCATAATCTAAAACACAAGGAAGAAATTAAGCTTAATTAACATAGCAACACCCTGGTGCCTCACTCAGTCTAGTCACATATCACAAACCACGGAATCTGAGAGAAGATCCAGAATGCAGAGGTTGACAGCAGTACCTTATTTATAATCTTTCTGTTTATCACAACATATTACAGTTTACTTGCTATAGAATGTATAAAAGCAATAAAATCAAGACCTTTAAAAAGTAGAACATTTATAGAATTTTGTAACAAGATGTAACCACCCTTTGTATCATACAGGGGTTTGCTGGTTACTGGTGGCAAAAGACTTAAGCCATCCAGCAATGTTGATGGGCTACTCATTTTTGTTTTTGAAAAAGGTTAAGTGTCCCAAGTTTGCTGACCTTTTCTATGATGCTGGGTGCTAATGATAATATCCTACTAAGCAGGTATTTTCCAAATAATAAACACACCTAATTTTGTTCCTTCAGGGTAAAGATGAAATTTTAACAATGAATAAAAAATAAACTGCTTTCAAAAAGACACTTATGCTACAGAGACAGCACGTGAAAATGGATGTTTTGAAATGTTACCACAGTTATAATTTTGTTGCTGAAAATGATGTACACTTATAAAAATTATCTTCTCAGTGTAAAACATTTAGAAACAAAACCTTTTCCCTGTGCAAAATTCTTCCAATAAGAGTTTCGATGGGCTTTAAAAACCCGTGTTTTAAAAAAGGAAAATGCAACTCCTTTTGATTAATTTGGAGAATCACTATTTGAGATCAAAAAAGATGGAATTTAAGGAATTCCCTGGAGGTCCAGTGGTTAGGACTTGGCGCTTTCACTGCGGGGCAGGGGTTCAATCCCTGGTCAGGGAACTAAGATCCTGCAAGCTGCACAGCGTGGCCAAGAAAAAAAAAAAATTTGAAATTTGAAGAAAAACCTTTACATAATTGGTAGATAGGATTTCAAAATGAGTATCGTGACTTAGTAAACTCATCCAATGATATATTTTTCCATTTGTATCTACCTCATTTTTGTGAGGTGTTTTTTACAGCTGATAATTTAAGCCAAATATTAAAATAAACTGAACTTGAAACTACATCTTCAAATCACTACGTCCCAAAGCATTCAACCAAGATTTTAAAAAATATGAAGTACAGCATTGTTCTCATTAAAAATAACTGCTAACACTTTCTTTAACAAGAACAAAAAGAAATAAAACTATTTTTATTCCACCTGACTGCTGTTGACTATTTTTCATTTAGTTCATAATGCAAAGAGGAGAGGGATGTGATTAATAATCTAAAAACCTCAACACTAGATAAACCCTTTGCTAAACTATTTTGGATTTAGATGAGCACAGGAAAGCACCCTCATATCTAATTGTTTTCTTAAAGTCAGATTAGCTATAAATTTCATAAAAGGTGATCTATCTATCTATCTATATGTATATATATTTGTCTGGCAGTTTATATTAAAATAGGGATAATTGAAATACAGACATATTTTTTAAAAAGAAGATCTAAAAATTCTTTAAAATGTTCTTAGCTATTAATTGAATCAGTGTAAATACAATTCAACTTTCTTTTTTCTTTTTGGTCTCTTAAAAGAGTTTAATAAAGAACAGTTTGGGTATAACAAAGTATCATAGTTCAGAGCAAGAAACAGGATTGATATCAAAACACAGGCAAGTAAAAAAACTTGGCCATTTCATGGTGAACCACTTCCAAGGGCCACACCATCCAGCTTCTAAAGCACTACCTTCTTCTATTTTCCATCTAGTTTTCAGTGTGTCCTTTTTAGCTCCTTGCTCTCTGCCTCCCTAGTGACACTGTCTATCTTCAAAGCCACAGTTTCCCTTGCTTTGTTTAATATAAATTTATTTACTTTATTTTATTTATTTTTGGCTGCCTTGGGTCTTCATTGCTGCGCGCAGGCTTTCTCTAGTTGCAGTGAGCGGGGGGCTACTCTTCGTTGTAGTGCACGGACGTCTCATTGCAGTGGCTTCTCTTGTTGCGGAGCACGGGCTCTAGGCATGTGGATTTCAGTAGTTGTGACTCGCGGGCTCTAGAGTGCAGGCTCAGTAGTTGTGGTGCACAGGCTTAGTTGCTCCACGGCATGTGGGATCTTCCCAGACCAGGGCTCGAACCCGTGTCCCCTGCATTGGCAGGTGGATTCTTAACCACTGTGCCACCAGGAAAGCCCTCCCTTGCTTTTTTCACTCTCCATGTCTGTCTCTGACTATGTCTGGAAGTTATCCACTGTCTGCCGAGGGGCTGGGAGAGGTTGAGACCCACTCCTGGGATCATCTCTGCCCAATCTGAAGACTGTCCAGCAGTGGGCACAGGGCTGGTGGTACAGACCTTGAGCACCAGCAAGGCCCAGGGATTCACCTGGACTACTCGGTGCAATTATTTTTAAGGCATTTGTGAAATCCAAAGGATTTAAACTTCCTTTGCAGTAGGCCTGGAGTCCCTGCAGTCTCCTGTTTCCAGACTTTCTGGGACTTCTCCAAGTTCTCCCATTGACTGCACCTGACCTCAGTGCCAAGCTGGGAAGTTATTCTAGTAGCTGGCCTCTGGAATATGCAGCTGGTCAGCCTTACAGGGAGTACAGAACTTTCACCAGGTCTCTGTTTGGCCTCGGTTACATGGACTCATCGTTTCCTCTGAGAAGTCTGGGGCATCATATTTCTTTTGAGCTTCTCCAGAAAAGGTTGGCTTGGAAAACAGGTTAACAGAGGCTGCCCCACAGTTGCAGAGAGGTCCTGCTGACCTTCTCCTGAGATACAGACAGCCTGTCCTGTGCTAGAAATGCGTATTTTTTTAAATTATAAATGAAATATAACTTAAACTTTTTTATGTATGAAAATTAAGTAGATAGTATAAGATCTGCCAAAATCCCACCCCCAAGAGATTGGTAACATTTCAAGGAATCCTTTGAGACTATTCCTATGAATATCTTTAAACATCTTTAATTTCTAAAAGTTTGTCTGATTAATATAACCTGCTAATACTTGTTCTTATCCTACAAGTTTCCCTCATATGTTGTGCATATAATTAACTTCCAAGTGTGCTCCTAGGAAGGAATCTTCCTGTTTCTCCAAGTCCTGACAGCTGGGCTGACACTGAGCTATACACAGGAGATGATAGCAAATGCCACTCCATTCTGTACAGCATCATCAGTTGGAGGGGTTTTTCTCTCTGCCCAGGATATCAGTCTTTGAAGAGGACCACTTTGGGTCTCAATGCAGGGTTCACACTGGCCAGGGCTTCTCACAGGGCCCTCGCTTTAAATGACTACACAAGCTTCACTAAGTAACACCTAAGTGTCAGTCACTGGACAAAGTTCTGGGAATAAAGCACATATTCTCAACAATTTTATAGCCTCTGACGGGAAAAAAACAAGTACGTGTAGTCACATTATAGTACAATGGAGGAATTCATAAAGGTTAGGCACAGAGTGAAGCACCCAAACGGGCAAAGGGTTGACTGTTGTCGGGAAGGTTTCCTGGGAGGAGGCCACATGACACCTCAGCTGAGGCTTGAAGGACACAGCAGTAACTCGGGTGGGCAAGGGGTGGAAAGAACATTCAAAACAGAGGAAACAGCTCAGAGGTTTAAAAAAAGAAAGAAGAAATCACCTTGTACTTACTTGTCATATTTGTGTTATATTTAACAATAAAAAGTTTTTTTGAAAAAGCTTCAAGGAAAAGCCAAAAAAAAAAAAAAGAAAGAAAGAAAAAATGGCCATGGGGATCATCTTGAAGGCAATGTTTTTAAGCAGGAGACTGACATGATCTGCTTTAACAAAGACCCTTCTGGCAGTGGGTGTGGCATGTGGACTGGAAGCAAGCAGACAAACTGCGACGCCACTGTGATGCTCCAGTTCAAGCGCGAGCCCGGATCAAGGCAATGGCAGTGCAAGTGACAGAAGAGGCAGAAGAAACAGATGTGGTGATCTCTAACAGCTGTGGGAACAAGCGCTTGGGTGATCCTTCACTAATGACTTTAGGGTTCTGGTAGATGAGTGCCTTTCCCTAACAAAGGGAATTCGATGGGGAAAAAAAAAATCTAGTTCTTAATTTTTTGACTTTTCTTCTTTTTTCAAACAGGAGATAAAGGGATCGATTATAAATTTAGTTTTAGAAATGTTATATTTGAAATGACTGAGGAACTTTCTGGTAGAGGTGTTCAAAAGGCAGCAGGATATGATGAAAGGGAAGCTGTGAAAAGAGATATGGGCCAAAGACAGACATTTTTGACTTACAGGTACATACAGTATCATTTAGTTTTTGTTTGTTTTTAACTACAATCATCTTTTCCCCTTCCACAGAATATGTGATTTCCTTTGAGGAGTTACTTCTCCATTTAATAAAGTCTCGTGGGATTCTTAATCAGGCCATTGGGAAACTTCCTCCCTAAATGTGAGCCTTGAGAATTACAAAAAGAATGAACATGGCTGGAACACATGCATTCCGGCAGCTGGGCACTGTCCAGATGGGTCTTTTGAAGAGACCATTCGTACAGTTTCTGCTTTCTAGCCTCCATAAGATGCCTTGGTTTCACCTTATTTCTAAGCACAGTTCTGTGGTATCCAAATAGCATCCCAATAAATTCACATTTGCTTAACTTAGTCATAATTGGTGTCTGTTGCTTCAAATCAGAAAACCCTAATTGGTATTTTACATACACACACACACACACACACACACGAACACATCATATAGACAGAGACATAGATGTTGATAAAACTGTCCAGGAAATGTGCACAGAATAAAAAAACAAAAGGAAAAGAGCCAAGGCCAGAACCTTGGGGGATGCTAACATTTAAAAGGCAGGTAAAGAAAGAGAAATCTGAGAAAAAGGCTAAAGAGCAGCCAGAGAGGCAAGGAGATAGTTTTATAAAAGAGGCTCATGAGGAGTTTTAAGGAAGACGGAAGTGGGTGGTCAACAGTGTCAAAGAGCCACAAAGCAATGTAAGGAATGGTATAATACAAGTTTAGGAGGCCTGAACGCACATGCGAGGTATAGGGAGACTTCTGTGACTAACGCAGAATTTTCTTGTGGAGCGATAGGAAATAAGCAGCGTTAAGAGTCAGATAATGCAGAGCTCTGGACAGGAGGTAGAGGAACTTAGACAGCAAAGAACACTGGAGAATGAGGAGCTTTAAAAAAAAAAAAAGCCTATAAATTCTAATACCACTCTCTCTTTTGTTTTTTGTTTTTTTTGGGCCACACCGTACGGCATGTGGGATCTTAGTTCCCTGACCAGGGATCAAACCTGCGCCCCGTGCACTGGAAGTGCAGTGTCTCAACCACTGGACTGCCAAGGAAGTCCCACCACTCTCTCTTTAAGTGTAGGAAATTACCTCCAATACCTTTATTCTTAACTCGTGCTACCTTTTTATGTTTAAGAAAAAGGAGGGGGGCAATATATTGAAAATTGTATGGTGAGAATTTCTCACAATATCATGGCTATTTGGTCACCTTCTAGATGTGCAGATCTTCTACCTGAGCAGGTCCCTCTAGACTGATGACAAACAGAACTTTCTGCAATGATGGAAATGTTCTTCTGTGTTGTCCGATACAGTAGCTACTAACCACATGTGGGTATGGAGCATTTTAAACGTGGCTGGTGAGAATTTTTCTCACCAGACATTCAGCAAAAATGTCTGAATTTTTCATTGTATTTAACTTTGAATAGCCATGTGTAACTATCTTACTGAACAGTGCAGCTCTAGACTGCAGCCTGGATAAGTCAATGAACAATCTCGTGGTGGCTTTTCTACCACTTCTTCTCTTAGCCGCCCTGGATTAGATTCCGTAAAGTTTAAGGCAATGAGGCAGGATTGGGAGATACAGAAGAAGGGTGAGGAAAGGTTGTCGATAAAGGTAACTTGGAAGTCTATAAATGTAATTCTATTTTACAGTCTCAGTTTCACATCTGTATAGCTCATAAATAAAAATATTATTAGCTCCTTGAAGTCAAGAACCTAAATACATTTCTATTCTGAGTTTTTGGAACTTCTAATTTGATGTGTTTTTTCATATTTGAAAATGCTTGCCTAATGACATGTAATTCATGTATAATGTTGTGTTACAGTTTTCCTTTGATTCATAGTGGTTTTCAGGGTAATAATTTCATCATCTAAAAAAAATGCTTTCTTCTTATAGCAGTTTTGAATGGATGTTTTCCTGTCGTTTTCTGTTCATTTTAAAGTGTTATAGATTTTTCTTACACAGAAATAACAAATGTCTATGTAAATTAAAGCAGTAGTAGTATTCTCTGGCTCCAGTTGTGCTGTTTTCAGTTTGTGGATAATCTATTTGCTCTCCTTATTGATCTCTGTGGTTTCTGAAGAACCTGTGGTAAAACTGGGATTTAAATGACTACCACTTCTCTACAGGAACTCCACAAATCTCAAGGACCTCTATACCTTATACTTTTTCATCTCAAATGGCATTATATGCAGAAAATACATTTCATAAATATTTAATGAATTGACAGGAGATATAAAGTTCTTAGGCCAGTTTTAAACTTAGGGACACCGAGAACGCAGACAGAACCTCAACAGAAAAACTAGAAGATATGAAGAGACTAGTCTACTGATATCCTGCAGAGTAGAGGAGATAAGCAATAAGTGCTAGGATGGGTCAGGTCTCATCCTAGGATGGGTCAGGTCTCATCCTAGGATGGGAAGTAGTGGGATGCGGACAGGAACCAAGGCCGGGGAAGAGATGGGATAGCGGGAAATGAGCCTAAAGTACTTTTCTTTCTTTAACTTATTTTCCTCTAATGGCTTATATTAAAAAATTTAAAATATAGCAAAGTTGAAATAATTTTGTAGTGAACACCTGTATATCCACCACACAGATTCTACCATTAACATTTTTACTATACTTATTATAACACTATTTCCAAAAGGCAGTCATGTGTCATGCAATCTATTTAAGGGGTTGTGAAAAGAATAAACACATCAGAGTCCATCACATGTGGTGGCTTTCCCCTCTCCCAGTTATATGTTATACACTCACCCAAAGAGTAGTTTCTATCCAGCTTCAATGGCCAATGTTTTTTTATATTTACAACACTATAAAATATGTGCTCATTCCCCTAATAAAAATCATTAAAACCAACAGCCTAAAGTAACAAAGCGCTTGTATAACTTGGAGGGGAAAAAGAAATTTAGGTTTTGAGGGGGAACTTGCTAACAGGAGAGTCAAAAATATTTAGCAGCCTGTTAAAAGTACAGGAATAGCGTTCGGAAAGAGGTTAAAGCAAGAAGTACATATTTGAGAGTCATCTCTAAAGAGATAAAAGATGAAGCAAATGATATTACTTGGGCTAAAAAAACCAAGCACTAAATTTTGAGAATGTTCTCACATTAGCGGTGTCGGTAGAGGGAATTATGGTTCATACAAAAACAGAAGAATAGTTAGGGTAATAGGAAAAAATGTATAAAGGAGTTAGAAAATCAAGAGACCTATACAAGTTTGAGTGTTAGGAAGACTTCACCAGAAAGAAGGGCCTTGAGGTAGGACAGGAAAGGAGAATTTATTTAATTTTATAGATATTTATTTTTAAATATGTGTATGATTTAAATACACATATTTATATTTAAGTATATGCACATACATAATAAACATACATATATAAAAAAATAAAATTAGGCCTAGAGGTGGAAAAGTCTAATTTGTGGGGAATGAGTGTGTATATATACACACATATATGTGTTTTTAAACATTCATGTATGAAAAAGGAGTACTTAAGGTGATGAGCCTGCTCGGAAACAAAATATCTGTTTTGAGAACAGAGGGAGGAAAGATTAGATAGGAAAAAAGGGGTGAAATTACACAGTAATTACAAAGTAATTCAAGATTAAAAATTCTTCATTTTAAAAAGTTCTCTTATAATGTCTACATAAATAGTTTTAAAATTTTGGTCAGGAAAACACCTACTGTAATAAACTGAGGCATCCCTTACTCAAAAGTGAAATTCTACAGTAGAAATTAGCACTAGCTAGCTAAATAGTTCTAAAAGTTTTATTTTTCCCAACTAGTCCTAACTATAATTAAGAAGTAGCAAAGCCAGACAGTTCTCTTCAGTTTTCCATCCAACCATTAGAATGCCTTTATCAAAATTTCTTTTTCTTTTTTAACATCTTTATTGGAGTATAATTGCTTTACAATGGTGTGCTAGTTTCTGCTTTATAACAAAGTGAATCAGCTACATATATACATATATCCCCATATCTCCCCCATCTTGCATCTCCCTCCCATCCTCCCTATCTAGGTGGTCACAGAGCACCAAGCTGATCTCCCTGTGCTATGCAGCTGCTTCCCACTAGCTATCTATTTTACATTTGGTAGTGTACATATGTCCATGCCACTCTCTCACTTTGTCACAGCTTATCCTTCCCCATCCCCGTTTCCTCAAGTCCATTCTCCATGTCTGAGTCTTTAGTCCTGTCCTGCCCCTAGGTTCTTCAGAAAAATTTTTTTTTTTTTAGATTCCATATATATGTGTTAGCATACGGTATTTGTTTTTCTCTTTCTGACTTACTTCACTCTGTATGACAGACGCTAGGTCCATCCACCTCACTACAAATAACTCAATTTCGTTTCGTTTTATGACTAATATTCCACTGTACATATGTGCCACATCTTCTTTATCCATTCATCTGTCAATGGACACTTAGGTTGCTTCCATGTCCTGGCTATTGTAAATAGAGCTGCAATGAACAGTGTGGTACATGACTCTTTCTGAATTCTGGTTTTCTCAGGGTATATGCCCAGTAGTGGGATTGCTGGGTTGTATGGTAGTTCTATTTGTAGTTTTTTAAGGAAACTCCATACTGTTCTTCACAGTGGCTGTATCAATTTACATTCCCACCAACAGTGCAAGAGGGTTCCCTTTTCTCCACACCCTCTCCAGCATTTACTGTTTGTAGACTTTTTGATGATGGCCATTCTGACTGGTGTGAGGTGATACCTCATTGTAGTTTTGATTTGCATTTCTCTAATATTAGTGATGTTGAGCATCCCTGCATGTGTTTGTTGACAATCTGTATATCTTCTTTTGAGAAATGTCTATTTAGGTCTTCTGCCCATTTTTGGATGGGGTTGTTTGTTTTTTTGATATTGAACTGCATGAGCTACTTGTAAATTTTGGAAATTAATCCTTTGTCAGTTGCTTCATTTGCAAATATTCTCTCCCATTCTGAGGGCTGTCTTTTCATCTTGTTTATGTTTTCTTTTGCTGTGCAAAAGCTTTTAAGTTTCATTAGGTCCCATTTGTTTATTTTTGTTTTTATTTCCCTTTCTGTAGCAGGTGGGTCAAAAGAGATCTTGCTGCAATATATGTCAAAGAGTGTTCTGCCTATGTTTTCCTCTAAGAGTTTTATAGTGTCTGGCCTTACATTTAGGTCTTTAATCCATTTTGAGTTTATTTTTGTGTATGGTATTAGGGAGTTTTCTAATTTCATTCTTTTACATGGAGCTGTCCAGTTTTCCCAGCACCACTTATTGAAGAGGCTGTCTTTTCTCCACTGTATATTCTTGCCTCCTTTATCAAAGGTAAGGTGACCATATGTGCGTGGGTTTATCTCTGGGCTTCCTATCCTGTTCCATTGATATATATTTCTGTTCTTGTGCCAGTACCCTACTGTCTTGATTACTGTAGCTTTGTAGTATAGTCTGAAGTGTGGGAGCCTGATTCCTCCAGCTCTGTTTTTCTTTCTAAAGATTGCTTTGGCTATTCGGGGTCTTTTGTGCTTCCATACAAATCGTAAAATTTTTTGTTCTAGTTCTGTGAAAAATGTCATTGGTAGTTTGATAGGGATTGCACTGAATCTGTAGATTGCTTTGGGTAGTACAGTCATTTTCACAATGTTGAATCTCCCAATCCAAGAACATGGTATATCTCTCCATCTGTTTGTATTATCTAAAATTTCTTTCATCAGTATCTTATAGTTTTCTGCATACAGGTCTTTTGTCTCCTTAGGTAGGTTCATTCCTAGGTATTTTATTCATTTTGTTGCACGGTAAATGGGAGTGTTTCCTTAATTTCTCTTTCAGATTTTTCATGATTAGTTTATAGGAATGCAAGAGATTTCTTTGCATTAATTTTGTATCCTGCTACTTTACCAAATTTATCGATTAGCTCTAGTAGTTTTCTGGTAGCATCTTTATGAAAATTTCTCATGTTCATTATTCACATTTAATTTTGAAATAGTAACAATGGTCAATATAGTTTCTAAAATAAAATAATTATTAAAAGTTCCTTAACACTTTATTTTGTTTTATAATTTATTAATTGGATGTTAAAACCTAAAAGAAGATAAAGAAAAAAACCAAATTGGCTCGAAAAAAGATTCTGATCACTTTCTGAGTCAATGAGAACAGCTACCTCCAAAAGAAGAGGTCCCAAGGATTCCTTTTCGATCACTCCTTGACTACTCGACGAGATGTCTGACTTCTGTACTTCATCATCAGTTGTTGATTTCTCTGTAACAAAGCAGCAAAAAGTCACACATCCAAAAAGAGCTCATTTCCATAATGGCAAGTTTATTAAGACATGAATTTACCTAATTTCAGATTCAAAAAATATTTATTCATTACGTAGGTACTTTCACATTTAATCTTAATTATACTCATTTTGTGGATGACGAAATTGAGGTTCACAAAGGTTAAATAATGTGTCCCAAATGATATAACTAATAAATGGCAGCAGGAGGATTTGAATTCTGACCTACCAAATCCAGTGTTCCAACAAATGGAAAAAATGGTGTAAAAATATACAGCCTTTTAAAAAAAAGTCTACACCAAATATTTTAAAGAAATAAGTAAATTGTAAAAGAATAATTATTTCCTCCATCTTTCTCCTTTCCTGATTTGATCAATTGCCACTTAAGAGAGAGTGAAGGTACGATTCTGTGAGCCTGCGTGAAATAGCTAACTTTTCACCTTCATGTCATGATGATCTGATTGATAAAACTGCAACTGTTAAATGATTTAGAATTCTTTTGTGTGGTGATGTTGAAAAGTCCATCCATCATCTTAAAGCAGCAGCATACTTATATAAAAGTTTCCAATCTGTCAGACTAATTAGCTCACCAAAAAGCAAATACAGTATTACTGAATATAGAGATTCATTTTTTTCACTTTAAAATATGAAATATTTCAAATATTCCAAAAAATACAGAAAGTGGCATAGCATACAGTCACACAGCCACCATTCATTTTTCACAGATGTTAACATTATTTGCTTCAGGTCTTTCCTTTTTAAATAAATAAAATGCTACAAATAGAGCTACAGCTCTACCACTATTCCTCCTCTGTCCGTTTTCAGAAGTAACCAGTGTTCTGAGGTCAGCATAAACATTTCTAAGCATGTTTTTATACTTCAACTACATATGCATGATTTTTACAAATATATTATTGTTTTGTGTTTTAATGTTTACATAAAAATATATAGACTTTTTCAACTTTTTCCACTCAGCATTATGTTTGAGATTTAACTATACTGATACATATAAATTTCATACGCTCATTTGAACTGCTGTATAGTATATGAATAACCCACAGTTGATTTCCTAGTCCCCTATTGGTAGACCTTTTGACTTCTTACAATGCTGTAATAACTATTTTCAGTATTTCCTCTTTTGCACATTTGTGACAGTTTCTTTAGGGTAAATATTAGAAGTGAAATTGCTGGATCACAGGGTCTGTGTATTTTCAACATTACTAAGTTTGACAAATTACTCTCTATGTACCACCAGTAACATACAAGGGTTATTGTTTTTCTGTATGCTGACACTTGATATCATCACAGCTTTTAATTTTTGCGAACCTAATGGGTGTAAAATGTTATCTCATATAGTGTTTATAATAATAGCTTTACTGAGCTACAATTCACACAGCATACCATTCATGGATTTAAAACATACAATTCAGTGGTTTTTAGTGTATTCACAGAGTTGTGCAGCCACCATCACAATAAATTTTAGAACAATTTCATCAACCCCAAAAGAAACCCCATTCCCTTTAGCAGTCATTCCTCATTTTCCCAACACTCCCAAGCCCAAGGCAACCACCAATCTACTTTCTGTCTCTATAGATGTGCCTATTTTTGACATTTTATATAAATGGAATTATATAATATGTGGTCCTTTGTGACTGGCTTCTTTTGCTTAGTGTAATGTTTTGAAGATTCATCTATGTTGAAGCATTTATCAGTACTTCACTATTTTTTATTGCTAAATAATATTCCAGTGTATAGGTATACCTCATTTTATTTACCCATTGATCAGCTGATATACTGTTTGCTTCCACTTATTGGCTATTTATGAATAATGCTGTTATGAACATTTGTGTACAAGTTTTCATTTCTCTTGGGTATATACCTGCAAGTGGACTTGCTGGGCCACATGATAACTTTATCTTTAATATTCTGAGAAACTACTGGGCTGTTTTCCAAAGTGGATGCAGAATTTTACACTCTCACCAGCACTGTATGAGGGTTTCAGTTTCTCCCATCCTTACTAACACTTGTTACTGTCTGTCTTTTTGACTGTAGCCACCCTAGCAAGTGTAAAGTGGTCTCTCATTGTGGTTTTGATTTGTATTTTTCTGATGGCTAATAATATTGAGTATGTTTTTCATGCGTTTATTGGTCATTTGTGTATTTTCTTTAGAGAAATGTCTACCCAGAGCCTTTGCCCATTAATTAACTGGGTTATTTATTTTTTAATTATTATGGTATAGGAGTTTCTCATTTAGTTCTAAGATGTACTTCCTTCATCATTTCATGTGTTTCTAACATTAAGACAGGTTTTGTTTCTTAAACAGTTCCAAAATACATAAACCATCAAGTCCAAGTACATTAAGTAACTATGCATGATAAGCACAACAAACAAAATTTTAGGCAAAACCCAAGGCAGGAGTGGCTATATGACTGGCCTAAGGCATGTGAACAGATGAGACATGCAAGGACAGAGTCTTGCCCTTAAAGGGACAGAAGCATGCCTTCCTGTTTTCTTCTTTCCCTTTCCTGTCATCAGGAACACGTACAGGTGAGCCATGTTTGACCACATGGGTAAGGGCAATACCCTAGGAATGGCACAGGAAAACAGATGGAAGGAATCTGAGCCTCTGACACATGCCTAGACTACCTTGTTAAAGCCACTGTATTTTGGGTCTCTTGCTACAGTAGCCTTGTCTGTATCCTAACTAATACATTCCGTATTTCTCAACAACATGCTTATTTGCTATATCCTGACTGTGCCCATGTTAGACATAATCTATTAACATGCCATCATAAAAGGTAAGAATTTAACTTACTTACATCAACCATCTAGACACACATACATATCCCCTCTTCCCATACTCCCAGTAGAGTTACAATAATTTTTAGAGCAGTCAGTATTTAGTATCTATGTTACTATGGCCATATAAATATAGTCCACAAATGAGTCAAGGTATGTGCTATAATTTACAATTCTCATATTTCATGTTTTAGTTTTTCTGTGAAGTTTGATTCATCTCTAAACTCTCCTCCAGACTAAAAAATTCCTCTCAATTTGGTCAGTCATCATATACTCTATGTGTTCCATTTTTTTCCCCATAGAAATATTCCTCCTAGAGTTCTCTATCCACCTGCTCCAGTTAGGACTGGCTACTTCTTTACTCTGCTGCTCAACTGTAACCCTGGGTCTCCTTCTACCTTTCTTTTGTTAAGATTCCATGGTTTCCCTGGGCTAAGATCCTATGCCTTTCTTTCTTGGTTTACTACCTTGGTCTTGATAGATATTTCTGGAAAAAAGTACACAGGAGATAACATTCTTGAGGCTTCAGATGTCTGAAAATGTCTTTATTTTGCACTCATATTTCATTTGGATGAACACAGAATTCTAGGTCCAGGATACTCATTTTCAGTGTTCCTATTTGGAAATCCACACCCTCCTGAAAGTAATCTAGTATGTGTCTGTTTTTTCCTCTCTCTTGTTTTTTCTTTCTGGTGTCTAGAAATTGTGCATTGGTGTGAGGTTTTTTTCTTTCTTTTTTATTCATTGTGCTGTGCACTACATGTGTGCTTTCCATCTGGAAACCCATATCCCCTAATTCTGAGAACTTTTTGGTTTTTGTTTCTTTGCATTATTTCTTATAATTTTGGTCTGGTTTTTTTTTTTTTTTCTGGGACTAATGATGTGTTATACCTCCTGAACTAATCCTATACATTTCTATCTTTCTCTTGTTTTCCTTTGCTTGTCTTTTTTATTTTACTTTCTATGGGATTTCTTCAAATTATCTTTCAACGCTATATCTTTTTATTCAACAAATATTCATTGAAAGTCTACTATGTACCCAGGAACTGCTACAGGTATTAAGGATACAATGGTGAACAAAGAAAAATCCTTGCCCTCATGAAGCTCTAGTGGGGGTAGGCAGGCAATAAACAAATAAAATGTGTAATATGTTAGATGTAAAAAATACTGTGGGGAAAATAAATCAAGGAAGATGTAGAGAGGTGTGTGTGTGTGTGTGTGTGTGTGTGTGTGTGTGTGTGTGTGTGTGTGTGTATGTGTGTGTATTAGATAGGTTAGTGAGGGACAAGTTCATTGAGAAAAAATATTTGAACCAACACATAAAAGGGATGCAGGAGTGAGCCTTGTGTATATCCAGGGAAGAGAATTCCAGAGAGAACAGCAAGTGCAAATACCTGAGGCATAGTGTTCCTGGAATGCTTGGGGCAGAGAGTATGAGAAGATAAGGTAATACGGTAAAGTTTTTTTCAGCTATCCTGATTTTAAGTTCCAATGTTTCGTTTTATAGCATCTTATTCTTGTTTCATAGATGAAATATCCTCCTTTTTGTCTCTGAGGGACTGTTTGATGGCTTTACATTTTCTTTTGCTCCCTGCATTGTCTCTGCCTCCTCTGAGTTCCCTTTATTCTGTTCCTTTGCTTGATTTATTCTCTTTTATAAAAAGACTTTCTTCAAATATCTGGATTTTTATTCATATTAAAGAGTGAGGTACTAAAATCCTGACTGGCAGATGTGTGAAGTGTGGGGACAGAGCAAGGAGCTGATTTTTTCACTTGGGGGATCAATTCCAACTGTCAGTGTCTGTGTGTCTTTCCCTTTGGACTGCTCAATTGCCCCAGAGGAATCCTCCCATTTTCAGCTGAGGGAGTATGAGCCAGGCTGTCAGAGTTTCCAGATTGAGTAAGGAAGGTACCATACAGCCTCTTGTTGGCTATCCCCTCTGCAGACCTACAATACCAGTTTTTCCTGTCTGCTAAATCAGTTGTCACTAGACTATCTACTCCTAAAATCTTAAAAGCCTATCACCTCAACCATTTAAAACATACTATTTGTTCATAGTCTTTTTACATTGCTGCTATTAATCTGAAGTTCTTTGGGGTCTATTCCTTCTGTTTGTCATTTGTGTTCTTACTCACTGTGGATTATTTCCTCCTATGTTATATAAGTTTATAGCACAAAATCTCCCTCAGAAGCACTTTTTCTTTGGGAACCTGACAGGGCGAGGTGTGGTTATGTTCCTTCAAAGTGCTTTGCCTTTGTTTCTGGTAGGCAACCCAGGAGTTGTGTGGTGTTGGGTCCCCAGTAAATATGAATAGTATAAATATGAACCATAAAAATAAATCAGGGTTTTCTCAGAGAAGGCTGTTTCCCCCACCCAGAGCCCAGGCAGAGACAAACTTATAACTCAGATGGAGGGACTTTCCTACCTCTGAGTTGCTGTCTTTCAACCCTATGCCAGAGCCTCAGGTCTGATACCACAACTTGTATCTCCTGACTTAATCCCCTATGATACTGGGTCTCATAACCTTTCAAGGCAACCAGTTCTCAAGATAACTTAATAAGCCACTTTGTTGTAAAAGAAGGGTCTCAGATTCACATTCTAAAATAAATAGCATCTAAACAAAGATGTTCCTTTAATAAGATTACAAAATTGAATGCAATTTCTTAATGAAAAAAAATAAAATCACATATTGTAAATGTCTTAATAACAAAGCACACAGTCACAGGGGTTTTTTTGTTCATTTTTTTACCTTGTTCCATTCTCTTCATTAGCTGTATCTGATCGACTGTCTTCTTCAATATCTTGCATTTGTCTGGTTTTACACTCAAGCTGTCAATGTCACTGATGTTGGCAGACAATAACTCGGCTAGCTCTTCTAAATATTTATTTTCTTGCTCCCTGCGCCTCTTTTCAGTGCTGTTACACAAAGGAAATCCAGTTACTGTACTTTCTACCACCATATTTCCTTCTCTGATCATGTATTTAATATTTATATATTTACAGAGATTCCTGTTTTTATCCAGAATATAAAACCAGATTTAGAAAACAATTTAAAATTGTATCTAAAAAACAAATATTACAAAATACCAAGGTGCAGAAAACAATTCTAGCTAAAAAGCATAAAGAGAATGACTGCCATCACAGACGTATTCCCTCAGTGACGTATATACATTGAATATTTCAAATGAATACTAGATATCAAAAAGAAGCAGACAGTACATATACTAGTTGCATTTGAAATTATTGGATGTTCCAAATAATAATTCCTTAAAATAGAAACTTTGAATTTTCAAATAAGTTTGTTGTAAATTAAGCAGGCATACTACACCAGAGTTCAAATAAATTATAATTAGAAATCTGATAAAGTCTTGATTCTTATAATGTACTTAAAATTATAAGCCCACACCCATCAGATTGGCAAAACGTTGAAGTGCGGAGACAAGAAAAAAGGAACTCTCAATGCTTATCATTTAAAGAACAATGTGATAATTACCCAGTTAACATAAAAATGTACACAGATCCTAAAGAAACTCTTACGTATAAAACAGGAGGTGTGTACGAGGATGTTCATGTTCACTGTAGTGCTGGCTGCAAGAATGAAAATTTGTAACAAAATGGCTGTTTACCCATAGGGAATGTCTATCTGTAGGGAAACAGATTTCTCAAATACGGTATATTCGTGTAATACAATATTTATCAAAAGTTAACAGAACTGAATAAATCTAGTTATCTTTATGTCTAAAGATCCATGCTGAAAAGTATACTGTAGAAAAATACACATAGTATTATGTAATATATAAATTTAATAAACATTCTCTATTGTTCACAGATACTTATATATGCATAATCATTAAAAACAGATTGAAAGAATTAGAGACAAATCAATTTTGTCATTAATCATCTTACTACTTTTATTTAAACAAAACTGCAAATACGTGGTTTATATGTGGTGGGTATACATCGTTTCCTAGTCTCTATTCTTTTATAGGTTAAAAAATTTTCCCCAAATAAAAATTTAAAGTAAAATACAATAGTTTTATCTATTTATTCTTAAATTAAGAAGGACTGACATATATAGAAATAGACAAGAACATTAACTCTGACAACACAAACTGAATTGCATCTTGATATCAGCATTCCTCCTAGCTTCTGGACACTTAGCTATGATTATGAGTACTTAGGTTATCATCGCTCAGTAACAGTTTTCTGAACTGATTAAGAGAAGTAGTCACTTTTCTTTCCCCAACCTGAAGCCCTGGCACTCTCCTGTAAAAATTCTTTCTTTGTCCCCCCATGAGAAAAAGCATGTAATCCAATGACAGAAGAGTCTTCTGCCGTTTTATGCGCTACATCAATGATTATCAGCTGGGGGCCATATTGCTTTCCCTGTCCCCAGGGATATTTGACAATGTCTGGAGCCATTTTTGGTTATCACAACTGGTAGGACATTTTGGTTATCATAACTGATATAAAGATGCTATTTGGCATCTAGTGTGTAGAAGCCAGGGATCCTACCAAACATCCTACAATATACAGGATAGCTTCCCACAGCACAGTATTATCTTGCCCACAATGTCAACAGTGTGGAGGCTGAGAAACCTTGCTCCAGATCCTTGAAGGTGAATGGAATAAAATCCCGACTCTTCTCTCAGGTAGGAAAGCTGCTGTTTTGATCTGATTGAGGTTCCTTCTCTATCTGGCATTTATTAGAGTCTCCTTAGCAATAATTCTCTTTTGCCTATTTGATGACCACATTCCTTATTAACACACAAATATTTAATTCCACAAATATTCATTCTTTAAAGTCCTGATATCAATAATTTTTTTCTTTGTTCCACTAATATCATAATATATTGAAATAGCAGTTAAAGATGTACAATGGATTCATTTATTCATTTGACAAATATTTTCTGTGTCCTTACTATATATAAGTTACACATTGTGCTAGGAACTAGGGATAAAATGGTGAGTAAGGACAAAGTTCTTACCAAACGGCAGCTTAGCCTGTAGTAGAGAAGCCAGGGAACTCATGAAATAAGCACACAAACTAATAAAAACCTGAAATTACAGATTATAGCTATAAAAATACATATGAAATAGATACAAATAGGGGAGATTTGACCTAATAGTTAATGGAAGGAAGAGAAGGCTCCTTTTAAGAAAGTAATGACTAGGGCTTCCCTGGTGGCACAGTGGTTAAGAATCCCCTGCCAATGCAGGGGACAAGGGCTCGAGCCCCGGTCCGGGAAGATCCCACATGCCACGGAGCAACTAAGCCCGTGAGCCACATCTACTGAGCCTGCGCTCTAGAGCCGGTGAGCCACAACTACTGAGCCCGCGTGCTACAACTACTGAAGCCTGTGCACCTAGAGCCCATGCTCTGCAACAAGGGAAGCCACCACAATGAGAAGCCTGCGCACCTCAACAAAGAGTAGCCCCCACTCACTACAACTAGACAGAGCCTGCATGCAGCAATAAAGACCCAATGCAGCCCAAAATAAATAAATTTTAAAAAAAAGAAAGTAATGACTAAACTGGTATTTGGAGAATGCATAGGTGTTGACTACAGGAAATCTAGAGGGAGCAAGCTGGATGAGGGAGCAGCATGTGTAAAGGCCCTGGGGAAGGAAGAGAACATGGTAAGTATGAGGGACTCAGAGAAGGCTGGTAAACTTGGAGTAGATGAAGCAAAAGCTCTGAAGTGACTTAAAATGATAAAGCAGCTCTGCCAGAAACAGACTAAGAAAAAGAGTGTTCCTACCTTGATGCCAGTGTGTCACATGGCGATCCTTTCCTCTTATGTGAGTCTGGGTTAGCAGGGTCAGATGAACTGTCCCCAAGGCCACTCATGTTGAAAAACTTCACACCTAAAAAGGAAGGAAAACAATAAGAAATCTACCCTAATGAACTTTCCAACTCTATGGGAATAGGAAGCTCCCTTGTGTTAGAATATATCTAAATACTGTGGTTTCTCAATGAATAATTACAGCCATCATAAAAGCATCCACATTTATATAAAAGCACAGGAATCATCAGCTATTTAGTGTTTCTACACTTTCTTTTCTATACCTGTAAAATAAAATTAGTCATCCTTCATAAAATCATAGAGATCAATTAGG
Source organism: Delphinus delphis (assembly GCF_949987515.2). Classification (NCBI taxonomy): domain Eukaryota; kingdom Metazoa; phylum Chordata; class Mammalia; order Artiodactyla; family Delphinidae; genus Delphinus; species Delphinus delphis. Next base: position 71,290,732 of record NC_082694.2, read on the forward strand.
ATGAAAATATTGTTAGAATAATTAAATAGACAATGAAATTTTTTAAAAGAGAAAAACCCACTTCATACGTAAATGTAAAAACTGTGTAACTGAGAGTCAGACAGATTCTTTTTTATATTTATTTATTTCAGATTATTTTGAAAAGGACTTAAAACAACTTTTACTCATAAGGTTTGGGATTTTATGTTGATAGGAGAAGAAATAATACATATATGATTAAAATTAAAGCGATGAACTAGATTTGGATTTTGTATTGTACTTACCAACTTTGAATTCCATACTCCTAACCTTTTGCTTATGCAGTCAGGCGACAAAGATCAAATGTTTAGTCTACGTTAGGATCTTGTTATAGATGCCAGAGAACACAAAGTCATTTCCCGTAGCATGCCAGCCAGGTCTCTCTCTTACATGTTGTGCCAGTCAGTGGCTGTGCTTAAAGATCCCTCCTGATCTATCCCTATCAACCCCTATTCTCTGCAGAATCTCTAACGAAACTTGGAAGCTTATCTCTGGCCTTAGACTCATCACCATCACTTAGATTTTACTAATGTCAAACAACACACCTCTCATTCTCTTCCATTCCATCTACCCTTGTAAAAGGAGAGGAAATTCTTGTTAAATGGGAAAAACCTTTAACTTTTCCTTAAATTCTAAAATGATTAAATAAATACAGTGCTGCATGTTAGCAGCCATGCTTGTAAAGTTGAGATCCATAAGAATTTCTCACATGACTTTAATTAATATGTTGAAATAGATCCTTTTTCTCTAGTCCTAAAACTTCCTCTGTCTCCAGCTCTTTCTCAGTACCAAAGATTGTCATATCCCATTTTCAATATAAAAATAATACCTAGAACTCTAATCATGACTTTATTATTCCATGTAACCAAAAAAGCACATTTCTAATTTCTCCATATTAGACGTGCAGGTCATGAAAATTTCCAACTCCTAGGATCGCAATTATTTTTTACTCTTCTCTTTTGCTCCTCATTTTGTATCAGAATCCACGTCCTGTCAATTCTTCATTAACAGGAGATCTTACAGTGTCCCCTCCTTCTTCATTCTCAGATACAGTTATGATCCTTATTTGGAAGCAAATACCTCATTCTACATTCCTGCAAGATCCTTCTACCTTGTTTCTCAATTCCAGTCACTCTCACTTCTAATGTGTCCTATAAACAGCAGCAAAACCACTCCTGCTCAAATGGCATTTTCAAGATATCACTTCCCTGATAAGGAATCAGCTTGATTCCCCTACTGCAGCATGGTGGTTAAAAGCATGGGCGTTAGGGTCAGAAAGGCCCTGCTTAATCATTACCTGCCTGTTCCTGGGCAAAGTGCTTAATCTCCTTAAATCTCCTATTCCTTCATCTGTAACATAAGGATAATAACTATACTTACCTACCTTTAGATTTGTTGTGAGGACTGAATGAACAGTCATGTAAAGAGTGCACTGTAGGTTCCTAGAGAATGTTGGTTATTGTTATTATCTCCCCTTTAGACTAAGAGCTCCATGAGGGGAGTAGTGTTCACTCAGTGGATAACTCATCCCGTACTTCCTCATTGATAAATACAATGGACACTTTTCATTCCTTCACTCATTAATGCTCAATAAGTGCTAACTTATTACTATTATTTTATTGGACTGCTTGAAGCAGCATCTGAACTGTTTCCTTCTGAAAATATTGTCATCCATTGACTTCTGTGATCCTATGCTTCCTTCATTTACTTAACAAATAAATCAAGCATCTATCATGTCTCAGGCACTGTGATAGGAGCTGAGCAAAATCACGGGCCGCAAAATAGAGGTCCCTGCCCTCACGGAGTGGGAGACATAAACAAATAAAACACAAAATTAATATGTAATTTTCTTATAGTGATAAAATCATAAAGGAAAAGAGTAGGGTTCATAGAGAAAAACAATAGAGGAGACCTAATTTTAATTGGGCGATCAACTGAGGCTTCTCTGAAGAAGTGATGTTTAAGCCACAGCCTGAGAGATTAGTAGAATTAGTGTGGTTTTCTACTTTCCTGATTCTCAGTACTTTTTGCCCAGTTCTTCGGGGCTAGATTTCCTCATGGTTCTAATGTCCTACGCCTCCTTTCCCCTCATACTATACATTATTCTGCAGTGATATCACTCACTCAACATGGTTTCAAAGAAAAAAAATCTCTAAACCAATTACCCTGAATCTCCATCTCTAGCCAGATCTCCTGGGTCTCAGACACATAACCCCGCTCCTTGCCAGATAACTCTATGCAGAGGTCACATAGGCACTTCAAATTCATCTTTCCAAATGAACTTAACATCTCCTCCTCATGCAATTTTTTTTCTCTCAGTTGGTACACTGGAGTCATTCTACCCTTTTCTCTCATACCCCACATGCAAGCAAACAGTAAGATGTGTCCATTTTTATTTCCTAAATATTTCCAAAATCCACCCCTTTCTTATAATCTCCTCTCACCTGTTGCTGAACTATTAAAAACATCATAGTTTTTATGGTGGTCTCCCTGAGCCACCAAAGTAGGCTATCAAAAACATGTTTGATCATGTCAATCTCTTGCTTAAAATCCTTCCCTAAATCCTCACTGCCCAAAGGATAACATTCAACATAATATACAAAGTTTGCATCAGTTCCCATCTATTGTGTGTCCATTATAGAATTTGGTGAATGAGTGATTAAATGTTTGTCCAATCAAGTTTAGCCCAACCTATATAAACAATATATAAACAGACTATATATATTATATACTACATAAGTCCCTATATACACATATAGATTATATATGTTAATTTTAGTTTCAACACTAAGGAAAGACTTTAAAAATAAAATCCTTGATACTATCCCATCTTCGCAGCAAAGGTAAACATGAGTCAGAAACTTTAAATTGATCTCAATGTGGGTAGGCCAAGTAAACTCAGCAAAAAGTATTTATTGAGCTCCTACTATATGCCAGCTTCTGTTCTAGGTAGTGGGAGTACAACTGTGCATGAAACATTAAAAAATCACTGTCCTCATAGAGTTTCATTCTATTGTGAGGGAGAGAGAAGCAAAATTAAAAAGTAAAGTATAGAGTATATTAGAAGGTGATAAGTATTATGGAGGAAAACAAGGCAAAAACAGAGGCTTAGTTTTGTGGAAGGAGAGGGGCAGCAATTTTAAGTAAAGTAGTTAGGAAGGGCCTCACTGACAAGGTGAGACATGAGCAAAGACTTGAAGGAGGTGAGGGAGAGAGAATGACATCTGGAAGAAGAGTGCTCCTGGCAGAGGAAGGGCCATACACTTTAGCTTTACTCTGAGTGAATTAGCCAATCACTGGAGGATTAAGAACAGAAGAATGACAAGGTCTGATTTTCATTCTAAGGCTTCCTCCATGAACGATAAGCACAATCTTTCTGATCTCAGTAATTTGGCATCTAAATAAGTTTCCAGCTGCCAAATGGACATTTCCATTTGGATATCCCACGTCACCTCAAATTCAACACGTATAAAACATGATGGGTTTTTAAGTTCCAGACTTCTATTACTGACACATAAATGAGATGAACTGCACTATGGATTAATGTCATCATAGAAAAACATTTATTAAACCTCTTGTCAGGGGGAGAGGAAGGCTCTATATGACAAGGAAAATAATTACAATTTAAGGTGGACAGCCTCAATGCAAAGGTCAATATGCCAGACTTGCCACCACAACAAAAAAGATGTTGAAAGACCCGACAATGGCTTTGTTAGCATCCATTCTCAAATACAGAACTAGAAAAATCAGCTAAGTGATATATTACTATAATGAGTAAGACTGCTACTTTCTTCTCCTATGGAGAGTCATAGAAACATAAACGAGATTAACCAGATACCACAGAAGTAAAGATGCCACTTAATTTTGTTTTTACTTAGAAATAAAATATAAATATATTTCAAAGTTTATTAAAACAAAAAATGAAATTATGTGATAAATTCATAATAATAAAGAAGCATCAATGCTAAATTTTTCAACAAAAGTAGAAATAAAAGAGAGAAGAAAATGATGAACAGGAAAGAAAATGAAAGATAAGACTTTAGAGTTCGCTAAAATCCAAAAGAAGTGTTAACTAACTCCTACTTAATGCTCAGCTTTACTTAGCTGCCAGTCTTCCCTGCCTCCTAAGACATTAGGTTATACCTATCTAAGAATTTACCCATCTGAATTCTATTGGCTCTCAAAATACTGCTGGGCATATATTTCTTATGATAATACGCTATAAAATTATAATTCTCTTATTTGTCTCCTCTTCTAGATTGTGAACTCAAAAACAGTTACTAGATCTCCTCATTGTATATCCAATATGTAACATAATGTCTAAAAGATACAGAAGCTAAAATAGGTGATAAATTAAGTGATTAAGTTATTTTACTAATATGACATTTAAATTTTTTAAATAATATTTAAGATTTTTTATAATTAAATATTTTCTGGAATCTTTCATAATGTTTTGGAATTCTTTTCTATAATTGAGAAATTGAGCTTTCTTGAAATCCTTGTTCTCCTGTTTTCAATGGAAAAAAAAAAAAAAACAACCACCTTCTTGGTCTAGAAATTTGAGAACATCTCTTCTAATTCTGAAAAGGTTAAGATCTATTTTGGAGAAACCTCCTACTATATTTCACAGTACGATAGAGACACAAAAATATGTTGCATTTACACAACTGTAAACATAAGCAATACAATCTCACAGTTTGGATAATTTTGAGCAACAAATAAATCTGGATTTCAAATGAGATTCCCCAGACTATGCTAAGTCAGACTACTGGCTGGAGACTGACATCTGCTAAATTTATCTGAAATTCTGGGGTTGAGGAGACATCAGACAACAATTCAACAGCAATTCAATATCTGGCTTACCAAAATAAGAGCCAATAGTAAGAAGCTATGAGAAAGTCACCAACAATTTGCTGATGATATGATTCTGGTATTACCTGCTTTCTATTTACAAAACACAATAAACAGATAGTGGAATGCAAAACCTCTGATGAGTGAAAACTTTTACAGCTATTCTATTTGTGGAATGGCTTTATATTTGGCAGTAAGGGAACTTAAACAAGGTTCATTAAGAAAAGAAATGTTGGTTTCAGGAAGCCAATTTACATATCACCTTTAAAAAAAAGAGGTTAGGTTTCTAAGTAAAAGTATGCTGTTGATTTAAAAAGAGTTGCTAAGTTATACACAATCTCATGCACTCTCTAGAGAGCAGTTTTTGGAACTAGAAACCACATCTACCTCTGTTCAAATGGACCAGACTAAACCAAATAGGTTGGGCTGAAGAAATAGGTCAGTGCTTTATATTTCAGTTGAATTATAGATTTCTACATAAGAAATTTGTCACTCACCTCCCAGATTTAGCTGAGGACTGCATCATTTGAAAAATAAGTAACAATTAGTTAATAAACAACTCTAATAATATACTTGAAAATGCTAGCAAGCAATTAGCACAGAGAAGCACAGACATGAGAGGGACACTCTGAGAGTTAAACCTCCCCAAGTTGATAATATCACACAGGAAAAATCGTGACAAATAAAGAGCTCCTGCACTGGGTAACTGCCATAAAGGATGTTTCTCAGACTGCAGTCCGACACCTAGGGTTCTCTAAAAAAAAGTTTCAATTTTGTCTTTTCACTTCAGTGACAGTTGAATTCTTTCTCATGTGATAAGAAAGGATGGGGACTTTCGGATTTCTATTGCCCTTTTTATGGTTAAATAATTTCCCATTGTTTGGATATACCACATTTTGTTTATGTATTCATCAAATGATGGCCACTTAGGTTTCCCATTACTGGGGCTATTTAACAACAATGCTGCTATGAACATTTATGTGCAAATTTTTGTGTGAACCTGTTTTCAATTCTCTTGGGTACGAAACTACTAGGTCATATTGTAACTCTCTAAATTTTTGAGGAATTGCCAAACTGTCTTCCACAGTGGCTGTACCATCTTAAATTCTCACCATCAAATGTACAAGTGTTCCAATTTTTCCACATCCAAAAATTGGTATTTTCTGTTTTTTATTGGTAAGTCATAAGAGTTCTTTATATTCATGTCTAGATCCTTATCAGATATATGATTTGCAAATATTTTCTCCCATTCTGTGGATTATCTTTTCACTTTCTTTATAGTAACTTCTGATGAACAAGAGTTCTTAATTTTGATGAAATCCAACTTATCTACTATTTCTTCTTTGTTTAGTAAGTACAACATCTGGGCTTCTTAAGACAGTTTCTACTGACTGCTATCTTTCCTGTGTATGGGCCATACTTTTTTGGTTTCTTTGTATGCCTCCAATTTTTTTGTTAAAAAACATATTTTATTTTATTTATTTTATTTTTTAAAATATTTTATTTTATTATCTTTTATTTATTTTTGGCTGCGCTGGGTCTTCATTGCTGCGCGTGGGCTTTCTCTAGTTGCGGTGAGCGGGGACTACTCTTCATTGTGGTGCATGGGCTCTTCACTGTGGTGGCTTATCTTGTTGCGGAGCACGGGCTCTAGGCGTGTGGGCCCCAGTAGTTGTGGCACACGGGCTCAGCAGTTGTGTCGCATGGGCTTAGTTGCTCCGCAGCATGTGAAATCTTCCCAGACCAGGGCTCGAACCCATGTCCCCTGCATTGGCAGGTGGATTCTTAACCACTGCACCACCAGGGAAGCCCAAAAAACAGATATTTTAAAGCTAATGACTGAACAAGGATTTCCTTAAACATCTGGAAACAAAAATTCTCTCTGAACCCACAAAGCAGGAACCAAAACTCAGATCATGGTTATCCCTGGCCCAGAGAAGAGTCCCTGCCACATAAGCCTCTACAATAAACATGCCCATATCTTAACTGTTATGGCCAGGAATAAAAAGCAAAGGCAAAGAAACAGATTGAAAGCAATGAGTTCTTAAAAACAGACGTCATTTTATCTTATTTCATTGATTCTATAAAATATGAGATTTTTTAAAAGTGCTTTTTGTAAAAGAAAATCCTGTGCAAACTCTTTTAAATTTATTACACTAATAATAAAGACATTATCAAGGACTTGGCAACTTAGCTTCTAAAAGTATATAATATTTGAAACAATGTATTTAATAAATTTATGTTTACTACTAAAAGTTTATTCTACAGATCAAGAGACAATGCTTCCTTTTTCTGCATTATTTTTTTCTAAATGGAAAGAATAATTTGGAAAAAAGGTTAAAAAGTATTCTTTCTTTTCTATTAGCAAATATATAGGAAGAAGAAGAAAACCAAATAAGTTTTAAACCCCCAAGTTTAAATTCCTCATATTGACTTTATTTAAAATTTAATTTTTTAAGGTAAGAAATACACATATATGCATTGGCCTTGTTAAAATACTCCTATTTAGGAAAAACAGTCAGCATATGAAACATGTTTATGGCAGCTATTGTATTAAAACAGTTTGGCAAAAATATCCTCAACATTTCCTTATAAATCTACAAAGCTAGATGATTCCAGTTATTTTAAAATGACATTGGGTAATTGTAGATATACTGTACATGTCTTCCAAAAATCAGTTCTACATTGTTCTAACGTGAAAAATATGTTGGTATTAAAAAAAAGATTAAAATCAGTCTTCCTGACTATAGCTATCTTTAACTATAAACAACAAAATAAGTATTTGATATTTACTTGCATGTTCACAGAGAAGAGTTTATAGTAATCTAGCAAAAAGGTAACAGCCTTAAAAAAAGAAAATGATGGTCATAGAGACAAAAATTAAGTGACAAAAATGTCAATCTCTGTCTTTTTCCACGAACTTCACCCTCTTTCACAGATTCAGATACTAATGAGCAGAGAAACAGCTAAAGCGGGGGCCAGACGAGACTGAAGATCAACATTAGACATAGATAATCCACAGATGATTATCCAAAACCAAATAACCACATTTACTATATAAAATTACTCCAATATCTAAAATAAAGAATTAAGCCCCTGATCAGAAGTGGTTCAATTTCTCTCGAACATTTCAGAAACTCACTTTAAAATACAGAGTTAAATGTACATATATAAACCAACAAAAGAAAAAAAAATCATATTGAAATTTGATTTCTAAAGTTATAAGGTGGCAGTAATACCAAAATAATAGAGCTGCATGGGTCAGAATAATCTGCCAAAATAATGGAGTTGTGTTTTGAGGGCATTAGCAAATGATCGAGTCAAGTTAAACCTTCAGTTAATTTCAGGATCATCTCCCCAGCAGGAGGGGAAGGGACATAAATTAAATCACAATACAACTCTAGCTACAATCTTCATTGCTCACATTTATAGAAAGGAGATGCATTTTTAAAAGCCCAGCTTTAAACCTAAGTCATCTTACTTGATTCATTTATATTTGGTAAAAACTTTATTGATACCCATTGAAAAAATGAAAAAAAAAAAAAAAATTCCCAAGCATCTCAGGTGAATAGCTGGTTAAACAGCATCAGTATCTCCTCAATAAAATACTAATTTATCTAGCTATACCCCTTCCAGTGTAATACCCAACTAAAGACTAACTCTAAACAAGTGAAACTTAAATTTCACTTTCCAGTGTTCTCAATAAAATAATAACTATGAAAATCATGCTTATAAATTTTAAACTGGAGACTCAGACTTATAAAATTTCAGAAGAGGGACCCTAACAATTGTCATCTCATACAGTGCTTCTCAACTTTTTGACTATAGACTACTTAGCACATACAAAATGCCTGTCCTGCCTATTTCCACTTTTACAGTATAAAGTTAGTAGTAAAAAAGAATTTGAGAGGAACAAAATAATAAAAAGGTTCACAGAAAAACGTAGGCCCATTAATATGTATTCAATTAAAGGATATGACAATGTAATAATATATATTGTGTGTTTATGTATCTCACATATATGAACTCATTGATTCCTCACAACTGCCCTATGAAGTGTGTATTATTATTATCTCCACTTTACAGAATCACTGACTGAGTTCAATGGTTTTATCTTACTAATAGAGAACCTATGGGCTGATGGTGACAACAATGATGATGACTAACACTTTTATAGGATTTACTATGTGCCATTCTAAGCATCTAACATAGTATTTACTTATAAACCTTACTAATTCATGTACTCATAAGATATGAGGTATGTAGTATTATAATCCATTTTAGAGATGAGGAAACCAAGGCACAGAGAGGTTACTTAATCTGCCCAACATCATAAGTAGCAGAGGTAGAAATCAAATTACCAATTCTTAGGTAATTTGGTTCCAGAATCTGGCTATGTTTTAACTTATATAACTAACCTATATAACCTAACCTTACATACTGATGAGTAGAAAAGTCAACAACAGATTCTAAATTTTGCTTTTACCTAATGCTTCTTCATTAGGAAAGTCTTCAGAAAAGTTGACATTAAGTTATACCACATCTAAAAATACTGGGTGGTTATTTACAAAGTTCTCAAACACATGAACAGAGAATCTTTCTAACTCTTCATCCAAACATCACATAGCAATAAATAAAATTAATCATATACCTAATCCTGACTTATCTTCTATGGTCATTACAAATAAAACCAATTATTTCTTATAAGATGTGATTCACCTTAAAATGTAAATGTACTATTCCTTCAAAATCTAAAGTTCTGACTTTAATTTGTCCAAAAGTTTATAAATCTTGGATTCTAAGATTATATGTATACATATGCACACATACATAAAATTGTTTTAACAGACTTTCTCCTGAAAAAAATCTTCATGGGCTTCATTCTACCGGATAAGATTCTCAGTAACAAAACCATGAATCTCCAAAGTCCCATATCATAGTCTCTTTAGAAAGGAACATAGATGGAGACAGACAAGCTCAAAATGAGTGCCACTGTACAAAACAGCTGGCCTATACTTTTTCAAAATGTCAATATCATGGAAGACAAAGAAAAGGTGTAAACTATTCCAGGTTAAAGGAACCAAAGAGATGTGACAATTATGCAATGTATGATTCTGGATTAGACAACTGACTAAACTGTAATATAGACCATATATTAGATAATAATAATGAAAATGTTAAGTTTCCTGAATTTGATTATTATATTGTGGTTAAGTAGGAGACATTAGGAGTAAAAGATCATAAATGTCTACGACTTACTCTCAACTGTGATTCATCATCATCATAGTGGTGATGGAGGGGGAGGGGCAGGAGAAGTAGTAGTAAATACATACAGAGAGAGAGAAAGCAAATGTAACAAAATGTTTACAACTGGTGAAACTGGGCAATGGGCACATAGGTGTGCAATCTACAAATCTTGCAGCTATTTGGTATGTTTAAAGTCGGTTTGAATAAATGTTAAGGAGAAATATAAAAGATAAAAACTTTCATTGTGACATGAAGAAAACATGACTTTCTCACAGTCACTCACTGAACAATGAGTTAAAGAAAAAGACACCCAGCCCAGAGTTCAATCACTAGATTATTCTATTTTCTCTCCCTTTCTCTTTCATAAAGTCGAGGTATGAACATTTCTGTCTAAAAACTCTTAAAGAGAGGACTCTCCTACATGACTAAAATTTCTCTTAATTATAATATATCCTACTCTGCAAAACTTTTTTCTTAATAATCAGAATGCTTATTAACTTCTCTCTCCTTATTGAGAATCAACAGTCTGATTTCAAACAACAGAAAATTTCAGTTAATAAATACAATGTATCACCAGTTAATAAAAGCCATAAATCTGGAACATGTTCGTTCCGGAAACCAATGAGGTTTTAAAGAGAGAGGTAGTAGGATCAAATGAGTATCTTCTCAAATCATGCTGCACCACCAGTCCTTGCTTTAAAGTTCTCTGCCAATTCATAGTCTTGCCTCCGTCTCCCAAATTCATTATTTATTCCAAACACAGGCATTGGTTGTCAGCCAACCAAATTTAATTGCCTTTAACTTCTATGATTGCTAAACCCCACCCTCCAAATTGACAGCGATCACTCCAGGGTGACAACTGTCTCCTCCTTTAAAAGTGGGTGGGTGGGCTTCCCTGGTAGCTCAGTGGTTAAGAATCCGCCTGCCAATGCAGGGCACAGGGGTTCGAGCCCTGGTCCGGGAAGATCCCACATGCTGTGGAGCAACTAAGCCCGTGTGCCACAACTACTAAGCCTGCACTCTAGAGCCTGCAAGCCACAGCTACTGGGCCCACGTGCCACAGCTACTGAAGCCTGCATATATATTCTAAAGCCCGTGCTCTGCAACGAAGAGTAGCCCCCACTTGCTGCAAGTAGAGAAAGCCTGGGCGCAGCAACGAAGACCCAACACAGCTAAAAATAAATAAATATATAAATTTATTTTTTTTTAAAAGTGGGTGGGTGTGCAATGAGTCAGAGATGAGGGGGGTTTACTGGGATACTGATATTGTTCTACTTCTTAACCTGGATGGCATTTACACAAATACATTCAGTACATGATAACTCAAGAGATATACCCTTAGGGCTTCCCTGGTGGCACAGTGGTTAAGAATCTGCCTGCTAATACAGGGGACACGGGTTCGAGCCCTGGTCCGGGAAGATCCCACATGCCGTGGAGCAACTAAGCCCATGTGCCACAACTACTGAGCCTGCACTCTAGAGCATGCGAGCCACAACTATTGAGCCCTTGTGCCACAACTACTGAAGCCCACACACCTAGAGCCAGTGCTCCACAACAAGAGAAGCCACCGCGATGAGAAGCACGTGCACCATAACAAAGAGTAGTCCCCGCTCCCTGCAACTAGAGAAAGCCTGCACGCAGCAACGAAGACCCAACGCAGCCAAAAATAAAATTAAAAGAGTTATACCCTTAAAATTTATGATTTTTATTTATATATGTTATAATTCAATTAAAACTTCCTGCTGGAAGTCTTCCCCTTACTTGGTTTACCAGTTTCTGATTACTCTTCAACTTTCTAGTCTCGGCTTGGTACATGTTTATTTTTCTCACTATAGGTTGCTATGACCATTGTCATATTCATGGATACACTAGTTCTATTCCTTCAGTTAGCTCACAAACTCTTAGAAAACAACAATTTAAAACTGCTCAAATGTACAGAATGGACGCTAGATGTAAATAGATTTAATGACTGGATTATAATAGAAATGGAGATATGGGGATATATGTATATGTACAGTTGAATCACTCTGTTATAAAGCAGAAACTAACACACCATCGTAAAGCAATTATACTGCAATAAAGATGTTAAAAAAAAAATGTATAGACCAAATCTGGGGATGGTTCAGTATAGTTTTTCCCCTGCCATTTAAAAAAATTTTTATATTGGAATATAGTTGATTTACAATGTTGTGTTAGTTTTAGGTGTACAGCAATCAGTTATACATGTACATATATACATTCTTTTTTTTTTTTTTTAGATTCTTTTCCCATATAGGCCATTACAGAGTATCGAGTAGAGTTCTCTGTGCAATACAGCAGGTTCTTATTAGTTATCTATTTTATATATAGTAGTGTGTGCTGCCATTTTTAATTCAGTAAGGACTTGAGGGTTTCATAGTAAGATACTGATCTGAACCAGTATTAATTTCAATGTGCATTACAGTGGTTTACAAAGTATCATCTATAACTTTTCTAACATTTTCATTTAGGAATGTCAGCACATATTTTAGAATAACCTTGAAGCTTCTCAGATCAAAGACATATTTCCATAAAAAATAAGAGTCACCAAGTAATCATTTTCACACCATACTTTTGCAGAAACAAAGCTCTTTAAAAACAGAGCTACAATTCCTACCTGGGAGACTTCTTTGTTCATAGTGAGTCCTCAGAACATATATGGTCAAATCTGGTGCTCCAGAGGGTAGCTTCCAATGGAATGGGGGAAAGGTATTTTCCAGAGATGGCTCGAGTCTCTTCACTCTTACCTCTTCTAAGGCCAATTATGCAAACAACTAAAACAAAGGAGAAGAAAAAAATAAAAGCAGAAGGGAGGTTAGACTGTCATTTTATTCTCTAAGAAATAATAAAGGTCAGAAATGCTCGGTTAAAAAAAAGAAAATACAATTTTTCAGGCCAAATGGAAAAACACTTCCAAAAGACAATGGATGAAGATCTGATTTTACAACTGAAGTCCTTCTGGTACCTGAATATATATTCTTATTTAAGACTGCTGCTTGAGTAATACATAATTGCATTCTGCCCTTAATCTCCTGACAGGTCCATTTATATGTCTTTTAAAATTTTTTTCTGGCTGCATTTGTATGTTTATCTTTCTTTTTACCTATACATTCTGATTTTTAATGTTTTCAGTTTGCACTTAATTCCTTCTTTCATTTCTGTAATACTTCTATGTATTAAAGTTACTATGATACTTAACTTTCAAAATTTTTATTGAAAAAGTTTACAAAATATATTCCTAATACCTAAAAATAAAATTCATTGAGCTCTGGTTCCAGTAAAGATGAACTATCTTGTATTGGACTAACTTGCCCACAGATAACGATGATTAACTCTGGACAAAATAAAAATTACTCAAAGACACTGAAAAGTGACTAAAAGCAGGCAGAAACATAGGGAATTTGATCACTGCAAGAAAGGAATCATACTGAATAAGATCTATACTTATAAGACTTTCCCTTAAGAGAACTCTTCCCAGTATACCCCTTAAGTACTACTGGGAGGCTAGACCTAAGGGAGAAAACCACTGTCTCACTGGCTTGAGGCATTAGAGAATGTAGTTCAGAGCTGACAGAATGCTAGATAATAGGAGGAGAAAATCATGGTAGGAAGGGCAGTACAGTAAGGGGGTGGGGGACCTTAATTCTGTATGCAGATTTTCCTCAAATCCTTGGTTGATCCAAATACCCCTATATAACCATACCACAAATGAGATTCCCTTTTGCTGTTTATAATCATACACTCCTCACTCCCTTTTTCTTAACTCCTAGCAACTACTTATCTGCCCTCTATTTTTATAATTTTGTCACTTTGAGAATATTACAAAGATTGAATCGAATAGTATGGAAACATTTTGTACCGGCTTTTTTCACTCAGTCTAATGCCCTTGAGATCCATCCAACATGTTGCATATACAAATAGTTTGTTGCTTTTTATTGCTCCATGGTTTGAAGGTACCATAGTTTCTTTTTCACCATTCCCTGTTGAAGTACGTTTGGGTTGTTTTCAATTTGGGGTTATTATGAATAAAGCTGCTATAAATATTTGTGTACAGGTTTCTGTGTGAATATGAATTTTCACGTCTCTAGGATAAACACCCAGAAATGGGGACTTCCCTGGTGGTCCAGTGGTAAAGAACCCCCCTTCTTATTCAGGGAACACGGATTTGATCCTTAGTCAGGGAACTAAGATCCCACATGCTGCGGGGCAACTACAAGTTGCACCGCAACTACTGAGCCTGCGCGCTCTGGAGCCCGAGTGCCACAACTAGAAAGCCTATGTGCCACAACTAAGACCCGATGCAACCAAATAAATAAGTAAATAAACAGACACCCATAAATGCAACTGGATTGTACAGTAAGTGTATATTTACCAGCCAGTAATTTAGTTGTCTACTAGAACAAAAATCAATACTCTTCAGAAAAAGATAATCCACAATATTATCTACAATACCCAGTATACAATAAAAAATTACTAAACATGCAAAGAAGCTAGAAATTGTAACTCAAGATCAGGAAAAAAAAGGGGGGGGTCAATAGAAACCATAAGATGATTAGTTGAAATTAACTGATAATGATGTTAAAGCAGTTATTATGAGTATGATCAGGATGTTATAATAATAAGTGAACAGATGAGAAATACTTGTAGCAAATGGATACTATAAAATAGAAGTAAATGAAAATTCAAGAACTAGTTCAACATGGAAATTTTAAAATTCACTGGACAAGCTTAATAGAAGATTTGAGATGGCACAAAAACAAGTCGGTGAACTTGAAGTCAAAACAATACCCAATATGAAGACTGGACAGCTGAAAAAAATTAAAATCAAAAGTTGACTTTTTGAAAAGATAAAAAAATTATTAATACTTGAGCAAGAATGATCAAGAAAAATGAAAGACAACACAAAGTACCAATGTCAGAAATGGACAGCTATCACTTCATGTCCTACAAATATAATGTTCTAAACCACATAATGCAAATCAATTCAGTAACTGCAATGAAGTGAAAAATTCCTTGAAAAATATAAATTATTAAAACCACAAAAATGAACAGAATGTTATCTACTAAAGAAATTAATTTGTAATTAAAACAAAACAATACTCCAGGCCTAGATGGCTTCACTGGTGGGTTCTATGAAACATTTAAAGAAGTAATAATAATAATTGTGCACACTTTCCAGAAAATAAAAGGCAGATACACCCCAATTGTTTTACTAGGCCAGCAAAACCCTAATACCAAACTTGCCAAAGATATTACTAGAAAAGAAAATCAGTTTCATGAATGTAGACACAAAATAGCAAATTAAATCCAGCAATATATAAGGATGATATGCCATTAACAGAATAAAAAGCATATAAATATCTCAATAGGTACAGAAAAACATCTGACAAAATTCAGCACCCATTCATGATAAAATTCTCAGCAAGCTAAAAATTAAAGGTAACTCCTTCAATCTGATAAGGAGGATCCATGAAAAACCTACAGCTAGTATTCAGTACAACGGTGAAATATTGGGAGTTCTCCTAATATTGGGAACAAGGCAAGAATGTTCACTCTAACCACTTCTCTTCATTATTGTAATAGACGTACTGGAGGTCCTAATCAGTGCAATAAGTCAAGAAAAACAAATAGAAGGAAGCTTAGAAAGGAAGAACTAAAATTGTCTTTATTCAATTAAAAAATGTCGGTACATAAATCTAAGGAATCTGAAAAATGATTACTAGAATAAGGGATTTGACAAAGCTGTAAGACACAAGGTGAGTATACAAAAATCAATTGTGTTTCTATATAACCACAGTAAACAACTGGAAGTGCAAAACAATTTATAATAGCATCAAAAAACATAAAATACTTAGGAATTAATTTAACAAAATATAGGTAAGACCTATACACTTAAAATTATAAAACATTTCTGAAATTACAAAAGACTAAAAAAAAGAGTGACTGAATATTTTCATGGGTTCACTGAGACTCAATAGCGTTAAGATGTAAATTCTCCCCCAAATTAATTCATATAATACTCAAAAATAAAATTAGTGGTTTACTTTTTACATATCTAGTGCATTTTACAATCAATGAATATAAATCTTTTTTATTTTATTTTATAATATATTTATAATGTGGGTTTTCTGATGCTTGTTTTAGGCTTTTCCTTTTTAAATAAAGACTACGTTTTCTCTACATCATGATTCCCCCCAATGCTGAATTCCGCATTAAAGTGGCATGTCTATCTAATGTTAGAAAATTGGATGATCCTATGACCTGGATCCAAAAGTGCTTACCTATTATAGTCCCTCTAAATTAAACAGAGTGCTTTTTGTATTTTCAAGATTTTCTTTCCCTTTTTCCTTGATTTAAACCCACAATTCAAAAACTCAAAAAAACTTGGACTAGTTCTTCATAATGACATAGTTTAAACTATTAAAGAAAGGAATTTATAGTTAGGTTAGCCCAACTTACATTATATTTAGTTGGGTTGTTCTCACTGTATAATATCTAGTTTATTTGCATTTGTAATCAACTTAAGTCCCCAAGACATTTCTTGGGTGATAAGATACCTCCTAATTAATACTTTGTGTTCTTTCATCTGTGAAGCACTGTATCTTTGAATTTGTTCCTAGGTAAATTTGCTTAAGAATTGGTAAGTAGTAACTGACTATGGCAAAGATGGCATTGTTCATTTAGTCAACCACAAACCCAGGTTCTGTCATTTTCTGACTTTCAAGGAAGAGCACTACTCAAAAATCATTTGTGTAGTTAAGGCTACAGGTATAATCTTTGTGAAATAATGCCACTCTCTTCTATAAAACCTAAGAGTTTTTACAGGTACTTTTTCAAAGTCAGGCAGTAACTGAAGCCAGATGGATCCTGCTAATGATTTAGGGGGTCCTGATGATTCAAGGCCAAACGGGAATACAGGAATGATGCTGAGGGGGAGGCTGAAAATAGTCACTCAGGGACTGCATGAAGACAGAAAAGCACAAGATAAATCCGTAGTCCAAAAAGATATGTAGACAATGAGAAGTGAAAAATATGGGGCTTCCCTGGTGGTGCAGTGGTTGAGAGTCTGCCTGCCAATACAGGGGACATGGGTTTGTGCCCCGGTCTGGGAAGATCCCACATGCTGCAGAGCGGCTGGGCCCGTGAGCCATGCCCGTGAGCCATGGCCGCTGAGCCTGCACGCCCGGAACCTCTGCTCCGCAGCGGGAGAGGCCACAACAGTGAGAGGCCCGCGTACCGCAAAAAAAAAAAAAAATTTTTTAATTAAAAAAAAAATATGGAAATCAAGAGACAGGTGATACACAGAGAACCAAAGAAGACAGGAGGAATACGAAGAAATAGGGAGAAAAAGAGAGCAGTGCTGATGATCTGATGTTTGGCATTATGAGATCAGTAAGCTCACTATTCTTAAAATATAACTCCTAGTATTTATTATGTATTATCTGTGCTATCCAGAGCTCAGTATTTTAAGTCTTTTCTCACACCCCCTCACCTCCAGGAACCCAAAGCAGGAGACCTGATATGGATGGTACAAACTCCTAGGAGATCCTCATGCCTGGAGGCTTCCCATTACTTGTTCCAATTCTCTCCTCATGGGTAAGGCCTTTCTGTCTTCATTATCTGCTTCCAGTTCTGGCACAAATGCTGGCTAATGCAGCACCTCAATTCCTTTAATTTAATTTATTAAATTATTCAGTTTATTAACCTCTTATATTCAATCTGATTTAAGAACCAGACGAGGAAGCAAGGTGAAAGAAGAGTACCTATAGCACTTAACACATAGAAAGAGTAATAAAGGAAATCTATCAAACATTCCTCCTTTGTTATTTTGGAGTTAGGCAGAGGTACAGGGTCAGAATTTTAAAATATATAGAGAAACAGAACAAAGGAGTATCTATGGATCTACTACCAATAAGTGTAACAGTAAACATTTTTGATATATTTATTTTCTTTTTAAAGAAATGAAGTATTACCAAAAATCAAAAGGCCCCACACTCACACAAAGCCCACTCTTTTCACTCTGACGCCTTTTGAAAGAGATAACCATCATCATGAATTTAGTATATATCCTCTGGTCAATTTTTTTATATCCATCCATAAACAATGTACACTGATGTTTTATGCTTTAAAATATACATGTTTAAACTGTACATATTCTGCATTTTGCTGATTTCATGCATTATATTGTTTTGGAGCTCTATCCCTGCTGAGGTGTGTGTGTGTTTCATTCATATGTACATGTGAATATACCACATCTCAGCCCAGTCATTCATGTATTTAAGTTGTCTAAATTTTCATTATTATAAATAATGCCTCAATGAGTGTTCTTGTACATGGCTTCTCTTTCATATTTTCATATGCACATGTGCAAGAATTTCTAATGGTAATATCCAGAAGTGGAATTTCTGAGTTGTAGTATTTGCATATCTTCTGCTCTACTCACCATTTGTCAAATTGATTGCCCAAATGATTGTTTCACATTCCCACTAGCAGTGTGTAAGAGAACCATTTGCACCCATATTCTTTCCAACACTTGATATTGTCAGACTTTATTTTTTAACCAGTCTAACAGATGAAAATGGGATCTCATTTCAATTTGCATTTCCCTGAATATTATAGAGACTGAGCATCACAGCTGGCTATTTGGATATCCTATTATTTCAACTGGTGTTAGTCTCTTTTCATCCATTATACTGGGTACTCAATAGGTACTTTGTCTCAGTTCTGGGAAATTTTCTTGGATTATACTATTTATTCTTTTCTTTCCCTTCATTTATTCTGTTCTCTCTTTGGAACTCCTAATAATAGGAAGTTGACCCTCCTGGACCCTTCTTTTTATTTTCTTTTATAATCTGTTTATCATTTCTTTGCCTCTTTGCTTTACTTTCTAAAAAATTTTCCTCAACTCATTACCCAAACCTCTATTGAGTTTTTTTTTCTGCTATATATTCTTAATTTATAAGAATTCTTCATTCTCCGAATGTTCTTTCTAAAATACCCTATTTCTGCTTTACAGATGTAGCATCCCAACTTTCTGCAGCTGTTTTATACACACACATATGATATGTATGTATGTGTATATATGGTATATGCATGTATGTACATCTATATACAGCTGGATGTGTACATATATGTATGTGTGCATATACATAAAATTTTCTCGGCTGCATAGTCTATTTTCTCCAAGTTGTTTGTATTTTCTATTTGTTTATTTTCATTCCTGCTAGTCACAGTAGATGCTTTCCTTAGATGCCTGATGGTATTTATTTAGTTGTTTGGATATAAAAAGTTTACTGAAAGCTCTAATCATGTACATGGGGCTACTGACTGTGACGTTCACTATACGGCAATCTGGCCAGGCCCTCTGTTAGGGCACAAATACTGATATGAGAAACCTGGTTCCCATTATCTACCACTTATTTACTTATTAGTTCAATACCTGTATACATATAAAGTAGTTTCAGAATTGTTAACCTGTACCCCTGTAAGAAACAATTTTACCAACTAGAGTACAGTTCCTTTTTGACTTTAGGTTTTTCTTCTTGGGATGGTCAGATTCTTCACAGAAGATTCTTCCTGTTTCCTGCCTGGAGGATAAAGGACTCAGTTTGGGAAGCCAGTAATGGAGATGAGAGCAAGAGTTCTCAGCATTCAAAATGCCAATGCTCATCTAATCCCCCTCCCCCTTCAGTGTGCCTGGTGTTCACTAGTCCTCTGTTTTAAGCTAGAAAATAAACTTCAAGGCTCCCATCTGTCAAGATGGGAGCAGTGCAGTAGTACAGTGGCAAAGAATAGACGAGACCCAGGCATCTGTTTCTTAGCTTTTAAATAATCCTCCTTATTTTAATCCCCTTCCCTTCTTCGCCTCCACTTCCAGAAGTACACAATACTACCACTGCCTGGGCCCTTTGAAGAGTCACCAGTACAAATTCAATTGGTCCTTAGCTTTCTCCACTTAAAACATAGTTTTCTTAGGTTTAATAAGATTGTTCACTATTCTAGCTGTTTTCCAGCCTCGAAAATTTTGCTGTATTTTCTCCCATTTCCCTACATCTCTTGATTTATGACTAAAAACAACAACAACCCTTGTTGACCTTATTTTGGTTGTTGTTCAACTAAACTATGGTTTGGGGTGGGAACAATATTAAATGTGTGCTCAACCTATTAATTTCTTTGGAATCAAATACTATGATACTATTTTTAATATTTTATTTATTTTTAATCTTCCTGTTATTTTGTAATCTTTTTAAGGTTTTGTTTCAAGTATGTTATTAATGCCTTAATCTTTTTGAGAATTTTAAAATCCACCATCCTGACATCCTCAAGAACCAATTAGCAATTGAAATTACTCAATAATATCAAGAATTATCTGCCAGAAACAGAATTAACGATAGGCAGCAAGTCCTATGCAACAGTTAATCAGGAAAGTTCAGAAAAAGAGTCAGCTTTAGACCAATGGAACACTTCTCCATACACCTATTGGTAGCTGATATCACGGACTGTGACTTTGGGAAAGCAGGAAAAAACAATCCATCTTCCATTATCTCATAAGGTAACAGTTGCTGAGTGTCAAAAGAAGCTGTGGTCTAATGCTCTCTTTTCTGTAAGGAAATAAAAGAAACTCTCAAACCTCTAAGGGCAGTAGATTTTCTCTCCCACATACATTAACTGTAAAGTGTGATGAAAGGAACTTGTTACTAATAACAGTTAAAATTACAACGTTTATAGATTAATTACTTTAATAAAATTAGCGCAGATTGAAGGTTATCTTTATTATAAAGTTACTTTAACTTTCCTTCTTTATGATATACTTTTTGATGAGGAGAGAAAGGGATAACGTTAGCCAAAACGCCCAGTGTGCTGGGATTAATAGCTTAGTTTAGCTCTGCTGTCAAGTCATCCTATAGTAGATTGTCATAAATAAACCATTAACATTAGTGGCAATTATAAATTATTTTGGTTAAATGGACTTAAGATTCTATAGTAACATCTGTTTTCTTATGAATTCTACCCCAAATAAACTTTAAGAAAGAAAAAGGCACTTAAAAAATTGTATGAAGAAATAAGTCTTTTTTCCTTGGGAGACTGAAAGATTTTTGAAAGAATGAAGAAAAAAATGATGCTACTTACTTTCCTATTAGTGATGACACAAGAGTCAGACTCTCCAAATCAAAGACAAAAATGATCTAAATAAAATTTGAAATCAAGCCATCCTTACTAGTGTTAAAAAAATTAAAAACATGTATTTATTTGACTTCTCTATAGTATGTAGTTGCTTTTTCTTATTAACACTATCTATGAAGAGGTCTAGAAGAAAATGAAGACTTTAAAGACAGAACTTTTTTTTAATAGAATGACAATATTTACTTAATTTTCCTTGTTAATCTTTAATTTTTAGAAGGCTGACTTCATTGTTCTTAGGATTACAAAATGCTTTTATGAAAACCTTGCAATCTCTCTCCAGAAAAATACTTATCTCTGCACACAATTTTTGGGGTGTCTTAAAAATCTGGGTAAATTCATGGGTGTTGTTTGAAGATAAAATTGTATTATGTTGGAAAGATATGAAAAATGTTGCTCTATGGTAAGAGCAAGAGTTCCAAAGGGACACTAGCTGGGAAACAGATCTTGGTAAGTGGCAAGAATTCTACCGTGAAGCAGCACTAAAGAGAACCGTGACCCCAAGGAAATTCTTCATGCACATATGCAACAAGAGATATGAAGAAAACTGTTCATGTTAGCAATGTGTCTAAGAGCAAAAAACAGGAACAACCTAGATGCCCATCATTAATAGCAGGGATTAGTAAACTCTAGTGTATTGATACAGTAAAACCTCACACTTGTGAAATAAATGAACTGAGCTTTAGCTATCCTCATCTGCCTAAAGCCAACCACATTCCCTTCTTACAACCCAGGTAGTAATGCATTATAGTTTAAAGTATGGACTGCAGAGCCCAACTCCATTACCAACTTTCTGACCTTAACCTCTCCATGCATCAGTTTCCTCAACTACAAAATGCAGGATAATACTTGTACCTACTCAAGAGTTGTTAGGAGACTAAACGTTTAATATACTTAAGTTATTTAGGACAGTGTGGCACATGGTAAACACTGTGAAGTGTTTGATTAATAAATAGACCATAGCCAACCAAGTTTAATATCTGTTCAACTCAGCAGCTCCCTTTCTAATAAATGATGGCAGCCATCATATTTTCCCTTAGTTTTTGCCAGACTAAGGTATCATGCATTTCTTTAATTATTCGTTTCAGTAATACATATTCAGGGAATTGTATGTACCTTCATATGGCTTTTGTTTTTAACTCTCATTCTGCTTCTACGGAGATACTAATACTTACATTCTAAGTTTTAAAGATTAAAAAAATCATTTTTTTAAAGTACAGTAAGAAGCCAATTCCTGAATACTTTGTTGTATCTTAATTTCTATTTCTTGCTCTCCTCTAAAAAAAAAAAGGCAGATTATAACCTTAAAACCAAAACTGTGTGTTTAACTGCCTGCATATCAACTACTGAATCTAAAATATTAATGACTCGTACGTCTACTTTTACATTTACATTAAAGAGATAAACACTGAAAAGCCTAGACTAGTGGATTTTAATACTAATAATTCTGGATATAGTATAAACACATCTATTTTGGAGACAAGCTATTCTCAAAAGAATGCTCCTATTATTTTTAATGCTCTACTCTAAGCTCCATTCCTGCAAGCATCTGCCTATTTATTAAGGAGTTACAAACTAAACTCCGTTTTCCTTTTCCTTGACTCTTCCCTATCCCCCACACCAAAAAAAAAAAAAAAAAAAAAAAAGGCACCTCACACCCACCCAACTGCTGCTACCAGAAACTCAGATGTCACCCTTGAAATCTTTTCCACTCTCACAACCTATAATATGTTAATCACCAAGCCCCATCTAGTCTATTTCAAAAATAAATCATCAATCCACAGACATACAAATCCGCTACCCTATTCCTGCTTACACTCCTTCCATGAAGTTTTATCTCACATATAACAAAATCCAAAACTCATGACATAGCCACCTCTCCTCACAGCACACTGCACTTTAGCCACACTGATCCATCCTCAGTTCCTCTCTATTCCCCAATCTTTTTTCCCCACTCCAAGGCCTTCACTACTATTCTCTGCTGTGGATAATCCCTCCTACCTTCTTCACCTGCTCAGTTCCTATTCATTGTTCAAGCTTTAACTAAAATTCTACTTCTCTTAGCCCATAATCAAAATCAGCCCTCCATGACACTTTCATAGCACTTTCTACTTTTTCTTCTTAGCATTTTTCACTGTTTTTATTTACATATTCGTTTGTGTGATTGTGTTTACCACCAGTCTCCCTCACTATACTGTAAGATGCCAGGTGTATATTTTTTAACGGGCACACAGTAGGTATACACAGTAGGTATACAAATATTAACCTTTTAAAAGGTTAATTTGTGGAATTAATGAACCTGTTCTAATTCAAGAATGGTAGTGCAGTTAAAAACTTAGAATGAGGATCATTAAACTGGTCAAAGGACATTACAAGTCTTTCTAAACAAATCCAAGAGGAGTATCAGAGGCTCGGGGAGAGGTATACTAGATTATTAATATAAGGGATTAGGCAAAGGTTTGGAGGTGAGAACACAGGGAAGAAAGAATGCTGAAAGTAGTAAAACTACTAGATTAGTCTCTACTAATCGGGGAACGCCTATTTCTGTGGCTGCATTCTGCAATATAATTTACCTCTCTGTTTTTGCCACAAGGCAAGAGAAAACACCAGCGTGTTGGAGACAGTCCACACTCAAAGAGCTAAAAATGAAACTTAACACCTTAACTACAAGAGTTTAGTTCTTTCCTAAAGAGCAACTCTACTAAATTGGAAGGCAATTGTCGACGACTATCAAAACTAAGCTACTGTAGTGTTTTTTGGTTTTTTTTTTTTTTTGGTGCACCATGCGGCTTGCAGGATCTTTCCCCGTCCAGGGATCAAACCCAGCCCCTGGCAGTGAAAGCCCAGAATCCTAACCACTGGACCGCCAGGGAATTTCCAAAACTAAGCTATTTTAAATGTCTAAAACATTATAGCAAGGTGCTCAGATCAGATTTTAATTCCCAATACGTGATTTATATGTGTTAGAAAATAGCATTTTACTAAGGCCTAAAACAAAGCAAAGGTTTGATCATTTTTAGTAACAGTTAAAATTGGTACATATGTTACCAGATGAATGTTTGCATTACACAGTGTTCTATGTGCACTATCTACCCCTCCACACTGTCAATTGACAAAGATGGTTTTACTACCTCTTCGTACCTCTCAAGGGTAGCCAAG
This sequence comes from Delphinus delphis, assembly GCF_949987515.2. Taxonomy (NCBI): domain Eukaryota; kingdom Metazoa; phylum Chordata; class Mammalia; order Artiodactyla; family Delphinidae; genus Delphinus; species Delphinus delphis. The sequence goes on from NC_082694.2 coordinate 71,315,206, forward strand.
GATAGATACTCACTAAAGTTAATTGATAAAACTATTTCTATCTAGATTATTTCTCTTTCTTTTTTATGATCTTTCTAAATTACATATTATCTTTTAAAATAGAGACGTGACCAGGATATGTGCTTAGAGGTTTTAATAAATTCCATTTTTTGGAATACAAAGTTATAATCATGTAATGAGGTATGCAAATCTATGGTTACATTTAATTAGAACTTTCCATTAGTAACATGACATATCTTGGGGTGGGGAGTGGATAATAACCAAAGGCCTAGCCTTATGACTTAAAAAAACTGGTAATAAACATTCGCAAGGTATTCTTAAAACCAAATAGTAAAACATTTCTTTTTATTTCTTTTACTCAGTACACATCATTTCTTTTGTAACAGACAAGAGTCATTCCATCCTCAAATATTTAAGAGCCCAATATGTGGTAAGCACTGTACCAGCTGCTGGGGTACAGCACTGAACAACAGCGATGAAGTTCCTACTCTTCAAAGCTCACATTCAAATGGGAGGAAAAGATCAGTAAATAAAACTGGATAACTTGAGGGAGAGAGTTACTAGGGGAGCTACTTTAGACTGAGTGAGTAAGGAGAGTTTATATGTGAGGGTAACATCCGAGCTGAGGCCACAAATAAGAAAAACTTAATCCCAAAATTATTTCAGAAATGAATGATTTCGTAGTATGTGTATAATAAAAACGGAGCAGAAAGAACCTCTTATCCTCTTTCTCTAATCTTGAGCTTCTCATTATTACCTATATGATGTCTATATTTGTATATCCAGGCAACACCCCAAATTAATGGGCCAAAAAGAAATTGCTCATCACTATCCCTCAAAGTCACTACTAAGTACACTGCTATCATTCGCAACCATACTAGTATTTTGCCAGTTACTTAGTTTCTTAGGACTGTTTAACCCACCTCTCCTTCTTGCATTTCTTATATTCAATCCATTAATAACATCATTATACTCCATACTGTTAGCAATCCAAGTCTGAGGCAATTTACCAGCATATCTAACCTCTACTCCTGGTCTGCCTACACAGCGCATCCTGCTAAACAATTCTCCACAGCTCCATGTTCACAATGTCACACCCCTAGTCACCACTCAAGAGGGCTTTTCCACAGTTTCCATAAAGAATTTGCACTCTTGTTACCTAGCATTCAAGGTCTCCTATTATCTATCATAGCCTCTAATGACAGAGCTTGAAGATAAAAGAGGCAAAAAAATGACTGAATTAAATGGAGAAAAACAAACACACATTAGAGTTGGAGAGTTTAACACCCCCCTCTCATCAACTGATAGAAGCAGACCCCTCTGAAAAAAAAAAATCAATAAAGACTTAGAAATTTGAACAGTACTATCAACCACCTGGACCTAACTGACATTTTTACAACACTATGCCCCAAAACTGCAGAATACATCTTCTTTTCAAGTGCATGTTTAAGCCATGAAGTCTATGGTATTCTGTTATGGCAGCCCAAGCAGGGCCCCAAGAGTCCACAGACCATATTTTGTGAATTTTTGCTCTGGACGTATACTTCTTATCTCTTTCTTTGCTCTTAAGGAAGGCGGCAAAGATCCTTTCAAAGAAAAAGATCCAGAGCCTAGAAAAGGAAAATAAGATGATATCTAGGAACACTGAGGAACAGAAATTCCCCGATAAAAATGGAAAAAGTAAGAAAGTTTAACTGATAATCCATATAAGCTGGGCTCTCCCACCAACCTACACCTACATCTCCCAAATTCTATGTTACTTAGACTCCACTATGAAGTTTAAGCTACACCCTTACTATATCACTGTTCTGAACTGTCATCTCTAACTCCTTTTAACCCTCCCTACCCTTATCTCTTGTCTGACCTTCTAGAGTATGGCTAGGGATATTTACAGTGAACCTTCTGCCAGTTCTAAGAGCAATATTCTCTTTGAGCTTTCAGGTGCATTCCAAGAAACTATATTGCCTGCCATCAACTTCTCAATATCCTTCCAATGTCTGGCAAATGCAGACATACCTACAGCTCAGTGTTTTAGCCTTCTTTTCTTAGGTGCCCATGTAAACATGCACAAACATATATACACACATTCATGCACACACTAACACTTGCATGCACGTATACATTTCACTCTTTCCTTGGAGAAGTACCAATGCTCCTCTACATTAAATTTAGTCTAAAAGTATATTGAGTATCTTATATATGACATCTCAATAAATTCAATCTACTAGGAAAGACATGAACATAAAGCTAGTTATAAATTTAAGCTGGAAGCTATAAAGAAAAAGTGATAATTTTTTTAAGTGATAATTTTTAACCATGAAACTGTGAAAAATTCCTAACAGTGAAAACAATCTCATAATCCCACAAATGACCAAGTTAACATCCCCCAAAGAAGGGCAAAGAACAAAAATAAACAATGCATATAAGATGATCTTCAACTGGACAATAAAAATGAAAAGAATATCCAACCTAATTAATTGTTTGAATTAAAATTAAGGCAAAGTAATTTCTCATCTATCAGATAGGTAAAAGATTAAAAAGACTGACAAAATACAGCACTGCTGAGGGTCTAAGGAAATACGCAATATCCCACACCATTGTCAGGAATGTAAATTGGTACCAGCTTTCTAGAGTTGCCAAAATAATCAAATTGCACATAGAAAGCAATCTTCTAAGAACTTGTCCTCATCATATAATCAAAAGTGCATTAAGTGCAGGACAACAGGTCTCAGCTGGGACCTACAGTATCTTCCAGGGAACATTTAGCAATGTTTGGAGATATTTTTGGTTGTCACAATTTGGGGTGGGAAGTGCTACTAGAATCTAGTGGGTAGAGGCCAGAGATGCTGCTGAACCTTCTAAAATGCACAGGACAGCGCCCACAACAAAAATTATCTGACCAGGGCTTCCCTGGTGGCGCAGTGGTTGAGAGTCTGCCTACCGATGCAGGGGACACGGCCTCGTGCCCTGGTCCGGGAGGATCCCACATGCCGCAGAGCAACTAAGCCCGTGAGCCATGGCCGCTGAGCCTGCGCATTGCAACGGGAGAGGCCACAACAGTGAGAGGCCCGCGTACCGCAAAAAAAAAAATTATCTGACCCAAAATGACAATAGTGCTAAGACTGAAAAACCCTGGCATAGAAGAATCAAGAACTTTAACATTGCATTTACCTTTGCTCCGTCCTCCCCAGAAGGGAAGAAAATTAATTGTTATTTATGTCAAATTCTAGTATAATGACTGTCTATGTACCTGGCAGGTGGGGGACAATGTGCACTAAAAGGTCGAACTGCTCTATGGTTCTCCCTCTTCCACATTCGACATCCATTTTGCCAGACTGATTCAGCCTGACTTCCTTGGAGTGGCTGAGCATTTGCCTCTCACGCAGTTAATGAGTCAGAACACATGGGGAATAGAGTTATCACTAGTACTACCATGCACCTATCGTGCCATGAACAGAACTTGAGCCAGCTAACAGAGTAAGGTCATACATTAGGTTTGGGGAAATGAGATAAACGTATGTACTAATTCCTAACACAGCCTCCTAGGACACAGGAATATAGAAACCAGTAACAAACTGGACCTATAGAGAATGCAAATTCATGAGCTCTGCTTAGAAAGCTGCCGGAACACACACACATACACACACAAAATGAAATTTGAATCTATAGACAGTACCTGTGTTCAGTTAAACACTGAGGTGCTGTGGTTAAAGTGTTCAAAGGGAAAAGAAAAAAACAGAGATCTTTTTCTCTTTGTTCTTAAATTTAATTTATTTTTTGGCTCCGTTGGGTCTTCATTGCTGCACGCGGGCTTTCTCTAGTTGCGGCGAGCGGGGACTGCTCTTCGTGGCGGTGTGCGGGCTTCTCATTGCGGTGGCTTCTCTTGTTGCGGAGCATGGGCCCTGGAGCGTGCAGGTTTCAGAAGTTGCGGCACGTGGGCTCAGTAGTTGCAACGCAAGGGCTCTAGGGCGTGTGAGCTTCAGTAGCTGTGGTTCGTGGCTCTAGAGCTCAGGCTCAGTAGTTGTGGTGCACAGGCTTAGTTGCTCCACGGCATGTGGGATCTTCCCGGACCAGGGCTCGAACCCATGTCCCCTGCATCGGCAGGCGGATTCTTAACCACTGCGCCACCAGGGAAGTCCCCAAAGAGATCTTAAATCCACCAGATGTATATTAAGGGGACAAAGGAAACCTTAGGGAAGATGAGGACTGAAGTACCATTTCTAAATATTTGAAGAAGACAGGAGTGTTTCAAGCATCAAAGTCCAGGAAAGCGGTCAGGTGGATAAGTAAATTCTCTCTGCCTCCAAGATTATGGGAATCACAGTAACAGCTCTTTCCACATCATGATAAAAGTGGAGTGGGTGAAAGAGATAGAGGCTGTGATACTGCAAAGAAGGGGTAAGAAAAAATTCTAGTTTCGTTATTAACTAGATCAAAGATAGTATCAGGTACTATCATAGAAGCCACAGTAATAGTATGATAGAATCCATAGCAGTACTGCTTTTCAAATATCTTGTTATCATCTCTTACCATTAACCCAGAGAGGTATTTTCCCTAATTAGCCTGAATTTCATCACATACATGTAACTCATATTGATGCCTGGAAAGGTCTTGCATATACTAAATTTTATAAATCAAACTTCATTCTTTATATGTAAAACTGAAATATTTCATTCAATGGAATCCTAGTATGAATCATTCTTTATTTTTTTTTTTGCAGTACGTGGCCTCTCACTGTTGTGGCCTCTCCCGTTGCGGAGCACAGGCTCCGGACACGCAGGCTCAGCGACCATGGCTCACGGGCCCAGCCGCTCCGTGGCATGTGGGATCCTCCTGGACCGAGACACGAACCTGTGTCCCCTGCATCAGCAGGCAGACTCTCAACCACTGCGCCACCAGGGAAGCCCTGAATCATTCTTTTAAAAATTAATCCCATCTTAACATATTTTTGTATAAAATCAAATTTTTATACATGAGACAAATGAATATATATAATACTTTAAAACACACAAAAATATGAATTAAATTTGTCCATATTATTTTTCTTATTCTCAGATAGACTCACAATATTGAATAGTTAATAATAACTTGATCACAACATTTGCTGCACATGCTAAACAAACCAAATAACAAAGTTTGGCAACAGTCATGAAAATGGAAATCCCAATTTAATGCCAGTTTATTATTGCAAGATGAACTGCATCTCCTCAAAGATATGCTTTTCTGAGTCTTGGTTTAGGCTAACTTTGATCTTGCTGGGAAGGAATTTAAAGAATTTTATAGAAGGATAAGAATTTTACCTGGAAAAACTATAAAGAATTTGTAGAGCAGGCATGAAGGAAAAGCACTGAGGAGTCTGAAGAGGCTGAGGTGGCAAGTTGTTTGGGGGAAAGAAGGTCAAGAAGAGGTAGAGATGCAGTAGCTTAATGAGAAACAGGAAAGTGTGAGAATGAACAAAGATATTTAAAGGCAATTGACAGGAAGTAAGTCTTCCTGGATGATATAGAATGTAAGCTACTCCCTTCATCCCAACAAAATCTTTAGGAATAGTATGCTTTCATTCATCACTAAAAAAATAATGTTGGTATTCTATTTTTATGTTTTTTACTTGTTTTCTAGTTTGCAAGAACTCTTGAAGTACGCTCCAAGGACAGAGAATGGCAGTCTATGGAAGAACCATTTGTCCTCCCTCAACAATTACATTATGAAAATATACAGGCTGTTAAAGTGAATGACAGAGTATTCTATCTCTTATTGAAAAACAACATATTTCTTCACGTCAACTAACCAGTTAGCAAATTGGTTAACATAAGGTCATAATGAAGCCAAGGATTATGGGTCTGGATCCCTATGCTCTATTAACTTTTCTGTTCTGATTTCAAAGGCTATAAGCCTATCTTTGGTAAACTGCCTTGCAAATGAGAGAAGCTGGATGGTCCGTTAATGGCAGACAAGAGAATATGAATACATGAAGGAAAGTCATCACTACTACTACTGGAAAAATTTAAAGTAAATATCCCACTGATTTTGAATCTAGGGTCATATTAGGTTGTGGAAAAGGTCAAAGAACCTTCAACAGTTTGGAAAATTATTCTATTTCAGTCTCATGTAAAGTTTCAAGAAAGTTCACCATGTAATTTTAAGTCTGAAACAAACCCAAGTGAATACTTTCCAAGAATAAATTAAGGACTATATTCATAAATGAATTACTACTTATGATGCAATTATCTCATTTTAATGATGCTTAAATTAATTAAACAATTTAACAGAGGAAAAGAATCTATGAAAACTCCTGTTAATTGTTGACCATAGTAGAAGAGTTTAAAAAAAATTTTTTTTGTTTAAATTCCTCTCATGTTTAGATCTAACAAAAGCAATAACATTAACATAAGGAGTAAGTAACATCAAATTCCTAATCATAATTGAAAAGACAGTACAAAATGTCTACTCTTTCCTATTTAACCATCTGGAACATGTTAGAGACTCCCTGAAAGCAAGAAAAATCTGCAAGTATAATTACACTCAGGGACTATTAGCATGACATGCTTCAATAAATACTCCTAATAGGATCGGCTAATATAATAATTGGCACTAAAACTGGTGGATTTTCATTATTTGGCTATTTGTTCTTACTGACTAAATACTCAAGGAAACCAATACACTGTCCTTTGAATAGAAAACAAACAAACAAAAACCCCACCCAGCAAGGGCAAAATATGACAGGTTGCAGAGGTAGAACAGAAGGGACAAGCAAAGAGCAAAGATTTGCAAACACCTGAGTTCAATTCATATTTTCCCTCCCACTTTCTCCCTTCCTCCAACCCCAATCTGGCATGATTATCTGCTCTCTGGTCAAAGGTGACTTGGTTAGGGTTAAGAGAAAACGTTATATTACATCCTGAGTTGGCTAAATACAGAGTCAGCTGTAACAAGGGAAAACATTCAAAATTTACTCTACTCCTGATGGTTTTGGAGATTTAACATTTAGCTACCTAAACTGGAAAGGTTAAGCAAGGGAAGAACCTGACCAGTTAAGATTTTTAGGAAGATAGCTCTGGCAGCTGAGCAAGGGAATCAAGGGGGTTGCTATGATAGTCTAATTCTGATACAATGAGCAGTTGAACTCATGCAGCAACAGCTGGGTTGAATGAGACACTGGACTAAATCAACAAGAGTTGGAGGTGAAAAATAGAGTCCAAATTGTCTCCATGTGTGAATTATGAAAGTAATTCATGTTTACTGTACAAGTCTAGAAAATACAAGTAGATGAAAAGAATAAAATAAAAATCACCAAAAACTGTTCCATCTAGAATTAATTCAAACCTTTGTATACATATTCTTCTACAAATATAGACACACAGTTCTTTTTATAGTTTTAATGATTATGGTATCAGTGTACATATGAAGAGCATCTTTTTCCACTAAATTTATATATATAACTTCTCATGCTATTAAATATTTTTCTACATTGCCTGTAAAATATTCCTCTGTGTGTATGTGTGTGTGTGTGTGTCAGTTTTTAAGCAGGGCAGTGGTGCAGGACTTTAGATTAGTGCCAATTTTTTTGCTATTAAAAACAATGCTATGATGAGGCATCTTTCTGGCTAAAACTTTATTTACATTCAGGATTACATTCTCTAAAGAAGTTCTACAAACACCAAGTGACCTATCATGGGAGTTTGGATGTATATTAAAGCCACTCAGCCAAGACTGAGTTTACAGGAGATGAGATGTCTGAGGGAGAAGCTAATGAATTCAGTTATTCAGTTAATGTACACATTAATTATGAATATGACATCCAAGCAGATCTTATCCAGCTGACCTCCAAAGTAGTGGGATATAAAGGTTTTTCGAATCATGGACATGTTGATGATAATGTAATAGATGAGATGATCAAGGAAAAGTGTGAAGAGAGGAGAACGGATTACTATGGAAACACTCCCATACTTAAGGAGGGGGCAGTTAAAGCTGGAAGATCAAGTAACAACAACAAAAAAAAAGAGAGACAGAGAGAGAAAAAAATGAATAAAGGTAAGAGGAAAACCAGAAGTTGAGAGTAGAGAGACCATAATGTCCAGTTTCGAGAATTATTTTGAACCTGACAAAACAATCACAATCCCTTTAAAACACAACAAACTCTTAGAAAAGTACCCAAAGGTAGTTAAGAGTCCTTGCTAAAATAAACCCAGTGAGGCACAAATACTTCCCCACAAAGACACCAAGAATTCAACATATCCCAACACCACCACAATCACTGAACCTACATGATTTTTATGCTCAAGGTATCTACCACCCTCCCCCAACTTCATGCCATAAAGGTCCAAACAGTGCAGATTTCTACATAGGTTTGTGGGACAGAATTATAAAGGATTTTTGTTTGTTTGTTTTTTGGTAGGGTTTTTTTCGGGGGGTGGCGGTAGCAGGGAGGGGGGCGCCTAAAACTGTTTTTCTCTCTTCAAGTTTTTGGCCAGTCCTAGTATCTAAGATTTATTATCACAGCAAACATGTTCATAGTTTCAACCTCATTTTATAAACTTTCCTAAGTATCTTTTTCAGAATTTACTTTCACAAACATGATTTCATTTTTTACCTTTTTCTTTCTACCCTCTGCTTACCCCTCAGGGACTAACAGCTTTAACCCCAACAACTGGTTTCCAATGTTTCCAAATACCCACATCAATTGCTCCACTTGACCCAGCTCAAGTCAGGGACGGCTCTTGCAAAAACCACAGTCCTCATATGGATGTACAAGATGAGCTGTAGGAGATCAAAGTCTATTCTTACATCAAGTCACATTCTTCAGGCTGCCAGAATGTGCTTGCCTTGGAGGTGTTTTTAAAGACCAAGCTCATTCATTATTCCTTTAATTTTTGATATCATTTTATCCATTACAATAGCCTATTTCAACACCCTCTTCTTTCTTCTAGACCCATATTCCTTCCCTTCCAAGGAATTCTTTATTCATTCTCATTTTCTTACCCCAGTTTTGCCAATAGGAGTGATCTTTCCCTTCCATATTTTTAGTAGGTTGTTTTATTGGGAAGGGGCACTAGAAAAAGATGGAAAGAAATCTTATCTCCTATATATACAATTTTGTTGATCAATATCAAACCACCAGAGCAGTGTACTACACCAAATTAAAATTGAACTGTCAATGAGCCATTCAAACAAATAATTTTTCATCACATGTGAGTAAGGATGATGAGAGAAAGGGAAATGTATAAACAGCACATAGTGGTAGCGGTATTCACCCCAACTCACAAATCATCATTTCCATCCTCTGAAGTTCACTGTTTCTTTGTGCCTTTCCCTCTCTCATCCCCGTAAGTATAACCTAATGTGACAATAATGTTGAATAACAAGTATGTAGGCCATGTGAATACAAGACCTCAGAAAGTGCTATTTGATAGAAATTTCATTATTATATATAAATAGAGCCCTTCTTATTTTACTTTTTAAAAACTGTTTTAGTAACACCTAAACCTAAAAGTAGGCTCTTAATATTTCAACACTGACCTGACAAAAGCATACTTTCCTGGTATCCCTGAAATCTTCACTAATGTTGAGGACACCTATTTCATTAATGAATGGGACACCTTTGTAGCAATGACAAATTTCTACCAGCCGTCTCTTTGCCCTCTATCTAGACTTACTAGTCTAATCCTTCACATCATTATCTGCCTCCCTTTGGGAAGCCATTCTCCATCCGCTATGGTTTGACTGAGTAACCCACCTATATGCTCCCACAGAACCCTATGCTTCCCCCATAACAGCATCTAGCAAAGTATTTGCCTGTGTATCTGTCTGGATCCGCCCCCACCCCAAGTGGACTATAAGCTCCTTGAGAGCAGGAAGGCTATGTCTTACTCACGGCTTCCAGAGCCTAGGGCAGTGCTTGGCATCAAGTATACTCTCAATACAGACAGTCAGCATTGCCCTCACCAGCACCATCAACTGCTCCCAGACTAAAGCTTACTACAATATTCTGTATGGGAGTCAACATAATTTTCTTAGGGGATACCTTGAATCTGATACTGACCATATACTGTATGTCAAGCAATATGTTACTTAATTTTATTTCTTCAAAATCTCTATGAAGTAAAAATAATTATTCTCCTTTACCATGAGAAAATAAGAGCTCAGAAAAGATAAATTACTTTCTTATAGCTACACAGCAAGCAGATGAGGAAAGACCCATGCCTGTCTATCTCACTACCAGTTGAAGCTATTTCTACTATACTATCCTCCTTCCCCAGTACCTATGCTGAATCAACATGAATATGTAATGATTCAAATGTATTTTTCCTGCTATATTCTGTAATGTTAGATGCCCTCTGGGAATCAATAAAATGTTTGTGAAGTAGCTGGAAGACTATAAAGATGATGGGTTAAGCTTACATGCTCTGGAATTAGACTGACTATCTGAATTCAAATATCAATTGTGCTACATTCTCTGTGCTTCAATTTACTCATTTATAATATGAGGATAGTAGTAGTAGCTATAGTGTTGCTGTGAGGAATAAATGACAACATGTGTGAAAGATTTAGAATGGAGCCTAGCACATAATAATAATACTTATAGGGCTTCCCTGGTGACACAGTGGTTAAGAATCCTCCTGCCAATGCGGGGGACACGGGCTCGAGCCCTGGTCCGGGAAGATCCCACATGCTACACAGCAACTAAGCCCATGTGCCACAACTACTGAGCCTGCACTCTAGAGCCCCTGAGCCACAACTACTGAGCCTGCGTGCCACAGCTGCTGAAGCCCGTGAGCCTAGAGCCTGTGCTCCGCAACAAGAGAAGCCACAATGAGAAGCCTGCGCACCTCAACGAAGAGTAGCCCCCGCTAGCCACAACTAGAGAAAGCCTGCGCACAACACCGAAGACCCAACGCAGCCAAAAAACAAACAAATTAATTAATTAATTAATAATAATACTTACAGCTAGGATTATTGCATTCTACTATGTATGTTACCTTATCTTCAATAAACATTAGCTATCAATATTTAATTATTTAAGTTTACACAATTAAATTGTCAACTTTTTCTATGTCAGTGATTCTCAAACCTTGCAGTGCATCAGAATCATCTAAGAAGCTTTTAAAAATACCCACAGGCCCTGTATCCTGGAGTTTCTGGTCTGTGGGTCTGGGTTGGGCTCTAGAAACCATGCTTTTGAAAATTCTCTAAGAGGATTTCCTTTCCCTGAAATAAACTAAAAACTACAGATCTTAAAACATTTTTGGTACATAGCATTTAAAATTATTCAATAAAATATAAAAATTATCCTTTTCAATGTTGGATATACCATAAAGAATGCAATAGGAAATCACTAATGTCGAGAATAAAAACAAATCAAGAGAACAAACAGAAAAGCAAGCAGTGAAGCTGCCAGATACTCCAGGGGGCATATGTGGATCCTGGTAACCTAGGAATGCATGGAACCAAGGAAAAAGGCTCAGGCCTCCTGAAGTTAGATCAGAGACCAACAGACAAAGTCAGGGCCCAAGATAAATAATAACCCAGGAAAAGAATGAATTCAAACACCTTAAAAACACCTTAAAGGCAAACATCAAGGAAAATTTACCTCAACTTTAGCAAATACATGAGAATTTGATGCCTGAATTCATCTATACTATGTGGACATTCTTTAAAACCAAGAGTGCGAATTTTAAGTTAAAATCCAGGTTCACAGACCCCCATCTCCAAGCACACAGTAGAAGGAAATAAAAATCCTCTCTAGAGGAATGTACCCTGAACTCAACCTGAAAAGAATTTCCATAATTACACAGGGTTCCAATACAAAATGAGTTCATAATTCAGAAACAAAATCACAAAACACACAAGTAAACAAGGCACTATAAAAAAAGTCAGCAAAAATAAACAACAAAATTGGTTGCAGAAATATCCTGCAAAATTTCAGGTATTAGAAATATCAAATATAGAACATTAAATATGCTTAATACATAAGCGAAAGAAAAGAGTGAATTGTAAACATCAGTAAGATTCAAGAGAATATAAAAAATGAACAGGTAAATCTGAAAGAGAGACAAATAGAACTGCTAGAACTGAAAAACATTATAAGTAAAATCACAATGTTAAATAACAACTAAAACATACTGAATGGAGTCAGTAAACTGTAAGACAGAAATGACAAAATCATCTACAAAGTCACGGAGAAATGAAAAATACAAAAGAGAGGTTAAGAGACATGGAAGAAAGAATGGAACGATCACTATCAGACTACATTCTCTGATCACAATGCAAAGAAATAAAAGTCAAAAAGAAACATAAAGCTGCCATACACTTGAAAATTTAAAATTATGTCTTAAATAACTCACAACTCAAGAAATAACAAAAAATTTTAAACTAAGAATGCAACAATAAAGAAATACTACATTTCAAAACTATAAAATGTTGTGAAAGCTATACTCAGAGAATGTATTCTCATAAATGCTTTTATTAGGAAAGAAGAATGACTGAAAATTAATGAGCTAAATGTCTAACTAAAAAAATAACCACCCCATCTAAAGAAAAAAGGTGAAAAGGAAGAAATATTAAAGCATAAATTAATGAAATGGAAAAAAGCACAATAAAGAGAATGATAAAACCATAAGTTAGTTCTTTAAAATGAGTAATAAAATTCTCCTCTTGAGATCAAGAAAGAAAAAGATACATGTTAATTATTAAAAATGAAAAGGAGGGATTTCCCTGGCGGTCCAGTGGTTAGGACTCCGCGCTTCCACTTCTACTCACGTTCTACAGACTGGAAATCATTTAAGTGTACATTCCTAATGCAGGGGAGGTGGAAAATACAACCTAACTCTGCCCAGGAAGAAGAGGAAATTTTTAGTGTACATCTAGCCACCCTGTGTCACAAGCCAAACTGAAAAATAATTTAGCATTTAAACTGAATGTGCAGGCTTCCCTGGTGGCGCAGTGGTTGGGAGTCTGCCTGCTGATGCAGGGGACACAAGTTCGTGCCCCGGTCCGGGAGGATCCCACATGCCGCGAAGCGGCTGGGCTCCGAGAGCCATGGCCGCTGAGCCTGCGCGTCCGGAGCCTGCGCTCCTCAACGGGAGAGGCCGGAACCGTGAGAGGCCTGCGTACCGCAAAAAAAAACACAAAAAAACCCAAAAAAAACCCTGAATGTGCATATACTCTGTGACCCAGCAATTCTGCTCCTAGGTAGGGATGCTTCTGTGCATGTACACCACAAGACATCTGTAAGAATACTCATTGAAGTACTGTTCATAATAGAAAAAACAAACGTGTCAATTAATGATAAAATAATTCATCACATATTCATATCTAGCCATGAAAATAAATGTCTTACAGAGCAATGTAAATGAATCTTAACTTAAACGTAGATCTTAAGAAGAATACATACAATACACCATTTTTTGTAAAGTTCAAAAATAAATTAATAGGCTATATTACTTAGGCATAGATATATATGTAAAACTTATATTTTTAAATTAAAAAAATAACACTCACAAAATTCAGTATAGTGTTTACATTTAGAAGGAGACAGAAAGAGGGATGTGTTGAGATAGGTTTACACTGGGAGTTTCCATTGTATTGGTAAAATTCCATTTCTTAGGCTGGTATACATACTACTGCTTGGTTCATATTAACATACTAAACAATATTTTTATATCTACTTTCTAATGGAGGGCAATAAATTTTTATTAAATGGACTAAGGAGATTACAGAACAGTATTTTATGGAGAATAACCTAAATATTTTCAAATAACCCTTCTTATTTCCTTATTAACCAAAATACATTGTCTTGCTTACCTAGAGAACTACTATTCAAGAAACTACTAGTTATCACATAAATGTAGTAAAGAATTTAGAGTTTATTTAAAAATTGTAAAAAAAAAAAATTGTACCAGTTAACCATCAAATTACTTGTTCCTATTCTTCCCCAATCATATGGCCATTCAGTAAATTGTAATTAATATAACAACTGACAGCTCCATTGAAGTCTCAATGCTCTTCCTGAATTTTAATTATAGTGGGTATTTTTTGAAACTACAGAAGTAGTAACAATGAACAATTAAGGGGGGAAGACATAATAACTCTAAGCAAGATTAAAGTACATGCAAAGGAAGGAATACTTGTATTCTGACCTCTTGGGTAAAGGTGGGAGGAGGGAGGAGTTGTTTTCCACAGAATGATCTCCAGAGGAATTCCAATTAATAAAATGGTCAGGGAAAGAAGTGGTATTAGGATGTTCAGGAGCTGTTAAATCCTTTTCTCCCAGTATTGTTTAAAGTGCACCTTCATTGACTGATTATAAATAAACAGTATTATTTTTTAAAATATAGAAGCTAGAATTATGGAAAGTTTTCCATGTATATTGCATGATATTTTAAATATTCCATCTCCGGTAACCTTGTGACAAACCTTAACAATACCAGATATCATTTTTGTATTGCAAGATGATAACTTGTACTGAAATCCTGAAAACATTGACAACTTGTTAAGAAAATTATCTGACTTGATGAAAACTGAGGTACCCAATATTAACTGAGGTACAGAAAATACAGTTTTATTTCAGTAATTCAAATTCTATGCATATCATAAAAACTGCTATAAATGCAATCCAAAGAAGAAATTTACCACGGCAGTGATAACAGTAAGAGGCAATAAGGTTTGGAGAAGAGAAATTAGAATGGGGCTTGAGAAGCAGGCACAGGACGAAATACCACCATTCAAAGAAGCTCCTATCTGGAAAGAAAGCAAGAGAAGGTAGGCTCAAGCGCAATGACAACAGTAGGAATACTTGGCTCTGGACCAAGAAACATCCCAATTAATGCCACTCTTAGGACTATGGACAAAGCAAAGTAATGAAAACAAGGGCACACATCACACATCATCACACATCACAGTGTGATGACAAAATAAACAATGACCAAAGGGAAATAACAGATAATCTCAATGCTACCCTCAAGAAGTGACCAATATTTTCATGGATTTTTGAGACATAAACTAAAGAGAATGGCGAGTGAAAGAAAAAAAGGTAAATTATACAACTGACTGATGTTACAGTCGCAGGTCATATAAAAATGATTATATATAATAAGCAGATTAAAGGGTTGTGTATAAGATATCCAAATTAACAAAGTTTTATTTTAAAACACATAGTACATTTTAGCCATAGCTAAGCATCCAACATGTGGGGCTTTCTGCTTGCCCCCATTAGCCCCATTATGTAAAACATTTCAAATCCTATCTATAGGAGCTTAAATCTGATATCTGCCATAAATCCTTCCCAGAAAATAGGAATACCCTTAAATACCCTCTCACTTTGAACTTCTACAGTTTTCATTGTCTTTGTCACAGTAGATACTAAGAGATGATTTACCAGTAATTTCATGTCTGATATCTTCAAATATTAAATTTCACACTATAAAGTTTATAATAAAAGTATGCTGGTTTCACCAAGTAGAATAAAATTCCTTAATAAGAAGGTACTATACTTTATGCCTCAGAGTAGAATATTAGATTATAGTACAGTGATGTAGTAACTTTTACCGTATTGAACATCCCTTGAGTCATATGTGTGTAACATTCACCATATTCTACCTGCTCATTTTCTATATTTCCACATCACTGTCAAAATTAACAACATCATTCTTATGGCACCAGACTTCCAATTTAGACAAAATTAGTATATCTCTCTCATATTTGTCTCCAACATTAAATCACAAAGTTCTGTCAATTCCTTGATCAATCTCTAAGAGATCTGGATTCTCTTTCTATTTATAAATCTTTGTCCAGGTTCTGACATCCCGTGCTTAGGCTTAGAAACCACTGTAGTCCATTAATACATGCAGAACAGTATCTTTAAGAAATGTTTTATTTAATTACTTCCCTCCTAATTAACTCTCAGAAGTTTTTTTTTTTAATTGCCTAGCTAAACAAATATAAAATATATATTCAAGGCCCCCCTTCAGTTTTTCCCTGTCTTTCCTTCTCCAAGCCTCTCATAAGGTTTTGGTATTTTACTTTTGGGATTATGCCCCAACTCCATAGATATGAATAGCTGTACACTTCCTTCAAAATTTGATCGAAATTCATGTTCTTTAGGAATACTTGCCTTTAATCCCATTCTGATCACTGTTTCCTGAAAATTTTCTATTATATATTTTGTAATACTTGTTCATATGCTTTGTTTTCCTATACTGCACTTAAATATAAAAATTATATTATACAAATATATTCCTGGCCATAGCCATGCATGTTTCTTTTTAATTTTAACTTGTTAATATTCCTTATACTAATTTCAATTTTTTTCATAGCTAATTTCATTTATGAAAATACTATGGAATCTTTTTTCCCCCACTGGAATTAATTACTTACTTGGTACCTATGATGGTTAATTTTACGTGTCAACTTGGCTAAGCCACAGTGCCCAGATATATGGTCAAACACCAGTCTGGATGTTGCTGTAAAGGGTTGGTTTGTTTGGGGGTTTTTGATGATATTAACATTTAAATCAGTAGACTTTGAATAAAGCAAATTATCCTCCATAATGTGGGTAGGCCTCATCCAATCAGTTGAAGGCCTTGAGAGAAAAATAACTGAAGTCCTTCAAGGAAGAGGTAATTCTCTCTGGAAACTGCCTTTAGACTTGAGCTACAACATCAACTCTTCTCCAGGTCTCCAGCCTGCCAGCCTGCTCTGCAAATTTCAGACCTGCCACCCACCATAAGTGCATGAGCCAACTCCTTAAAATCAATCAATCAATCAATCAATCTCTCTCTTCTAATACACACACACACACACACACACACACACATCCTATGGATTCTGTTTCTTTGGAGAACCCTGACTAATACAGTGCCCCAGAGTTTAAAGTCTTGTTTGGTGACTATAGGGGACACAAAGCCAGGTCCCTCATGTCCCTCAATCAATTTATTCATGTAAAAATATATAGTGGTGGGCTTCCCTGGTGGTGCAGTGGTTGAGAGTCCGCCTGCCGATGCAGGGGACACGGGTTCGTGCCCCGGTCTGGGAGGATCCCACATGCCGCGGAGCGGCTGGGCCCGTGAGCCATGGCCACTGAGCCTGCGCATCTGGAGCCTGTGCTCCGCAACGGGAGAGGCCACAACAGTGAGAGGCCCACGTACCGCCAAAAAAAAAAAAAAAAAAATGCAATAAACATCATGAGGTTCTGAGCTCAGGATACACTACTCATGGGAGCACAGGGAAGGGACACATACATAACTAAAGCTTCTGCATCAACTGAATCTTAACTGCCTATTAACTAAAATATTGTTCATCATATAATCACCCTTGGAAATCAATTACATACCATAAACATATAGAAATATAGTAAAACCATTTAAAAAGAACAGAATGTGAAAACAAACACGATACAAATACTACATTTATATTCCTCTGAAGTGATTACTTTGTAAGAACTGAGGGGCTTTTCCCTGGTGGCGCAGTGGTTGAGAATCTGCCTGCCAATGCAGGGGACACAGGTTCGAGCCCTGGTCTGGGAAGATCCCACATGCCGCGGAGCAACTGGGCCCGTGAGCCACAACTACTGAGCCTGCGCGTCTGGAGCCTGTGCTCCGCAACAAGAGAGGCCGCAATAGTGAGAGGCCCGTGCACCGCGATGAAGAGTGGCCCCCGCTCGCAGCAACTAGAGAAAGCCCTCGCACAGAAACGAAGACCCGACACAGCCAAAAATAAATAAATAAATTTATGGGGAAAAAAAAAAAGGAACTGAACTGGCTAAGGAATCTTAAGAGAGTAAGATTTAGAATGTTGAAGAATCTTGTTCCAGTTTGAAAAGCCAATCTGATTAACTGGAATTGGAAAGACACACATAGAATCTCACAGTTCATAAATCTCAAGCATACTATGTAAAATGAATATTGTAAAGTGGGATTAGTCTTTAGTTCTTTGAAATGTATATTAAATCCTTATTTTGAAAGCATCTTAAGTATATATGAAAAGCGATTGAAATTTAAGTTCATTTAAGGATACTTCCAATGAATTTGCTGTACCTTTTACACTTGCAACTATGCTACCTTACATTACCAAGTAATATAAAAATTTTTGTGAACTATGTTCACAATGTAAGATATGACCACTGAAATTAAACATTAAAAAAACCCCACTAACTTAAGAATAATAGGCTCCTCCTCATTAGGGAGGACGCCCACACCCTTCCTCTCCCGGTGTGCATCTCTGCCTTGCTTCTATCTTCACTAAGCAAACTGTTTCTCTGTGTGCTCTCCCACTTGTTGTTGTGCTGTGTCTCTAATAATAAACTTTGTACCTGTTTTTACAGTTTTGCCTCCATGAAAAATGCATTTTTCACTGGGGGGCAAAAGCCAGGGGGTGTGGTGATTAGGATTCCTAGTTTTCATCCAGGCTACCCAGGTTCAATTCCTCGGCAGGGAATTAAGATCTCACTTCACGCCACCACTCACTGCTGCCTCTCCGAGATCAGATGGTGCCGAAACCCGGGAGTTCAAGATGTAAAGAAGCTCTTCTCCTCAAGCTACTTATGGTTTACAACAGTTTGGTAATTTACACCTGTGGGTAAAATTAAAACATTCATCTTTCTATCTGCTCCCTCCTGAGATTGGAAACTCTTAGGTTCCCAGCAGCTTTATCAGCTCCTCTATGCTGGGAACAATTAAATCATACTAAGGATAATCAGTCTAGTTACACTAGAAAATTGGGTGAAATGCCTTATGAACAATGCCAATATACAATTTCCCTGAAAGATCAAGGGCTGGAACAGAACAGACTAAGTCAGATAACCTGGGTATATACTGGGCTACAACTAATGGAAGTTCTTGACTTAAGTTCGTACTTATGACCTTACTAATACTGCTGGCTATACTGTTTTCTATATTGCCTGTTTTACAAAATTGTTGTTTATTACATTACCACATGTGTGACTGAGCCTCTGGTCAAATAATGATATATAGTTCCATATGAAATCAATGACTGTAATAGTGTAACTCTAGATATGAGAAGCAGCAACAAGAGGGAATATTCACCTGGACATAAGGGATTAGTAAGACAAGTGGTCCAGAGATTTTTGGCTACTGTTAACAGAGCTAGTCCAGTAACAGCACATTGAGTGGCCTGTCAACGAAATCTTCGCCAGACCTGAGAGTGAGCATTCCTCGCACCATGGGATAAAATGGCCATGAAATGCCCCCCCAACCATGGTTAAACTTATGACCATGAAGGGGCCCTGCTGACTGGAAACTGACACTTGCCATCTACCTCTACAAGGACTAATCATGGCCACTGCAGCTGCTGACCTTCAACACCCCCTGAAAGGAGCTCAGGGTGGAGATCAGAAATGAGGCACTCTGTGCTCTGGGAAAAACTGGCAGGACAGGCCTTCAGATAGTTAGATATTTTCAGAAAAAGATTTTATGAGTCCAAATTCTTACATCTTCTCATACCTAGAAAAACACTAACATCATTAATGGTAATGTCTGCTTTGACTATTAAGGAGAAAAATTTCAGACCAATAGTACCTGTTATCTATGTGTTAATACCACATTAAAAGTTAAAACCTACTTAGATGAAACTAGACAACTGGCTACCTGGCTACAAGTCACCCCAAAGTGCCAGGTCCAGACTGGGTTTCAGGCTTTATCTCCTGAAAAGAAATGAGATCTATTTTCTCTATTAACATTCAGGTTGTCACTCCTCCAACTACTTCTAACTAGGTCTGTTATACCTACATCAATAACACTGGGTTAGTAGAAAAAGACGTCAAAAAGTTATATGACCATGCTCAATGGCTTCATTCCTTTGGACAGGGTAACCCAAGTGCTAACACTATCTGGAGTACAGTTAAAGTAACGCTATCAAATGTAACCTGGTTCTTACCCCTGCTTGAGCCCCTGGTTTCAATATTTCTTTTACTGATCTTTGGCCCTTGCCTTTTTAATCTACTTGTTAAGTTTGTCTCTTCCAGATTACAATAGTTTCCCTTCAAGATGACGGTGATGCACAGATTCTAGCTACTCCTCAGAATAACAAGAGAAGTCACCATGGGCCCCTTAATGAGACAGGACGAGAGCTCTCTGACCCCAACTAGGTAGGGCCTACGAGCCCCATGCCAACATGAGGAAGCTGGAGAAGACAGACCTTCACCCTTCATCCTCCCAATAAAGATTTATTGGGATTCACATCTCTCAGGGGGGATTTGAGGAAGGAGATAGATGGGCTCCAGGCTAGACATTTACAACTGGCCTCCTGTTCACACTTCCTGGGGTGAGAAGAAGATGGGCTCCAGGCCGGACATTCATTACCAGCCCCTTGTTTACACTTCCTGAAACAAGAGACAAACGGGCTCCAGGACTACATATTTATGAACCAACTCCTGTCTGTATTTCGAGATCTGCACCTCGATATAAAAACCGGCAACAGAAATAGGGTAAATAACCAGACATTGGACATTTTTATGGCAGGGACAGAGTGGGACTAAACCCTGTTAAAAGATCAAGAGGTCATACATTTCCTATCCTTGGGGCAAGGGAAACATTGCACCTTAGGGGTCAAAAAGGAGGGGGCACCACCCCATAATGTGTGATGCTAAAGCCATGCTAAGGCCTCTGGGCTGTAATCCATCTTGGAAAAAAGTTGCTCACATGTGTTGGGAAGGGTCCTAGGGCACGTCAGGTGCAGAAAAAGAAACCAGATAATTGGCCAAAGGTAAACAAAGACCCGGAAGAACTGCCCTATATAAATGACTTAACCACCTCTTTACTGCGCTCCTCCTCTTTAGGGAGGACGTCCACACCCTTCCTCTCCCGGTGTGCATCTCTGCCTTGCTTCTATCTTCACTAAACTGTTTCTCTGCGTGTTCTCCCACTTGTTATTGTGCTATGTGTCTAATAATAAACTTTGTACCTGTTTTTACAAAAAGAAAAATAGTTAAATCTTAGATAGTGAAAAATGGTAAATGAAACAAAATCTTTTTTTTTTTCTTTTTTTGCTTTGGTCTTGTATTTAAATAAGGCGATCTCCTTAATTCCCAGTAGTCTGAGAATTTATAATGTTTCATAACTCTATCAGATTAGCATACTAATGACTATTATATAAAAGTTGCTGTCTATATTATTGTATGATTTTTTTTCCTTTGGGTTAATTAGAAAAACATCTTCCAACATTAATTAAACTGGTGATATTACTAAATGAACACAATCTCATATTTTACCACAAGTATTCTTTATCAACTAGTAAAACCTGTATCCCTATAGTAGGCACACAATAAACATCTGTTAAATGAATTAACGAAAGGTTCACAGGCCTGAAATTTCTGTAGTCTGAAGTCTCATGACCTTGCTCCTAAATTCTACTTCAATATGGACATTGCCAAAGGTATAGTTTTTTTATGAAGACTTAGAGATTTTCCTTTGATGCTTTAGGGGCCCTCCATACAGATTTCCTCTAAGAAACTATATAACTAGTATCACACTAGTATTTCATGAAATAATTGGAACAAATTAGGAGAGATCTCTATCACACCCATAAAAGCTTTGTATTCAAATACCTTGCTGCCCAGCTGAAAGCTCAACAATCTCTGTGCAGAAGCCTTAAGGCTAAAAAGGCCCTAAGAAATCAAGATGCCACAAGAGCCCCAGAGGGACCCCTGTTAATTTGACAAGGATTAAACTATTCATACAATATTCTTGTGTAAGTCATTTAACTTCTAGGAGCTTCAGTTTCCTCACCTGTGAAAAATGGAGGTTGGTCACTCAAGATTCTTTAGAAAGCAAAGCAGATTTACCTTCATTATCCCTTCAGAAGGCAAGAAGCTTCAGAAGCCTTATAAAAAGGGTTTTGAACCTTGTTTGGGTGATGGACAGCTTTGAGACTTCAATAAAAGCTAGACACTTCACCTCAAAAGAATTTTCACGTGTACAAAATTTTGTATATAGTGCCAGGAAAGTTTAATGACCCTCTGAAGTGGTCCATGGAACTCAGAAATTTCTGTAAGTTTAAACAGAATTCAATAAATTGGGGACATGTTAATGAGTTTGAAAACAAAGCAGTACTTTGTACCTAAATCTTTTGATTTTTTTAAAACAAATTAATTTTTTTTTTTTTTTTTTTTTTTTTTTTTTGCGGTACGCGGGCCTCTCACCGTTGTGGCCTCTCCCGTTGCAGAGCACAGGCTCCAGATGCACAGGCTCAGCGGCCATGGCTCACGGGCCCAGCCGCTCGGCGGCATGTGGGATCCTCCCGGACCGGGGCACGAACCCATGTCCCCTGCACCGGCAGGCGGCCTCCCAACCACTGTGCCACCAGGGAAGCCCAAAACAAATTAAATTTATTTTAAATTTCAAATAATAGTAAAGAGGAATTGATTACTTTTATGACTACCAAAGAGAAACATGGTTTTGAAGAACTGAAAACTACTAGCTTAGATAATTAAACTATGCTGGTAAATCAGAGTTCCAGATAAGTGATACCCGAAACCATTATGATTGTATGTCAATCTCAATTCTAATGAACCAACTGTAATAAAAATATTTACTTAGAATTCCTCATTTAAACAAACGTGTTCCTTTTGATATTCTTTTTTTGGACAATCCATTTGGATATAGGCCTTCAATAAAAATATAAGCTAAATACAAAATATTTACTTGCTAAAATGGCTTAAATTTCTGAAAGATTAAATAGCAATCATGTATTTTAAGAGTTGAACACAGTCTCATCGCATCTTAATTTATAATTAAGATGAGTTAAGACTATTAAGCTACAACATAAATTTGCTCATTATTTTATATTGCTAAGAAAAAAAATGTTAAGTTTTCCAATGTAAAAGCAAAGAAAGTAGAGGGGCCTGACTTATCACAGAGGGAAAGAAGAAACAACTATACAATTCTGTAGAGATTAATTAAATACATGCAACTAATACTGGTGTTAAGGTTTTACAAATCATCTACAGAATAAGCCAAACGGATACTAATATCTGCTCTCACAATAGAGGTTCCAATGTGTAGATTTTTTTGTACAGGCTGCCGTTAGGATTCCTCTTGTCTAAAATGGGTCCCTGGGGAACTAGCAAGAAGAGATTCTATGATTATTTCCTGATGCAATAAAGGGAGAGGCCTTTGCAGTACTAAATTTAAGGAAAATAATGACTCTGCTCCAATTGTGATGGCAATACCCCTAATCAGGAATATAAAAGTAAAATGTCCACAATTTCTCGTGTATTCCTTTTTTGTATTTTTAGTTAAACAATATTTAATTTTAATTTAATTTTCTTAAGGAAGTCTTTCTCATTAGCTCATGAAGTCATAAATTGGATCTTTTTATTATAAATTACAGTTTGTACAATTCACAAAAGAAAAACATTTACACACATTTATATACCCCACTTAAAGCAACACGGATTCTGGATTCTCCAGTGTTTCACTTACAGATTACTCGGGGATTGTGAATATACCACTGTGTTTACTTGAATAACTGCACATTTACCAGGAAATGAAGCAAATATCTGGAATTTAGTCTACAGTCATCCTTATGCGCTTAATTTATCTTCTAGATTCTCACCTCTGTTTATCAAAGAATGGTACACTTACTAAAAATCACAAAGATAATCAGTAGCAGAGTTAAATTAGAATCTAGATTTAATGCTTCTCTCCTCTTCAGTTGTTTCTTTAGATTTCTAAGAAGTCCTACTCAGAGCTGCAGACATACTGGGCGAGACCTTACAGGGTAGACTTCATAAGTAAATGCCTCTATGCCTGACAGCAGGATTCGCCACTAACCTGCTTTTGTGACATCAGGTATAGGACAACTTCTTAGGATCTCAGTTTTTGCTATTAGTAAAATAAGGATATTGGAGCAGATGATTTCCAAGGTCATTTCCAATTAAAATACGTTAAGTCTACATTTATGGAAGTCTATGAATGAGTAACAGAATTAGAGTTAAGTCCATTTGAGACTACAGTCACAGTTATGTATGTAGGATTAGAAAATGGCAAAGAAATGTGGAAAAAATACAAAGTTTACATTTAAAGTTTCCTTTCACAATTTAGGTTTGGACTTATGACTGAAAAAGGCCCAGAAAGCCTACCACTTTTATCCAAATCCCCAGCACCCTCCTTTCATGATGCCACTATTCTAATATCCACAAGGAGTACAACCTAAGAGTATGCTTTACTCCAAATATAACCATTCCCATACCTGGTCCAAGATGAACTGATCCAGTCCATCTATATCAGGGATTGGCAAACTTTTCTGTAAAGAGCCAGACAGTAAATATTTCAGGTTTTACAGGCTATCCAGTCTCCGTAGCAACTACTCAATTCTGCCTTCAAAGTGCAAAAGCAGTCACAGACTATACATAAATGAATGAGCATGGTGGCTATGGTCTAATAAAACTTTATTTACAAAAAACCAGACTGTGGGCAGGATTTGGCCCATAGGCTGTAGTTTGCCAATCCCAGTATAGATCACACCAAGAAACAAGATGGTATAAACCAGGTATTTTAAAATTTTCAGAGTACTTTCACAGCCTAGAATAAAAGAGAACGTGATACAGTAGAATGTACCAATGCAGGTATTCAATACATACTAGATGCTTAATAAATATACTTTTCCTTTCTCTTCTCAACAGTGCCATCCCAAACTTACTTCTAGAAATCACTCATTCTGGCCCTCTGACAAGAGATGGCCCTTGATTCTTCTTGGTCCTGGCAAATATGTTCCTGGTACACTGTGTCAAGATTTTAGTGCTCCTTCATTCCTCCCTGCCTCCCCCGCTCCAAGCCACATTAATCCAAAGGTGCAACTTCCAACCTTATCCATCTGGGCCCCAAATGTCAGTATTACTCACTGTTGGCCCCGGGAAGGTGTAAAGAAATAGAGAAGAGAAAGAAGAGGATAGAGAGAGGGTAGATTCAGGTGGAGGACAGGTGAGCAGTAGCATTACCTCCCTTTCCTGACTCTAAAAAGGAGCCAGGTGCTAACCTACTGTTAATTTAAATGAAAATATTGTCTACTCTAGTGGGAATAAAGAACATTCCACTTTATGCTAAGTGCTTCCTAATGAAAGAACTCAGTTCCAACAGGAGGAAAAAAAAAAACGACAGTAAGCTTTTTTTCTTATGCTTTTATCTAGATCACTCTACCTCCAGCTGTGATGTTTTTAAAGCTCCAAGGAGCTTCTACTAGTAACTATGGTTACTGCTTCAAAACAGTACAGAAAAAGTAGGAGGGAATAGCAATTTGAGGAGAAAAACAATTTTCTTGATTTTCATCAAATGAAACTAGGTAAAGTAACAAGAGATAGATAGGCTGATGGCTGGGCAAGGGCCTCAAGACTGTTATCGAGGTGCTTGATCTCTCAGCCCCACAGGTCTAGTACCTCAATGGATCATTTTATCTTATCCAAGAGTGGTCACCAAAAGCTAATTTAGTCATTTGCAATGAACAGTATCTTATAAACTTAACGAATATTCTTGCCAGGAAGTCTGTCAATTTGCTTTCCAGCAGAGCAGTTTACTTGGGAAAAACAAATTAAAAGCACAAGGTTCCGTAGAAGTATATGATTCTGATCCTAAGAAGGTACCTATGGTTTTAACATAAAGCTGCCCACCTAATTCTTCTCAACCTTTGTTAGTCATAAAGGTTTTCATCAAATGTTCCTCTTTTCAAACTCCTTAGCAACCTTCTCAAGTTAATTAAATAATTCATACTTACACAGGGCCTATCATGTTTCCGGCACTGTATAAGACATTGGATACAGCACAATAAGGAAAAGAGACACAACTCATGCCTGTATGGAGCTTACAATCTAATGGAGAACAGACATTAAATACACAATTGCAAATTCTGTTAACATGCTACGAGGGAAAAAAACCTAAATGGTATTTACTGGGATATCAAGCAAAATATTCCAAATAGGAATAATGGGAGCCACCTTTACTGAGCCTTCATTAAATGCCTGGCAGGGTACATTCTTAAGTTAATATGCTTTGTCTCATACATGTCCCAGAACAATGTATAAGAAAGGTAGAATTATTCCTGATTTGCAGAGGAGGAAACTGATGCATGGGAGGGGAGGCTGGTCACTTACCTATATCTACTTGATTCCAGATCCTGTTCTTTTTCTTACCCACAATCACACATCTTGCCTCCCACATATCCTAACACCACTATTAATTATTAAATTTTACCTGAGTTCTAAATTCTTGTTCTATCTCTACAATTAACTGACTTCATGCTTAAATCATGTCATTTCACCTCTTGGTCATTTCCCAAAATGGAACAGAATTACATGTTACTAAGGTCTTCCTGGCTTTTAAACTCTACAGTTTTATTATTTTTTTAATATAAATTTACTTTATCTATCTATCTATCTATTTATTTATGGCTGTGTTGGGTCTTCGTTGCTGCGCGCCGGCTTTCTTTAGTTGCGGCAAGCAGGGGCTGCTCTTCATTGCCGTGCGCGGACTTCTCATAGCAGTGGCTTCTGTTGTTGCAGAGCACGGGCCCCAGGTGTGGGGGCTTCAGTAGTTGTAGCACACGAGCTCTAGAGCGCAGGCTCAGTAGTTGTGGTGCATGGGCTTAGTTGCTCCATGGCATGTGGGATCTTCCCAGGCCAGGGCTCAAACCCATGTCCCCTGCATTGGCAGGTGGATTCTTAACCATTGCACTACCAGGGAAGTCCCTAAACTCTACAGTTTTATGATTACTTAAATTTTTTTCCATTCCAGCATTTATACCTATCATATTTTACAGATCGTATGGTATAATTTAGGCAATTATCTAAATTTGAACAATTCATTAATTAATCGTTCCACAATAATCACTGGTCAACTTTGTGCCAGGTATTCTTCTAGGTGTTAGAAATATAATAGTAAGCAAAATAGTTTAAAATCCCTGCCATGGTGGCACTTATAATTTAGTGGGAGGAGATACATGATAAATAAAACAAATAAGTTAATAATATAGTATGTTAGAATATGGTAAGTACTATGGAGAAAAATAAATCAGGGAAGAAGTATAGAAATTGCTTATTCCCCCATGCCTATTATGAGCAGGAATCTGTTAGGAACTAAGGCAAAAAAGACAAGCAATACCTGAGTGCCTGGCCTTGACCTGATCCACCTGCGTAAACACAAATATGAGGAATTCTAGAAAAGACAAAGTACAATGGGAACACACAGGAAAAAGCCACAAAGCAGAAGGAACTGAGCTGCAAACTGGATTTTGCTCTCTTACACACACACACACACACACACACACACACAAACACACACACACACAATCAAAAAGGAAAAAAATCATGTAAAAAAGAATAGGGGCCCTATATTTTAAAGCCATGTTTCGAAATTTTACAAAACCTTATTGATAACTGTATTTTTCCCCCAACATCTTTATTGGAGTATAATTGCTCTACAATGGTGTGTTAGCTTCTGCTGTATAACAAAGTGAATCGGCCATACGTATACACATATCCCCATATCCCCTCTCTCTTGCATCTCCCTCCCACCATCCCTATCCCACCTCTCTAGGAGGTCTCAAAGTACCGAGCTGATCTCCCTGTGCTATGCAGCTGCTTCCCACTAGCTATTTTACATTTGGTAGTGTATATGTGTCCACGCTACTCTCTCACCTCGTCCCAGCCCACCCCTCCCCTCCCCGTGTCCTCAAGTCCATTCTCCATGTCTGCATCTTTATTCCTGTCCTGCCACGAGGTTCTTCAGAACTTTTTTTTTTTTTTTAGATTCCATATATATGTGTTAGCATATGGTATTTGTTTTCCTCCTTCTGACTTACTTCACTCTGTATGACAAACTCTAGGTCCATCCACCTCACTACAAATAACTCAATTTCGTTTCTTTTATGGCTGAGTAATATTCCATTGTATCTATGTGCCACATCTTTTTTATCCATTCATCTGTCGATGGACACTTAAGTTGCTTCATGTCCTGTCTATTGTAAATAGTGCTGCAATGAACATTGTGGTACATTACTGGTTTGGAATTCTGGCTTTCTCAGGGTATATGCCCAGCACTGGGATTGCTGGGTCGTATGGTAGTTCTATTTTTAGTTTTTTAAGGAACCTCCATACTGTTCTCCATAGTGGCTGTATCAATTTATGATAAATGTTTTTTAAAGATATGGAAAATAGAGACACAGACTATTTTCCTATTTGGGAAATTATTAAGATACAAAGTGTACAACAAATGCTAAAGGAAGTTCTCTAGGCAGGAAACATAAGAGAAGGAGAAGACCTACAAAAACAAACCCCAAACAATTAAGAAAATGGTAATAGGAACATACATATTGATAATTACCTTAAATGTAAATGGATTAAATGCTCCAACCAAAAGACACAGACTGGCTGAATGGATACAACAACAAGACCCATTATATATGCTGTCAACAACAGACCCGCTTCAGACCTAGGGACACATACTGACTGAAAGTGAGGGGATGGAATAAGATATTCCATTTCCATGCAAGTGGAAATCAAAAGAAAGCTGGAGTAGCAATTCTCATATGAGACAAAATAAACTTTAAAATAAAGACTATTACAAGAGACAAAGAAGGACACTACATAAAGATCAAGGGATTAATCCAAGAAGATATAACAATTGTAAATATATATGCACCCAACACTGGAGCACCTCAATACATAAAGCAAATGCTAACAGCCATAAAAGGGGAAATCAACAGTAACACAATAATAGTAGGGAACTTTAACACCCCACTTTCAGCAATGGACAGATCATCCAAAATGAAAATAAATGAGGACACAGAAGCTTTAAATGATACATTAAACAAGATGGACTTAACTGATATTTACAGGACATTCCATCCAAAAACAACAGAATACACTTTCTTCTCAACTGCTCATGAAACAATCTCAAGGATAGATCGCATCTTGGGTCACAAATCGAGCCTTGGTAAATTTAAGAACACTGAAATCATATCAACTATCTTTTCCAACCACAATGCGATGAGACTAGATATCAATTACAGGAAAAAAATCTGTAAAAAATACAAACACATGGAGGCTAAACAATGTTACTAAACAACCAAGAGATCACTGAAGAAGTCAAAGAGGAATCAAAAAATACCTAGAAACAAATGACAATGAAAACACGATGACCCAAAACCTATGAGATGGAGCAAAAGCAGTTCTAAGAGGGAAGTTTATAGCAATACAATCCTACCTCAAGAAACAAGAAACATCTCAAATAAACAACCTAACCTTACACCTAAGACAATTAGAGAAAGAAGAACAAAAAACCCCCAAAGTTAGCAGAAGGAAAGAAATCATAAAGATCAGATCAGAAATAAATGAAAAAGAAATGAGGGAAACGATAACAAAGGTCAATAAAACTAAAACCTGGTTCTTTGAGAAGATAAACAAAATTAATAAACCATTAGCCAGACTCATCAAGTAAAAAAGGGAGAAGACTCAAATCAATAGAATTAGAAATGAAAAAGGAGAAGTAACAACTGACACTGCAGAAATACAAAGGATCATGAGAGATTACTACAAGCAGCTATATGCCAATAAAATGAACAACAAGGAAGAAATGGACCAATTCTTAGAAAAGCACAACCTTCCAAGACTGAACCAGGAAGAAATAGAAGATATAAACAGACCAATCACAAGCACCGAAATTGAAACTGTGATTAAAAATCTTCCAACAAACAAAAGCCCAGGACCAGATGGCTTCACAGGCGAAATCTATCAAACATTTAGAGAAGAGCTAATACCTAACCTTCTCAAACTCTTCCAAAACATAGAAGAGGGAGGAACACTCCCCAACTCATTCTATGAGGCCACCATCACCCTGATACCAAAACCAGACAAAGATGTCACAAAAAAAAGAAAACTACAGTCAAAATCATTGATGAACACAGATGCAAAAATCCTCAACAAAAATACCAGCAAACAGAATCCAACAGCACATTAAAAGGATCATACACCATGATCAAGTGGGGTTTATCCCAGGAATGCAAGGATTCTTCAATACATGCAAATCAATCAATGTTATAAACATATTAACAAATTGAAGGAGAAAAGCCATATGATCATCTCAATAGATGCAGAAAAAGCTTTTGACAAAATTCAACATCCATTTATGATAAAAACCCTCCAGAATCTAGGCATAGAGGGTACTTACCTCAACGTAATAAAGGCCATATATGACAAAACCACAGCCAACATCGTTCTCAATGGTGAAAAACTGAAAGCATTTCCTCTAAGATCAGGAACATGACAATGCTGCCCACTATTATTCAACATAGTTTTGGAAGTTTTAGCCACAGCAATCAGAGACAAAAAAAGAAAAAAAAAGGAATCCAAATTGGAAAAGAAGAAGTAAAACTGTTGCTGTTTGCAGATGACATGATACTATACATAGAGAATCCTAAAGATGCTACCAGAAAACTACTAGAGTGAATCAATGAATTTGATAAAGTAGCAGGATACAAAATTAATGCACAGAAATCTCTTCATTCCTATACACTAAAAACGAAAGATCAGAAAGAGAAATTAAGGAAACACTCCCATTTACCACTGCAACAAAAAGAATAAAATACCTAGGAATAAACATGCCTAAGGAGACAAAAGATCTGTATGCAGAAAACTATAAGACACTGATGAAAGAAATTTTAGATGATACAAACAGATGCAGAGATATACCATGTTCTCGGATTGGAAGAATCAATATTGTGAAAATGACTATACTACCCAAAGCAAACAACAGATTCAATGCAATCCCTATCAAATTTCCAATGGCATTTTTCACAGAACTAGAACAAAACATTTCACAATTTGTATTGAAACACAAACGACCCCGAATAGCCAAAGCCATCTTGAAAATGAAAAACTATACTACAAAGCTACAGTAATCAAGACAGTATGGTACTAGCACAAAAACAGAAATATAGATCAATGGAAGAGGATAGAAAGCCCAGAGATAAACCCATGCACATATGGTCACCTTATCTTCGATAAAGGAGGCAAGAATATACAATGAAGAAAAGACAGCCTCTTCAGTAAGTGGTGCTGGGAAAACTGGACAGCTCCATGTAAAAGAATGAAATTAGAACACTCCACAACACCACACACAAAAATAAACTCAAAATGGATTAAAGACCTAAATGTAAGGCCAGAAACTATAAAACTCTTAGAGGAAAACATAGGCAGAACACTCTTTGACATAAATCACAGCAAGGTCCTTTTTGGCCCATCTCCTAGAGAAAGGGAAATAAAAACAAAAATAAACAAATGGGACCTAATGAACTTAAAAGCTCTTGCACAGCAAAGGAAACCATAAACAAGACGAAAAGACAACCCTCAGAATGGGAGAAAATATTTGCAAATGAAGCAACTGACAAAGGACTAATTTCCAAAATATACAAGCAGCTCATGCAGTTCAATATCAGAAAAAACTCAACCCAATCCAAAAATGGGCAGAAGGCCTAAATAGACATTTCTCCAAAGAAGATATACAGATTGCCAACAAACACATGAAAGGATGTTCAACATCACTAATCATTAGAGAAATGCAAATCAAAACCACAATGAAATTATCATCTCACACCAATCAGAACGGCCATCATCAAAAAGTCTACAAACAATAAATGCTGGAGAGGGTGTGGAGAAATGGGAACCCTCTTGCACTGTTGGTGGGAATGTAAATTGATACAGCCACTAGGGAGAACAGTATGGAGGTTCCTTAGAAAACTAAAAATAGAACTACCATACAACCCAGCAATCCCACTACTGGGCATATACCCTGAGAAAACCATAATTCAAAGAGTCATGTACCACAGTGTTCATTGCTGCTCTATTTACAATAGCCAGGACATGGAAGCAACGTAAGTGTCCATCGACAGATGAATGGATAAAGAAGATGTGGCACATATATACAATGGAATATTACTCAGCCATAAAAGAAACAAAATTGAGTTTGTTTGAGTGAGTGAGGTTGATGTACCTAGCGTCTGTCATACAAAGTAAGTCAGAAAGAGAAAAACAAATACCATATGCTAACACGTATATATGGAATCTAAAAAAAAAAAAAAACAAAAAATGGTTATGAAGAACCTAGGGGCAGGACCAGAATACAGATGCAGATGTAGAGAATGGACTTGAGGACACGGGAAGAGGGAAGGGTAAGCTGGGACGACGTGAGAGAGTGGCATGGACTAATATATACTACCAAATGTAAAACAGATAGTTAGTGGGAAGCAGCCGCATAGCACAGGAAGATCAGCTTGGTGCTTTGTGACCACCTGGAGGGGTGGGATAGGGAGGGTGGCAGGGAGACGCAAGAGGGAGGCAATATGGGGATATATGTATATGTATAGCTGATTCACTTTGTTATAAAGCAGAAACTAACACACTATTGTAAAGCAATTATACTCCAATAAAGATGTTTAAAAAAAAAAACCATATGCTAACACATATATATGGAATCTAAAAAAAAAAAAAAAATGGTTCTGAAGAACCTAGGGGCAGGACAGGAATAAAGACGCAAACACGGAGAGTGGACTTGAGGACACGGGGAGGGGCAGGTGTAGGCTGGGACGAGGTGAGAGAGTGGCATGGACATATATACACTACCAAATGCAGAATGGATGGCTGGTGGGAAGCAGCCACATAGCACAGGGAGATCAGCTCGGTGCTTTGTGTCCCCCTAGAGGGGTGGGATTGGGAGGGTGGGAAGGAGACACAAGAAGGAGGGAATATGGGGATATGTGTATACGTATGGCTGATTCACTTTGTTATACAGCAGAAGCTAATGTATCATTGTAGAGAAATTACACTCCAATAAAGATGTTGGAAAAAAAAAAAGATAAAAAGTGATCTGAAAGTTATAGGCTTATTACAAGTCAAATAAAAACCAAAGTGTGTTTTAGAAACATAATCATATAAGAAAAGAGTAAAAGAGTAAATAAAAAGTAAAAAAAATAAGAGTAAATCTGTAAGAAAAAACAAGGAAATTTTGAAAAAGAAGAGTAATGAGGGTAGATATATCCTAATGATTATGAAAGCAGTTGTTGATATGCTTTTCCCATTTGCATTTCCTTCTACTTACTTCCCTACTATTCTATGAGTAGCATCCATTTCCTTGGAGAAGTTTAAATATAAAAGAGAAATATTTAATGCTCACCTTCTGAATTAAAGAAAAGATTTTGCAGCAAGATTGTCTTAAAAGTCTGGTTTTCCCAAAGAAGGAAAATTTTTTTAACACTAATATTTTCTGACCAAGCCTGAAAGACTCAGAGTACAGTTTCTTCCACTTTGTAGAGCAGATATCCCTTCTGCTCATGACAGCTAGAACATAATGCCTACTACCTAGGGTAGAAGGAGGATAAAACCTAGAGACTGTAAATTAAAGCCTCAAATTCCTGATTCTGGCCAAAGGACTGTGGGATAAAGAAGTAGAACAGAGACAGGAGAAGCAAGTGATCAGCCCAGTACTCCCATTACCCTCTCCAGCTGGAGGTTGCAAAAGGAAAGGAATGTTTGAAGGAGTGGGGAAATCTGGGAGTTAGAATGGATTTTGCTCTGCTTCCTGTTGAGAAAGTGCGAAGTCACTGCCTTCCAGTAACATCCTGCACGGCCCCAACTGCCCTGCCCCCCAACCAAACTTTTACCTCCCCTCATGCACATCTAGCACAAGCTGGAGAGAGCCACATCAAAGCATAGGCACAGAAGCACAATCAGATTGAGGAAGGTGTGAGATCGGCTCTGGGGTCTCCCTTTTCTCCCCTGTGCCATGGAAGGCTCTGGGAAATTCCTGGGTGCTGTAAAGTAGTTCAGGAAAGGTAACTTAAGATGCTGGATGTTGAGTTTGCCAGAAGAGGTCATTGTCATAGGGGCAAAGTAGCTCCATAGCAGAGGCCTGGAAAAGAGACCACCTGGCTAGCGAGTCAATGGGAATCCCTAGCCAGACATCAGGTTACCTGTGACACCTGGGAAGATGGCAATACATCCTGGGAACCAAGAAAACAGATCTCAAGTAACATCAGTTGTAAACTTCAGCTTCAGATATCTGAAGAATACCCAAGGACAAAAGCACCACAGTAGTCACAATTCCAGGGAATAGCCTGACCAGTTACTTTAAAGGAGAGACCAGTGAGAAACAGAGAAGATAGCACATGGATTGAGGGTTCTGGTATCCTTCCATGATTACAAGGTCACACAAGCACCCATAAGTCTGGATTCCATTGTGGGAAGGCATGAGAGAAGAGATGATACTTGAATGACTAGTATCCAAACAGAGACTGAAATATCCAAAGAGATCAATTTAAATTACTACATAAGACTTAGTTTACCAGCTTGGAGTAAGACTGGTACTCTTCCTCCAGTTACCCAGTTCCCAGAGTTCATCAAAAGGAAGAGATGACTTATAGAAAAATAAAGAAGCTATATTTTCTTTGCACACCTAAGTGAGTATGAGTAAGCTGTGATCCTGCTACAGATTTTATGATGTTTATTTTATGTGAGTATTCAAAAGAAAAACTTCTTGGCGTAATAGAAATCAACATCGCTTTAAGAGTAACGATGGACTTCCAGTTCAAGATGGCAGACTGAGCGTCTATCTCTTCTCCTTCTTAAACACCTCATGCCAGGCCACAGAACAAATGAGTGAAAAATCACCGAAGATGACCAGTACAACTCTGATGATAAAGAGTAAATGCTGGCCACAGCACTTACTGTGGGTTTAAAGTCTCTGTCAGAGGGCTTATAGTGTGAACTTTGAGTTGAAGATAATAGCAGGTTAAGGACAATCTTGATAGACTGTGATCGAGGGAAGATAACTCAGAACTAATCAGAACTCTCCCTGCAGATAAATTCCTTCCCTATAGCAGAAGTTGAAGGAGGGACAGGGACAAGCTTGTTAGCCTGGTCTTTGCAAATGCAAAGAAAAGGGGTGGGGTGGGGAGGAATCCACATCCCATTTACCACAGCAAGTAGGAAACCAACTGGCAGAGTCCTGTGGTCAGCAATGATATTCAGTGGAAGACAATGCTTTGTAAAGGCGAACACTGACCTGTACCAAATTACACCAGTTACCAAGATGTTACCAGCATCAGAATCATTTAAACTGTTTAAGTGCATACTGAATCATACTGGTGCACCCCAGACATACTGAATCAGATTTTTTTGTGAGTGAAGCTAGGAATCTGCATTTAAACTGGGTCCCCAAGGAATTGTTACATGTATTCAAGTTGGGCAACCACTGATTTAGACATTCATTTAAAAATTCTATAAAGAAGAAAAGCCAAGAATCACCAGCTACTTAATGAAAACTAAGAGAGGCACTAAGGTGAAAAAGCGCAGGCACCATGACCCACAGAAGAGAGAGTAAAGCAAAAAAAAAGAAATAAGATGTTTAGCTTATATTTGTATCTTCAGAGAGATTCAAGAGGTCAATATAGGGGCTTCCCTGGTGGCACAGTGGTTAAGAATCCACCTGCCAATGCAGGAGACATGGGTTCGAGCCCTGGTCCGGGAAGATCCCACATGCCGCAGAGCAACTATGCCCATGCGCCACAACTACCGAGCCTACGCTCTAGAGCCTGCAAGCCAGAACTACTGAGCCCGCGTGCCACAACTACTGAAGCCCGCGTGTCTAGAGCCTGTGCTCCGCAACAAGAGAAGCCACCGCAATGAGAAGCCCACACACCGCAATGAAGAGTAGCCCCCAATCACTGCAACTAGAGAAAGCCCACGTGCAGCAATGAAGACCCAACGCAGCCAAAAATAAATAAATTTATTTTTTAAAAAAAGAGGCCAATATATCCATAAAATAAAAAAACTCTGTTCATAAAATATAGCAACCAACAAAAAAGAATTTTTAGAAAATAAAAATAATTTTCAAAATGAAATAACGTGACTTTCAGTGACAGCCAAGATGGTAAGCCCATTACATCTCTCCCACTAGTTGGCCATCTGCATAACTAGTAAAAACTCTGGAGAGAATCCTAAAAGCAACTACCTGAGAACTCTGAAAAATAAACAATGGCAGGCACATTGGGGAGGGAAGTCAAAACTTGAAGAATAAGCAATAGGGCAGTGAGTTTACTCTATTTTGAAAACCCTTTCTTTGTTTACCACTTTAACATGAGGGTGGGTAGAGTCCCAGAATTACGCAGCAGAGGCACATAGCAAAAACTCCAAGAGAAAGCCCCTCTTTCTCACTGGAGTAAAAGGGTCATCTGCAAGCTGGAAAGTGTATAAGTTTGGGGGTGAGGTTTCCAGTTCCTTTTCTTTTCTTTCTCTTCTGACCCACTCTGAAGACAGTCCAAGTTATAAAGCTATACTACTGAGGCAGGAAACCTAAAAGCCTAAGAGAAAACTGGCCCCAACCTCCTAAGGAACTAGAAAAAGGAGCCATCGTTGTATGAAGAGTATTGGAGTGGGGGAACTCCTCACTTCTCCTTTTTTTCCCCCTAACCTTTCAACCCAGGAGGGCCTCAGTGGGGTATAACTGTGCAACAGTGAGGTGCGGGGGGAGGGGGTAGCACCAAGACTCTGAGAGAAAGCAACTTCAGCTTTCTAATGAGAAGGCCAGGAAAAGACCCCTGGGAGCCAGAGAACATAAGCAAAGTCCCCAAGAGTACAGAGGCAGAGAGAATTCCACAAGGTGCATAAGTATAGATAATAAAGAGGTATCATTTTTTCCCCCAAATGAATCTTTAACCCAATGCAATTCTAATCAAAATCCTTCATATCCTTATTGTTTTAACTTGATGAATATATTCTAAAGTAAGTCTGTAAGAATTACTACCAAAAAAAAGAGCAAGACAAACATTTCTGAAAGTCTAGTGAGAGAAAATTTCAAAGTTACATTAAATAATATAACATTAAAAGAGTATGGGGGGCTTCCCTGGTGGCGCAGTGATTGACAGTCCGCCTGCCGATGCAGGGGACACGGGTTCGTGCCCCGGTCTGGGAAGATCCCACATGCCGCGGAGCGGCTGGGCCTGTGAGCCATGGCCGCTGGGCCTGCGCGTCCGGAGCCTGTGCTCTGCAACGGGAGAGGCCACAGCAGTGAGAGGCCCGCGTACCGCACAAAAAAAAAAAAAGAGTATGACAGGGCTTCCCTGGTGGCACGGTGGTTAAGAATCCACCTGCCAATGCAGGGGACACGGGTCTGAGACCTCATCTGCGAAGATCCCACAGGCCGCGGAGCAACTAAGCCCGTGCGCCACAACTACTGAGGCTGTGCTCTAGAGCCCACGTGCCACAACTACTGAAGACCGTGTGCCTAGAGCCCATGCTCAGCAACAAGAGAAGCCACTGCAATGAGAAGCCCGTGCACCGCAACAAAGAGTAGCCCCCGCTCGCCGCAACTAGAGAAAGCCCACACACAGCAACGAAGACCCAACGCAACCAAAAATAAATAAAATAAATTTATGTAAAAAAAAAGAGTATAAATATATAGCATAAACATAAAAAAAAGCATAAACATAAAAAGAGATCAAAAGAACATTATATAGACAGACAAATACACGTATATATGGGAATCTTATATATGATAAAGGTAGACTTCAAACAGTGGGCAAGAAAAGAAACATTCAATAAATGCTATCAGAAAGAATTAACTAATTTACGAGAAAAAAGTTAGATTTCTACATAACATAATTATAAAAATTCTGAAAGATTAAACAAAAAATATTTATGCAGATGGCCAACAGGTGTATGAAAAGAAGCTCAATATTGCTAATTATTATAGAACTGCAAATTAAAACTACAATGAGGTATCACCTCACACCAGTCAGAATGGCCACCATTAAACATTAAAAAGTCTACAAATAACAAATGTTGGAGAGGGTGTGGAGAAAAGGGAACCCTCCTACACTATTGGTGGGAATGTAAACTGGTGCAGCAACTATAGAGAACAGTATGGGGGTTCCTTAAAAAACTAAAAATAGAGTTACCATATGATCCTGCAATCCCACTCCTGGACAAAACTCTAATTCAAAAAGATACATGCACCCCAATGTTCACTGCAGCACTGTTTACAATGGCCAAGACCTGAAAGAAAACCTAAATGCCCATCAATGGAGGAATGGATAAAGAAGATGTGGTACATATATACAATGGAATACTAAAAGAAGATGTGGTACATATACACAATGGAATACTACTCAGCCATAAAAAAAGAACAAAATAATGCCATTTGCAGCAACATGGATGAACCTAGAGATCATACTAAGTGAAGTAAGTCAGACAGAGAAAGACAAATACCATATGATATCACTTATATGTGGAATCTAAAAAAATGATATAAATGAACTTATTTACAAAACAGAAACAGACTCAGACATACAAAACAAACGGTTACTAGAGGGTATAGCAGGTTGGGGGGGAGGGTAAACTAGAAGTTTGGGATTAATAGATATATACTACTATATAGAAAATAGATAAGGACCTACTGTATAGCACAGGGAACTATACTCAATGTCTTGTAATAACTTATAGTGGAAAAGAATCTGGAAAAGTGTATATATATATATATATATATATATATATATATACACATCTGAATATAACTGAATATATATATATAACTGAGTCACTTTGCTGTACACCTGAAGCTAACACAACACTGTAAATTAACTATACTTCAATTTAAAAAATGGTTAAAAAAATTTTTAAATGATAGAAGACCAACAGCCAATAAACATATGACAAAAAGAAGTCAAATAATTGCAACTTAAATGACATTCCTTTTCTTTTCTTTTAGATTCCCATTATGTTTTTAAAATTTAAAAAAGTCTAAGTATATGTGTGTGTCTGCATTCACTTAAGTGTGTCAAATCTTTGGATTTTTCTACACTGAAAAAAGAAAAGAGAAAAAATTAGAAGAAATCTGAATACATACTTATCTTCTAAACTTCTATACATAAGAAAGAAAACATGTAAAATTAAAAGGCAAGGGCTTCCCTGGTGGCGCAGTGGTTGAGAGTCCACCTGCCGATGCCGGGGACACGGGTTCGTGCCCCGGTCCGGGAAGATCCCACATGCCACGGAGTGGTTGGGCCCGTGAGCCATTGCCGCTGAGCCTGCCCGTCCGGAGCCTGTGCTCCGCAACGGGAGAGGCCACAACGGTGAGAGGCCCGCATACCGCAAAAAAAAAAAAAAAATTAAAAGGCAAATAAAAAGGGTAAAAGTATTTGTTTTGACACTAAGTATCAAGAACCTTAGAAAATGTTGATGCCCCCCTGAGAAACTGTCACAATTTAGGAAAGTCTTCAATTCTAGACTCATGTTTGACAGCTACATGACCAGATAAATCACACACCACTTTGAGCAGCAGTTTCTTCATTGTTAAATATGAATACAAGCCACTAATTCTCAGGGTCGTTGTGATATTTAAAAGAGCAACAAAGCACGTAAAAAAGTCTCAAAAGCTATAGAGGAGATGGTTGACCCAAGGCCTGTGAACTCTGGGGGACTTCAGAAGGTCCTCGAACTCTCTGAACGTCTGTGAATGTTTGTGAAAAGTAACTACAGCTTTAAGTAAACCCTCCAAGGGGCTCCTGATCCAAAAGAAAACTGAAAAGCACTACAAGCAAACAGCAAAATCAAAGTGAAGATATTCTCCCCGCTTGATGCGTCCAGCTTCATGTCTGGCACATACAGGCCGAAATCAGGAACTCACTATAAAAATCCAAGTAGTATTTAAGAGGATATTAAACTTACCCCATTTATTTCAAAACCCCTCAGAACAGTACTTAATGATTTCTTAGCATATTAATTCAACCTCTGACGTAGTTGTAAAGAGAGCCTGAAATCAGGAAAACAGTATTACAGTCAGTCATAGCTATTTGGATCAATCACATGAAATTAATGCAATCCGCTCTAGAAAATGAGAGTAGGGGTGGGGGTGAGGGTGGTGGCAGTAAATAAATTTAATATATTTAAAGTAGTATTCTAAATTCATTAAGATATTCATAATTAATACATAAGCTACCTTGGGACATTCTCTTGAAGCAAACAAAAACTAGAGGTTTTATGTATATATTTTTAATAAAATGGGATATAGAAAATTATTGCTCTTTCTCCAAAATAATTAAGACTAAAAGATTAATTCTAAAACTTCTACTTCTAGATGGCGAGCCATACTTTCATTTAAAAAAAAATTTAAAGCCCTATAAGTGAGGCACACTGATAAAATTCTACCCAGTCAAGCATATGGCAAGCAGACTAAAAGGTAATATTAATTAAAATGAAAACTAAATAATTAAGAATTTAAAGTACTTGAGGACTTCCACTTCCAGGAAGGTGGAATAGCTATATTTTTCCCTATTCTTCTCACTAAGTAAAACTAAAAGTCCTGGACAACATATATAACAAACATAAGAAGACTCTAGGGCTTCCCTGGTGGCGCAGTGGTTGAGAGTCCGCCTGCCGATGCGGGGGACGCAGGTTCGTGCCCCAGTCCGGGAGGATCCCACATGGCACGGAGCGGCTGGGCCCGTCAGCCATGGCCGCTGAGCCTGCACGTCCGGAGCCTGTGCTCCGCAACGGGAGAGGCCACAACAGTGAGAAGCCCGCGTACCGGGAAAAAAAAAAAAAAGAAGACTCTAAAGGTGGAGAAATGAAAGCAGATCAGGTAGAAATCACCAGATCTAAGGAAAACAACATGGTGGTGAGTTCTATGGGTTTTCTTCTGTGCCCTATATATTCTAGACTTGGAGTTGAAGAAGCTGGCAACCTAGAAATACCAATAGGCCCAGACCCTCCAAAAAACCGAACAAACAAAACAAATTCCTGTTCTCCCAGCCAAAAGATCAGGAAAGAAATAATCTAGACAAAAAGCTGTTATACCCAGACAAACACTATAAAACAAAACAAAACAGAACTGTGGCGCCAGCATCACCAGCAAAGGTCAAGTGGAGAGCCTGGACTTCCACCTCTGCCAAACTGTGACAAGGCACCCCATACTCCGCACCACAGGGGTGTCAGAGAAGGCCATTTGGGAGTTGGTCCCTACCAGGTGACAATGAGACCTCCTTCCGCTTGGTGTCAGTGAAGACCACATGGAAAGCTTAGATGTCCACCTGGCAGTAAGAAGGTATACTTCCCCCTTCCTGGTGTAGGCTGGTGTCAGAAGAGGCCTAGTGGAGTCAGGCCTTTCACCACTGCCCAACAGTAAAAAGGCCCTCCCCTCCCCCTCAGTACAGGTGTACACTGAGGCACACCTGCCTTCCCAGCCAAGGAAAAGTCAGTGGAGGCCAGAACTCCCATCCCTGACAAGCAGTAATGAGGAATCTCCCACCAACTTGAGAGTCAACAGAGGCAGAGTGAGGAACTTGGACTTCTATCCCCTCTGGGCAGTAATGTGACAGAGCACTCCCCTCTTTCCCATGTTGGAGCAGTGCCAGAAGAAGCCAACTACATCAGAATGTGTAAATAAGATCCTGAGTCGCAGAACATAATATCCAAAATGTCCAGGTATCAAATAAAAATCACTCATCATAACAAGAACTCTCATAACACTCATCATAACAAGAAATATGTCAAACTGAATGAAAAAAGACAATCCACAGAAGCCAATACCAAGATGAGGAAGATGGTAAGATTATCTGATGAAGACTTTTTTTTTTTAGTGTTAAGTAATATCTACTGAACATATATTATGTGCTTAGCTAATGCTATAAATATATTATACATATTAACTCTACCCTTACCATAATTCTGTGAAGCAGTTACTGTCACTAATTACTGTTATTAATCCCATTTTACACATGTGAAAAGTGAGGTACATAGAGATTAAATTACAGATAAAAACCCCAGAGGTTGCCCGGATTCATAAAGTTATTGAGAGGTAGATCCTGGCTTAGAACCCTGATGGCACCCCTCCTGACATAATGTTTGAAGTGGCCATTATAAAAATGTCTCAAAGAGCAGTTATGCACATGCTTGAAACAAATAAACAAAAAGATAGGGAGTCTCAACAAAGAAAAAATACACCAAAAAGAAAAGACTTCAGAACTGAAAAAATATAAAAACTGAAACAAAAGACTCAACAGATGAGAACTACAGTAGAATGGAGAGGAAAGAGGGAAGAATCACTGAACTGGAAGACAGAACAATAGAAACTACCCAATCTGAACAACAGAGAGAAAAAACTGAAAACAAATAAACAAAGCCTTGGGGTCCTGTGGGACTACAACAAAAGACTTACCTTCCAGGACTTCCCCGGTGCAGTGGTTAAGAATCCGCCTCCCAAGGCAGGGGACGCAGGTTCAAGCCCTGGTCTGGGAAGATCCCACATGCTGTGGAGCAACTAAGCCCATGCACCACAACTACTGAGCCTGCGCTCTAGAGCCCACGCGCCTAAAGCCTGTGCTCCACAAGAGAAGCCACCGCAATGAGAAGCCTGTGCACCGCAACGAAGAACAGCCCTTGCTCACCACAACTACAGAAAGCCCGCATGCAGCAATGAAGACCCAACGCAGCCAAAAATTAATTTATTTATTTTTTTAAAAATAATAATTTTTTTAAAATCTTAAAAA
Source organism: Delphinus delphis (assembly GCF_949987515.2). Lineage (NCBI taxonomy): Eukaryota > Metazoa > Chordata > Mammalia > Artiodactyla > Delphinidae > Delphinus > Delphinus delphis. The sequence goes on from NC_082694.2 coordinate 71,357,740, forward strand.
AAAAAATTTATCTTCCATGTCATCTGAGTCCCAAAAAGAGAGAAGAAAGAGAGTAAGACTGAAAAAGTCCTCTAAGAAACAAAAACTTGTAACTTCTCAAGCTTGGCAAAACACACAAACTTACAGACTCCAGAAGCTAAGTGAATCCTACACAGCATAAGCCCAAAGCAATCCATATCAAGACAGTTCACAGTTAAACTTCTGAAAACTGAAGACAAAGAAAATGTAATGAAAACGGCGAGAGAGAAATGATGCTTTAACTATAGGGGAAAAACAAATCAAATGATAGATTTCTTGTCTAAAACAAAAGAGGGGTGAAGGAAGTGGCACTGAAGTCCACATCTGATCATGTGTTTCTATATCTGTTTTTCTCTTGTTCATGACTCTTGGCATGCCTGGAATCTGGAGATTGAATGTCAGGTATTGCATAACAAAAACTGTAGAGGCTGTGACTGATATTATCTTTTTCAATAGAAGATTTTCTTTAGTTTCTGGTAGGCAACAGGAGCTAATCCAATCAGAGATTAAGCTAATTTGAAGCCAATTTTCAATCATATTAAGACTTATCAACATGCACCCCAATGTTCATAGCAGCATTATTTACAATAGCCAAGATATGGAAGCAACCTCAGTGTCTATTAAGAGATAAATGAATAAAGAAGATGTGGTATATGTGTACACACACACACACACACACACACACACACACACACACACACTCACACAATGGAATACTACTCAGCCATAAACAAGAATGAAATTTTGCCATTTGCAGCAACATGGATGAACTTAGAGGGTATTATGTTAAGTGAAATGAGTCAGACACAGGAAGACAAATACTGTATGATAACACTTATATATGGAATCTAAAAAATAAAACAAACTCGTGAATATAACAAAAAAGAAGCAGACTCACACATATAGAGAACAGATTAGTGGTTACCAGTGGGGAGAGGGAAAGGGGAGGGGCAACACAGGGGTATGGAATTAAGAGGCACAACTATTATGTATAAACTAAGCTACAATGATATATTGTACAACACAGGGAATATAGCCAATATTTTATAATAACTATAAATGGAGTATAACCTTTAAAAATTATGAATCACTATATTGTACACCTGTGACGTAACATTATACATCAACTATACTTCAATTAAAAAAAAAAAAAAAGACCTGGTCTCCTTCTCTGGTTCACCCTTACTGTTAGGATATAGTTATTTAGAGATCTCAACTGAAAGCCTCAGATATGTATCAGAACTCCTCTCTTTAGTACCATGAGACTGCTGAAAATTCTGCTTAGCTTCTCAACCTCTTAGTAGTCACCTTCAGCTCAACTTTTCTGCCTATTGGCTTGTGCAGTTTACTAACCTGCAACAAATTCTGGTGGAAACATGGTTCAGGCTTTTGGTTCAATTCTCTATGCTAACATTCTCTTCACCATCTTGGTCATTCAAGCTCTAGATGCCTTGGTAACCCTGAACTCCAACAGTCTCTCCACCCCTGTAAGATGACCAAAAGGTCTCCTCAGTTTCTGTTTCTTAGCAACCACTGTATGTTCAACTCTCCTGCCTCTTCGTGGTATCATCTACAAAGAGAAAACTCCCCGAGGGATTATTTATGTGCCTTTTCCCATTGATAAAATTCAAAATTCAAAAATAAAAACTCTTGGCAAGGTAAGAACAGAAAATGAACTTCCCTACTTTGTTAAAACCTATCAGAAACCAATGGTAAACATTATACCTATGAATAAAGTAACAGATGCATTCTCATGTATGTTAAGAACAAGTTAATAATGTGCGAAATCACATGTACTATTCAACACAGTACTGGAAGGCTTACCCAATGCAATAAATTAAGGAAAAAAATATATTAATGCTAGAAAGGAAAAGACTCCCCAAAAGTCATTATTTACATATAACGTGAATACCTATCCTTATAAAACTCAAAGGGAATATAAAACTCATAAAGACAGATCTCTGTCCTTGTAGAAATTACATTCTAGATTTGGGGAGAAGGTAAGAAAGATAGGTAATAACAACAAACATACTAAATAGGTAAATTATCAGATCTGCTAGAAGGTGACAAATGCTGTGAAAATGTAAAGTAAAATAAAGGAGGGAAAGGGGAAATCAGAACTGGGAACAGACGGACTACAATTTTTTTTTAAAAATCAGAATCACTCCGTCCCAGAAGAAACAAAAATAAAAATTACCTAGGAATAAAGAATTCTGTGGAATATGAGTAAGGTCTTCTAGTAGAAAACTAAGTTTCCAAAAGAACAAAACTTTCGAGTTTGAATGTAGAAACAGTCAATATACCTAATAAAAATAATTTTCCTCAAATTAATATATAAATCCAGATAATATCCTAGCAGAATTTTTCATGCCTCTTACGAAGTATATTAATAACGTAGAGAAAAGACATGTATATGCATATACATATATATTTAAATAACAAAGAGAATTATGAAAACAACAAACCAGTTTTATTTATCCTACCAGATATCAAAAGTAAAAAAAAAGGAAGAAAAAGAAAAAAAAAGTCAGAGGATAAAATACCTAAACATGAAAACTTAATCTCAAGTTATTGTTATTTAATGGGTATAAAGTTGCAGTTTGCAAGATGAAAAAGTTCTGGAGATCAGCGGCACGAGGTGAATGTACTTAATACTACTCAATTGTACACTTAAAAATGGTTAAGATGGCAATTTTTATGTTACGTGTTCTTTATAATTAAAAAAATGTAAGTGAATACTTTTATGCCTCTAGGCAAAGAAACCTTTCTCACATAAACTAAAAAGTACACATAAGTCATAAAGGAAAAGACTGATTGACCTGACTGGTATAATTTCTGTATACCAAAGGACAATATAAGCAAAATGAAAGACTAGTAAAAACCTAAGAGAAAATATCTGGCATCATAAAAACAGGAAAAAAGAAAAAAAGGATGAGTAATCAAAAGACCTAAAGAAATTCTACAAATCAATAAGAAAAATGTTCAACAACCAACAGGATAAGAAACAAAGCATACTGTGAATAGGCAATTCCCGTTAGAAAAAATACAAATAACCCTAAAAAATAAAAAATAGGAAAAAAAAACCTTACTAGTAATTAGTGAATTAAATATTAAAGACTAAGAAGACATTTTCCAAAAAATTTGAAAGCTAGACGGTAACAGTTCACAAGTGTATGAAATGATACTCTCAAAAACCTAATGATAAAGGTATAGACTGAAACAACAGTTCTGGAAGACAATCTGGCAATATCTTCCAAATCAAAACTGCATGTATCGGGACTTCCCTGGCTGTCTAGTGGTTGGGACCTCGCCTTCCAGTGTAAGGGGTGCAGGTTTGATCCCTGGTTTGGGGGGCTAAGATCCTACATGCCTCGGGGCCAAAAATCCAAAACATAAAACAGAAGCAATATTGTAACAAATTCAATAAAGACTTTAAAAATGGTCCACATCAAAAAAAAATCTTAAAAAAAAATTGCATGTATCATCACCCTATATATGTGCCTCCTTATAGAAAATGACAACACTTTCTATAAAACAGTCTTAACAAAAAGAAATCAAACCTGAATCACATCAAGCCTCCATACCTAACTAAAAATTTACAGAAAATGCAGAGAACAAAAAACAAGTTAAACAATGCCATGGGATGCAATAAGCAAGAGCTAGAGTATGGAAAAAATGTGCAGGGCAAACCACCCAGTCTCTTCAATCAATACTGCAAAATTTAAAAAAGAGAGACAAGGGAGGGAAGGATGGGAGGAAGGAGGGAGGGAGGAAGAAAGGAAGCTGTAGACAGAGAAAGAAAGGGGAATCAGGGAGATGGAGTGAAAGAGAGAGAGAAGGGATGGGAGAAAGAGAAGGAGGGAGAAAAAGAGGAAAAATAGTTTGAAAGACTTTTTTTTAAAGGTGTATCAACCAATCAAACTGTAAACCTCATCTGGATCCTAATTCAAACAAGTAAAAAAATATGGAAGAAAATGTTTCTGACATTAAAACAGTTTAAAATTTGAACACTGACTGAATATTTAATGATACTAAAGAATTATTGTTGGGCTTCCCTGGTGGCGCAGTGGTTAAGAATCCGCCTGCCAATGCAGGGGACACGGGTTCAAGCCCTGGTCTGGGAAGATCCCACATGCTGCTGAGCAACTAAGCCTGTGCGCCACAACTACTGAGCCTGCGCTCTAGAGCCCCTGCTCCACAACAAGCGATGCCACCACAATGAGAAGCCTGCACACCACATCGAAGAGTAGCCCCCACTCTCTACAACTAGAGAAAGCCCACATGCAGCAAAGAAGATCCAACACAGCCAGTAAGTAAATAATTAAATAAATAAAAATTTAAAAAAAAGAATTATTGTTAATTTTCAAGTGTGATAATAGTGTTTTTCTCCAAAAAAAAAAAGACCTTATATTTTCCAGAAACACATGAAATATTTGCAGATCAAATGACACGATATCTCAATTTGTTTCAAAAATGTGAGAAGGGATAAAGTGAGAGTACAGATAAAACAAGATTGATCATGGGATGATAACTGTTGAAGGTGAGTAGAAGTTCACTCTTCTATTTTGTCTACTTGAAAATTTCCCTATAAAACATTTAAAGTGCATATACCATACGGTTCAGCAATTCCACTTCTTTTTATCTTAAAGGAACTATCATGCAGGTGCATTAGAAAGTACATACAGGACACTCCTGACTCCACTGTTTGTAGTTTTAAAAAATTATAAACAATCTGCAGTAAAAACCCTGAGGGCCCAAATAAAACTGGTACAGCTATCGTACAAAACACAATGCAGAAACTGAAAATAACAACAACAAAACACAGATCTAAACATGCTGGAGAGTGAAAAAATCATACTGCCAAAATATATAAATATACCCCTTACAAAAAATAATCCATACAATACTATATATTTCCTACAAATATGTGTGTATATATGTATACTTACATATATAAATCAGTGTATATATGTAAGTACATAAATATAAATGGACTGAAAATATCTGAAAAGATAGACACCAAATAGACACCACGGAGAGAAGAGGAAAGAACCAGGACTGTAGAAATGCTCAAGATGGACTTTAGTTTCACCAATCTTTTTAGCATTTTCAAAAAGGAGAATTACTTCTGTGGGTAAAACTTATGTTTAAAAAAAGAACATTAATTCACACTTTTGCTGTCTCTTTGCGAATCAATGAATCTTTTTTGTCTTTTGTACAGAACCAGAACCAAGATATACCTCCTAGAAAATTAACTATAAAACATACCCTTCTCTAAATCAAGAACTTATAGACAAGAATGTAATCAATCTGGGAAAAAAATATTAGGTTCAACCACACAAAACTGCCAACATTCTAACATTTTTGCCTTCAAAAAATGGCAATTTCATGAGTTTGACATAATAGATTTTCGTATAGCAACACTAGCATTGCAGGAAATTCATTATATTTATATATACTCTACTCCCGAAAATTTGTATGAAAACTAAAATGTGTGAAAAGATAAAAGGGGGATACTATTAAGTTTTTCAAAAACATGTATGTCCCTAATTTCACCTAACCTGTTGTCAACAATATAATTACGTTCCCACATTTTCTTAAAAATCTGTTCTCTTACTTCACACACAATATTGGATTAATGTTCTTTAATCCAATAAGCGCTGACTGAAACCAAAGATTTGTAATTTTCATCTTGGTCTTAACTAATATTCAATTTATAAGCATACTTATCATTCTCAGCTGAATTTCTTTAATCTTCTACTCATTTTTACAAAATAAGAGCAAATATAATAATATACCAAGAACTGCATAAGTAATTTTTTTTAAGATGGTAACACTTTTGAATCCAAAATATTGGATAGACACAACTAGGCAAAATCATGTTAGTTGGTAACTGAGTCTCATTTATTCACATGAAAAGCAGAGTATAATGTACAAAAATATAGGTTGTATTAAAAAAGTCAAAAGGAGTGCTTGTAATTATAATTATTCTTATCATCACAAGATCCTAATACCAAAAATAGACTTCAGGAATTGGGTTTTACCAAAATTTGTGGGAAAGATGCAAGAAATGTCTTATTTTCTATTCTTCCTCTTAGATCTTCAATCTATCTCCCATCAATGCATTCTCCACACTAAAGATCAAAGAGACTTCATAAACCTCTCTTTTAAAATGTCTTGATCAGGTCATTCCCCTGCTTAAAGTCCATTAAGTCCTACAAGGACTAAATGATGTGGTTACTCTCCATTCTTCAGTCGTACCATTTTTGCTATTTTTGCCATTGTTCTCTGTGTTCCAGGTATGTACTCTTTTTTCTTTTTACTTTAGCTTCACTTTTTAAGAATTACATTTTGTAAACTATCATACAATAAAAGAAACTTTTTTGCATGTACAGTTCTATGAGTTTTAGCAATACATATAGAGTCATGTAACCACCATCACAACCACAATACAGAAAGTTCCATTACCCCAACAGAAACTTCATCCAGTTGTCACAAGAATCAGTAATTTATTCCTGGGCTTCCCTGGTGGCGCAGTGGTTAAGAACCCACCTGCCACTGCAGGGGACATGGGTTCGAGCCCTGGTCCAGAAGATCCCACATGCCGCGGAGCAACTAAGCCCGTGCGCCACAACTACTGAGCCTGCGCTCTAGAGCCCGTGAGCCACAACTACTGAGCCTGCATGCCACAACTACTGAAGCCTGCATGCCTAGAGCCCGTGCTCCGCAACAACAGAAGCCACCACAATGAGAAACCCGCGCATTGCAACGAAGAGGAGCCCCCCCTCACTGCAACTAGAGAAAACCTGCGTGTAGCAACTAAGACCCAATGCAGCCAAAAATAAATAAAATAAATAAATTAAAAATAATAATTTATTCCTTTTTGTTGCTGAATAGTAATCTACTGTACGGATGTACCATCATTTATCTATTTACCCGTCAGAAAAACATCAGGTTGTTTCTAGTTCGGGGTGATTATGAATAGAACTGCTATGAACATTTGTGTAGAGATTTTTATGTGAAATTAAGTTTTTGTCCTCTAGAGTAAGTACCCAGAGGGTGGTTGCTGGGTTATATGGTACTGTATGTTTAACTCCATAAAAAAGTACCAAACTGTTTTCCAAAGTGTAAAAAAAAAATCATTAAGGTTAACACCACCACGCCACCAGTGATAATAACGTTGATACTGTACTCCGCGATATAATGTAAAGAAAGGGGTCCTTCACCTCTTGTAGTATTCTTCCCAAAACACTATAGCCTAAGTGTAATCATCGGAAAAACATCAGACAAACCCAACTGAGGGATATTCTACAAAATACCAGACCAGTACTATTCAAAAGTGTCAGCGCTATCAAAAAGAAGGAAAGACTAACAAATTTCACCCTGTACTACCTTTGCAACTTTTCTGCAAATTCCAAATTTTCTTTTTTTAAAAGAAATGATTTTGATTTTAAAAGAAAATGATTTTTAAAAGAAATGATGATTTTGAACATCTTTTCATGTATTTATTTATCAACCTTATATCCTCTTTGACGGAATGTCTATGTCTTTTGCCCATTTTTAAACTTAGCTATTTGTTTCTTTACTCTTGAGTTTTGAGAGTTCTTTATATATTCTTAACATAAGTCCTTTATTGGATACGTGATAGTCAAACATTTACTCCCACTTTGTAGCTTGTATTTTTATTTTCTTAACAGTGTCTTCCACAGAGCAAAAAGCTTTTAATTTCTATGAAGTCCAATTTATCAATTTTTTTCCTTTAGTGGATCATGCTTTTGGTGTCATATCTAAGTATTCTTTGCCTAACCTCAAGTCACAAATATTCTCCCTTATGCCTTCTTCCAAGAACTTTACAGTTTCACAGTTTACATTTAGATCTATGATGCATTTTGAATTAATTGTTATATAAAGTGTGAAGTATAAATCAAGATTCTTTTTTGCATATGAATGCAAAGCCAACACCATTTACTAAAAAGGTCACTGTTTCTCTCCTGAATTGCTTTTGCAACTTTGTCAAAAATCAACTGGCCAAAGCTCTGTCCAGCCCCTTGGATCCATTTTCATTGCTTCCACCGTGAGGTCGCTCATCAGACCCCAGCAGCCAAAATGGTGAAGCAGATTAAGAGAAAGTATGCTTTTCAGGAGGCCTTGAACAATGCAGGAGAGAAACTCCTAGTACTAGTCGACTTCTCAGCCACATGGTGTGGGACTTGCGAAATGATCAAGCCTTTCTTTCATTCTCTCTCTGAAAAGTATTCCAACGTGGTGTTCCTCAAAGTAGATGTGGATGACTGTCAGGATGTTGCTTCAGAGTGTGAAGTCAAATGCATGGCAACCTTCCAGTTTTTTAAAAAGGAACAGAAAGTGGGTGAATTTTCTGGCACCAGTAAGGAAAACCTTGAAGCCACCATTAATGAATTAACCTCATCATGTTTTCTGAAGACATGACCAGTAAACAGCCATTGGCTGTCTAAAACTTGTAATTTTTTATTTACAAAAAGGAAAGGTCAAGTATAAACACTATACACCTAACTGCCATCTGATAAGTGACAATAAAATATTAACTCTACCCTTTTAAAAAAAAACATCAACTGACGATATTTCTGTGGATCCTATTTCTGGACTGTCTACTCTGTTCCAATGATCTATGCATCTATCCCTTTGCCGATACCACACCATTTTTATTTCTGTACTGACATTCTTTTAGTACCTCCAATATGCTCCTTCGTTACTTCAAGAACTTCAGATATGCTGGTTCTGTCTTCCTGCACATTCTTCCGCTCTCACCTAGTAACTCCTAACTCATCTTTCAGAATTTTAGCTTAAATGTCACTTTCTCAGGAAAAACTCTGCATCATGAAAGTCAGAGAGGTTTCAGGAGAAAGCAGAAAAAAATCAAGATGCATCAGTCCAATAGGGCAGCAGTCCCCAACCTTTTTGGCACCAGGTACTGGTTTCGTGGAAGACAATTTTTCCACGGATGGTGGGGGGGATGGTTCAGGCGGTAATGCGAGTGACGGGGAGCAGCAGACGAAACTTCCCTCACTAACCCACCCTGCCACTCACCTCCTGCTGTGCGGCCTCGTTTCTAACAGGCTGTGGACTGATACCAGTCCACAGCCCAGAGGTTGAGGACCCCTGAAATAGGGCATCCAGTTACCAACTCAGCAAGAGTCAGAGACTACCAATGACTTTAAGAAGTTATTAGGATTTCCTAAGCTTTGTCACACCTCTGTGTTTATTTCTGTCATGACCAGCACCCCTTCTCTACCTCTTACTCCTACCTTTCCCGTAAAGCTTAGCTGTAAAATCCTAAAAGCAAAAAAGGGAAAGTGTACTTATCATGCTGGCAAGTAAGGGGGAGCTGCCAATACGTCACTCCACTTCTGCCCTGGATAAGTGTTGGAGATAGAAAAGAGTCTCTAAGGAACAGAAGAAAGTGGATGAATTACCTAGGACCTAGACAAGGAGAAAACTAATCTAGGTTTAACAACAAAAAGGTACATCCCCCAACAAAAAAGCTAAGACAGTAATGTGGAAGACGCTGATCTTTGTATTAAGTAATTACAATTTAGAGAGCTAGTTAGGAAAGGAAGGTTAAGACTTCTTTTAAAGAACCTCTTCCCTTAAAATGCCAAGTAGTTGACAGTAATAATTTCAAAATACTATAATCAGAAAAAAGAAAAGCAAAGTTAACTAGTATTTTCTGAGCATTGTTATATGCCAGGGACTGAGATGGATATTTTATGTATGTGTTCTCATGTAGTGTTTATAAAAAATCTGTGAAGTAGATATTATTATTTCTACTTTATAGAGAAAGAAATTGAGTTTATACAGCTAGATTAGTTCTATTTCCTCTTTGTTCTTATTCTCGTAACTTGTTTTTATAACTATATGCATGAAAAAATAAAGCAATATACAAAAAGATCTCAACTTAAATGAGAAAAGACAATTAACAGACACCAGTACTGAGATGACAAACATGTCTGAATTATCTAACGAGGATTTTAAAGCAGCTATCAGTAAAATGAACCAAAATGCAATTACAAACACTACTGAAACAAATGGGAAAACAGAAAGTCACAGCAAAGAAACAGAAGACATAGAGAAGGATCAATGGAAATTTTAGAACTGAAAAATACAATAGCCAAAATTAAATTCAACGGATGGTCTGAACAGCAGAATGTCGATAACAGAAGAAAGAGTCGATCTTAAAGAAAGTGAACTTAAAGATCGATCAATAGAAATCATCCAGTCTGAAAAAGAGAAAAAGAAAAAGAATAGATTGAAAAAAATAACGGAGCCTCAGGGACCTGTGGAACAATTACATAAGATCTAACATTCACATCATCAAAATCCCAGAAGAAGAGGAGAGAAAATGTGGGCTGAAAACTTATTTGAAGAAATAATGGATGACAGTTTTTCAAATTTGGTGAAAATCATAAACTAACAAATTCAAGAAGCTGAGCAAACTGCAAACAGGTTAAACCCAAAGAAATCCAAACATACACACATTATAATAAAGTTTCTCAAACTAAACACAAAGAAAAAAATCCTGTAAGCAGCCAGAGAAAAACAATGCATTACCTACAGGGGAATTTCTCATCAGAAAACCATGGAGGCCAGCTGTACCAATTCCAAAACAATGCATGAGTACTTCATTCCCTACTTTATTACAGTTATTCAATAAGTACAAAAAGGTACTTATGGAGGCCAGCTGTACCAATTCCAAAACAATGCATGAGTACTTCATTCCCTAATTTATTACAGTTATTCAATAAGTACAAAAAGGTTATTCACTATTGTTTCAGTTAATTACCCAGGAGGTTGAACTCTTTTCCTTACATTTGTTTACTCTATGTAAACTCTATTTTGACCTAATGGACACGACTTTATCAATGTACTTACTGGAATCTTAGTGTTGTAAATATTTTTAAAATATTCATAGTTATTTTAGATAGGATTTAAGGTCAAATTTGTAAATATTTTCCATTTTGTTATTTTTCTTTTTAATTTTGTGCTGGTTTTTTCATATAGATGTACTTAATTTTTTAGTCAATTTTTGAGTCTTCTTATTTTGGGTTACTATTTGCATAGTTTCACTAGTTTTCCAGTTTTTAAAAAGTTAACCATACATTTGCATACAGACAGGTTCAACACTAATTTTTCTAACTGCTACCTGATCACCTCAAAAATTAATGAAATAATTCTATCACTTGATAGACTTTATGCTTGCTATTGTATACTGAATTCCTAAATCATATTTTCTCAATTCTAAAAATGCTTTTCTTAAAATAATATTTTTAGGTTTCTGAAACTAGGAGAAGTATCAGAATTAATGTCCAAAAAAGGTACCAGTAGTTAAGCAAAAGAGTAAGTTGTGATGTATGTAACTGCTTGCCCATGTGTAAACCTATGGGAAATACCTTCCCATAGAAGGTATCTGTTTATCCAAATATCACCACAGCTGAATTTACTGCACAGATAAACTCACAAGCCTTTGAATTTTAAGTTAAATCTGAAAGCCTAACTGTCGCTTGAAAATGTTTTCAGAAAGCACTGAAATAAAAAGCTATTGTGATGCAAAAATTGTCTGTTGCGAGACAAGCAAGAGCAATTAAAGGCAGTAGAAATTACCCAGTCCCTCAAAATAGATCACAGAATTAGCAGAGCTGGGAGACACTGGTGTGACCAATTTACATTTTACAAAGTACTATTACCCAAGGGCTGGATATCTGTCAAAAGTTTCCAGCTGACTCAAAAAAGAAGTTATTTATTTCACAGTTTATAGAAAAACTGAAACCATGAATTTAGCCAACAAAGAAAAGCAGTTAAATTCCAAACATTTCCCATATGACTCAAAACTATACTGACAATCATAATGTATAGAAAAGCAGCAACAGGTGAGGAAAATCAGTATGTCAGTATGAAAAAGGATTAGACACACTCTTGCATTATGATTCCAAAGAAGATGGTATAGAAACTGTATGGATAAATGTATGCTTCTGTCAATTAATTTCTAAGAAGGATGTGAAAAATAAATTTAATGTTTCTTCTTTCTTTAAAGTATATTCAATCAATAGTATATATCACAATTAATAGTCTTAGAATTGAGAAAATGCACTGTGTGTATATATGTGTGAATATATTTGTCTATGTCTATTCAGTCACTTATTTGCTCATTCATTTCTGGGTAAAGGAAAGCAAGAACAGAGAAGCAGGAACAAAACTAAAGATAATAATGAATAAAGATCAAACCCTTCCAAGATCCTAAAGGTTACTGTGATGCAGAAAAACACATGATGAAGTAAATACAACCCAGTGAAAAATGACAACCAGATAGATAACTTACTAGCAAATAACATAGCCAAAAAAACCCTGATAAAATTAAAGGTAATAGCAAATTGAAACAGCTGAGAAAAAGTAAGTAAAAATAGGTCTTAATTCAGTTGAAAATAAGAGTATTAAGAACTTATTAAAACTATGTAGTACCTAACCAAGATTCAGAATACCATAATTCTTGATCAACCACCCTACCACTGCAGTAGGTTCCAGAGAATGAAAGTGAGAAGGGATGTACCAAAATTGCCTGTTTATTATTATCAAAGGGTTTGGACCATAGGCAACTAGGGACTCCTCTGCCTCAGTTACAGTTAAGCCTAACACCTGAAACACTGAGAACAAGCCAAATGATTTCCTGGCTTCTTCTTGAGTCTTCTTCCTGAGTCTCAGTAAGTCCAGACACCAGGTGAGTGACTCTAATTAAAAGACCGTGGGTTGGAGTCCCAAACAGAGTTTTGGCCTGGTTCAAGTCCTGGCCGCATGCATTCAAATCCCTGCTGCATGTGTTCAAGTCCCAGTCTGAGTTACACGGTTTTAATAATACATGAAACATTAAGTGAAGTCCTCAAAAAGTAGCAACTCTAAATTAGCTCAAGGAAATAAGGATGCCCAGGACCCACCCTACCAAAGCTTCCTCAAAACAAAGTGAATCGCAAAAAAACATCAAAGTGATTTCAAAAAGTTTAACTGCATGCCAAATTTAGACCAACATTACTTAAAGGAATACAACAAAATCCAACACCCGGCAACATAAAATTCACAATGACATCCAATGAAAATTTACAAGGCATATAAACTAAAAGGAAAATATGACCTACAACCAAGAGACTAACAGATCAATAAAAACAGACACAGAACTAACAGATAGACAGAACTAAGCGGACAAAGTTATTAAAAGAACTACTATATATATGCTCAACATGCTCAAGAAGGCAGAGAAAGACATGGCGATGTTTAGGTGAGAAGGGCAAGATTTTTTTCAAGCCCAAATGAAATTTCTAGAAATAAAAAACACAAGATCTGAAATGAAAAATACACTGGATGGGATTAATAGCAGATTGGACAATTAATCTGAAAACACACAATAGAAAATATCCAAAATGAAGCACAAAAAGAAAAAACAGAAAGGGAGAAAGGGAGGAAGGAAGGAACGAGGGAGGGAGGGAGAAAGGAAAAGAAGGGGAACACCAATAATTTGTAGCAATACATCAAACTAATATACATGTAATTGGGGTCTAAAAGCTAGAGGGAAGAAGGTGATAGAAAAAAATATGTAGAGAAATAATAGGCAAATGTTTTTCAAGCCATAAACCCACAGAACAAAGAGGCTCAACAGAATACAGGAAAGATAAACAAAGAAAACCACACTTAGAAATATCATAATCAAACTGTTGAAAACCACTGATTAAGAAAAAATGTTAAAAGCTGACAGAGGTAAGGAAAAAGACTCATTATGTACAGAAAAAGACTTCTCATTGGAAACTATGCAAATGAGAAGTCAGTGTAGTGACACTGCTAAGTACTGGAAGAAAAAAAGTCAACTTAAAATTCTATATCCAGGGTTTCCCTGGTGGCGCAGTGGACAGGAATCCACCTGCCAATGCAGGGGACACGGGTTCAAGCCCTGTTCCAGGAAGATCCCACATGCCACAGAGCAACTAAGCCCGTGCTCCACAACTGCTGAGCCTGCGCTCTAGAGCCCGAGAGCCACAACTACTGCAGCCCGCACTGCTGGAGCCCCTGCTCCGCAACAAGAGAAGCCACCGCAATGAGAAACCCATGCACCACAATGAAGAGTGGCCCCCCGCTCACTGCAACTAGAGAAAGCCCATGTGCAGCAACAAAGACCCAACTCAGCATAAATAAATAAATAAATAATTCTATATCCAGTTAAAATATACTTCCAAATGACTATGGAAATGTTTTTAGACAAAGGCTGAGAAAAATCCATTATAAGGCATGCACCTTTTTTTTTTTTTTTTTGCGGTACGCGGGCCTCTCACTGCTGTGGCCTCTCCCGTTGCGGAGCACAGGCTCCGGACGTGCAGGCTCAGCGGCCATGGCTCACGGGCCCAGCCCCTCCAAGGCATGTGATATCCTCCCGGACCGGGGCACGAACCCGCGTTCCCTGCATCGGCAGACGGACTCTCAACCACTGCGCCACCAGGGAAGCCCCTGCACACCTTTTTAAAGAAATGTTCTTTAGGCAGAAGGAAAAGAATATCAGATCAAAATTTGGATCTACATGAATATCAGATCAAAATGTGCATCTACACAAAGGAATGAGGAGTACTAGTAACACTAGTAAATATATTAATAGATATAAAAGACATCTTTGGGGCTTCCCAGGTGGCGCAGTGGTTGAGAGTCCACCTGCCGATGCAGGGCACGCGGGTTCGTGCCCCGGTCCGGGAAGATCCCACATGCCGCGGAGCGGCTGGGCCCGTGAGCCATGGCCGCTGAGCCTGCGCGTCCGGAGCCTGTGCTCTGCAACGGGAGAGGCCACAACAGCAAGAAGCCCGTGTACCGCAAAAAAAAAAAAAAAAAAGACATCTTTGTCTAAGGTTTTAACTTCTGGATTTGCTTTTTTTTTTTCTCAATTGTCTTAATTTCAAAAAAAATCTGTGCTTACAGTAGAAACTAAAAAACTAATCCCCTGAAAGAATCTCACTCCCATGAAGTAACCATTGTGAAGATATTCATAACATTAATTGGGCATATTTCCATCTTTTTATAATCTCCAGAACTATTTCTCACCATAGGAATTATATATTCCTTGAAAGCTAGAAAAGACTCACTGGCAAAACAATCTGGCCCCAGAACCAATTTTTTGAGAAAATTACTCGAACTTTTCTTCCATAGTTTTCTGGGTTGCCCAGATTTTCTTCTTCTTAAAGTAGTTTGGGCATTTAATTCATTTCAGAGAGATTTCAAATAAATTGGCTTATGGTTACTAAATAGAACTCTCTTATAATTCTAAAAATCTCTTTTCTGCTTTTATGTCCTGTTTATTCTTCCTTACTTTGGTTTTCTATCTTTTCCTTGATAAAATCAGTCAGATATTTACTTTGTTTTTTAACCTTAAGAAGTAGCTCTTAGATTTTTTTTAATTCTACAGTTTGTTTTTCAGTTCATCTGTTTCTGCTTTTATCTTATTTATATCCTCCCTTTCTCCCAGGCACTAATTTTGTTGGTTTTATTTGTTGTTTTACTAAAATCTGAGGTTGAGTACATTTCTTTTTCAAAAATCAATTTTCTAAGGTCAATATCAGTCTTTGCCTAAGTCTGTATTTAGTTTGCTATATAATCAGTTATTGTATACTTGATCTCCTGGTTGATTCAATATGATTTAAGAACATTTTCTGTTTGATTTTTCCAAGTGGTTGGAGTAGCACATTTTAAACTTCTGTTATAGTGAGAGATTGGACATGTCTAGTTTTAGCTTTTCTGGAGTTTACTGACGTTTTCCTCCTGGCTTAACCTAATTTTTTTTTTTTTAATGTTGCACAGTCAACTGGAAAAGTATACTTAGTCCGAAATTTAAATGGAAGCTTTATAAGTAACTAAATAAACCACGTTACAAGCAATACAGGTCTTACACTATACTTCAGGCTTTCAATTTTTACTAGCAGGAAACGCATCCATATATGAAGAGTAAGGTCAGACGTTCTCAATCTTACACCTAACCTAATTTTAGTTTACATTGCTAGACCTGTCATAGGCAGAGTGTTTTTTAATAATATAAGGAATTTCTAATTCTAAGCAATGTCCAAAAATTCTCGAAAATATTAATAGCTATTTAAATTCATTTCCATGTTCATTTTTAATTGAAATAGGAGGTTAAAGTGATAAAAATACTTGAAAGTCACTCCATATCAAACACCATTTCAAAACCAATAAGGCATCCCTCCTTAAAACAGTAAAATGTGATTTGACTAGCATGATAGAGCTATGACTTTTCTTGTATGAGACACTACACTCCAACTAATAATTAGTGACTACAATAACTTTTCAGGAGCCCTATCATATCATAAAATTATACTGAACTAGCAAAATCCCTAAATCCCTGGTTTTCCCAAATCCACGCTTTTGCAGCTTGTTTAAACTAGAATTCGCTTTCCTTTTCAATTCTGATTAAAAATCAGTTTCTGAACTCAAGCTTTTGGTTTCACTCCAAGATGAAGAGATGGAGGAATCCTGGCTCTCCTGTGAGTTAATTTCAAAGTACACCTTATTAAGATTCATTTTCCTCCTACAAAAAAAAATTTTTTTGGTGTTTTATTTTGCTATGCAGAGTTTTTTATTTGCATACGTATATATGTAATAACAGTTTACACTTCACAGGGTTACTGGGATAGTATCTGAAAATATATATTTAAGTATCTATCACATTGCCTGCTGCATAGTAAACACTAAATATTAGCTATTATTATTATCATTATTACATTTTTGTTTTCTCCTATCAGCTTTCTTTTCTCTTAAATTCACTGATCCCATACTCTGTAATTGACCACTTTAGCTATGCCTCCTCATTTAAGATCATCTTCAGAACAATAAATGGTTCAAGGCCTTTACCAACTAACTGATGACAGATGTTAAACTGAGCACCTCTCAACTGTGCTTAATCTTGCATATCACCTTTTGGTTTCCATAGCATCCAGGTGTAGTTTGGAGAGTATTTCATCTTTCCACTCAAAGCTTTCAGGATCGGATAGAAGAGTGAGTTTCCACCACACACATTTATTTTATTCTTCAAAAAATATGTTTTATTTCTTACCAATAAACTAGTCCATAAAAGCAAAACAGTCAAGTAACTGGTTATTCAATTTCAATAGCTGTGCCATTCAATAATTATATTGAATAATTATATTCTGTCATTTAGAAAATGGAAGAAATTCTTGTGCCTCTACAACCTTCAGTTTCCAAATAGTTTCATATAATTTCCAAAAATACCATTAAAGATATGTTAAAAGGTTGTTTCAGTTTATTGCTATACAAAATAACAAGCACATGGGATGGAGGGAGCAAGGCAGTGAAGGACAGAAAAATAGCACAGCTTTCAACTAGCTACACCGAGTTTTCAGATGGTCACCTTCCACAAACTTCAGGAAAAGGTTATCTGTAATTATGAACAATCTCTTTCTCTTGAGGGTGAAACCAAAAATTGTCCTCCTTACTGAGGCGTATATGCCTCCTTTCATGAAGCTTAGCTATCTTACAACATCATAATGTATTTTGCTGCTGGCCAAAGAGAAATGTAAATATCCCATGGAGTTGGGACAAGTTACATTTTCCCCTAAATTGTTCCTACCTCACCCCCTAGTAGAGAAGTATTATTTTGGCATCCAACTCTCTCGGTAATCTTTCTCAAACTGAGAGACTATTATAAGCAAGTGCCTTACAGAGAACACAAAGATACTCATTAAACCACCACAGCACATTATCATCAGTTTTTCCCCCACGTCCCAGGCCTCGGGCTTCTTAAAGTAACTACGCCATATTCGCCTCTCCCCATTTAAAAAATTAATTAAAGAAATAAGAACAATTTTTAAAACAAAACTGTGAAGTAGCTTTCTCTTAAACCAAAAGGCATATTTACTAGATATATGTTATGTGCTGGACAGTGTGCTAAGTGCTTCCCCTGATTTTATCTCAGGAACCCATGTAAAGTCAAATGAGAAGTAATTGTATGACAGGTGTGGGGGTGTCGGGGGAAGAAGATCAAAGAGTCACAGAGAAATTCAGCAAATAGGACCAATGGAATCAACAAGTAACTCAAAGTCAAACGGACCAGGAATAGGCTGCTTGCAGATCGGGAGATAAATCTAATTTTGAAAAAAAAAACTAGAAGCTGTTACTATACACTTTATTCTACTTTTTTTAATTGAAGTATAATTGATTTACAATGTTGTGTTAGTTTCAGGGGTACAGCAAAGTGATTCAGAGATATATATATATATATAAAATATGTATTCTGAATATAAAATACATATATTTTATATACAATAGTGTGTATCTGTTAATCCCAAACTCCTAATTTATCCCCCACCCCACTTTTCCCCTTTGGTAACCGTAAGATTGTTTTCTATGTCTGTGAGTCTATTTCTGTTTTGTAAATAAGTTCATTTGTATCGTTTTTTTTTTTAGATTCCACATATAAGTGATATCATATTTGTCTTTGTCTGACTTACTTCACTTAGTGTGATAATCTCTAGATGCATCCCTGTTGCTGCAAATGGCATTATTTCATTCTTTTTTTATGGCTGAGTGGTAGTCAAATGTATATATATGTACCACACCTTCTTTATCCATTCCTCTCTAGATAGAAATGTAGGTTGCTTCCATGTCTTGGCAACTTTAAATAGCGATACACTTTATTCTTTGGCTTCTAGCTTCATACTAAGTCAATTCTTAGTTTCTTGGTGAGTACCTTGTATTTATAAAGGAGTAAATTTGACTGGACTCTGGATTCACTAAATATTAAGACAACTTCCAAAATCAAAATTACAAATGAAAACTGGTATTTAAAAGTTTAAATTCTAGCCAGTACACTAAAACAAACAAAAGAAATAAAGGGTACAAGGATTAGAGTGAAGGGGTTAAAAATAAAGCTTATAAGGAGATATAAAAACCACAGAAGCGGGCTTCCCTGGTGGCTCAGTGGTTGAGAGTCCGCCTGCCGATGCAGGGGACACGGGTTCGTGCCCTGGTCCGGGAAGACCCCACATGCCGCAGAGCGGCTGGGCCCGTGAGCCATGGCCGCTGGGCCTGCGTGTCCGGAGCCTGTGCTCCACAACGGGAGAGGCCACAGCAGTGAGAGGCCCGCTTACCGCAAAAACAAACAAACAAACAGAGAAGCACAGACTCTAGGGCTAGAATGCCTGGATTCAAATCCCAGCTCTGCCACATACCAGCTACACAACGTTGGGCAAGTTAATGTCTATTTCACTGGAGCTCTTCCTTACAAGGACCTAATGGGTTAATACGCATAGGTGCTTAAAGTAGAGCCTGGTAAACAGTAAGCACTATATAGTACAACTGTCATTTGTGTACAATATGGTTTTGTATATATATATCCCAAAAGACTCAAGAAATTATTAGAAATAAAAATTCGGCAGGTTGCTAAATACACATAGTTCAATTGTATTCTTATAAGCCAAGAAAGAGAACATGTAAATTTCTGGACCTTTTTCTTATGGAAATTTTCAAAAAAGCTTAGAGAATAATATCAAGAATTACACCACCACCACCCCACCCTCCAACACCACAAGTGCCTAGCTTAAACAAAGATCAACTCATGGCCAAGCTTGATTCATCCCCAGCCACAGCCTTCCCTCTATTCCTGATAATAAAGCAGATCCCAGACAAATCCTTGCATCCATCAACATTTCACTATGTATCTCTAAAAGATGACTCTTCTTCAATATAACTACATGCTGTTATCTATCACACCTAAAAATTAACAATAATTTCTTAATATAAAATATCCAGTGTTCAAATTTCCCTGATTATTTTATAAATATTTATTTATTAAAATCTGGACCCAAATAAAGTCCAAACATTGCTATTAATTTCAGTTTTCTTCCTTCTTTTCTCTTGTTTTGTTCCTCACAATTTATTTGTTTTAAAAAAAACCAAGTTGTGTGTCCCAAAGACTTCCCCATAGTCTAGATTCTGCTGACTGCATCTCCATGGTATCATTTCCCTTGTTTCCCTGTCTTCTATGTTTCCTGTAAATTGGTAATTGGAGCTACAGGCTTGATCAGATTTAGATTCAAATTCAATTTTTTTGGCAACGATACTTCACAGAAAGGATCGTGAACTTTCATTAAGAGAAACCTAATGTCCGACTGTCCCTCCTCCTGTGATGTTAGCAGCCACTGATGATCTTTGCTTACGTCCTGGAATTCATTATGAAATGGTAATGTTCTATTTATCACCCCTTAACTGTAAATAGAATACTACTAACTAGAATACACCTGAGAAAAGAAACTTCCTCTCCTCAACTACTGGTCACATTCAGGTATAGTTGGTTTCTTAGCATACTCCAAAGAAAATGAATGAGTTCTTTAAAGTATCATCATGAACTCATCAGTTTAAACATATTGGATGTGATTGATTATATATTGTAGTTATACTTACTAATGCTCAAATTGTCTCATCTTTGGCCAGACAGAGCCCATTCAATTAAGCACCTTCGTTGTTTTGCCACCCCCTATGATAGCTTCCTTGCAAGATGTTCAAGGCCCCAGCTCTGGAACCAGCTTTAACCATAAGCTGCTTTCCATTTCAACTAGCTCCTTTCTTATTCTTTATTTCTACTAAACTAAAAATGCCTAATTCTTAATTATAAATCAACTGTGTTATATTGAATACATTCTGGATATTATGATTGAACATGGACCCAGAAATTATAGAAATATTTCCTTCTCAAGTCTACTTTCAGCATTCCATTCAAGGTCCAAAAAAGAGCATATCCCACTCAAAACTGGATGTTAAATGCTTCAATTTGAGAGACTGGAGCAACAAGATTCCTAATATATTCTCTGCCGGCATTTTGGCTCTGGAAAGTATTTCTTCATGTTCTATTTCAAAATTTAGATGTGGTTTTTAAACATGTACAATAAAAATTCACTGGTTGTTTTTTCTTTGATAACCCAATAAAATCATCAAGTGTGGGGAAATGGTCAAACTCTTAGATAAGAATTATTTTGCATCATAATTCAGACTTTTATAAAATTCTTATACCTCATCCTTAACATTGAAACTCATGATACTGTGAATATGAAGTTATAAGTTCTGACTATTTGAAAAAGTAGATGTAAGTTTATGCCTCCTTGAAATCATAGAAATGGCATTATCAGTGGTAAAGAAACATTCTTCTTATTTTACTAAAAAGCAAATTAACAAACATGTAAAGCCCTGTCACCCTACACAGCTAGCATACATCGCTGTGGAAAAGCAGGATCCTATATTTGCTGACCATTTCTTCCCAAAATCCTAAAAAGACACGGTGTTAGTGGCCAAAAATTGCTTACATCCACAATTTTTACTGGTTTTTTTCAACATTAAATCACAACCAGAAATCACATTACTAAATGCCAAACTTTTTCCTCTGGAAAAAAGCAGGATATAAATTTATATCTTGGTGCAATTTCTTTTATTCACAGACCAAGTGCACCCTCTCCTACAGCTAAAGTTGTTGGGTTTTGATCAGAGGAGCCAATGCAACTTTTCCAGACAACAATGGCTTTAAAAAACTAACCAACCACCACCACCACCAACAACAACAATAAAACAAAATATCAACAAAAAAACTCTTCTGTTAGTGTGGATTTCTCAGTGATTAAACAGTAACACATCTCTATGAAGTGCTGGTATGTCCTCAGCACATCAGTGCTTTCATCCAACTGAAAAACAAAAAATTCTGCTAGCATGCACATGACAGTAATTGCTTTTCCAGATGGTATGCCTTTGATAAGGGATTTTTGCCAAAAGCTCATTTTACTTTCTCTCCAAGCATAATATTTGTCGTTAAGTTTGAAACTGGTTTGACAAGCTTCTCAGTAGTAGTGTGAGTTGACCTGTTTTTTGCTAGAAGAAGGATAACTGTGAATGATACTTCAGTAGTGTGGTCTTCTCTATCTTTAGCAATAATGTGCATTAATCTAACACTGAAAAGCATCATTTTATATAATTTTATACACTTTTTTCATTTTTCATCAAAAGTCTAAAAAGTAACTATTAAAGAAAAGGAAACTAAGACAAATATTAATTCAATTCCTCAGGGTAGCATGAAAGTAGAAGAGCCAAAGCTTGTGCTCTTTCCATCACACCATAGAGAAAATCATGGTGGCAAGGGAATACCTATTCCCTCAATTATACCTTGTTGAAATGTTTTCAAATGTTTTTGTGAGTCCAAACAAAATATTTTTAAAAGGTACTGTTTTAACTTAATGTAAACTATAATCCAAGACATCACCTTACAAATGTTCTAGGGCCGTAACTCGTACTAATTTTGTTTTGTTTTAATCCCCCTTCCCAAAAAAACAAAATCCCACTATCTCAAAATCTTAAAATCCTCTCAAAAAAATTTTAAGAAAATATTGTCAAAAAAAAAAAAAGAGGGCTTCCCTGGTGGCGCAGTGGTTGAGAGTCCGCCTGCCGATGCAGGGGACGCGGGTTCGTGCCCCGGTCCGGGAAGATCCCACGTGCCGCGAAGCGGCTGGGCCCGTGAGCCATGGCCGCCGAGGCTGAATGTCTGGAGCCTGTGCTCCACAATGGGAGAGGCCACAACAGTGAGAGGCCCGCGTACAGCAAAAAAAAAAAAAGAAGGAAAGAAAATATTGTCAAAATGTATTATATAAAACTTCTGAGCACAAGTTTGTGAAATTTTTACTTCATTTTTGAAAGGGAAAATGACAAATATTAGTTTGCAAATGCGCGGGGCAATATAAGAAATTGATGAATAGAAATCCCTAATTTAAGGATTTAAGCAACCTAATTTGGTTATATGGCACTTTCACAAGTAGAACCATAGATGGGTGACAACCACACCCAATTAGTCACCAAATTCAATTGATCAGAATTTCCTACTCTCTTTTTGTTGACATCTGAATACAGAACTTAACTATATTACTTAGAAAGGAATACTAAACTATGATTTTTATGTGCTCATTTCATAATTGCTTTTTTTTCTTTTTAATTATTTTATTTTTGGCTGCACTGGGTCTTCATTGCTGCGCATGAGCTTTCTCTAGTTGCGGCAAGCGGGGGCTACTCTTTGTGGTGCGTGGGCTTCTCATTGCAGTGGCTCCTCTTGTTGCGGAGCACGGGCTCTAGGTGCGCGGACTTCAGTAGTTGTGGTGCAAGGGCTTAGCTGCTCTGCGGCATGTGGGATCTTCCTGCACCAGGGCTCAAACCCGTGTCCCCTGCATTGGCAGACAGATTCTTAACCACTGTGCTACCAGGGAAGTCCTCAAAATTGCTTTTAAATGGTTTTCAGATGAGAGTATTTAGCCTCCCTAGACCCAGAGTAAACATTCTGAGTGAAAGATGTCTTCAACTTCATTCATAATGAAGTTATAGAATAATTTATATCCTTCCACATATTTAGACTTATTCTTCGCAAAGCCTGAACATTCAACTAATGTTGTTAAATGAAAGTAAGCAGGAAAGCTAGCTTTAAAAAATAAGGGAGGGGCTTCCCTAGTGGTCTAGTGGCTAAGAATCCGTCTTGCACTGCAGGGGATGCCAGGGAACTAAGATCCCACATGCCATGGGGCAACTAAGCCTGCATGCCACAACTAGAGAGCCCGTGTGCCGCAACTACAGAGCCCACGAGCTCTGGAGCCCACGCACCACAACTAAGAGCCTGCACGCTGCAACAAAAGATCCCGCGTGCCGCAACTAAGACCTGACACAGCCAAAAAATAAAGTACATCCAAATTTTTTAAAAAGGAAAATGATTCTGGTAATAAGTCAAATTATGTATTTAATATCATTACCATTTGATTCAAACTGACACCAAAAAATTTTTGAAAAGTACAATATACCTGCTAGCTGCCAGAGAAGTCTTAAAACTTCTCATCAAAACAACCTCTTTTTCATCTGCTATTTGACTCGAGGTAACTTTTCTTTGGCAAAAACTGCTCAATTATACCACCGCCTTCTAGAAAGTAATCCATTTATTTTAACTGAAGCAGTCTTAGGTTTTTCAATATGGATTCTTATATTTTAGAATTTACTGTTTTACATATTCTTCTTCCGAAACAGAATAAAATGAAATTTAAAATCCAAGTAATAAGTGATACATTTTTCTCAGATTTTCATCTTCTCTATAATCTAGCAAAATTAATTTACAAACCTCTATAATGTATACAGAGAACCAACCAACTCTGACTGTCCCTAAAAATAATTATCTTTCCATACTTTCTGCCTATTTGGAAAAATACAATTAACACGAAATTATTTTGTTTTTAAATAAACAACAAACTAACTGTACCCTCTTTGAAATTTATATGTATTTTAGAAAAATAGAGACCACTATGTTTTCTGTTGATACTATGTTTCCTTTGATTGTTTTCAATTGTCTTATGTAGTCTTTAAAGTGGACAGCCACCCAATGATTTGGAAGTATCATTTGACTCTTTAATTACACGTCTGGTTTTTCTGATCTAAGTGAAACTAACCCGTCAGATCCCCAAGGTCCTATAGAAACAGTCTACAGGGAGTATAAGTGACATTTCTTGGTGAATAGAAAACTCTTAACAGTAAGTTTAGGAAAACAGGAAAGAGAGGTTTCCAGATCAAACTAAAGGACAATCACTAAGATCTCTTGTATCATGTAAGCACAGTTGGTTAGAGTGCTGAATTCAATTGCTCATCTCAGAGGGTCATGACATAAATAAAATAATTACTAAATTGACATTTATTTATTCCAGTTCTTCTATACTGTTAATCTGCACTCAGGGTATTTCTTTATTTTTAATGAACATTTTGATATATTTTCTTACATTTGTGTTTCTTCTTTTTTTTTAATAAATTTATTTACTTTATTTAGTTTTGGCTGCTTTGGTTCTTGCTGTGCACAGCTTTCTCTAGTTGTGGCGCGCGGGCTTCTCATTGCAGTGGCTTCTCTTGTTGCGGAGCATGGGCTCTAGGCACGTGGGCTTCAGTAGCTGTGGCACGTGGGCTCATAGCTGTGGCTGGCGGGCTCTAAAATGCAGGCTCAGTAGTTGTGGCTCACGGGCTTAGTTGCTCTGCGGCATGTGGGATCTTCCTGGACCAGGGCTCGAACCCATGTCCCCTGCACTGGCAGGTGGATTCTTAACCACTGTGCCACCAGGGAAGTCCATTCTATTTCTTATAATTGACATGCTTTCCTAATTATAAGGATGACCTCCCTTTAAAATCTGAATCTCTTCTCAGATTTGGAGGAACGTGTGTGTCGGGGGGGGGGTGGCCTCTTCCCCAAAAGCTAACCATTCTAACATAAAAACTTTTAAACTTATGAAATCTATATAGATAGAAATCAGCATTATAAAATGACTGCCAAGGAGTCAAATTAAAGTAAAACTGTACCTCGAATACCTTAGAATAAGTAGAAGTTCTAAATGTCGGTGTCTTCATTTGGAAGCAAAAATTCTTACTGCCTGATCTTGCCTGATGGTCCTTGATTTTTATCATCAGAGTCGGTTCCAGTTACATCTCATTAGATCTAAAGTAGGAGAAAAGAGACATTTGTTCTACTGAAAACATTAGATTTTAGATACTGTGACACATCATTGTTTCCCTATAAGCATACAAAGATTCTTATAACAGATGCTTTCGTTGTTCAAGAAATTCTAATTCCCATTCTTGTCCCTACCACAGATTTTAAAAACTGAAATTAAAGAATAAAGGTTAAGTAAGTAAACAAATATAAAGTTGATAAGCAGTAATTAGTTACTAGCTTTAAAAAGGTTCTGATCCCCAAAGGAGGTATGCAGTAAATTGGGCTTTGCATTGGTAATTCAAGGAGGCAAGAGACCTAAGCTACTGACTCACTCATCAGAGTTGCTGAAGTCACCCCAGCAGCAGTGGCCTCAGTACCCAGTTTCAGGTAAAATGGAACAGCAGGAGGAAACAGGATTTCCAGCAGAAGATACCTCTATGATAAAGAAGCACCCAATATGATGGCTATCATTCATTCCTGGGTCCTTGGCAGTAGGACGTGACAAATTGTGGACTTTCCTAAATTAATGGTAGTACTGTATCTTCCCATTCTACCTCAAAGCTAACTCCAAACAGTGGGACTGTGCAGACATCAGAGAATGCTTAAGAAATGTGAGCCCCACTGGCTTTCGTTATTTAAAGCCTAACTGCTTTAGGTTATACCACCCAGAGTTAAGTTTTCCACTAATATTCCCTTTAGATTACAAAGACACAGTGGATCAGGCTCCAGAGACGATCATTACACCACAGGTCAATTCAGGAATCTTGCTAGTTACTTCTACCTGTGGCTCCCATCCCTGTCACCCTTGGGCTTTATTCAAAACATAAACCATTGTGACTACCTTTTCTCTTGTCTTCATGCCCACAGTGTTCTCTTTGCTGTCTCAGTCACTGCATGTGTTCCCCAACTGCCGCCTTTCCTTCCAACCTTTTCCACAGAGACCTCTGGAAACCCCTTTTACATAGTAAAACAAAAGACCTCTACATCCTCAACCTTATCACTGAACACTACTTTCAACCACTGGGCTAAATCTGGCTCTTGAAAAGAACCCTCTAGAGTGAAGACTAAGGCCATAGGAATCAACCTTGTCCACAGTAACATTTCCAGACCCTACCTCACAAGCAGTCCCACCCTTTCCCTCATGGTCATGCCATCTGGCTGTCCTACCCTCTTCTTGACTTTGTCGTTCAATATTCCACTCTATCTTTTCTAACCGGGGTCCAGTCTCAATCCCTTAGATGCACTCTACCTACACTCATCTTTCCAGTTCTGTGTTATCACCAATCTCAAAATCTTGGTTGTCAACCAAGCTATCAGTCCACCAAGTACGTTATTTTCTTTCTTCCACTTCTCCACTCTCAAATTCCTAATCCTGGGTCAATTCAATTACCTGCTAGAGAAAAAACACACAACCACGTGGACTGATCCTGCTATAATATTAAGGTCTTCAAATTTAGTTAGACACTGAACGCTATCTATGTCATTAATCAGATCCTTCTCCCGTAACGCACACTGCCTTTGTTCCCAAGTGTGCAACTCTCCCTCTTCCAGCCCCACCTGGGGTAGAATGGGAAAGGAGTTTTATGTTTTCCTTAACCACTTATATTGTAAAAATACTATGTCTTTCATCTACTTTTAACATTTTCTCAGTCTATCGCTGGCTTTCAATACAAAAGTTTCTCTTTTCACGTGGCCAGATTTATCCATCAGTGCATTTTTCACTTCTTTTATTATTTCTTTGCTTAGGAATTTCTTGATAACAGATAAATACTCTGACTTTCACTTTTCTGTGGGCTAAATTATTTGAATACTTCATTCCAAATGATGTATGGAAAGAGATTTAACTCTGAACTGACCTGTATTCCAAATTGCCAGTTTTCCTAACAACATTAAGTAATTAAGTAAACCACCCCTTGATTTATAAATTTCTTCTTATACATTTCATTTGTCTACAACAAGGTTGATTTCTGGGCTATAACCTATTTACATAATGTAATTATTGTTTCTTTATATGTTTTAATTTGTAATAAGAATATTCTTTGGTATTCTCATCTCCTGTTCTTCCTGACAATAGTTAGATACATTTTATCAGTTTCCAAGGATATGCCCAGTAGTTTCATGAGTAAGAAATTGTTCCCCAGTCCACTCTCAGCACTCTGTGTTTCTGTTATAGTTGCTGCCTAAACACAATGCTCCTTTCTGCTTTGAGGGATCACCCACCTTGGGTCTAGACCCCAAACCTTTCTAATCATGCTAGAAAACCAGCCTTTCTATATATTTATTCATCTAGAGCCAGATTCATAAAACCTTGATCTTTGCAATTCTCCATGCTTTGTATTTACCTTTTCATCTGTAAAATCTGATTTACGTAAAATAAAGGTATCTCACACACAATTTTTATTTCATAGGCCAACATATTTCATCAGCTCTAAAGTATTTTTCAAATCTTCCTGTTATCTTTTAAGATTCACATAATGTTTATTAACTTTAACTTTTCTTAATATATACTACATTCACATGAATCAAAAATCAAAATGATGTAAAAAGGAACATAACATGTTTGAGAAGTCTCATTTGTATATCATCCACTTGCAGCTCACATTGTCCTTGCTTACTACAGGTCACCACTTTTATTAGTTTCTTGTATGTATATCCTTCTAGTAATTCTTTATGCAAATACACTTAACTGCAAATATAATCTTATTCTTCCTGCCTTCTTACACAAAATATTCAGTTTTGCACCTTATTTTTTTTCACTCATTATATCCTGCAGATTTACCATGTTAGGATATGTTTTATCACTGTTTTTTAAAACTCCATGATATTTCATTGTGTGAATATATACTAGCTTGTGTAACCAAGCCCACAGTTCTAAGAAATTAGATTCTACAAATTTCAGTCTTATTTCTGAAAATAATTTAGTTCAAGAGCAATAACTGTACACAGGAAACTATGTGGTATGATTTCACAAATTTTATTATATTAATAAATGTAAGTTCTCTTGTATATTTCTTTATCTCAAGTTTACTTTATGATCCTACCTAAAATCTATCAACCATAACAGCCATAAACTTTGAAGGCAGAAGGACAGTTCTCAGGTTGAGAGGTCTCGAATTCTGAAAGCTGCTCAACCTTAATGAAGGTTTCAACGGGTCTGCAAAAATGAAACACAGCTGTACAAGAAGCAAAGCAGTTGTACAATTCAAGAAATGTTCTATTCTACTTAGTGGGATCAGGAAAAGCTTCATGGAGGAAGTAGTCCCTTGGGTTCAATCCTAAATGACAAAGTGCTCAAGAGGCAAATGAAGGCAAGAGAAAACATTCAAGAGGGATCCGAATAAGCAGCAGTTTGAAATAGCAAACCCTGTCAAGAACTCTAAGTAGTTCCACTTCCACCTAGAATGCAGAAAGCCACAAAAGAATGTTTTCCCACCCTAGTGAGAAAAAGCCAGATTTATAAAATCAAAACTTCTCTTGAATCTAATAAAGAATTGAAGTCAGAAGGCAACCAAGTAATTTAAATACCAAAGAGGGACAAATTCCTCCAGGGAGAGGCTGTACACACAAACTGTTTTACCTTTGGCAGGTCATCAGAAGAAGTGGCCTCCATACACGTATGTAAGAAAAAAAAATCAGTTAAGATTTTAACAAATTCTTTAAGACCAAGTATGAACTACTATGTCAGTTAGGAATGGTTGAGAACCCCAGACACAAGGAGAGTTTACACTCAGTTGCAAGTTCTTCTACATGCCTCAACCAGATTCTCACAAGAAAGGTTAGAGGTAGGACAGGAAACCAGAGAAAGCCTTTCATCACTGAAGCAAGTGTGTACAAGGTGATGAGTACAGGCCTGAAGCTCTGCCTGCTTCCCCAACCCGTCCCCAACACAGAGCAAAAGCCTAGAGCCACTGGGGGAAGGACAGAAAACCCTCTCACCCCAGGGTCCAGGCAAAAGTCCACTGCTTCAGAGGAGAACAGAAGCAAAATGCCTCTCCCAGATGGGAAGAAAACACTCCTAAGCTCCCAGACACAGGCAAAGAAAGACACATTGATGCTATGAGAAGGTAGAGGCAAAAAAACCCCCTCTGCCACTGTAGGGGAGGGGGAGAGGAAAAAGTCTTGGGCAAAGGATCCTGCACCAATACCAACAGAGATGTACTACTACAAGGGAGGGAAAGGATATTTCTGCCCAAGACCAACCACAAATGTATGAGTGTTTGACCACCACAGGGAAGAGAAAGCAGGAAAGCTAAGAAAGTCCTACCACTGATACCCAGGAATGTAGGGCCTGACCAGGATTGAGTCTGCACCAGAACAAAACAGAACTTTGCCCTGTCCCACAAGCATAGCACTGGGTAACAAGCAACAATAATCTATCACTGGGAGAAAAACAGTAACATGAAATCCCTCTGCAAACAGATGTGCAAAGACTGTTGAAAGATGAGGGTGATACAGGATCACAGAAGAATCCTGTAGTACCACATGCCACACTCTAAACACAAGGCAACAGCAGCCAAATGGAGAAATGTGAAGCCTGTGGTACACTGAAGGTAATGATGGCCACAAAATCCAAACCCACCTCACTTCAAGATTAGATCGACTCAACCTCTGACAAACACAGCCTGAGAGAAGAGGATCACTTCAGTCTCTCCTATTCTTCTGTACATGATGATGAGCATTAAATCACAAACTATGAAGCATCCACAAAAGCAAGAAGAAATAACCCTTTGTCAAGAGATAAAGTAATCAACAGAATCAGGACTGATTCATTAACTGAAATTATCAAACATTCTAAAATAACTGTTAGATGATCTAGTAGACAAGATGGATAACATGCATAAAAAGATGGAAATTTTCAGCAGTGACATGGAAACTTTAAACAAGTAAGATAGAAAAGCTAGAAACAACAAAAGAAATTTTGTTTACATTAGAGAAGAAAAATTTCTTTGGCAGCCTCAACAGCAGCCTGGACACAGATTAGGAAAGACTCAGTGGACTTAAAGACAGGACAATAGAAATAATACAAAATGAAACCACAGTTTTAAAAAAATGAAGGAAAAATACAGTTCAGGGCATCCAAGAGCTGTGGAACTATATCAAAATGTATAACAACCATTTAATTGGAGCCCCAGGAGAAGAAAACAAAAATAATAAGATACAAGAAATACATAAAAAGATAATGGCCAAGAATTTTCCCAAATGAATCTAAGACAACAAACTAGAGAGCAAAAAATCCCAGAGAACCCCAATCATGATAAATACCAAAACACGCACACACAAACAAACATACACGGGTATATCATACTCAAACTGTAGAAAAACAAAGATAAAAATCTCTAAGACAGAGAAAAAAGAAAGACTAGATACAAATAACAAAGATTAAAATTTCCTTACCTTCAGAAAATTATACAAGCCAAAGACAATATTGAATATAATACCTTTCAGGTACTGAAAGAAAAAAGAGCTGAACATAGAATTCTATAACCAGCAAAAATAGTTTTGAAAACTGAAGGAAGAAAGAAGGAATTTTTTGACAAATAAAATGAGAGAATTCACTGCCTGCAGACACCAGAAATGTTAAAAGAAGTTCTTTAGGCAGCAGTGAAAATTCCCAGGTGAAAATTTGGATCTACAAATAAGAAATGAAGAGCATTAGAAAGAGAAGGTAAAAATAAAAGACTATTTTTTCATATTTTATTGATTTTAGAAGGTTAAACACGAACTAAAGCAAAAAATGATAATGTGTTAATAACATACATAGAAATAAAATTTATGACAACATAGTATAAAGATGGAAGATAGTTGTTGAACTATGCTGTATATAAGGTATTACATGACACATGAAGTAGTATAATATTATTTAAAGAAAAAATGTGATTTTAAAAAATGTGAAAAAAACTATTATAAGTTAAAGATATATCTTTTAAACCATAGAGTAGGGGCTTCCCTGGTGGCGCAGTGGTTAAGAATCCGCCTGCCAATGCAGGAGACACAGGTTTGAGCTCTGGTCCAGGAAGATCCCACATGCCGCGGAACAACTAAGCCCGTGTGCCACAACTACTGAGCCTGCACTCTAGAGCCTGCGAGCCATGACTACTGAGCCCGTGTGACACAACTACTGAAGCCCGCGTGCCTAGAGTCCATGCTCCCAACAAGAGAAGCCACCACAATGAGAAACCTGCACACCACAATGAAGAGTAGCCCCCGCTCACCACAACCAGAGAGAGATAAGCCCGTGTGCGGAAAAGAAGACCCAACGCAGCCAAAAAACAAAAATAAAATAAATAAAATAAAATAAATAAAATAAACCGTAGAGTAGGGGTTCTCAACCAGGAGCAATTTTGCCCCCTCAGGGACATGTAGCAAAGTCTAGAAACTTTTTTGGTCGTCACGGCTGGGGGTGGGGAAAGGGTGCTACTGTCATCTAGTAGATAGAGACCAGGGATGCTAAAAATCCTGCAATGGACACAGGTATCCCCTCCATGACCCAACAACAAAGAATTATCCAACCAAAAATACAAACAGTGCCAAGGTTAAGAAACCATGACCTAGAGCAACCGCAAAAATATGTGTGTATGTATAAATATACAGAATAAGCCAAGAGTTAGATAAAATGAAATTATGAAAAATGATTAATTCAATAGAAGGCAGAAAAAATAAACAAAAAAGATTCAAAAATAGAAAACAACTAGCAAGATAGTAGGTTTAAATCCAAACTTTCAATGATTATATTAAATAGAAATTATCTAAACACCCAATTAAAAGGTAGAGATTATCAGATCAAATTTTACAAACAAAATCCAATCGTATGCTATCCACAAGACACTTACTTTATATACAAAGACACAGGTTAAAAGTAAAAGCAGGGAAAGGCAAGACAGCATGGCTGTATTCATATCTGAAAGAGCAGACCTCAGAATAAGGAATATCACCAGTGATAAAGAGGGATACTACTTAACGATAAAGGATCAATTCATGACAAAACTGTAAGGAGATTAGACAAATCCACAATTACAGTTGTAGACATTAATACTCCTCTGTTATTAATCAACAGAACAAGAAAACAGAAAATCACTAAGCTATAGAAAACCTGAAAATACTATCAACTGACTTGACCTAATTGGATATTTATAGACCATTTTACACAACAAGAACAGAAAATGCATTATTTTCAAGGGTACATGGAACACTCACCAAGAAAGACCATATTCTGGGCCATAAAACAAAGCTCAAAATATTTAAAAGAATTTAAGTTAAATAATGCATTTTCTCTGACCAAAACAGAATTAAGTTAGAATCAATAACTGAAAGATAGATTAAGAATTATCAAAGGTTGGAAATTAAACAACACAATTCTAAATAACCCAAAGATTAAAAAGAGAAATTAAAAAACACTTTTAATTGAATTAAAAGTAAAGTGGAACATATCAAAATTTGTGGGATACCACTAAAGCAGTTTTTAGAAAAACTTACAGCATAAAACATAAACTGTTTATATTAGAAAACAAAAGTCTTGCATCAATAATCTAAGCCTCCACCTTAAGTAGAAAAAGAAGAGCAAATTAAACACAAAGGAATTAGAAGGAAGAAATGAAACTAAAAAAAGCAATAGAGAAAATTTATGAAACTGAAATGTAGTTCTTTGAGAATTTCAATAGCGCTGAATAAACTTCTGGCCAGAGAGAGAGAGAGAGAGAGAGAGAGAGAGAGAGAGAGAGGGAAGTCACAAATTAACTATACCAAGAATGAAAAGAGGACAGCACTAGAAATTTTACAGATATTAAAAGGATAATACGAGAATATTATGAGCTACTTTATGGCAATAAATTCTACAACTTTGATAAAATGTACCAAGTCCTTGGAAGTTTGAATACAAACTACCAAGTTCACTCAAGAAATTAAATAACAATAGCTCTTAATATATTAAGAAAATTTAATTCATCATTTAAAATCTTCCCATGAAGAAAGTTCCATGACAAATGGCTTCCTTGGTAAATTCTACCAACATCTAAGGAAGAAATCGTAACAATAATATATAAATTTTCCAGAAATAAATGTAGAGAAAACACTTCACAATTCATCTTATGAGGACAGCATAACTCTGATATAAAAGTCAGACAAAAAAAAAACTGTAAGGAAAATAAATTACAGACCAATATCCTTTCATGAACATAGACACAAAATATCTTAACCAAATATTAGAAAAATGAATCTAGCAATATACAAAAAGGAATATATATCATGACCAAATAGCATTTATCCCAGGAATGCAATATTAGTTCATCATGAAAAAAGAAATCCATCAATATAATTCAACATATCAATAGACTAAAATATAAGCAATCATCTTCACAGATGCAAAAAAAATTCTGGAAAAACCCACAACCATTCACGATTCAAAACTCAGAAAACTAGGAACAGAAGGGAACGTCCTCAGCCTAAGACATGAATATACAACAAATCTAAAGCTAATATCATACATAATCATGAAAGACTAAATGCTTTCCCTCTAAAATCAGGAACAAGGCAAGAACATCTGCTCTCACCGCTCCTATTCAACAATGCACTGTACTGTCAGTACAATAATGCAAGAAAATGAAATAAAAGCCTAGAGATGAAAAAAAAAAGGAAACAAAACTGTCTTTTGTCCACAAGTGACAGGACTGTCTATATAGAAAATCCCAAAGAATCTACTACTGAAACTAAATTTGCTTTGAATTTGGCAAAATTGAAGGATACAAAGTCAACATACAAAATTTAATTGTATTTCTATATGGCAGCAATTAATAATTAGAAATAAATTAACAAAACAGTAGCAATTACATTAGCATCAAAAAAGAAAGATACAGGATAAATATAGCAAAATAAATGGAAAATTCTGTGCTCAAAAATACAAAACACCAAGTGAGAAATCAAAGACCTCAATAAATGGAAGTATACTGTTTTCAAAGATCAGATTAATCAATGTTAATATATCAATTCTCCTCAAATTAGTGTATAGATTTAACATAAATCACAATTAAAATCCCACCAGACGGGACTTCCCTGGTGGCCCAGTGGATAAGAATCCGCCTGCCAATGCAGGGGACACAGGTTCGAGCCCTGGTCCGGGAAGACCCCACATGCTGCGGAACAACTAAGCCCGTGCACCACAACTACTGAGCCTGTGCTCTAGAGCCAGCGAGCCACAGCTACTGAAGCCCCTGCACCTAGAGCCCGTGCTCCGTAACAAGAGAAACCACCGCAATGAGAAGCCTGTGCACCACAAAAAAGCCACAACTAGAGAAAGCCCATGCAGCAACAAAGATACAACGCAGCCAAAAATAAATAAATAAAAAGAAAAAAATCCTACGAGGATTTTTTAAATAAAAACTGGTTAGTTGATTCTAAAATTTATATGGAAATGCACAGAACCTAGGATGCTAAAAATAATTCTAAAAAAAAGAACGCTGGAAATTTTATACTACCTGATTTCAGTACTTTCCTTTTTTTTTTTTTTAATAAAGATCTTTTTATTCTTGACCTGCAATTTTTTTTCTGTTTTTGGCCGTGCCATGCTTTATGCGAGATCTTTGTTCCCCAACTAGGCATTGAATCCAGGCCCCCTGCAGTGGGAGCACAGAGTCTTAACCACTGGACTGCTACGGAAGTCCCTCAATACTTTCTATAGAGCTATAGTCATCAAGACATTATAATTCTGATATAAGGATAAACATACAGATCAATGGAACAGAAGAGACAGTCCAGAAATATATCTGTTATGGTCAATTGATTTGATTTTCAACAAAAGTACCATGGTAATTCAATGGAAAAAACTGTCTTTATAACAACTAGGGCTATAACAAATGACAATCCATACAGGGGAAAAAAAAGAACCTCAACGCACATCTCACATCTTATATAAAAATTAATAGACCTAGAGACTTCCCTGGTGGGCCAGTGGGTAAGACTTCGAGCTCCCAATGCAGTAGGCCCGGTTTGATCCCTGGTCGGGAAACTAGATCCCACATGCATGCCGCAACTAAGAGTCCGCATGCCACAACTAAAGATCCTGCATGCTGCAACTAAAAGATCCCACATGCCACAGCTAAGACCCGGCGCAGCCAAGATAAACAAATAAATAAATATTTTTTAAAAAATTAATAGACTTAAATATTTTAAAATACAAAACTATAAAATTTCTAAAGGAAAACACAGGAGAAAATTTTGGGGATGCTAGGTTAGCCCAGAGGTTGGCAAACTTTTTCTGTAAATGGTCAGACAGTAAATATTTTAGGCTTTATGGGCTATATCATCTCTGCTGCAAAGACTTAACTCTGTCCTGTAACATGAAAGCAGCTATAGAGAACATGGAAACAAACAGGCATAGCTATGTTCCAATAAAACTTTATTTTACAAAAACAAGCAGTGGGCTCAATCAGCTGTAGTTTGCCAACACCTGAGTTAGGCAGTTTTTAGATATGACACAAAAAGCATGGACCATAAAAGAAAAAATTGAGATATTGCACTTAGAATTTCAAACTTCTGTTCTTCCACAGACAGTGTTATGAAAATGTAAAGACAAGCCACAAACTTGGAGAAAATATCTGCAAGACAAATATCTGATAACTTGTTTCCGGAATATAAAAGAAATCTTCAGTACAATAATAAGAAAATAAACAGTCCACTAAAAACAATGGGCAAAGTATTTGGACAATGCAAAAATGACAACTCTAACAAGCAGCCTGCTGATATGTACATGTGTTTAATCTTTCCTACTGGCCTTTAGGCTCCTGTCTGAATGCAACACCCAACATTCTGCCTTACACAAGAAGATAACCAACAAATAAAATAAAACTGTCAGAGCATTTTTTAAGCTAAGTTTTAGAGTAGTTAATACATGTACCTGGTATAAAAAGTAAATTGTACTAACAGGCTATGGTGAATAGAAAGTCCCCCCTAGTCATCCAGCTCCCTTCCCTTGATTCCTGTGTATTCATTCGTATTCTATACATTAAAAAGCATTTATATGTTTGGTTTTTGTTTTTTGTTTTTTTGCGGTACGCGGGCCTCTCACTGTTGTGGCCTCTCCCGTTGCGGAGCACAGGCTCCGGACGCGCAGGCTCAGCGGCCATGGCTCACGGGCCCAGCCGCTCCGTGGCAGATGGAATCCTCCCAGACCGGGGCACGAACCCGTGTCCCCTGCATCGGCAGGCGGACTCTCAACCACTGCGCCACCAGGGAAGCCCCTATATGTATTTTTAATGAAAGTGATGGCATACTATACAGCTTCTCATCATGATTTTTTTTAACTTAATGTGTTTTAGAACTTACTTCATATCATTCCTTATAGAATTCCCTCCTGCTCTTTTTTTTTAACAATTTCATGATATTTTATCATATGAATGCATCATGATTTGTTAAACCAGTTCCTCATTGACAGACTCATATGTTGTTTCCAGTATTTTTCCATTACTGACAATGCTCTAAAGAATATCTGTGTACTCATGAAGTGGAATTACTTTCTGAGTCAAACAGTATCTGAATTTTAAATTATGGTACCCTTCGCTAGAACTGTGCTCCACAAAGTTTATCAGGGCTTAAAAAATATATATGAACATGTGTCAGTAAGCCTTCCAGATCAGAGAAACTAAGATTTTCAGCTCTAAGTAATCCAAGATACTTGTTAAGCCAAGATAAATTTAGAGTGAGTGACAATGACAAGAGTGAGACTTAGCATGGTCCCTCATTACCCCCAATTTTTTCTACTAAATTAAGGTAATAATTTTTATTTAATATGTATAATCTAATTTCCAAGAGGACTTGAATTGGTTACAAGTTAAGACGCAAGGTAAAGAGGATTAATCACAATAAAACTTTGTAAATAAAATAAAAAATTAAGATACTGTGGTAGGGGCTTCCCTGGTGGCGCAGTGGTTGAGAGTCCGCCTGCCGACGCAGGGAACATGGGTTCGTGCCCCGGTCCGGGAAGATCCCACATGCTGCGGAGCTGCTGGGCCCCGTGAGCCATGGCCGCTGGGCCTGTGCGTCCGGAGCCTGTGCTCCGCAATGGGAGAGGCCACAGCAGTGAGAAGCATGCATACCACAAAAAAAAAAAAAAAAGATACTGTGGTAGGTAGTTGGTATGGCCACATAATAGCCTCCAAAGATGGCTGCCATCAAGTCCTTCCCTCTCTCTGTACACATCACTCCACCCATGAGAATATGATGTTTGTACCCCAGTTCCTTGAGTCTTGGCTGGCCTTGTGACTTGCTTTGACCAACAGTGACCAAAAGTGACATTCTGAAGTTCCACAGACCAGGAGGACTGACAGTTTCCCCTTTCTCCCTCTTGGAAGCGAGACCATGTAAGAAATCTGAATACCCTGAAATTATCATGCTGGTGAGAGGCCACCTGGAGGCACGCCAAAGTGCCAGACATGTGAGTGAAGCCTCCTTCCAGCCCAGCTACCAGCTGAGTGAATGCACCCAGCTGATGCCACACAGAGCAGAAGAATCCCCTAGCCAAGCCCTGACCAAAGCCCTGACCAAAATAATAAATCAATGCTGTTTTAAGCCACTAAGTTTGGGAGTGATTTGTTAAATGACAATAGGCAACTGAAACAGACACTATCAAATTCATAATATCAGCAAATTATAAACAATGAGTGTCAAATTTGGGTCCATGTTTCCAGAGTTGTAAGTTTTCATCTCTGATAAGAAGAAAACATGTAAATTTTGTATCTGAACTGTATGTACTTGAAAAAAGAACAATGAACCTAGTGGACTATAGTTTCAAACATAATTTTAGAAAATGCACATCATTCAAATGATGTTGCTTATAGATCTATTTATAGACAGACGGCATATCATTAAAGCAGAATCAGTACAGGCATTTTCATGTTGGGGGAGACTGAGGTGACATGATCTTGATACTTTTGTTCTCTGAAGACCTAATACAAGAAATTAGATGAATACATAATTAAAATATTCATTAAACTATCTTCTCATATCTGATACTTTAAGTGAGCTTTTGATAGACACTAAATAGCTGTCAGTTTGTGATTAAATCTTCTAATAAGAACATACAGAATACTCTCTAAGATAGGTTAAGGTTAGAGTCATACACATTAATAGCCCAAAAATCTACCTTTCCCCTAGAACAGCTCCCACTGAGATCACAAATATTCTTTAATACTATAACCCATGAAAATGCCTTAGTCTATAACTTATTTAACCTTAAACAGCATCTGCATAAATAACCATTCCCTTTCAGTCACTAAGAACAGCACACACTCAAAGCCTAGGGAGTTAAGTTCCACCTCCTTGAGGGAGAGAAGTGTCTGCATAAATTACCTGGAGCTCTTCTGTATGGGATAAATAAGCGAGGGACACTTACTTATTCAATCATTTAGGGTTATAATCCAATACTGTGTTATTTATTTTGTTATTCAAACTAATCCAGCTTTGATCATTTGATGGCTCTTTCAGGTTGCCTCCTGTATCCTTTTGCCAAGCCCCATCCTTTTGGCTTTTGAGTATTTTCTTACCTTCTAGCTCTACAAAATGTTCCAGGTTCATCTTGCATATTCCCTGTGCCAGTCCTAGAATCAATTATTTTCCAAGAAGCTTACTTTTTTAAATTGGAAAATGGTATCAAATCAAGATCTTGATGCTAGGTGTGCATAATGCTACTGGGGTGTCATTGCTTCTAGGCCCTTTTAGTAGAGCTAGGAAATATATGTCTGTATACTTGGCCATATATACATACATATCTATAATTGTTTCTGTATCCATATCTATATTAACCTAAACGTGAATTCATCCTGATTTCTCTAACTCTAATCTAGTACCATGTGATTTGTTCTAGCCTTCCCCTTGCCATGGTTGTCTGTAACCTCACTCACCAAAAGTGAGAAACCTGGCTCCCACAATGCACCGTCCATTTACTTATTTAATACCAGTATACATGTACCATGGTTTCAAATTTGTTAGCCCCACTCTCCTGAATTTTTTTAATCATTATGTAAGTTTTAGGTGTATCTCCTGAATTTTGTCCTACTTTTTTAGCCATTCCTTCTAAAAGTCTTATTAGAAGAATCCTCATTTTAGATGTGTGTGTTCTAAGATCTTTCACCTAAATCTCTTCTCTGTACCTTCTACCAGGGTGATCTTTCATATCCATGATTTTAGTTACCTTCCAAATGCTGATACTTTCCAAATCAGTATCTCCAGCCGAGATGTCTCTCCTAAACTTCAAACCCATTTATCTAACTATCTACCGGATCTCAACTTAGGTGTCCCATAGGCACCTCCAACTGAACTCATCACCCCTTCTTAGTCTTCTCCTCCACGGTTCCTCTAATAAATGGCACCATCATCAACTACCTATTGCACAAGCCAGAGATTTAGGGATCATGTCTGTCTTCTTCCTTCTACATGTTCCTAATATCCAACCACCAAAGCCTACCATGAAAGCCTAAATCTTTCTCAAGTCCTTCTACTTCTCTCCATCCCATGACCCTACCATAGCCAGCCCAACATCACCTCTAACCTAGAAATATTTATTGTTAGAACAAATGAATAAATAAGACAACTCTCTAACTGATCTTACTACCTTCAATTTTACTGGCTCTAATTCGATATTTTCCACACCATAAACTGAGTGATCTATCTAAAAAACAAACCAGATCATATCACTTTTTCATGATTAAAATCTTTTAATAGTTCCCCACTTCTCTCAAAATAAAGCCCAACTGCTTCGATATTATTTTCAAGATTTTGTGTGATACTGTCCCTAGTTACCTCTCTGGTGTCATCTGTTCCTTTCACTCACTTTGTATTCTCTGCAATCAACTAATCTGAAATCTTCTCAATTTCTTTCTCCTGTCTTATCTCAGATGTTCCTTCTTCAGAAAGCCACCTCTGCCTCTCCCCCAAATCTGGGTTAAGTGCTCCTGCTCTATTCTGACATTCTATCATGTAGTCTATCCACTGGAGCATCCACTGCACTGCATTGTAACTACCCAGTTATTTCTTGTATTGGTTGCCAGGCTGTAGGCTCCATCAGGGCAAAAAAATCACATTACCTTGTTTTTCACTGCAACCTCAGCCTAGCTCTCTGCCTAATACATAGTAGGAACACAGTAAATGCTTAAAATAAATACTTTTGAATTTCTATTTTTGTTATTTCTGTACCTTAGATGTAATGACTATATTACAGGTAATCAAAATGAAGTATCTTCTGTATGTACAAAGTTTAATATCAATCTGTTAAATCAAGTTTACTAATTATCTTATTCTACAGAGTATCTCCTTGGACATTTTTTTTTTTCAGAAAAAGTACAAAGCTAGTGTAATTTCTGAAACCATGTCTGTCTTGAAATCTCTCTTTTGCCTTTTTATGTAAATGACAGTGTGGTAAGGTATAAAACTGAGGATAAATCCTTTTCCCTCACAACACTGTAGATACTGTAGTAGCTACCAAACTCTAAAACAGGAATCAATACTATTTGGTGATTAAATTTTCACTAGTCCTCAGTACAATCAAAAAAGATGACAGTGTTGTTGGTGGGAATGTAAAGTGGTGCAGCCACTAGGGAAAACAGTACGGAGGTTCCTCAAAACACTAAAAATAGAGTTGCCATATGATCCAACAATCCCACTCCTGGGCATATATCCGGACAACACTATAATTAGAAAAGATACATGCACCCCCTATGTTCATAGAAGCACTATCTACAAGCCAAGACGTGGAAACAACCTAAATGTCCATCGACAGATGAATGGATAAGTAAGATGTGGTATATACATAAAATGGAATACTACTCAGCCACAAAAAACAATGAAGTAATGCCATTATGGACAGACCTAGAGATTATCATACTAAGTGAAGTAAGTCAGACAAATACCATATGATATCACTTATATGTGAAATCTAAAATATGACACAAATGAACTTATATATGAAACAGAAACAGACTCACAGATATAGAGAAC
Source organism: Delphinus delphis (assembly GCF_949987515.2). Taxonomy (NCBI): domain Eukaryota; kingdom Metazoa; phylum Chordata; class Mammalia; order Artiodactyla; family Delphinidae; genus Delphinus; species Delphinus delphis. The sequence goes on from NC_082694.2 coordinate 71,399,294, forward strand.
AAACTTGTGGTTGCCAAGAGGGAGGGGTTTTGGGGAGAAAAGAACTGGGAGTTCGAGATTAGCAGATGCAAACTATTATATATAGAATGGATAAACGACAAGGCCCTACTGTATAGCACAGGGAACTATATTCAATATCCTATAATAAACCATAATGGAAAAGAAAAAAAAAGATGACAGTGTTGTTCAAAACAAAAGCTACTCAATTGTTTATTTTATATTTTATACCCTTGTTTAGCTAAAAAAAAAAACAAAGTTTGATAATTTGTTAATCACTCAGATTTTCTATTAGCATTTTATTAGTCTATAAATTCCATAAAAGGTCTGGAATCCTCTCATCTAGTATTTTTCATGAAATAGAAGACTAGATTCCAACCTGATTATCTTCCCTTTGAAAATAATTTGATTTTCCTCCCCAAAAGCTTGGAGAATTTTCTCCTATTCTTGAACATCAGAAATGTGACTAGTATAATCACTCATCTTGTTTGCTATTTGGTGAGTTCTATAAAAAGTACAAGTCTTCAGTTTAGCAACATTTTCAGTATTTTCTTTGAGAATTTCTTGATCACATATACATCATCTCTGTTCTTTCCTACTAGAACACCCAATTTATGTATACCAGATCTCCCGGATCTATCTACCGTGCCTATTATCTCCAGCTCTATCTTTCCGTAATTCTGGTACATCATTTGAAGGAGTCTTCTAATTCACTAATGTGATTTTCCGGAGTATTCAATCTACTTTTCACTATTATGAATTATTTTAGTTCAATATTAATGATTTTGTTTTCCATAAACTTTTTCCTGTTCTCAGAATTCCCTTTGTTCACAACAATCAAATCTCAGTCTAAGAATTTGAATTTTTTACATCTCATGCAGTGCCATAACTATTTCTCAGAGAGCCATCTGCTATGAAAATTCAAATTATGTCCAGAATCAGAAACTGAGAAAGGCTCTCTCAAGAATTCTTTAGATCAGTGTTAAAACCTTTTTCCAAAAATGTCCCCCTATGTCAACCCTGGAAACCCAAAACCAGCTGAGTCCATAACCTCTTCTCCACCTGCTAAGAGTAGCCTCAGTAATAGCTTTAATCTAGTCAGTGGGTTGGCCCTCTGTGTCAGCTGAGATAAGGTTCAGTTGCTCATGAACAAATACATGTGGTTTATAGAAAAGAGAGGTTTATTTTTCTCTCACATAAGAGATCTGGAGGTAGGTCAGGATAGATTGGCAGCTGCAGCGTCACCAAGGAGCCCCACTCATTCTATCTTTTCACTCTGCCGGCCTTACCCCATGGCATCTATGCTCAAAGTCATCCATAGTCAAAAGATGATCGCTGCAACTCCAGAAATTTAATCTCTGTCCTAGGCAGAAGGAGGAAGGGACAAGAGCTCCTTCTGAGGCTTCCCAGATGAGTCTATCTCCTTTAAAGAGCTTTCCTAGAAGTGCTACCCAAGTTTTCTGTTTACAGCTATTGAGAGATAATGTTTTATAGTTGGACTTAGTGATCTTCCCACAATAGTGTAGATATGTTACTAAGAATGAAAGGGAGAATAGATACTGGTTTGACAAACAGCACTCTGGACTCCACCATTTTCCTCCCTCTCCTGAACAAGTTCTTGGATTGCCAATTGTTCCTCTTAATCATGACATTCAGAATTAAAGTCAAACAACAGTTGTTACATGTATTTTCACTAGGGTAGAATAATTAATTCTTCCTGTAGTCAGAATATAATGCTTCAATTAATGCATTTGAAGGCGTCCCAAATTTTCCCATCAGTCATATCAAACTTCTATCTAAAATGCACAGTTTTTTTTTTACATCTTTATTGGAGTATAATTGCTTTACAATGGTGTGTTAGTTTCTGCTTTCTAACAAAGTGAATCAGTTATACATATACATATGTTCCCATATCTCTTCCCTCTTGCATCTCCCTCCCTCCCACCCTCCCTATCCCACCCCTCTAGGTGGTCACAAAGCACCGAGCTGATCTCCCTGTGCTATGCGGTTGCTTCCTACTAGCTATCTATTTTACATTTGGTAGTGTATATATGTCCATGCCACTCTCTCACTTTGTCACAGCTTACCCTTCCCCCTCCCCATATCCTCAAGCCCATGCTCTAATAGGTCTGTGTCTTTATTCCTGTCTTACCCCTAGGTTCTTCATGACATTTTTTTTCCCCTTAGATTCCATATGTATGTGTTAGCATATGGTATTTGTCTTTCTCTTTCTGACTTACTTCACTCTGTATGACAGACTCTAGGTCCATCCACCTCACTACAAATAACTCAATTTCGTTTCTTTTTATGGCTGAGTAATATTCCATTGTATATATGTGCCACATCTTCTTTATCCATTCATCCAATGATGGATACATAGGTTGCTTCCACCTCCTGGCTATTGTAAATAGAGCTGCAATGAACATTTTGGTACATGACTCTTTTTGAATTATGGTTTTCTCACGGTATATGCCCAGTAGTGGGATTGCTGGGTCATATGGTAGTTCTATTTGTAGTTTTTTAAGGAACCTCCATACTGTTCTCCATAGTGGCTGTACCAATTCACATTCCCACCAGCAGTGCAAGAGTGTTCCCTTTTCTCCACACCCTCTCCAGCATTTATTGTTTCTAGATTTTTGATGATGGCCATTCTGACTGGTGTGAGGTGATACCTCATTGTAGTTTTGATTTACATTTCTCTAATGACTAATGACGCTGAGCATTCTTTCATGTGTTTGTTGGCAATCTGTATATCTTCTTTGGAGAAATGTCTATTTAGGTCTTCTGCCCATAAAATGCACACTTTTTTTAAAACTACACCAAAATGGGATGTCTCCATCTGGTATTTGTGCAACTGACTTTCAAAGAACTCTTAACTGAGCATCTTCAGTGTGACACTGTGGTCAACCTAAAGACACAAAAAGACACTGAAAGACTTTTTGTATCAAGTAGCTAAGGAGACAGAGCATATATATAGATGAACAAGGATGTAAGACATCATAAGAATCCTTCCAGACAAAGGAAAGAGAAAATAAGTACTATAGAAATGTAGAGTTGGGAGAAAAGTTTAAGAGTGAAATGGAATGAGGTAAAAGGTTAGAAGAGAATGAAAGAAAACACCTGACAATGTTTATAAGAAAGGGGTAAGAAACTACTAAAGAAGGGAGGCTAGAGAAGAAAACAGGACTCTCCATTAAAGCAGAACAACCTCCTCTCCAATCCTGCATCCCACCTCCATATTCCAGTTCTCACAGATCTTACTCCTCTACAAACCTATGTCTGCAAAATCTATGTCCATGGCCTCTTCCACCTTACCTTCCATTTATTCCTTAACCCACTACAGTCTGGTTTTAGCCCCACCACTCCACTGAAGCGCCTCCTGTTTGGGTCAAATCTCAATTGCCAAATCACTACTTAGCCCTTATTAACCCTTTGGTAGTCTGCCATTGTTGACCACTCCCTTACTTCTCTGGTTTCCGTGACATTACTTTTGGTGCACCTCTTACTCTTCCAGCCAGTCTTCCCTCCCTTCCTGTGCTGTCGCTACTTCTACATACCTCTTAAATGGCAGTGGTCATTGTGTCTCAAACTCTGTGTATTCTTCCTGAGCAATCTTACCCAGGAGCATGAGATCTACTACCATTATCACCTATACATGACTTCCAAATCTTGCTCAAGCCCAAAACATTTAAGTTCCAAATCCATATATCCGTTAGTCTAACAGACAACACTTCTCCACCTGATTGTCTTACAAGCACCTCAATTTCAACAGGTCCAAGGGAGAGAGTAGAATCCTCCATCACCAACCCCCAAAACTGCTTTTACTCTTGAATTTGCTACCACAGTTTCCGGCAATATTACCTCTTCACTCAACCAAACAAGAAACCTAGAAATATTCTAGATTCCTGCTTCTCTTTCATTCCCACACCCAGTAGTCGCCTTATTAATTCTATATTTTAAACATCTCTTGTTATTTGTTTCCTCAGCTCTATCCTTACTGCTGCTATCTTAGTTCAAGATCTCATTATAGGGCTTCCCTGGTGGCACAGTGGTTAAGAATCCACCTGCCAATGCAGGGGACACGGGTTCAAGCCCTGGTCTGGGAAGATCCCACATGCCTGGAAGCAACTAAGCCCATGCACCACAACTAATGAGCCTGTGCTCTAGAGCCCGCGAGCCACAACTACTGAAGCCCACGCGCCGAGAGCCCATGCTCTGCAACAAGAGAAGCCACCGCAATAAGAAGCCCATGCACCACAACAAAGAGTAGCCCACGCTCACTGCAACTAGAGAAAGTCCACACGCAGCCAAAAATAAATAAATTAAAAAAAAATCTCATTATATCACTGGATCACCAGAAAGAGCCAGTTCTCTCTGCTACCAATCATGCACTGTTCTTTTTTTTTTTTTTTACTTCTTTATTTATTTATTTTTGGCTGTGTTGGGTCTTCGTTGCTGCATGCAGGCTTTCTCTAGTTATTCTTTGTTGCGGTCCCGGGCTTCTCATTGCAGTGGCTTCTCTTGTTGTGGAGTACAGGCTCTGGGTGCACAGGCTTCAGCAGTTGTCGCTTGCAGGCTCTAGAGCGCAGGCTCAGTAGTTGTGGTGCATGGGCTTAGTTGCTCCGTGGCATGTGGGATCTTCTTCCCCAACCAGGGCTTGAACCCATGTCCCCTGCCCTGGCAGGAGGATTCTTAACCACTGCACCACCAGGGAAGCCCCATGCACTGTTCTAATCCATCCTCCACCGGCACCAAAAAGATTATTACATTTCAACAACCATATTTTTCATTCCCCAGATATCTAATTGACTCTTCCTAATAAATGCCTACCCTTGTTTTATAACCACTTGTTAAGAATATAATAAATTCCCTATGTCTCTAAAATTATTGGCTACACTAATTTTAGAACTCCGTTCTAGTCACTTTTTACTTGACATTAAGCTCTTCTGTTTGTTGATTCTGTATCATGGTGTCAACTTTCCTGAAACATTTGGAGATTCTTTTTATTTGTGATTCTCTTACATTCTGCTGGCTTCTGTTGGTATACCTCATTCAGAAAGCAATACTCATTTCATACTGCTTTCAACAGGAGTAGAGGAGCAGCAGAACATGCCACCAGGTGTGGGGCCTCAGTGCCTGGTCTTCTAAGTGTGAGTATAACCAATTACCCTGGGTGCTTCCTCATCTCACAGACCCAGGTTGCTACATGCAGTTCTCACATGGAAACAGACCTTTCGCTTGGTCCAAATTGGTGTTAGAATGTACAGAGGTTGGAGCTGCTTGACTGCTCATGCACAGTAATGCTAGCGAATCACCCTACTGATTATTCTGGGACCCGTTCTGCTTCCAGTTTCCCCTATCTTTGGATATGAGCATTACCCATAGGACCTCCTATCTATTTTCAAAAATTCTTCACACTTTCTGATTTACAGAGAATTCTCCTTCTTATTTCTATAGGTGGCTACATATATATCTTTCTATTATTTCTATTGATTTGGTGAAAGAAAGCAGAAAGGTAGTCAGTATTCGGTCTGATTTCTTGAAATTGGCCAGAGTAAGTTTCGTTTTGTTTTTAATGCAAATCACATCATGAATCTGTCCCTTTCCCAGCTTAAAAAGCTTTGTTGGCTCCAGACTTCCTACAGATAGACTCTAAATGCCTTAGTATCACATTCAAAGTCCTCCATGAAATGACTGATGACTCCCTATATCTCCCCATTTCCCTATCCAATACCCCTTGTGGTCCAGCTATACCTAACTATTTATGATTGGTCATACAAAACACGCTTTTACAGAACTTCATACCTTTGCATTCATGATTCCTTTTGTCTCTAATGCTCCCTCCCCCATCTTCTTTTTAGTCTTCTAGGCATCCTTTAAAACGCATCTTCAAAAGAGATGCACATCAAGGTATTAATAGTGATTGTTTTCCTGATTTTTGCTTATCTATATTCCTAATATTTTTACATTAAGAATCTACTACTTTTACAATGACACAAATAAATGGAAAGATAGCCTGTGTTCATGTACTGGAAGAATTACTATTGTTAAAATGCCCGTACTACCCAACGCAATCTACAGATTCAGTTCAATCCCTATTAAGACACCCAGGGCATTTTTCATAGACATAGAACAGATAATTCTATAATTTGTATGGAGCCACAAAAGACCACTAATAGCCAATAAAATCTTGAGAAAGAAGAACAAAGCTGGAAGTATCATGCTTCCTGATTTCAATCTACACTACAAAGCGAGAGTAATCAAAACAGTATGGTGGTGACACAAAAACAGACAAATAGATCAATGGAACACAATAGAGAACACAGAAATAGACCCATGCTTATATAGTCAATTAATCTACAACAAAGGAGAAAAGAATATACAATGGAGAAAAGACAGTCTCTTCAATAAATGGTGTTAGGAAAACTTGAAGTAATGATACAAAATGAAACTTATTTACAAAATAGAAACAGACTTACAGACACAGAAAACAAACTTATGGTTACCAAAGGGGAAATGAGGAGGGAGGGATAAATCAGGAACTTGGGATTAACATATACACACTACTGTATATAAGATAGATAACCAACAAGGACCTACTGCATAGCACAGGGAACTCTACTCAGCATTCTGTAATAACCTAGATGAGAAAAGAATCTGAAGAAGAATGAACATGTGTATAAGTATAACTGAATCACTTTGCTGTACACTTGAAACTAATACAACATTGTAAATCAACTCTACTCCAATAAAATTTAAAAAGAAAGAATAAATACTTTATTGAGGAGAAAAAAGTGTTTTTTTCTTTTTCTAATTCTAAAACTCTGGCCAGGGGTCCCCTTCTCTGTAAACCCTTATTTGACTAGCCAAAAAAAGATTCCCTTCCTCTTTGTGCCATCACCCTGCCATATTACATCCCTTTTTTATTATACTGTATTGAATGTTCTTCTTCCCCTACTAGATTGTGACCTTCTTAAGGACAGCATCTATATCTTCTAGATCTTTCTCTTGCCAGAATCTAAAAGAACCTGAAACCTTTAACATGCCTAATAAATGTTTGATGGATAAATGAATGAACAACAACAAAACTGGAGGAATTAGGAAAGGGCAGTTTCATGATCAAATGAATGGGTCTTGGAAAGTCATTTAACTTTTCCTCCAAGAAAAAGAAAGGAGAAAAGGGTACAAAGACATTTAGAGGTAGTGAGGAAGGTATAATAATTATGCAATCATTTTCAATCAGAAAAGGTTTTAAGAAAGCATCACATCCAAGCCCTCATGTTACAGATTAAAGAATTGCTTCTGAAAGAGGTAAAGTGATCTGCTCAAGCTCATAACTTCTAACAGAACATGGATTAGAACCCAAGTCTTCTAATTCCCACTACAAGGACTTTCCTGGTGGCACAGTGGTTAAGAATCCGCCTTCCCATTCTGGGGACATGGGATCAATCCCTGGTCTGGGAAGATCCCACATGCCATGGAGCAACTAAGTCTGTGCACCACAACTACTGAGCCTGCGATCTAGAGCCCGCGAGCCACAACTACTGAGCCCACGTGCCACAACTACTGAAGCCCGTACACCTAGAGCCCATGCTCCGCAACAAGAGAAGCCACTGCAATGAGAAGTCTGCGCATCACAATGAAGAGTAGCCCCCGACTGCTGCAACTAGAGAAAGCCCGCGCGCGCATCAACAAAGACCCAATGCAGCCAAAAATAAATAAATAAATTTATAATTCCCATTACAAAGCTCATTCAATTTTACTGGCTTATCCTATTACTGTTCACATCATGTAAGGCTTTGATTAGGGTAATACCATCTTAACAGGTCAATACTGCTTGAAAATGAAAGTTCTCCCAACATGCACTATCACGTAAATTTTAGTCTATTAACATTCGGCTAGGGTTTGCCTTTGAATAAGACTTCTCTTACAGGCAGCTACTAGTGCTCAAGCTAGGGAAGGAAAGGTGGAAAGGATTCATTCAGGCCGTAGATTTTCTTTTTTAATTGAAGTATAGCTGATTTACAGTGTTGTGTTAGTTTCTGGTGTGCAGCAAAATGATTCAGATATATTGATTTTATTAGGTGACCAAGTAACAAACACAGATACAAGACTTGCTCTTTTTGTGGCTACATTCTATAATTTTATTAGACACCATAACAAACAAAAAACATAAAAAGTCATCTCAACATTGAAAGCAAGGTAAATTTCCCAAACCTGCATATTTCTGGGCTTACAAGGAAGGAAAGGGGATTTTTGTCAGTAGTTTGTTTTGTTTTGTTTTGTTTTTGATAGTGGGTTGCTCCTTCACCCCTATTTTAGAAACAAAAAGTTACCAAAGATAGTTTTCAACTGAGCAGTCCATCACGGCCACTCTCAGTAGTCTTGCACTATAACACTCAGGAAGCTGTAAGATCATTTTTTATTATGAGGCTTGAACACTGCTGAGATGAGGGTATAAAGAAATTTGATATATAAGAAATGCCTACAGGACTTTGGCTGCATAGCAATCAACCCCTTTTAAAAGATATCCTCTATTTAAAATATTCATAAATATATTTTCTTTTCCTTACTTTTCTACCTCAAGACATTTCTCAGTCCCTCCTTTCCTTACCAGCGCTGAAGAGATTTGCAAAGGTCCTATATATCCAAGTCTAAACACATGTGGACTCTGGACTTTGCTATTTTAAAGGAAGTACTGAACAAAGTAAAAGCAAAGTACAAAGTAACTTATCTTGAGACAGAGTAACTGGAATGCCACTGCATGTTGTTATGTTTAATCTGCATATAGATGATAAACTAGTGGGAAGTAGTTATGTGAAAACAAAAGCTAGCTTAAGAATAATGGGCCTCAGGGCTTCCCTGGTGGCGCAGTGGTTAAGAATCCACCTGCCAGTGCCGGGGACACGGGTTCAAGCCCTGGTCCAAGAAGATCCCACATGCCACGGAGCAACTAAGCCCGTGAGCAACAACTACTGAGCCTGTGCTCTAGACCCCGCAAGCCACAACTACTGAGCCCATGCACCACAACTACTGAAGCCCACGTGCCTACAGCCAGTGCTCCGGAACAAGAGAAGCCACCACAATGAGAAGCCCGCGCACCGCAACGAAGAGTAGTCTCTGCTCGCCACAACTAAAAGAAAGCCCACGAGCAGCAACGAACACCCAACGCAGCCAAAAATAAATAAATTAATTAATTAATTAAAACAAATAAATAATGGGCCTCAGTAGGAAAAAAGAATCAACAAGCCATCAGAGAGACAAAATGGACAAAAGCCAAAAATCTGAAACACAGACCAAGGGCCATATTATTGCAAAAGTAAAGTATAAGAAACAGGTTTTCTGCTCATCAGATGAGTCTTTATTTCCCAAAATAAATATCCTGATCAACTAGAAATTCCACTGTGTTAGTCACAATAAAGATTCTCACTACAATTTCATACCATAAATAAATGGCAAGGTGAATGTAATTGTTAAAACAATGATCCTTCTCTAACTCTTAATGGTGAGCACATTGATTTTTTGTATAAATCAAAGCCATATTAAATATCTTTTGTCCAAAACTTCTTCAGATAATTCTGCTGACCACTAGAAGACTTAGAAATGTGGCACCAAAGATATAAGCTATTGTTAATTCTAAAACTGGAAATCTTTGGTTGCAACTCTAATGAACTTTGTAATCTTTAGTGCGAACTATTAAATAAAATTCTATTTCTGAGTAGTAATTTCTTAGTTCATGTTAAATTACACTGAGAACTAAAAAAAATAAAAATGATAAATTTAAAACCAATTTTTAAACATCTGTAATATGCTAAAACAAAGGATGTACATATTTTACCACTAGCTAAAATATCTAAGAGTTTGTTATATCATTATGCTAAATATGGCTGGGTTTTTTTTCAAAAAAATAGCACAGTTTTCACAGCTTAACCATCAAAAAAATTAGGTGGGTAAATTAGGAAATTAGTACTACAGAGAATATATATCTGACATTGATCTCTCAAATATCTTTGTAGAGAAAGAAAATCATAGAAAGTAAGTGGTTAAATGTACTTCCAGGCAGAAAAGAAGCTGACTGTAAAACTGCCGCCCCAGAAAGTGCTGATCAAGCACTCAGTATCCACCAATGAACAGGGCTGTGGTGGCCTGCCTCAGCGCTCAGCCTCCAGCTGCCCTGTTAAACTTTTTTTTCAATGACTTGCTCCAATAATTCAAAAACTTGTTCATCATATCTGCTGATAACACAAAACTGAATAGGCTATGGAATGCAATAAATGAAAATTAAAAGTGGTAAATGATCTAAAGGGTAGAACACTAGGTTGAAAACAAACTAGATAAATTTTAGACTGATAAGCACACGAGTGCTTGCTGTATAGTATTCTTTATCAGTTACATATCTTTTAATATATTCTTTTGCATCTATTAAATATTTATTTAAAACATTTTTTTAAATTAAGAGTAAGTAAATCACTAGAATGAAGCATATTAAAGTGCTTTCCCTAGATTATTTCATGTAGTCCTCATAACAATCCTACTGAGGTATTAATATTGTCACTATATATTTTTCTGGAATTTATTTTTTTAACACAGCAGGTTCTTATAAGTTATCTATTTTATACATATTAGTGTATATATGTAAATCCCAATCTCCCAATTCATCCCACCACCCGCCCCCACTTCCCCCCTTGGTGCCCATATGTTTGTTCGCTACATCTGTGTCATTATTTCTGCCTTGCAAATTGGTTCATCTGTACCATTTTTCTAGATTCCACATATATGCATTAATATACAACATTTGTTTTTCTATTTCTGACTTACTTCACTCTGTATGACAGTCTCTGATCCATCCACGTTTCTACAAAGGATCAAATTTCGTTCCTTTTTATGGCTGACTAATATTCCATTGTATATATGTACCACATCTTCTGTACCCATTCGTCTGTTGATGGGCTTCCATGACCTGGCTATTGTAAACAGTGCTGCAATGAACACTGTTGTCATAACTCTTTTTGAATTATGCTTTTCTCTGGGTATATACCCAGTAGTGGGATTGCTGGGTCATATGGTAATTCTATTTTTAGTTTTTTAAGGAACCTCCATACTGTTCTCCATAGTGGCTGTATCAACTTACATTCCCACCGACAGTGCAAGAAGGTTCCCTTTTCTCCACACCCTCTCCAGCATTTGTTGTTTGTAGATTTTCTGATGACGCCCATTCTAACTGGTGTGAGGTGATACCTCATTGTAGTTTTGATTTGCATTTCTCTAATAATTAGTGATGTTGAGCAGCTTTTCAGGTGCCTCTTGGCCATCTGTATGTCTTCTGTGGAGAACTGTCTATTTAGGTCTTCTGCCCATTTCTGGATTGGGTTGTTTTTTTAATATTGAGCTACATGAGCTGTTTATATATTTTGGATATTAATCCTTTGTCCGTTGATTCATTTGCAAATATCTTCTCCCATTCTGAGAGCTGTCTTTTCGTCTTGTTTATAGTTTCCTTTGCTGTGCAAAAGCTTTTAAGTTTCATTAGGTCCCATTTGTTTTTGTTTTTATTTGCCTTTCTCTAGGAGGTGGTTCAAAAAAGATCTTGCTGCGATTCATGTCAAAGAGTGTTCTTCCTATGTTTTTCTCTAAGAGATATATAGTGTCCAGTCTTACATTTGGGTCTTTAATTCATTTTGAGTTTATTTTTGTGTATGGTATTAGAGAGTTTTCTAATTTCATTCTTTTACATGTAGCTGTCCAGTTTTCCCAGCACCACTTACCAAAGAGACTGTCTTTTCTCCATTCTATATCTTTGCCTCCTTTGTCATAGATTAGTTGACCACAGGTGTGTGGGTTTATCTCTGGGCTTTCTATCCTCTTCCATTGATCCATATTTCTGTTTTTGTGCCAGTATCATATTGTCTTGATGACTGTAGCTTTGTAGTATAGTCTGAAGTCAGGGAGTCTGATTCCTCCAGCTAGGTTTTTTTCCCCACAAGATTGCTTTGGCTATTGGGGTCTTTTGTGTCTCCATACAAATTTTAACATTTTTTTTTCTAGTTCTGTAAAAAACGCCATTGGTAAATTGATAGGGATTGCATTGAATCTGTAGACTGCTTTGGATAGTATAGTCATTTTCACAATATTGATTCTACCAATCCAAGAACATGGTATATCTCTCCATCTCTTCGTGTCATCTTTGATTTCTTTCATCGGTGTCTTACAGTTTTCTGAGTACAGGTCTTTTACCTCCTTAGGTAGGTTTATTCCTAGGTATTTTATTCTTTTTGTTGCAATGGTGAATGGGATTGTTTTCCTTAATTGCTCTTTCTGATCTTTTGTTGTTAGTGTATAGGAATGCAAGAGATTCCTGTGCATTAATTTTGTATCCTGCAATTTTACCAAGTTCATTGATTAGCTCTAGTAATTTTCTGGTGGCATCTTTAGGATTCTCTATGTATAGTATCATGTCATCTGCAAATAGTGACAGTTTTACTTCTTCTTTTCCAGTTTGGATTCATTTCTTTTTCTTCTCTGATTGCTGTGGCTAGGATTTCCAAAACTATGTTGAATAACAGTGGTGAGAGTGGACATCCTTGTCTTGTTCCTGATCTTAGAGGAAATGCTTTCAGTTTTTCACCATTGAGAACGATGTTTGCTGTGGGTTTGTCATATATGGCCTTTATTAGGTTGAGGTAGGTTCCCTCTATGCCCACTTTCTGCAGAGTTTTTATCATAAATGGGTATTGACTTCTGTCAAAAGCTTTTCCCGCATCTATTGAGATGATCATATGGTTTTTATTCTTCAACTTGTTAATATGGTGCATAACACTGATTGATTTGCATATATTGAAGAATCCTTGCATCCCTGGGATAAATCTCAATTGATCATGGTGTATGATCCTTTTAATGTGTTGTTGGATTCTATCTGCTCGTATTTTGTTGAGGAGTTTTGCATTTATATTCATCAGAGATATTGGTCTGTAATTTTCTTTTTTGTATTATCTTTGTCTTGTTTTGGTATCAGGGTGATGGTGGCCTCGTGGAATAAGTTTGGGAGTGTTCCTTCCTCAGCAATTTTTTGGTAGAGTTTGAGAAGGATGGGTGTTAGCTCTCCTCTAAATGTTTGATAGAATTCACCTGCAAAGCCACCTGGTCCTGGACTTTTGTTTCTTGGAAGATTTTTAATCACAGTTTCAACTTCATTACTTGTGATTGGTCTGTTCATATTTACCATTTCTTCCTGGTTCAGTCTTGGAAGGTTATACCTTTCTAAGAATTTGTCCATTTCTTCCAGGTTGTCCATTTTATTGACATAGAGTTGCTTGTAGTGGTCTCTTATGGTGCTTTGTATTTCTGTGGTGTCTGCTGTAACTTCTCTTTTTCATTTCTAATTTTTTTTTTTCTTTTTTGCAGTACGCGGGCCTCTCACTGTTGTGGCCTCTCCCGTTGTGGAGCACAGGCTCCGGACGCGCAGGTGCAGTGACCATGGCTCATGAGACCAGCCACTCCGCGGCACGTGGGATCTTCCCGGACCAGGGCACAAACCCGTGTCCCTTGCATCAGCAGGTGGACTCTCAACCACTGCACCACCAAGGAAGCCCTTCATTTCTAATTTTATTGATTTGAGTCCTCTTCCTCTTTTTCTTGATGAGTCTGGCTAAAGGTTTATCAATTTTGTTTATCTTCTCAAAGAACCAGCATTTTAGTTTTATTGATCTTTGCTATTGTTTTCTTTGTTTCTATTTCATTTATTCTGTTCTGATCTTTAGGATTTCTTTCCTTCTATTAACTTTGGGTTTTGTTTGTTCTTCTTTCTCTAGTTCCTTTAGGTGTAGGGTTAGATTGTTTATTTGAGATGTTTCTTGTTTCTTGAGGTAGGATTGTATTGCTATAAACTTCCCTCTTAGAACTGCTTTTGCTGCATCCCATAGGTTTTGGATCATCATGTTTTCATTGTCATTTGTCTCTAGGCACTTTTTGATTTCCTCTTTGATTTCTTCAGCGATCTCTTGGTTATCTAGTAACGTATTGTTCAGCCTCCATGTGTTTGTATTTTTTACGTTTTTTTCCCCGTAATTTATTTCTAATCTCACAGCACTGTGGTTAGAATAGATGCTTGATATAATTTCAGTTTTCTTAAATTTACTGAGGCTTGATTTGTGACCCAAGATGTGATCTATCCTGGAGAATGTTCCACGTGCACTTGAGAAGAAAGTGTAATCTGCTGTTTTTGGATGGAATGTCCTATAAGTAAAATCATTAAATCTATCTGGTCTATTGTGTCATTTAAAGCTTGTGTTTCCTTATTAACTTCCTGTCTGGATGATCTGTCCATTGGTGTAAGTGAGGTATTAAAGTCCCCCACTATTATTGTGTTACTGTCAATTTCCTCTTTTATAGCTGTTAGCAGTTGCCTTATGTACTGAGGTGCTCCTATGTTGGGTGCATATATAATTGTCATATCTTCTTCTTGGACTGATCCCTTGATCATTATGTAGTGTCCTTCCTTGTCTCTTGTAACGTTCTTTATCTTAAAGTCTATTTTATCTGATATGAGTATTGCTACTCCAGCTTCCTTTTGATTTCCATTTGCATGGAATATCTTTTTCCATCCCCTCACTTTCAGTCTGTATGTGTCCCTAGGTCTGAAGTGGGGCTCTTGTAGACAGCATATATATTGGTCTTGTTTTTGTATCCATTCAGCAAGCCTGTGTCTTTTGGTTGGAGCATTTAATCCATTCACATTTAAGGTAATTATCGATATGTATGTTCCTATGACCATTTTCTTAATTGTTTTGGGTTTGTTATATTGTAGGTGGTTTTCTTCTCCTGTGTTTCCCACTTAGAGAAGTTCCTTTAGCATTTGTCGTAGAGCTGGTTTGGTGGTGCTGAATTCTCTTAGCTTTTGCTTGTCTGTAAAGCTTTTGATTTCTCCATCGAATTTGAATGAGATCCTTGCTGGGTAATCTTACTTGTAGGTTCTTCCCTTTCATCACTTTAAATATATCATGGCACTCCCTTCTGGCTTGTAGAGTTTCTGCTGAGAAATCAGCTGTTAACCTTATGCGAGTTCCCTCGTATGTTATTTGTCGTTTTTCCCTTGTTGCTTTTAATATTTTTTCTTTGTCTTTAATTTTTGTCAATTTGATTACTATGCGTCTTGGCGTGTTTCTCCTTGGGTTTAGCCTGCCTGGGACTCTCTGCGCTTCCTGGACTCGGGGGGCTATTTCCTTTCCCATGTTTGGGAAGTTTTCGACTATAATCTCTTCAAATATTTTCTCGGGACCTTTCTCTCTCTCTTCTCCTTCTGGGACCCCTATAATGTGAATGTTTGTGCATTTAGTCTTGTCCCAGAGGTCTCTTAGCCTGTCTTCATTTCTTTTCATTCCTTTTTCTTTATTTTGTTCTGCAGCAGTGAATTCCACTATTTTGTCTTCCAGGTCACTTATCCGTTCTTCTGCCTCAGTTATGCTGCTATTGATTCCTTCTAATGTATTTTTCATTTCAGTTATTGTATGTTCATCTCTGTTTGTTTGTCCTTTAACTTTTCTAGGTGTTTGTTCTTTAATTCTTCTAGGTCATTGTTAAACATTTCTTGCATCTTCTCGATCTTTGCCTCCATTTTTTTTTCTGAGGTCCTGGATCATCTTCACTATCATCATTCTGAATTCTTTTTCTAGAAGGTTGCCTACCTCCACTTCATTTAATTGTTTTTCTGGAGTTTTATATTGTTCCTTCATCTGGTACAAATTCCTCTGCCTTTTCATTTTGTCTATATTTCTGTGAATGCGGTTTTCCTTCCACAGGCTACAGAACTGTAGTTCTTCTTGCTTCTGCTGTCTGCCCTCTGGTGGGTTAGACTATCTAAGAGGCTTCTGCAAGCTTCCTGATGGGAGGGACTGCTGGTGGGTAGAGCTGGGTGTTGCCCTGGTGCGCAGAACTCAGTAAAACTTTAATCCACTTGTCTGCTGATGGGTGGGGCTGAGTTCCCTCCCTGTTGGTTATTTGGCCTGAGGCAACCCATCACTGGAGCCTGCAGGCTCTTTGGTGGGGCTAATGGCAGACTCCAGGAGGGCTCATGCCAAGGAGTATTTCCCAGAACTTCTGCTGCCAGTGTCCTTGTCCCTGCAGTGAGCCACAGCCGGCCCCCGCCTCTGCAGGAGACCCTCCACTAACAGGTATGTCTGGTTCAGTCTCCTAAGGGGTCACTGCTCCTTCCCCCTGGGTCCTGATGCACACACTACTTTGTGTGTGCCCTTCAAGAGTGGAGTCTCTGTTTCCCCCAGTCCTGTCGAAGTCCTGCAATCAAATCCCGCTAGCCTTCAAAAGTCTGCTTCTCTGGGAATTCCTCCTCCCGTTGCCAGACCCCCAGGTTGGGAAGCCTGACATGGGGATCAGAACCTTCACTCCAGTGGGTGGACTTCCGTGGTATAATTGTTTTCCAGTTTGTGAGTCACCCACCCAGTGGTTATGCCATATGATTTTATTGTGATTGCGCCCCTACTACCATCTCATTGTGGCTTCTCCTTTGCTTTGGATGTGGGGTATCTTTTTTGGTGAGTTCCAGTGCCTTCCTGTCAGTGACTGTTCAGCAGTTAGTTGTGATCTTACTATATATTTTTTTAAAAAGTCAAATTAATCCAAGGACACTTTACTAATAAATGGCAAAAACCAAATCTTTTTGCCCCTAGAGTTCATGGCTTGATTTGCTATACCAATCTCTCCTCTATTCCTCAGTTAAAATGAAGACAGGAAGACCTGGCATAGTAATCAATTATAAAAATAAATAAATAAATAAATAAACAAACAAATCTACAGGGTTACATGACCAAAGTAGTTAATGGGAACAAAAAGTGGGATATACAGTCATTAAAAAAAGAAAACTAGGGCTTCCCTGGTGGCGCAGTGGTTGAGAGTCTGCCTGCCAATGCAGGGGACACAGGTTCGTGGCCCGGTCTGGGAAGATCCCACATGCCGCAGAGCGGCTGGGCCTGTGAGCCATGGCCGCTGGGCCTGCGCGTCCGGAGCCTGTGCTCCGCAACGGGAGAGGCCACAGCAGTGAGAGGCCCGTGTACCGCAAAAAAAAAAAAAAAAACAACAAAAAACAAAAAAAGAAAACTAATTAGAAACTTGAACTATCTTAATCACACCGCTAAAATAGACCCATTCTAATCTGAGCTGATTAGAACCACACTTAAACCATTGTATGGGGTTTTAAATACTATGATTTAAAGGATTTTACTTTAGAGAACACCTAGGATTTCCAAGAGTCTGAAAATAATGGTATACAAGAAACCATTAGGCTGTCAAAACTATTCTGGAAAAGAGAAGCACCTGGGAAGACAGAGAGCTATCATCAAATAGAGACATCAAAGAAGTCATCAAATATCTGAACCGTTGATGTACCAAAATGGACAGCAATTTGTTGTATCCAACTTCAAAGAGTAGAGCTGTGACCAGTAAGTAGATATTATATAGAAGTAAACCTCAGGATCATTATTACTAAAGATAATCAAGCAGAAGAGAGATAGACTTAAGCCAAAGATCCCTTACAAACCTCAGATTCTGTTTCCCTAATCTTTATCCTTCATATGAGGTCTTTGTTCTCTACAACAAATTTTAGCCTTGATTTTAACTGCATGTTAGTCACTTAACATTTTATATGCATATTCCCATAAAATAAATGTCACGAATTATGGTCCAACTGACAGGCTTGTCCCCAAAAGCTTATTTTACAAAGCTGTACTATAACATTAATCAGAGTCCCATTTTGTTTGCTTTCATCTTTCTCATACCAGTCTCCCAAATGTGGAAAATGAGACTACACTGAAGAATCAACCTGAGTTCTGAGTAGGTGAGCAGATCATCAGATAAGATAGACTTAAAGAAAAAAAAGTCCTTTTTCCCCTAAAAGGGTCACTCCCTAAACTGCCAACCTTAGTAATTTTTTTAATGAAACAATTTGTCTTCTGTAAATTCCACCTTTCTGCACAGCATTCTCCACACATCCCCCCATACCATAGTATCCTACTATAGCCCTACTCTGGCTGCTCCAATTTACCATAGCACTCTAATGTACAAAATTACATTTCTCCCTTCTATTTTTTTTGCGGTACGCGGGCCTCTCACTGCTGTGGCCTCTCCCGTTGCAGAGCACAGGCTCGCAGGATCCTCCCAGACCGGGGCACGAACCCGCGTCCCCTGCACTGTCAGGCGGACTCCCAACCACTGCGCCACCAGGGAAGCCCACATTTCTCCCTTCTAATCACACCTAGGGGTGGAGAGGTAATCTGACTATAACAATTTATAAAAATCATTATAAACTCTTAACCTAACCAAAAGTATCTAAAAAGCAGGTATTTGTCTATCCAAATTAATGCTTAATAGACAGAATTTCAGGCAAAATAATAGTGAAATTAAAAAATCATCAGACAATATGGGTGAAGATATTTTCCATCATTAGCCTTGTCTGAAATCAATTCCCATAAGTGGATTCTGTTTCATAACTTTTCTCCTTCCTCTAGTTCTGAGCCTTCAAATTCTTTAAAAGCCTATGGTTTCTAAGAATTATAGCCCTGGTTTACAGGGAGAAGGGAGGCTATGTGATAATAAGTAGGACTGAGGAAAATAGTGTCAATTGGTACTTGTATAGATGATCAAATGGTAATTGGAGAAAAACCTTAAACAAATAAATGAAATATTAAGAAACAGGAAGTGAGGAAAATTCTAAGACTGAGGAAGATGAGTCTATATACTTTTCTCAGGCTTACATGACATCTATTCTCTCATTATGACCCATCAAATATCAACAAATATGGTAGAAAGACAAAAACAATCTATTTAATAGCTTTCTAAAAAATAGGTATAAATGATGATTCAGGAAAAAAAAAAAAGCTAGTCAGATGCAGTAAGAACAACTGGGAGAAGGATATTGAGGGGAAGACAGAAGGACACAGTCAATGAAGATATATTTTGGAATAGATGAATAATCCAAACGCAGATAATCTACCTACAGATACTCATGACTTAACCATACATATAATTGAAAGTAAAATATATTATCCTGAATTAACACATGTAAAATGTTTACATCAGTACCTAGTATATGATAAGCTCTCAAAAAGTGTTCACTTCTACAACTATTAGTCTATAACACCCACTGTTTGTAGTTTAAAGGAATTCTAAATACGCAATCCTACCCTCTTCTAAGAGTATGAGTACTACATATTTTAAGATAAATACAAGGTAAATGCATTACCCCTTTCAGATCTTTAAAAGCAAGAATCTTACTCCAATGATGTGTTAGATTATAAATTACTAGAGAATATTATTATACTCCTAATGATTAAGGTTTTACTTCACCCTTTTCATCCTTGACAATATTTAGCCCTCTTCCAATCTATTTTAATATCTGGCCAAAACCATACCTCCATGTACATTTTGATTACTGCGTCTTATTCAGGTGTCCTTCCTCCTTCCATTTCTGCACCATCCCCAAATCAGAACCCAACTTATAGCTCCCACAGAGTTGTGTACTACATCTGGTATACTCTTTTGGTACCTTCAAAATGCCTCTAATGTGTGCCCTTATCAGATACCATTATAATAATTGTTGATATACGTACTGCCACTATAGTCTAAGAATTCCCTGAGGACAAGGTCCATATTTTCTTCATCTTTATAAGGCTGGCACACAAAGCCTAACACTAAAGGCTGCTAAATGTTTGCTGAATGAATGATTCCATCCTTCAGAAATAATCTAAATGACAATAAATAGTTTAATAAATTATAGCACAACTAGATGAAGTATCAAATTATATAGTTACTGTGTCGTAATTTAAAAACGAAGTCATTATTAAAACTCAATAATAAATGTTAGAAAGACTGTATATCACAGTGATTAGGAACATGAGATTTGAAGTCAGTCCCAGCTTTTGTCCATTCATTCAACAAATACTTAATGAGAGGCTACTTTAAGCCAGGCACCATTCTATCCTGCCCTCACAGAATTTACATTCCAGTGGGGAGAGGCAAACAATAATCACAATGAAATAAGTAAATGATATAGTATGTTAGGTGATACATACGGTGGGGGGGAGAGCAGAGAAGGGGATTGTGAGTGAAGAGGAGGGGAAGGGGAAAATTGTGATACTAAATAGGATACAGGTAGACCCCCCCTTTATTGGGAACAAGATTTGCACAAGACTTGAAGGAGTTGAGAGGGATATCCAAGAAACTGCCAGAGTGTTTTCCAAAGTAGCTGCACCATTCTACATTCTCACCAGTACTGTGTGAAAGTTCTGATTTCTTCCACATTCTCATCAACACTTGTTATTATGTTTTTAATTCTAACCATCACAGTGGGTGTGAAGTGGTATCTCATTGTGGTTTGGATTTACATTTCTCTGATGACTGTCTTTTCATGCTCTTAATAATTCTTAATTTTGATGAGCCCAATTTATCAGTTTTTTCTTTTACAAGATCATGCCTTTTGAATGTGTTGAATCTAAGAAACTTTCACCTAACCCACAGTTACAAAGGTTTTATACTATGCTTTTTCTAGAGGTGTTAAAGTTTTAGGTTTTACATTTAGTTCTACGATCCATTGGGAGTTAATTTTTTTTTAATGTGATACAAAGTATGGATCAAAGTCCAATTTTTTGCATGTGGATATCCAATTGTGCCAGCCCCACTGGTTTAAAAGACTGTCCTTTTGCCACTGAATTGCTTTGGTACTTTTGTTAAAAATCAACTTAACACATATGTATGGATCTATTCCTGGACTGTCACAGAAAGTATGGCATAAAAAGTACAAATTCAAATCCCTACAAGAGCCAAAGTAACAAAAGCGTGTAAATGGGGCAAGTTTAAGCCAATAGGAAGAAGTGTGGCCTATATGTTACTGAACAGAATACATGCTACCCTTAAACATTCAAATTCAAAAGATATTAAAACACTGTGTAGTCCCAACAAAATGGTGTGAATATGTAGTTGGGGGGAGGGGTGCATACAGAAAACACTGGTATATAAAGATATATTTTAAAATGAAAAAAGCTGGACAGAAAGAGGAGAGTATATTGGGAAAAAAGGTTAGAGAGGCAGTTTTATAGAAATAGGTACAACAAAGAGAGTAACAGAGAAAAGGAGAAAAATGACACTAACAGGTGGGAGAAGAGAGAAAAAGGTCAGACACCAGACTGAGAATTAGAGGGAGTTAGGCCAAGTTTTTTTTTTTTTTTTTTACGTCTATCTCTACTATTATAATTATTACTATCATTTCACAAGGGTAGCCATTAGTTTGGCTCAGTTAACAACAGTGACATAATTATTTGTATTCACAGCTTAATGAACTTTTGTCTTTCCTCCCCTTCAATTAAAAAAAAGAGGCAAAACCTATTCATAATCATAAAGAGTAAAAAATATATTTCATAGGTCAGGATCCATGTCACTTGTGCCTTTATAACATGCAGAGCAAGCCTCCGCCTATTCACCACCAAGCAGCTGGCACACAGGAGGTCACACTCAAACAGCTCAGAGAGTGACTGATTACCTGTTGGCTGAGCTGCTATGGCTATTCCTCAATGACAGAATAATTTCTTTCTAGAAGGAGATTCACTGAAGGTTTCTGTGTGCTATTTGTTTTTGTGTGTTTTTTTGTTTTTAACTCCTGATCCAATGACTTAAAGAATAGTTATTAGCTTTGGAAAAAACACCCCAAAATTCTGAATAAAATTATAAATCCAGACCATAACTTTCAAAAGTTCACCAAAATATTAATAGCTTTTGTCTAGGGACAGGACTATATATGGTTAGTTGCTTATTTTACTTGCTCTGTGCTTTTTTTTCTCCCTTCTGCTTTTTAATACTTCCCCTATTTTCCATAATAATCCATTTTCCTGTCTTAACATAAGGGGACAAAAACAAGCAATCAAGGAACCAAGACAGCCTTCCTCCAAGTAATATAACATGAATCACCTCTAATCTCTCAAAATACCAGAGGAGTAATAAATTTTAAAAAGGATGCCAATATAAATGTCCCGCAAATAAATTATTCCTAAATGCACCTTCAATAATTTAGAATCTTCACACGAAACATGTTTTTAATACTAAATTTTAAAAAATAAAAGATAAGCTCTTTCTCAATGCTAAATTAGATCTGACAGCTATAATTTATTCTGATCCCCAGAGTTCAAGCAAGGGTCAAGATGTGATAAGCACTCTTACTTCTGGCTTGCACACTTGACTCAATCCAGTGAACTTATACCATCTCTGCCTTTAAACTGTGGATAGTTAATATAACTACTCTGCAGATTCATATGAGACTCATTTTACTATACTTAATCATAGTTACTTTGTATTAAATGACTATAGATGTCTTTCAATGTCAAAATCTGAAGCCACTGGGCTTCCCTGGTGGCGCAGTGGTTGAGAGTCCGCCTGCCGATGCAGGGGACACGGCTTCGTGCCCCGGTCCGGGAAGATCCCACATACCGTGAGCCATGGCCCCTGAGCCTGCGCGTCCGGAGCCTGTGCTCCGCAACGGGAGAGGCCACAACAGTGAGAAGCCCACATACCGCAAAAAAAAAAAAAAAAAAAAAAAACTTAAGCCATTAAAATTTAAATATTTATATCTACATTTTATTATCTAGTATCCTATAGTAATTTTATTAATCTGTTAATATTATTCATTTTAAGTCACAATTGTCAGAGATTAGAATCTTGCTTACCTTACTTGCTCCCACATGCAGATTAATCAAATAAAATACAGGTAATGAAGACTATTACCAATGCTTATGTGACTGTGTTATTGCTAAAAAATTAAAATCTGCTATTTTTTTTTTAGACTTTTTCTTTTTTATATTTATTTATTTATTTATGGCTGCGTCGGGTCTTAGTTGTCGTGCACGGGCTTCCTGGTTGTGGCACGTGGGCTCCAGAGCACACGGGATCAGTAGTTGGCGTCACCCGGGCTTAGCTGCCACTTGGTGTGGCATGTGGGATCTTAGTCCCCCGACTAGGGATCCGAACCCATGTCCCATGCATTGGAAGGCAGATTTTCAACCACTGGACCACCAGGGAACTGGTCAAATTACAGGTGGCCTTAAAAGAATAAGTTAGTCACAGATCCTGAGCCACACAGTTCCAGGAGCCTGTTCATTTGACAGTATGTATAAATGTTTCCTTGCACATACCAAGTGTTTCTAGAGTTGTCCAGAGAAATTGCTGAACCCAGTAACTGCTCACCATATAGAACCATCTAGATGGTTCACCATCTAGAACCATTTTAGATAATGCTGAAACTTGGTAGAGGAAATGTGGGGAAAGTAAAATTTTCACACTCTTAACAGTAATGTCTAATTGTTAATTAGACATTAATAGTAATGTCTAAATTTAGACATTATTACTTTATTTAGTAATGTCAAATTACTCTTCAAAGTTGAAGAGCCATATACTAATCAACCAGTGATTCCAATCCTATTCAAGCACACACACGTGCACACGCACACACGCACACACACACACACACACACACACCCCTACATGCTCTCTGTAGAAACTCACACACGTTCACAAGAAGCACGTTCAAGAAAGTTCACTGTTGCATTGTCTAATGATAAAAAAAAAAATTGAAAACTACTTAATAATCAACCAAAGGAGAAAGGGTAAATATGCTATAGTGTAGCCATGCAACAGAAAGATGTTGAGGGAAAAAACATACTGTAAGAGTGTTTAGCAGCACAGTGTGTATCAAAAGTTGAAAAACATGCAAAATGATTACATTATTTATGGAAACAAATATATTCAAGATAGTGTTTACCTCTGGGGAACGAAGGCGGGGAGGGAAAGAAAAGAGTACATAAAGGGTTCAACTCCACAGTGTTTTACTTCTATTAAAAAAAAATCTGAAGCAAATACAGGAAAATGTTAAGATCCAGTTAAGTTATAAGCTGGAAGTATAGTACACAGAAAGATTTTTCTACTATTCTTTATATTTGAAATATTTCTTATCAATTCAGGATATAAAGAGAACCGGGTGGACTTTATTTAACAAACAGTTAATACCAGGCCAAGAGTAAGTAAAGCCAGCAAAGAAGCACCTGTAACAGAAGACTGTTTTCACAAGACCTATTTCCATCTGGGAGTGTGAGAGCCTTATGCACAAATCTAATTATATCCCCAATAACACTACAAAATGGAGGCATTATTCCCATTTGGCAGATTTTAAAAATTCAGGTCAAAGAAATTGGGCGACTTGGCTAAGGTCACAGAGCCAATAAGTCACAGAGAAAAGCCCACATAATCTGTACCTGTAAAGCAACTTTTATAACAACTCTGGTGTATCAAAGGAATGGGACGTGCAGCTTAGTAACTCTTGTTAAAAGGGGAACACTTTTTATTTATAAAATTATTTTTGATTAAGTAAGATTTCTTAATGTAACTACTGCACTATAGTACAACACACTTGTGAACTAACCAACTCCAAAAGTGTCCAAAAGGAAACTGAAAGCCCTTCTGTCACAGACGTTGAGGGTTCTGCTCTGATAAGAGGTTGGACTATATGATCAATAAACTTCTTCCTAATTCTTACATTCTATGATAAGTGCAAAGGATAATATGGCTTTGGTTTAAAAAAAACACAAAAACCCTCCATTTAAGACCAACAAAATCATAGCACAGGGAACTCTACCTAATGCACTGTGGTAACCTAAATGGGAGGGAAGTCCAAAAGGGAGGGGATATCTGTATGTGTATGGCTGATATCATTCTGTTGTGTAGTGGAGACAAACACAAAATTGTAAAGCAACCATACTCCAATGAAAATTAGTAAAAAAAAAAAAAAAAAAAAAAAAGACCAACAAAATACTCATTAGCAGGGAGTCAAAGGTGAAACTAATGAACTGGCAGAAAATCATATACTAATTAAAACATTACCAAAGTGATGTGAACCAGAAGGTCTTGCTGATGTGTATATACAGAAGATAATGAGCTTTATCTCTACTGCAAAAAAAAAAGTGGGACCTACATTATACCATATAGAAAAATTAACTCAAAATGGATCAAAGACCTAAATGTAAGTGCTAAAACTATAAAACTCTTAGGGGAAAAGAGGCATAAATTTTCATGACCTTGGATTAGGCAAGGATTTCTTAGCTATGACACCAAAGCACAAAAAAGAAAAACAAGATAAATTGGAGTTCATCAATATTAAAAACTTTTGTGTCTCAAAGGACACCATCAAGAAAGTGAAACTACAATCCACATGATGGGAGAATATATTCGCAAATCATTTATCTGATATGGGACTTGTATCCAGAAAATATAGTAGTTCCCCTCATCTCAAGGGGATATGTTCCAAGACCCCAGTGATGCCTGAAACCGCAGACAGTACCAAACCTTATATATACTATGTTTTTTCCTATACATACATTCCTATGATAGAGTTTAATTTATAAATTAGGCACAGTAAGAGATTAACAATAATAACTAATAATAAAATAACAACAATTTTAACAACATACTAGAATAAAAGTTATGTGAATGTGGTCTCTCTCAAAATATCTTATTGTACAAATGTAATGCCTTTTCTACCTTAACTAAGCTTTTATCATGTACTGTGGCTGTAACTTTTGCAGTTTGAGGTGTGACCTCAAAACTAGCAAGAATTTCTTTTGCCTTCTTCACAATTTCACAGAAGATTTGTTCTTACTGTAGATCTTCACAACCTCGGCATAAGATTTTTTTTTCTTTCCTTATTAGGTGAAGAACTTCCAGGTTTTTGCTTAAAGGAAGCACTTTACAGCTTTTCTTTTGCATGTCCAAATTGCCAGCATCACTACTCTTGCACTTTGGGGCCATTATTAAGTAAAATAAGGGTTAAACACAGGGACTACGATACCAGTCAATCTGATAACTGAGACGGCTACTAAGTGACTAACGGGCAGGATATTCTGGACAAAGGGATGATTCACGTCCTGGACAGAGTGGGACAGCACGAGATTTCATCACACTACTCTGAACAGTGTGCAATTTAAAACTTATAAGTTGTTTATTTCTGGAATTTTCCATTTAATATTTTCAGACCACAGTTAACCAAAGGTAAATGAAACCACTGAAAGCAAAACCATGATAAAGGGGACTACTATGTGAAGAAATCTTAAAATTCAATAATAAAAAGACAACTAACCAAATTTTAAAGTGGGCAAAAGATGTGAGTAGACATTTCTCTAAGAAAGACGTACAAATGGCCAGTAAGCACACAAAAAGATGCTCAACATCTTAGTCTTTAGGGAGATGCAAATCAAAATTACGAGATGTCACTTCACACTTTCTACGATGTAAGTGTGAATCAAAAAGCCATATAACAAGTATTTGCAAGGATGTGGAGAAATAAGAACCCTCATACACTGCTGATAGGAATGTAAATGATGCAGCCACTTTGGAAACCAGTTTTGTAGTTCCTAAAGGTTAAACATAGAGTTACTATATGACCCAGCAATTCCATTCCTTGGTATATAACCAAAGGAAAGGAAAACATATGTCCATCCAAAAACCTGTACATAAAAGTTAATAAAATCATTATTCATATTAGTCAAAAAATGGAAATAACTCAAATATTCATCAACATCTGAATAAACAAAATGTGCTACATCCACAGAACAGAACATTTGGCCATAAAAAAGAACGAAGTACTAAGGGACTTCCCTGGTGGCACAGTGGTTAAGAATCCGCCTGCCAATGCAGGGGACACAGGCTCTATGCCTGGTCCGGGAAGATCCCACATGCCGCAGAGCAACTAAGCCCGTGTGCCACAACTACAGAGCCTGCGCTCTAGAGCCCGCGAGCCACAACTACTGAGCCCGCATGCCACAACTACTGAAGCCTGTGCACCTAGAGCCCGTGCTCCGCAATATGAGAAGCCACCACAATGAGAAGCCTGCACACTGCATCAAAGAGTAGCCCCCGCTCGCCGCAACTAGAGAAAGCCCGCCCACACAACGAAGACCCAACACAGCCAAAAATAAGTAAATTAAATAAATAAATTTATAAAAAATAATAAAGAAAAGATAAACACGTTTAAAAAACAAGAATGAAGTATTGATACATGCTACAGTATGAATGAACCTTAAAAACATTATGCAAAGTGAAGGAAGCCATACACCAAAGGTCACATAGTATATGATTCGATCGTATTTTTTGGGGGGTGGTGGGGAGTGAAATAGTCTGGTACTAGCGATGATAATTACGTAATTTTGCAAATATACAAGCCACTGAATTGTATACTTTAAACGGGTGACTTTATGGTATGTGAATTACATGTCAAAAACAATAATACATAATAATAAATGAGAAACCTTTATTGGAACTATCACAATGAAATCCTAGATATTTTGCCATAATAAATATAGTATGGCAACATGATTTCCAAAGTAACAGAAGAAATGGAAGACGCACAGAACCAAGAAAATGAGTCCAGGTCAAGGCCTGGGGATTTCTGGTAAACACATTACCAACATTTAGCAAAAACAAAGTATATATGCTTACACTCTGCATGCCTGGCCCAGGCAGACGTCAGTCATCAATCACAACACCCTCTGCCACGGAACTGGGCATGGCCATAGATCTCTTCTCAACACAGTTCTCCATGTACTCATGACCAATATCATAATTGATAACAAATTACTGAAGGTTAGACCTAAAGGTACTAACTTCACACCTATTTCTTTCTTGGTCTGTTACACATACGATTATTACTGTTCTGCACTTCACTGGTTTTATTAATTATAAAATACTTTAGACATACAAAAAAGGTATTTTGGGGGAAATAATTTTAACATACATAACATACCCACTATCCAGCTAAAGAAATATGACATCACAAATTCAGTTAACGCCCCCCCCACTTTCAATAAATATATTATCCTTTTAGAAAAAGAACTGTGACTATATACTCTTGTTCTCTCAGTTAAAAATATCTGTACAAAGCCTATACACATGTCCCTTGGAGTAAAACCAAGACATCACTATTCACCCAGAGACTCTTAAGTGATCTCTGACATGTGACATTTACCACACATAAAACCTCTATCACTGTCAATTTTAACAAGAGAAGGAAACTCTCCCACATGTCAACAGCCATAGTAATGGAAACAGAAGTTAGAAAATTACCAGAGGGTTCTTTCCGTCCAAACTTCTCACTGTCACTTAGCCAAAGGCAAAGACCTCCATTATCCACCTTTCTTTGTGTACTGTCCATCCAGCACACTTCTCATTTTAACATCTATAATATTTTTCAAGACACTTTCACACACAATATCTCATTAACCCTACAAGATAGATAAGGCAGCTATATTTATACCCCAATTTACAGATATGGAAGAACAAAGCAATTAAGAGTACAAGCTTGGAGTCACTCAGGGCTTGAATCCCCGCTTCATTACTTCTCAGCAAAGTGAACTGCAAAATAAGATACCTGGCTTACAGGGTAGTTATGAGGATCAGATTACACAACATATATAAAGCACTTAGCACAGAACCTGGTGTAAAATAAGCAATAAATGAATGATAGCTGCCGCTACTGTTATTGTTGTTAATTATGCAAGATCAAACAGCTCCTAAACAAGGAAGCCAAGACTGGTCTCCGAGTCTACACAACACTGCATCATTCTCGAATGATCACCAGGAGTCCTATCTGTACAGAGTAGATGCCAGCATTTCCAGGCAATGCTTCCCCATTCTCATCTAGACACCATGGTGATCATTTTAGGATTTTAAGAATAGAACGCTAATAGCAATACTCAGAGCTGATAGCATCACAAAAAGACAACTAGACATTATGTGTGTCTCATAATACCACCTATAAAGTCATCTTTCCCCCTCCCCAAATTAAACCTTAATCAAGCTTCTATATCAAATTACCAATTTATAGGATATACAAAGAGGGTAGAGAAACATGTTAAACTAAACAGAAATCCAGACTATAAGAAATTCTATAGGACAAGCTGAAACTGTGCACCTGAGATTGGGACTTGAACCCACGTGCCAGGACTCAAAGCCAGCTTAAACCCAGATTGGGACTTGAACCCACGCGGCCAGGACTTGAACCTGGCCAAAACTCGCAGTCTTCCAACTGAGGTCACACACCTGGTTTCAGGACTTAATGAAGCTCAGTTTCTTATCACAGAAAGAATTCAGTGAGAGACAAAGTGATAGGTAAGAAATGGATTTATTTATAGAGAAACATACTCCACAGACAGAGTATGGGCCATTTCAGAAGGTGAGAAAGGCCTTGGGAGAAACACACTCCACAGGCAGAGAATGGGCCATCTCAGAAGGTGAGAAAGGCACCAGGGTATGGGGTTGTCAGTTTTTATAGGCATGGGTCATTTCATAGGCTAACGAGTGGGAGGAGAATTCCAGCTATTTTAGGAAGGGGTGGGGATTTCCAGGAATTGGGCCACTGCCCACTTTTTGATCCTTATGATCGATTCTTCAACAGACAAATTAAAAAAAAAAAAGCGGGGGGGGGGGGGGGGCCGAGGGCGAGGGGAGAAGAAATCTACAAGTTAAAAAAATACTTAAAAGACTTTTCAATCAATCCTGATGTCAAAACAACTTCTTTTTAATTCTCTCCCCAACAAGGCAATAGCATCAGCCCCATTACACATCTCTGCTTGAGGGAGAGAATATGCTAGTGACATAACCAGAATATATGGGAATATTTTAGGCTTTGGGACATTTCCTTTTTTCCCTTGTACATCAATAAACTGGCATTCTGATTTTTAAAAGAAAGACAGTAACACATACAGCCTTTACTCTTCCTATGTTACACCTATGACAAAAGTCTTATTCTGAAGCGTACTTTTAAAGACTACAGGTTTACAAGTTCTTAACGTGATCCTCCCCCCTCAATCCCACCCCCCAAATCTACAAGAGAAGGCTGAAGCAAAGGTCAAGGGAAAAAACAAACAAGAAAAGTCAGGAGGAACACTTTTGTAATTGAAGCTTAAAAGAAAACCCACACCATCAACAGGATTAGCTGTCAACAGGAACGTTCCCAGAAGTAACCCATCCTGTGATGCGATTTGAGATATCTTAATGAAAATTATAGCACCTCCCTGTCATCAAGAAGCAGCCAGCTTAAGGTAAATTAAATGAAAATTCATCTGACGTTTCAACATGGGCACATGCTATAATGAAGATTACTTGTTTATTTCCATATTATTCTAAAAAAGATTTGAGACAGCTCACAGAATGCATTAGAATTAAAAAGAAAGAAGTCGGTGCTCTGTGATGACCTAGATGGGTGGGACGGAGAGGGGGTGGGAGGGAGGTCCAAGAGGGAGGGGATATATGTATACACGTAGCTGATTCACTTCCTTGTACAGCAGAAACTAACGCAACATTGTAAACCAATTATACTCCAATAAAAAAAACTCCGTTAAAAAATAATAATACATCAAAAATAAATAAAATCTACTTAGTTTTATTTAAAACAAACAAACAAAAAAGAAATGACAAGAATGGGGCAAAGAGAAAACGAAGGAGGAAAATAAAGTCAGAGGTAAGTTTATCACACAAACTATGTGCCACAAGGTCCTATACAGTTGCAAGGAAAGGGCTGCACAGCTGACTGAGCTACCTTGCAAAGAGAGAAATACCGTAGGTTATAAGAGTCACGATGACTATGTAATACAAGCAAACCGGCTGGTCAAAGGAAGTGCAGCTTTCCTGGTACCCAGACCTGGGAAAAAAAACTTACTACACATTTTTACATGGGTTCTAATAATGATAATAATGATTAAAAATGATGATTTTTTTTACATTCTTTTTACATGGGTTCCAATACTGATGATGATGATGATAAAAATGATAGCAGCTTGAACTATACATTTAAAAATGGTTCAGATGGTAAATTTTATATTATGTGCATCTTACCACAATAAAAAAAAGCAGGGGGAGGGGAACAACAGCTGCTCATTTTCACTGCATGTGTCCTGGGCCAGGCACGTTCTAAGCATTTTATATGTTTAAAGTCACAAAATTCTCACAACAACCTTGTAGAGGTAGGTACAATTATTATCCCCATTTTATAGATGAGAAAACTGAAGCACCAAGAGGTTAAATAACACACAACTAGGAAGTAGCAGTGCCAGGATTCAAGCCCAGGAACTCTAACTCCAGAACCCTAACCATTATATCACTCCTCTTCCATAATGTTGCCTCCCTTTTGGGCAAAAGCATTTGCCATCAGCTAAGAGCAGTATTTGTCCATCAACTCTTAGCTCATTTTGTGTTGTCTTTGTACTCCAGATCACCAGCTAATAGTCATAGTAGTAGCAGTAGTTACAACATCAACAAGGGCACTGAGATAAAGGAGATAATATCCTCACAAGAATTCTACAATAAGAGGTGTACTAAATCTTATAAAACTGTCTGTTTTAAATGCCCTCAATCAAGGTTTATTGCATTACACCAAATAACAATTCTGTAAAAGTAACTCTACCCCGGTCTAAAACAATGCAATCAATATATGTAGCTCTGGTATTCTGGCTTGATTCAATCAAAAACTGATTGTTTCTAAAGCAATGGATTGACTGTGTACTATTTAAGCAATTCTCAAAGAGTCCTGTTTCTGACTACGAGGTTTCTGATAAGAATTGGGCTGCAAAGTAAGTGAATACATACTTGCTGGAGTAAAGCTATTCTGTACTGCCAATTACAGGTAAACTATACACTTTCATAGTCAATCAAGTACAGAGTTAGGTTAATATGCTCTTAGGAAAATTAAGGAACCTAACCACTAAAGATATCTAAGTATGCAGCCAACCCACCTCTCCACGGGGGTTTGCCAAGAAAATAGTTTCTTATAGGGCCAAAATTTTCCTCTCAAAGTGGTTCTGATCCAGCACCAATGGACAAATGCTTAATTGAGTCCCAAAATTCTATGTAATCACAATGATTTGGACCTGGAAAATTCTCCAAATGAGAGTTTCTCAACTTTTAGCTCAGCCATAAAATCACCTCAATTAAGTACGCATAGACTATCCAATTGAGACATGTACCCCTTAGCTAAACAAAGTTATATAGGCAGCTATACAAAGTTATCAGGCATAAATCAATTAAATATTCAGGGATATCTGTAAATAAATAAATAAGATGTGAGTTTTGGATTAGTAGATATCTCACATCTTTCTTTTTGAAATATCTAGGTAACAGGGTCAGCTGTTTACCAAGACCATCCCTAATTAGTATAAAAACTACATCATAAGTATAGTATGGCTAGGAAGCAATCAAAAAAGACAAGAGGCCCAAAAGGAAAATGAAAAAAGTATGAACAAGAGAGCCTTAGGGGAAAAAATCCAATATACAATAAATATCTGATAAGATGATCAACTTTATCAATAGTCAGGGAACTTCAAATTACAACAATGCTTTATACCAGTCTCACCCATCAGATAGACCCAAAATAGAAATGACTGATAATATCCAAAGCTGATAAAGTTAGGGGAAAGCAGCAACTATCATACACTCTTGATGAAAGCATAAAGTGATATAGCCTTTGTAATAACATTTTGAAAGGACATCAATTTTTTAAATAGGCATAACCATTAATTCCATAGGCGTGTTCTCAGACACCTGCAAAAACAAGTGCAAACTGGGACATTTACCAAAACATAGATTGCAACAGCAAAAAACTAGTTTTTAAATGTCTATTAAGAGAGAGATGGTTAAAAAAAACTATAGAATATACATCTAATGTAATGCTATGCAGCATTTTATGCAAAGATAAAACAGCTCCTTCATGTTTTCATGTTCTGACATAGAAAGATTCCCATGATATTAAGTTTTTTAAAGCCTATAACAATTCAAAAAGTATGATCCCGTGGGTAGTGGGGAGGGAAGGAGAGGGATAGCTGCCAACAGAGGTCTGAAATGATCAGGACTCTTTCAGTTGTGAGAGAAATCCAATTCAAACTCACACCAGCAAGTCAGGCAACTGAGTAACTCATTTAACTGGGAAATATAAACTGGATCTACTTTAAGGTTCAAGTGGATCCAGAGGCTCCAATGACTCCCCATGCTCACACATGCGAGCATGTGAGAACGTGTATGACTGTGCATTTTTAAGTGTGCCTGTGTGTAAGAGAGAGTTGGTCAGCTCTGCTTCAGTCTGTATGTTGGCCTCATTCTTTCCCATGGCACATAGGCTTCCTTCATTTGGCCAGGCACACTCTATGTCAGCTTAGCAACTCCAAAGGAATGAGCCTGTCCCTCATCCAATATCTGTTTTTCAGTCTCAAGGAAGGGGTCTGAACCTGCTTTAGTCATATGGCCATCCTGCAGCAGTCACTGTGTCCAGAGGAATGGAACATTATGACAGACCAAGCCTAGGTCACATGCTCACCCCCTGGCCAAGGGGTAGGATACTGCAACCTGAAAAGGAGGTAAAGGAAATACTAGACAGCCTAAATCTATACAGCCTAAATTACCAGCTATCATATGATTCACTACAGAGACTTTCACCTTTTAACTCTACGTACTCCCATTTCTTGGAGTTTATTATTTGAATATAGTCATGTATTATATATGATTTATTTTTTAATTTAAAAAGGAAATAATTATTAGAATGCCGTCAGAAAGAAAGCCTAAGGTCTAAAAAGTTCAGTTTAGGGCTTCCCTGGTGGCGCAGTGGTTGAGAGTCCGCCTGCCGATGCAGGGGACACAGGTTCGTGCCCCGGTCCGGGAAGATCCCACATGCCGCGGAGCAGCTGGGCCCGCTGAGCCTGCGCGTCCGGAGCCTGTGCTCCGCAACGGGAGAGGCCACAACAGTGAGAGGCCCCCGCACCGCAAACAACAACAACAAAAAAATAGTTCAGTTTAGAATTAAATTGAGGGGAAAATAAGCCTCATGTATAAATAACGATGGGGGCTTCCTAGTCCTCCACACTTGGCCAACATTTTAACCACTACCCAACGGTCCTTATCAAACCAAGTATTAAAAAACAAACAAAAAAATGGAGGAAACAGATTTTAATTAATTAGCAATATGTTGATAAGAGGGAGGGAAAAGACCTCTAGGGACTGTAAAGAGAAATTTTATGAAATCCTCAGAGAGCAAATGGCCTTCAATAGTATCTGAAAGCCCTTTATGCCCCCTCTCACTTCTCTCACCTTACAATCAATCTTAAGAGTACATGTACAAATATTCTGGATCCGTTTTACTGAAGCCAAAGAATCTCTTTCTACCTGTTTCAAATACCTACTCTAAAGATGGTAGCAAACCATCTAAACTAAAACAATTTATAATACCTACACCTAAAGTAGAGACAGTAAAAATGTCTCCTTTAATTACCCCAAGAGCTACCAGTCAACACTACAAGTTCTTTTCACAAATAAATTTAATAATAAAATCCCTATTTATACTGACACACAGAAACAATTCTTTACTTCAATGATTCCAAGTAGGGCCTACCAATTCTAGTATTCATCTCTCTGAATAAAGCCAATTCTGCTATAGTGAGGCAAAGACATTTACTGCTCATTGAATATTCATTTCTTGCCCACATGCCTGGCTCCGTAAGTAGTGCCCTGTGACTTCTTTTGGCCAACGGGCTATAAGAGGAAGTGACATGGGTCACTTCAGGGCCAAAGGCCTAGTAACCAAGGAGGCTCCATGTTCAGATAATGCACCAAACATATGTACTTTATTATTCAACTACAGAACCCTTTTTTTCATATTCCATGAGATGATGCTATAAGCATCATTTCAAATCCTAGAAATCTAACTGAAATTCCATTTCCTCCAGGAAGCCTACCCAGAGCATGCTCCTGGCATCATCAGTAACACACTTATATGTATACTGCAGGTAAAGAACTATGAAAAGCACTGTGGTACTGGCACACAACTAGTACAATAAATGGCCTCTACTTTCTATAATGTACAATGTGGTTGCTGAGAAAGAACACATGTCAAAACAGAAACAAATATAAATGATAATAAATAAATTTCAAGTGAGTGCTAAAAATAGTAAGTGCTAGAGGAGTTTCCACATATCTCAGTTAGCAACTAAGTAAGCTAGTTAGTTCTATACTCCCTTATGATATATTTTATATTATTTTTTAATTCATGTATGATTGAAAGCAAATGAGACTCCTTATAAGGATCATTATCTCCCTGAAAGGCAGAAACCCTAAGGTATAACTACTTCACGGTGCCCCATACTAACCATTCAAACAACAATTATTCAATAAATCTTTATTTTCTATTGAGAAGAATGTGTTGAAAAATTAAACAGAAATGTAGTATTCCTCAAGACATAAGGAATTTGTGTCTCCGGCATGGCTAAGGAGAGAGCCGAACGAACACAAGCTTTTCTGTTATCCATGGCAAGTGGAGCGCTACACTGGAAAACAAAGAGTCACCAGGTTACCCCAGACTTTTGAACATAGCCCTTAACAGCCAACTTCTTATGCTGTAGGACTACATGCTCTCCAAGCAATATCTGGTTTCCAATTCAATTTCCCAAATACCCTGAAGCCAGTAAAGAGGATCCCTAGATATTATGTATGAGTATTCCAGGCACACATTAAAAAAAGGCCTATTTCTCTAAGTACATTAATAAGTAGTATCATGATTTAATCAATATGACTTGCCAAACATTTTAATATCTACATGCATAAGACATTGCAGAGGACAGAATATAAACATGATCCCCTTTGCCATTCTCATACCCTAACTTGGGAGATAGGACACATGAAAACAAAAAAATTCCATGGAGTATAAAGGCAGTATAAAGTGTCAAATTAATAATAAGGAAAATAAATATTAAAAGAGTTCAAAGAAGGAAGGGATTACTTTCTAATTTTATAGTCTGAACACTTAACAAGCAAGGTGGAATATGAGCTGAGCTTTAAAGGATAAATAGAATTTCAAGAGGTATAGACTAGGATAAGGGAGAACATTCCAAGGAAAGGAATTATAAAGGAGTGCAAACAGAGAAGCCCAAGGGATGTGTTAGGGACAGTAACTGACAATTTTACTTTGAACAGTTTATTGGGGGAGACTAGTGGGAAATGAGACCAGAAAAGCAAGTTGGTGCCAGACACTGGAAAGCTTTAAATGCCAGGCTAAGGAACTTTATCTTGACAATGATGAGGAGCCATTGAAGGGTTTAAACAAAGTAACACAGTGAAAAGCAAAATTAGGATCATTCCAAAACAAAATTTAGGACACACTGAAGAAGGAACTCACTGGGGACAGTGAGACCTCCCTGGGATACTATGGCAAATATCAGGCCTAAAGTATCAATAGAATGATGACAGGAGAAAAGGAATAGATCTAAAGAGCTGACAGAACTTGGAAAGTGTTTTCAGCATATGTCAAATCAGACCTTAAGGACTCTAAAAAGCTGAGATTCAGATGCTACAAAGAGGTTAAAGCCACAGGAACTGTGAATTCCAGCCTACCCAGCAGGGTCTCCCAATACTTGAATTGATGCTGGGCTCTTCTATACATATATTCATTTCCATCTCCACACTCATACAAAAGATCCACTCTTTTTCACTGGGATTTGGGGGAACAGAGGTGGGAAATTATATATAAAAGCAGCCAAGTGACGAAGGCCAGGTAATTGTGCAACAAACAGATAGGAGCTCAAACATCTGTAAAGGCCAAAGGCATTGCGATCACATCTATTGCAAAATGTAAAAACAGACTGCAAATCCAGTCATACTGTGGGCCTGAGTAATGATCAGATATATCCATTAAACTTGGCAAGAGAATAAGACTGCATGAATGGAGTTATTGAGGTCCCAGTCCTTAAAAAAAGAGGTTCTTAACCTCTGGGGAGGTCATGGACCCTTTTGGGACCCTATGAATTTCTCTCCAGAGAAATGCACAGACTCATAGAATTTTGCATATACATAATTTCAGAATGTTCACAGACACCCCCCACAAAGCCTATCTAGAGACTCTTAGTCCATGAACTCCAAGGGTTCTTACTTAAAAACCCGTCCTAAGCTTGGTGATTAAGAACTGATTATCTGTTGTAACAAGCATGTTGACTGGAAATGATGTGACTTAATAGGGCACGTACAATTATTAGTGTGTTCTATGTAATATTAATTGTATATGTTACACAATGGGTATCTATGTGGTAAAGAATGGTATGTACGGTGAACCAATTATCTATTATGCAACATTAATAGTTTAATGGACGTGCTTATGTGCATGGGGTAAATAATGTATGATTATACACAGTATGCATTATGTACGATAAAGCACGTATGTGTGAGTACATTATGACTGGGTAGATCACCGAATGCACAAAATACATAGCAACGGGATAATTTAGAATACATTCTTTTTTTTTTTTCTTTTGCGGTACGCGGGCCTCTCACTGTTGTGGCCTCTCCCGTTGCGGAGCACAGGCTCCGGACGCGCAGGCTCAGCGGCCATGGCCCACGGGCCTAGCCACTCCGCGGCGTGTGGGATCTTCCTGGACCGGGGCACGAACCCGTGTCCCCTGCATCAGCAGGCGGACTCTGAACCACTGCGCCACCAGGGAAGCCCTAGAATATATTCTTAATACTAGCATAGCACATGATAATGTTTCACTGTTCGTGTGTAATTTTTCAAGGAGCAGTTTAAGTAGAATTTCAGCTTTGGGTGCTGGTGCTGGAGCTTCTTTTGAGTCTTAGGGAGAAGTGTTATTCTCCTTTTCTGATTTGTAAGACCAGAGTAATAAATATATTACAGAGAAAAAAAAATCCTTCTTATAAAACAGTGATAACTATTTCTATCATATACCCCACAGTTAAAAAGGTTTTGAATAAGAAGCCATATATGTACATTTATTTATAATTTATATACATTGCCCACTAGACCAATAAATTATGTGCCTTATAAAGAATACACAAAAATGGATATGTAAAAGAATGACATTTATTATAATAAAATAAACAATTTTTAAACATTTAATTTACCTATTGATGACACGGCTTTATGCTCTCCCTGATAAATATTGTTTCTAATACTACCACCATTTTTGGTGAGAGTAATGTGATGAACACTATTATTTTTAAATTTTGCTTTCATATTTTGTAATACAGCAACTTAAAATGCTAGCTCTAAATTCAGTTCATTTTTATAATAAGTAACTCTTTTATTTGGTTTTAATGGTCATCATAGCCAAAAAACATACTTCACAAAGATGAGTATAACCAAAGGGAAGAACTGCATCACTTGCTGTACTGAATAAAACATGAATTTCAATTTTCAATCCTCTTCACCATTTATGTAAAAGTTTTTGCTAAAATTCAGGTAGTGCATTTCCATATTTCCTGATGACAATCAGTTGTTCTTACTAACTCATCAGATAGTATTGCCTCTTTTATATTTTCAGTAGATGGGCCCAAAACCACTAAAATGCGTCTCTTACAAGGTCTTCATACAGGTTAGAAAATTTGGTTTTCAAGTTCAAGTGTACATATAAAAACATTCTTAAAGTTTTAACATCATTTTCAGCAATTAAATCCAATAATGATGGAAATAGTCCCAAATATACATTTTCAATAACCTCTCTCCAAAACACTGAATTTTATTTTGTTTTGAAAGGTAGTACTTTTTGAGTCACTGTTAAGAATTTACCATCATCCCAAAGGGACAGATTTAGTGGGTTTATTTTCATAAATATCTGCTAGGTAGTATACTACTCACAGACACTTGTCAGAGAAAAATGTCAACAAATTTTGGACATTTGTATTTTTGTGAAAGAAAAATTAATAAGTCATCTTTAAATTAGACAATTCTTAAGTCCTTTACCTCAAGATGACCAGTTAACCTGTATGAAATATTTTATAAAAAATCTGCTTGGTGACTCCCTACTGTAATACAATATATGTTTAGTCTACTATTTAAAATAATAAATCTAAAACTGCAATTACCCAGGCTCCTATAAACTATAAAACATCACAGCAGACTGAAAGTAAAGAAACTAACACACCTCTAATATTTCTCTGATAATTTTATGTAAACCCTACTGTAGAGACCACTGCTCTAAATGTGCCTGGGCTCCCAAGGGTCAAAGCTCTCCATGAGTCCCTTCCAACCAATTTCCCTGGCATGCTATGGAAGTTCAAAGGAGTTATCTTTAAAGGTACTCTAATTATATTGTACCCATCTCTGAATTACTACCAGTTGGCAAAAGACACAACTGCAGTACATTCTATGACATCAGCTGTCTTCAACACTGTTCCCTCAGTGTAATGTTGGTTAGCAATTCAGTCAAATAATAGACAGGGCTGGAACAAGGTCCAAGACTCTTCATGACATATCCTGCCTTAAATCCTTTTTGGAACATGGCAGGGTATAAATAAATCGGTAAAATAAATCATGAAATATATTGAGAGCCAGGGGCTTTCACCTTGTATGACCAATCTAACTTATACAGTGACACATATTTACATAAGGAGATGACATTTTTACACTTGAAAAACAAGCCCACTGCATCATCTTAAGAATTCCAAATGGTAACACACTGTTTAAAGAAATAGCTACTGCTTTAAAAAAATTTTTTTTTAATTTTTAAAAGCATAAGACAGTGAAAAAGATTTTGTACTAACTTCTATCAAGAAAAAAAAAGTATGTTCTCAAATATACATAAAAATGCGTAAGTTCCCAGTGTGGTAAGCCTTACATATGGAATCATTTCAAAAACTATGAAAATATAAGATTTGGGGTGTAAAACCCGCCAGAAAAAGATCCACATAGATTTGGAAAACTGGCACTTCTCATTTTCATCCAGATCTACAAACGTCACCGTTCCTGACCACCTCCCTCCATTAAAATCATTCAATGTCTTACAACTGCACCTAGAACATCTGGTTCCCTCTCCCACTTCAGCTGGTGCCACCCTCCCGCTTGCACTTTCCCCCTTTATGATTCCCGAAATAACCCCAAGCGTCTCTGTCCTTTCATCTTTGCTATTTAATCTTCCTGAATATACTGCTCTCCTCCCCCTCACTCACACAGAAATCATCCCCTGCCTTCAATGTTCCTGTTCACCACGAAGTCCACCATGAAACCTGCCCCTATCCCTTTCAAATGAAAATAATTGCTCACTCTCCTGATTCCTCAAAGTACTATTTCAGTACCTCTCCCACAGCACTCATCACATTTAATTAGTAATATAGGTATCTGTGTGTCGTCTTATCACCTCTCTTGGGTCATCATCTCCTTACGGACAGGATCTATATCTTATTTAACTTCCCTATCTTTTAACAACACAGCACCTTGAACAAAGTAGGTACTCATATAACTATGTCTTGAATGAATGATTGAGTGGCTACTTAGAAATTCAATTACAGACTTCCTGTACCATCTGGAATGGGGAAGGAGGGAGGACTTAGACTTTGTAGAACAAATATCTTTTCCCTGGTTTCCTCCAAACAAACTCGGCAAAGTAAAGCCAGTATTACACATACAGGTACTTTCAAAAGGCAAGGACATTTCATCCTTCAACTATCTGGTCAAATATGGCATGATATCTGTGTATATGCAAACATACTCTCACAATAGAATATCTTCTACTGTTAAACAACCGAATCTATGCCTGATAATAAAAGCATGTAAATGTTTTAACCATATAAGCAAACTAAAAATGTA
This sequence comes from Delphinus delphis, assembly GCF_949987515.2. NCBI lineage: Eukaryota > Metazoa > Chordata > Mammalia > Artiodactyla > Delphinidae > Delphinus > Delphinus delphis. The sequence goes on from NC_082694.2 coordinate 71,439,945, forward strand.
AGATGTAATATATTAAAGCTATAAGAATAAGACCAACCATTCAAAATACAAGTGGAAACACAGAGAATGACCAAGCAATTTATTCCAAATGAAAAAAATACCCTAAGCTTTAGCTATTTAAATACTAACAAAACATGAGAGGCAGAATTTTATTGCTAAGAATCCAAACCAACCATTCAAAGATAAGCTTACCTAGACAGAAGCACCAAAAAATCAACATTACTAAGGTACAAAGGTGAGATCAGAAACAGCACAAAAATCTTAAAGTGATACTTTCATTAAGTAACTGGTACATCGGCTCCTGGATCATCAGAAAGCAATGGGGATGGCAGCAGTCTCTACTGCACATGTAGACAACAGAAAGGAGTCCAGAAAGTAACAGAGGGTTACAGTGTGGCCAAGTGTGGGGAGCACCTTGGAGAGAAGCCAATTTAGAGGTATGCTCGTGATTTCAGGTCAGAAGATCTGGACTCAAATGTCATCCCTAATACCTACAAGCTGTGCAATCTTATACCAGCCACTTAACTTCCCTGAGCTGCCTTTCCTTGCTTATAAAATGTAACATATAGAGCAAGCACAGTACCTGAGTACACTGTGTCTCGGAGACAGTCCTCAATAAATATTTGCTGACTCTGAATGAGGGCCATACAAAAAAAGCCAACGTTTCTCTCCAGGCACTTTTGTACTTTTTGAGACAGCAGCCTTAATTAATTCCTGATTAATACCTTATTACAATATTTGACAATTTTTGGCCGAAAAACAAAAATATGCCTTTCCTACTAGCTTACACATTACTCAAAATCTTACTAAAATTATTAAAATTTTAAATCTCTTTGTAATAACTTTCAAATACAAGAAGTAACTCTCATAAAGAAGACTGGGAGCCAAATACCTGGGTTCTTGCCCAAGTAAAGACACTAACTATGTGACCCATGAAAATTACTATATTTGTCTGGCCTTAGTCTTCTCATCTATAATATTAACAAGGTTGTTCCAAATCACCATTAAGGGCCCTTTGCTCTAAATGTTGTGGTTCATGCCATCTCAAGGATTTTCTAATCTAATTAGGAAAGCCAATTCAACATACACTAAAAAGAGAAACTCTTCCAAAAAAAAAAAAAAGAAGAAGAAGAAGGAAAGGAAGAAAAATTTATTATACAGAACAAACTGATCCTTAAAAAGCTAAAAACAGGGGCTTCCCTGGTGGCGCAGTGGTTGAGAGTCTGCCTGCCGATGCAGGGGACGCGGGTTTGTGCCCCGGTCCAGGAAGATCCCACATGCCGCAGAGCGGCTGGGCCCGTGAGCCATGGCCGCTGAGCCTGCGCGTCCGGAGCCTGTGCTCCGCAACGGGAGAGGCACAACAGTGAGAGGCCCGCGTACCGCAAAAACAAACAAACAACAAAGAAGCTAAAAACAGAACTACCATATGACCCAGCAATCCCACTCCTGGGCATATACCCAGAGAAAACCATAATTCAAAAAGATACACGTACCCCAATGTTCACTGCAGCACTATATACAATAGCCAGGACATGGAAGCAACCTAAATGTCCATCAACAGAGGAATGAATAAAGATGTGATACATATATACAATGGAATATTACTCAGCCATAAAAAGGAACAAAATTGTGTCATTTGCAGAGACGTGGATGGACCAAGAGACTGTCAGAGAGTGCAGTCAGAAAGAGAAAAACAAATATCATATATTAATGCATATATGTGGAATCTAGAAAAATGGTATAGATGACCTTATTTGCCAAGCAGAAATAGAGACACAGACGTAAAGAATAAATGTTGGACACCAAGGAGGAAGGGGTGGGGTGGTGAACTAGGAGACTGGGATTGACATATATACACTACTATGTATAAAATAGATAACTAATGAGAACCTACTGTATAGCACAGGGAACTCTATTCAGTGTTCTGTGGTGACCTGAATGGGAAGGAAATCCAAAAAAGAGGGGATATATGTATACATATGGCTGATTCACTTTGTTGTACAGAAGAAACTGACACAGCAGTATAAAGCAACTATACTCCAATAAAATTTTTTTTAATTTAAATGAAAAAAAAGAACAAACTGGGTAATCGATGCTAAAGAAGTGTGATACAAATCAAGCTTTCTAGAGAACATACCAGCTTTGACTGTTCTTGAAGGTCATGCGATAAAGGAAAAAGGAATACAATTTAAATAAAGAAACGAAACATGTAAAATCAAAGAAGCAAGATATCTACAAGTGATTATAATACTTTCTTCACTTGTATAGCACTTTACAGTTTACAAAGCATTTCTGCATACGCCATCTGCAGCAAATTTTCTGGAATGAGAAATACAAGAACAGTTTAAATGATTTACATTTGATAAATTTGTCCAGAGAGTCTCCACTAAAAACAATAACATCAAAAAATATTTCAGCAAAGAATTTTTTCAACATTTATATGTAGGATGAATTAGAGAGGCAAATGCATGCAGGCAAACAGCTATAAACCTACAAATCATAGAATTTCAGCACAAGAAGAAATGTGAATTCAGACCAATATGCTCATCTAATGATAAAGAAACTCAGGCCCACAGAGTTCATGTGATGCTAGTTACTCCATGTGCAAAATGACAGGAGGACCAGACTGTAGAGGCAGAAATAAAGGGGGAGATGCAAGAAACTGCAAAGAAAAGAATCAGATAATCTGATGATGGATTAGGCAGTGATGTGTTTAGGTTATGGAAATGTAGAAAACATTATTAAAGTCTTAACTACCTGCCAATCATTATGCTAGACATATCTTGTTATTTAACACAATAAGTTAATTTAAAGGTCACAACAATATGAGTTTAAGTACATTATTCCAATTTTAAGCACGAAAACCTGAGGTTTACTGTGGCTAAATAACTAGCCCAAGGTTACATCCACTAAGTAAAAGAGCCAGGGCACCATTCCCGTGTCTGAAGTCAAACATCCATTCTCAAAAGCAGCTTAAAAACTGCCTCAAAATTACAAGGCAAAAATGAAGTAGCACTCTGGAAGCATTGGATAAACCAGTGTTATTAGACTTCTGGCCCTGTTAATAGGTGTATTTCACTTCTGTGCTTGCACCTATTGTTATGGATCTCATCTGTCTGTTCCCAGTGATCAGGTCCAGGACTTCTCAGTAAAGCCCAACTTCCCACCCTCCACACTGAAACATACCCGTGGGGAGAGATTAGATCAAAATATATCTAAGATGAGGGTGACTAGACTGATTAATGTGAAGTCTTCTACAACTCCTCCAGTGACTATAGCTTCTGTTTTGGCATAAGCTATTTATCTTCAAAATATGATAACTATACTAAGCTTTTCTAAAAGCCTGTCATTTCAAGGAGCCTCAAAAATACTGTGTTGCAGATGGGGGAATGGGGGAGGAAGCATGGATTCAACAACCAATTCTACTTGCATTTCTAGAACCGGACTTAAATGTTGGTGTCAGTGTTTTGTAATAATTCTTCTTATTCAACCATGTATCTTGCAGAAATATAAAATAATAACTTATGTTAATCCAAATACTGTGCACCCACAAAACATCATCTGGAATTCAACTAAAGGAAAAAACCTGCATCTCCTCCTTAAACTAAGCAACCAAGAATGGTACACAGTTGCCATTAGGCCATTTTATGACCTCTGACCCCATATGTTGAGAGAGAGGCGCAAAGTCTAAGTAAAACACAAAGAAGAGAGACAGAAAGGCTTGAAATGACTAGACCTCACCTCCAATGGTAAGAAAAAAGGTTAGAGACCATAAGGTCCATCCTTAGTGACCAATAACCAAAAGCTAAGCTACTGGTTAACCTGGGAGAGAAGCAATGAAGAAGTCCTTTCCTACAGTCTAGTCTGTCCAACTCACAGGAAAGTTGTACAAGGTGGGGAGAAATTTGTATGGTTCTGCAGCCCAAAACTGGATATAGTGCTCTGTCATTCAACTCCTGAAACACATGCACTTCACCCAATCCCACACTCTTCTGCACCTGATATTTGGAAGTAATGTAAAATGGAGCCCACCACATGTTCCTGGACCTATGCTAGGAAAGCAGCTGATGGCCCTCTGAGAATTCCTGTGATTATCACAGGCAGAAAGTAAAAATCACTGCCAAGACAATAATGAGAATCCTGGGGATCTCCTCGCCCCATGACTTAAGAAGATTCTACTCGGTGGTGTGTGTGTGTGTTGACCTCCCATACTTGCCCTAAAATGAAAGCTATTTTAGGCCATATGGTTTAAGACCAACCAACCCCAAAAATATGCAACATATTCAAACAATGTGGAGCCCTTGGGGGATAGGGCAATAAAGACAAACTTAACTAAGGAACAAAGGTAGTATGTAAGAGAAGTTATGTGAAATCGATGAGGACAGAGATGTCCTTTAAAAAGAATTATAAACCATACTCTGATATACAGTCCAATAGAGAAAAGATTTTCAAAGAATGTCCAATATCCTTTCTTCCCCACTCCACCTTTCAGCACCTCTATACCACCCTCATCACCTACTCAACATTTAGTCCTGGTGAAGACCAATCACTGGATTAGCAGGATCAACAGTACATGCAGAGAACATTCCATCCTGGGAACAACATTTTAAATTATTTAGGCTTGTTTAGCACCCTTCTGTATAGAGTAAAAGCATGAAATTTTGCCAGTGCTTTCACAATATACACCAGTCAGCACCATAGCAACCCAATCCTCTGCCCACCAAAAGATTAACACATACAAAGAAAACAGGAAATTCAACAAAAATTAAAGTTTGACCCTGGACTCCCTCAACAGTTAAATTGTCTTAAAGAGTGGCAGTATCTTTATACCACACCCACTTCATGCTACCCTTACAGCTTCCTGGCATAAGCAAGTTCTTGGTATTATACAAACTGCTGCTTCTGTTTCCAGCCCAGATTTCTAGAAATGAAACCCTGGAATTGAAGGAGAAAGAAAAACAAATGTTGGCAGAAAGAGGCAGGAAAATGCATTGTCTATATAATCCCAGTTTAAGTGGAACAATCACCATTAGTTCCATCAAGCACTTTTTTTCAATAAAACCACTTACCAAAAATGCAGATCTAAAATACTCCCTTGGCTTAAACCACACAAAAAGTAATTTAAAAGACACAATCCTACAGATTTTCTCAGAAGGAAATGAGAAAAAGATCAACTATAAACTATGTAAAATTCAAATTCTGCACCTTAAAATTCAAACTTCATTGTGAGTTAAATAGATGAAATAAATAACCACTGCAAAATGTTTACAAAAATCAAACCAAATGCCTGTTCTTATAAGCAGCATCCCTGCATTTTCTCTCCAAACCATATATTCCCTATTCAGGCCCCCCTTTTGATCCATTGTTCCCAAAGGATAAAATCTGAATAAGAAATAGAGGGAAACCATTTCCAACGCTAGTTCACAAAACCAAATTAGACCCTTCCACAGAGTACACGAGATAAAAAAGAAACACTTGCAGTTGCATCTGTTTATGACATAGCTCAAGGAATGCCCATTTATTAAGCTGAATCAAACCTCACTGCTACTTTTAACCCAAAACTATTTCTAGTTCAAGAGCCAAAAGACCCAAGCAAACACTCTTTTTATATTATTCTCAACATGAAATCTGACCCCCTTCCTACTACATCACAGCTTCTGTGAAACAAGCTGAGAGGCCCCTTTGGCCAACTTTTTTTTTTTTTTTTTTTTTTTTTGAGACTAACCTTCAACCAATTCCAAAACTGAAAACAAACCTCAAACAAATTTAACCCCTGAACTCCATCCCTTCAGCTGTACAGTATAATCTAAGCTTCACCGCAGCAATGTTTTACACAGACACTTGAAGATTTCTTAATCACTGAAGTGAAAGCCTCAGCCCTCACAAATCGTCGCCACAGAGATTACTCTTGGCATCAACAGAAGGTGCTGGGACTGCAATTCACTCCAGAACCCTTCATTCACCACCATCATGCTCAGCATTAAAAAGTCACCGTCTCAAAAGAAAAAGAATGTCACCTTCTCCACAAGGACACCTGCCTCTTCAACACCTACAGTGAACGAAGAGAGCCCAGCCTGAAAGGCTAAAAGATCCTCCAGCTTAAAGTTTTCCTCCCCACCAAACTGCAGCCACAGCGGCACGGACTCTCCTTGTCACACATACAGGCTTTATTGTCAAACCCTCCGTCTCCCTCTAACATCGTCAAGCGAGGCAGTGTCTAGTCTATGGGAGTGACTGCTTTAAAAACAAAAAACAAAAAACAACACAGCTGGGTAGTAAGAGCAGGGACCCTGGTGTCCGGTTTCTCCATTTCTCTTCCAAGCGACTAGGGAATGGCTCGAGTTCTGTCGCTGACCATTAACCCATCCCACTTCTCAGTCTTCCAGCCAACATGTTTGCTCCCCTTTCTAAATCCTTTCAGCAGAATCCGACGAAGGGGACCAAACCCTAAACATAACAGGAAAATCTCACTTATCCATCCCGTTTCTGCCTCCGAAATGCCTCGTCTGGAGAGGGTAAAGCAAGTGCGCGGGGGTAAACAGAAGCGCCGTCGGAGGCTGCGCTTACAAGAAGACTCGCCACGGTCATCCCCATTTCGCAGTCCCGGCAAGCGAGACTCAGAGAGGTTACCGGGCTTGCCAAGGTCACCGCGCTCGCCGGGGCCGAGGGGCGCCCGCGCCGACTTCCGGCTCCCCCTCTCGGCGGCGGGGAGCGCCCGCGGGCTCGGGGCGCCTCTCCCCACGCCGGGCCGGCGGCCGCGAGCCTCGCGCACCCTCCGCGGATGCTCGCCCCGTCCGCTCTTAACTAGGGCAACTGGGAAACGGGGCAGGGAAGTCGCTGCTGCAGCAGTTTCCATCCGCGGCGCAGCCCCCAGCTGGTGCCCGTGACAGCTGCGACCTCCGCCCCCTCCAGCCGCGCGAGGCCGAGGGAGAAGTCGGGGAAAGTGGGAGGGGGAACGGAGCGGAGAGAAAGGAGAGCGGCGGGCGGAGGGGCACCAGCTGCTCCCGCCCCCTAGGGCCTCGGCGGCCGCGCGGCTCGTGACAGCTGCACCCACCGGGAGGCTCGGCGCCCGCCGCCTGCCACTCACCTGCCGCCGCCGCCTCTGGGCCGCGCTGACGGGCGCCGCGCTCGCCCGCGACCGTGGCGGCGCCGCCGCGGCCTCCGCCGCTGCTCGGGCTGGGAGCCCGCCGCCGCCGCGGCTCTCCGGCCCCCTCCTCCGGAGCAGGAGTCCCCCCGCAGGGGGATGCAGAACGGACCGGGCGCAGGCTGCACTCGAGGGAGCAGCAGGGAACAGGGCAGTCGAGGCGCTCGAGGCCGCGGTTCAGCCGTCTGAGGGGAAGGCTCAGAGAATCGCCTCAGATTCCCGCTCGCCTGGCCTGAAAAACAGGCATTTCAGCCGCTCTCCGCGGCCGCCATGTTCTCCTCCTCCTCCTCCTCGGCTACCGCCGCCGCCGCCGCCGCCGCCGCCGCCACCGCCCCCCGCTCGCGGCCCCGCCCCCTCCGCGCCCCGCCCCGCCCCGCCCCGCCGGCTCCCGGCCGCCCCGCCCACTTCCCGCCGTCCTGCCCTCTGCGCTGCCCCTGCGCCCTCCGGCCGGCCGGGTCGCCGCGATCCGGTGCCCGCGAACTCCGACGGCGCTCCGGGGGCAGCCAGTTCCCCGCCCGCCGGGCAGCGAAACGAGGAGTCGCTCCGCGCCCTCTGCCGGCCGCAGGCCCGAGGGAGGGCTGCCGCGGTCCCGCCCCGGCCCCCGTCCTAACGAAGTGTGGGAAAGGAGGCCCTAACTCTTCCCCTCCCCTCGGGGCGTTCCTATGACTGCTGCCGGGAAGCCGCCTCGAACCCCTGGGTGCTTTCAGCTAGGCCGCCCGGCCTGCAGCCTCCCGCTGGCTTGATCTGTCCGGGAAGGTGTGGAGCGGCGAGGGGCGCAGTAGACCCGGGTGGAGTGGGTTCTGGCCTGTCCCTCCGCTAATTTCTTGTATTACTTTGAGCAAGACACATCCGCAGCCCTTTTTTTATTCTGTAAAATTGGGAGTTGGTTGCCTAGATGATTTCACAGGCTATTAGATAAGGGAAAAGAAAGATCATCTGCCCCCTTCGTTTTACAGATGAAAAGATCTGACTGACGCGTCTGGCTCTGCAGTTCCATGAATTACCCAAAATGTTTGTCATTGACAGAGCTTTCCCCTCAAGGGGGCCCACACCTTTCTTCTTTTCTACTCGGTTTTTAAATTTTATAATGGCAGTGCTACTTCCAAAAGTGGAGTGTTCCTTGTCGTTAGAGGAATCAAACAGCGGTTGAACAGGCTTTCCGAACCTTATCTGGAAAGCATCCCTCATTCCAAAGGCTGGCAATATAATACCTATCTCTCTCCCCGGGTTGTCCGAAGGATGAATGGGTCGCTGGCTGCGGAGGTGCTTTGTAAAGCAGACAGCTGTCCTTTCCTGCATTCTTATTCCCAGGTAGCTGTCTGCACCTACCTCAATCCTGTCCTACTGTTGTTGTCTCTCAGTGTTTTCTACTCGAGAGCAACCTGTAGAAATCTTTAAACCCTTCACAGTCCTCCTAACTGAAACCTGACCTTGCCTTGAAAACACCAACCTCCCTGGCACCTCTCTGATTCAGTGAGCAACTTCTTCCAGAGGCATGTACTCCATCCTGCCATCATTCACTGCCATACTCTAGATCAGGGGTCCCCAAACCCCGGGCTGTGGACCGGTACCGGTCGAGGCCTGTTAGGAACTGGGCCGCACAGCAGGAGGTGAGCAGCGGGCAAGCGAGCGAAGCTTCATCTGCCGCTCCCCATCGCCCACATTACCCCCTGAACCATCCCCCGCACCGTCTGTGGAAAAATTGTCTTCCACGAAACTGGTCCCTGGTGCCAAAAAGGTTCGGGACTGCTCATCATCCTATTCTGGACTGCTCATAAACCAACCTTTAGTCCACACCCCACATTCATCATATATTCGTTTATTCAGGGACTTCCCCGGTGGTGCAGTGGTTAGGAATCTGCCTGCCAATGCAGGGGACGTGGGTTCGTGCCCTGGTCCAGGAAGATCCCACATGCTGTGGAGCAACCAAGCCTGTGCACCACAACTACTGAGCCTCTGCTCTAGGGCCCGCGAGCCACAGCTACTGAAGCCCGCACGCCTAGAGCCCGTGCTCTGCAACAAGAGAAGCCACCACAATGAGAAGACGGCGCACCACAACGAAGAGTAGCCCCAGCTCACCACAACTAGAGAAAGCCTGTGCGGAACAATGAGGACTCAATGCAGCCAAAAATAAAAACAAACAAACAAACAAACCTCTTTACATATTCATTAATTTGATTCTTATTACTGGAGCCCTAGGTGCATTTCATTAGCTCTTGCCCTCAACTAGTTTAGCAGGACATCTAGCCACCTACAGAGTCCCCATCCCCAATAATCACTGAAAATACCCAGAGCTATGTATCTCTCAATCGCCAGGTTAATCCCCTTCTGTAGAACATACCTCCCAGTCTAGTCCAGTCCAGACTGTATGAAGAGGCCTACAAACATAACCATGTGTGCAGGTAACGCTGTCTCCTGTCGGGGCTACACGCTGGTCACTGCTGATTGCCAGGTCCAGTAGATACTTCAAACCCCCACCCCATTAGATGGCCTTCCTACAGCGCTTCATACTGTGAAGTCCTCCTTTTTTTTTTTTTTTTTTGCCGTAATCGGGCCTCTCACTGTTGTGGCCTCTCCCATTGCGGAACACAGGCTCCGGACGCGCAGGCCCAGCGGCCATGGCTCACGGGCCCAGCCGCTCCACAGCATGTGGGATCCTCCCGGACCAGGCACGAACCCATGTCCCCTGCCTTTGCAGGCGGACTCTCAACCACTGCGCCACCAGGGAAGCCCAAGTCCTCCTTTTTGAAACTCTCCTCCCCTCCCCTGTCTTTTACATCATTCTCTTCTCTCTTTGCCTGTTTTCTGAACTTCCCTTCCCTAGCACTTTTCTTTGCTGTTCCTTTTCCACAGAACCATGTAACATTGGTATCCTCAAGGTTTAATTTTTTTTCCCACCTCTCTTCTCACTTAGATTGACTTGGTTTTGTTTCCACGGCTTCAACTGTTAATAACACCTGCATCTCCCTCTCCCAGCCCCCACCCCTACCCCACTCTGCAGCCCAGTGTCTTAATTAACTTTTAAACATCCTCAGGACAGGCAGTGCTGAGATTTTGTTGGATGATGAGTGGAACTTAAGGTATTATTTATCTTGCCATCCATGGACACTAAAGAAAGGACTTTTCTAGGGTGAGACTCCTTCATAAGTAAGGTCCTTTGACTTTCTTCTCTTTCCTCTACGTTTATAATCACTTATAAACAGTTATAACCCACTTTTTTCTTCTTTTTTTATTGTGTTAAAATACAGATAAAATTTACCACCTTAACCATTATTAAATATGCAGTTCAGTGGATTAAATACATTCATACTGTTGGGCAGCCATCAGCACCATCCATCCCCATAACTCTTCTCATCTTGTAAAACTGAAAATCTTTACCTATTGAACACTAACTCCCCATTCTTCCCCTCCCTGGCAAGCACCATTCTATTTTGTCTCTATGATTTTGATTACTCTTAAGTACCTCAAATAAGTGAATCACACAGTATTTGTCTTTTTGTGACTGGCTTATTTCACTTAGCATAATGTCCTCAAAGTTCATCCATGTTGTAGCATATTGCAGAATTTCCTTTTTTAAAGCTGAATAACATTCCATCATATGTATGTACCACATTTCGCTTATCCACTCATCTGTCAATGGACACTTGGGTTGCTTCTACATTTTAGCTATTGTGAATAGTGCTGCTATGAACATATGTGTACAGAGATCTCTTTGAGACCCTGCTTTCAATTCTTTGGGGTATATACCCAGAAGTGGAATTGCTGGGTCATATGGTAATTCTATGTTTAACTTTTTGAGGAACCTCCATACTATTTTCCACAGCAGCTATACCATGTTACATTCCCACAACAATGCACAAGGGCTCCAATTTCACCACATCCTTGCCAACTCTAGTTGTTTTCTGTTTTTTTATAGTAGCCATCCTAATGGGTATAAGGTGGTATTCCCTGGTAGCTTTGATTTGCATTTCCCTAATGACTAGTGATGTTGAGCATCTTTTCACGTGCTCATAACGCACATTTCTCTTTCCCAGTTGGTCTCTTGTCATTTCAACACCTCTCTGGCTCCATCTAAGTTTCCTAAACAGGCCCACTTCCTTAACTCCAACCAACCCCCTACCCCCAGAGCCATTAATACAGCGGCAAAAGATTTGTCAGTTAGATTTGCTTCCTGAACCCCACACAGCCTCTTTGAAATCCATTTACTTTACCTATTTAAGCAAAAGTTCCTTTACTCCCAAAGTACAATGCCAGTCAACAAGTAGGACTGACCTCAATTAAATAAAACTGTTTTGAAGAGATTTTTTTAAATGAAAATGTAAGACAACATTTAACTTTTATAGCCCAGACAGGTCTGGTTTTAGTCAGGTCCTATTGACCTCATACTTTAATATTAATCCTTTGGTGGAACAGAAGCATGGTAGTTACATGATCAGGATCTATCATATACCTGTTGAATTTTCTCCAAAGCATAATAGATTCCTAGTTGTATAAAGCATCTGGCTAGTATACATGAACTCACTCCACTTGCTGAGACAAGAACTGATTTAACATTGACACTTTATTTCAAATAGTTTTTTTGTTTTGATTCATAAAATAACCAAACAATAAAGAAAAGTATAAAGAGGTAAAACAAACAAACTCTATTGAGCCAGAAAAAAAAAAGTGAGCACCAAAAAAAAAAAAAAAGTGGAAAAAAAAAAAAAAAAAAAAAAAGTGAGCACCTTTCCACATATTGACTATGTGTATTTGCACATATAAATACAGTATGGTATTCTATTTTACATAATAGACACACTATACATGCTCATAAATAATCTGGTGTCTTTTACTATACAATATATTTTCATCATTAAAGTGGCTGAATAGTCTTGCCTTGTATGTCTCTTTAGCCATTTAATTAACCGATCCCTTACTGGGAAATGTTTACATTGTATTTATTTTCTTGTTTGTGTGTTTGTTTTCATAAATAATGCTGTGATTCTAATGCATGCCCCTGTCCAGGGTTTGAAAATTATTTTCTTACATTAAATTCATACAAGATTCATTACTGGCTCAAAGGGTACATGTTTAATTTTTTTTTTTTTTACTATATATTTGCCAAATTGACATCCAGAAAAATTGTTCCAATCTATGGTCCTATCTACCTTGCATGAGCCTGCCACTTCCCCACAAAAAGGATTTTGTCAATTTTCCTTTGAATAGACTTTTATTTCTACATTTGCTTGAATTATGGACATTAAGAAAGCTAGGTTTAGAGTTAGGCAGACTGGGGTTTGAAATGGCTCTGCCACTGACTAGCGGTGTGACCCTGAACAAATCCCTTTAACACCTCCAAGCCTCAGTGTCCTCATCTGTAAAATAGGATGCTAGCAAAGGGTTATTGCAAAGATTGAATGAAATAATGTATGCAAAGCACTCAGTAGCGTTTAGTTCACTACTTAGGATCGACCGTGAAAAAGTGAAAATTAGCTCAAACAAAGAAGGTAAAAATCTGACCGACCATTCATCAAGTTGGAAGTATAGGCACAGATAAAGCCAGCTGAACAGTTAACAGGATGCAGTGTCCCCTAAGGACATACTGCAGCTGTAAAATGTCATAATAGCCACCTTCTTCGAGTGACTTCTGCTCTCCTACTCACTGAGAAATCTTGTTCTCCACAATCATAAGTATCAGAAACTGTGGTGTTCATAATTGTATCAATAAGAATGATGTATCTGTCTCTTGCCTAGAGAATCTAAGTCCTTTTTGACAGAAATGCGGCCTTGATTTGAAACCCAGGCGTAGAGTTTTAGATAAAGGGGTTTCTGGACAAACATTCTGCATCTATCTTAACTTTATTGTTTCCAAAGCAATAGTATCCTGGGTCCACCTTGCAGTTCAGATGGATTTTGACCCCTTTATACACAGCCATGCTTTACTTTGAGCCTATATAAATGCTGTTTTATTTAAATTGCATATAAACTCTGTGAAAAGTTACCATCTCCTAGTGTGTGATATTAAGTACAATAGAAGTCGATATTACATAAACATAGGGTTTCATTTGGAGCATCTTAAAATTTTCTTTTTAACACTTTGAAAATATTATTTGTTAAATTAGCTGTTGTTAAACAAATTGAGTGGTTTTTGCCCCCAAATAATACTGATTTTTGAATTGTTTCTCGGAGTTTCTTTCAGTTTTGGTGGCAAAACTTTTTGCTCAGCAAGTTGATTTTTTAAAATTGAGGTATAATTGACATGTATCATTATATTAGTTTCAGGTGTACAACATAATAATTTGATATTTGTATACACTGCAAAATGATCACCACAATAAGTCTAGCTACCATCCATCACCATATAAAGTTACATATTTTTTTCTTCTAATGAGAACTTTTAAGATTTATTCTCTTAGCAACTTTCAAATATGCAATACAATATTATTGACTATATTCACCACACTGTACATTACATCCCCATGACTTATTTATACTATACCTGAAATTTTGTACCTCTTGACCCCCTTCACCCATTTTGCCCACCCTTGAACCCCCATCCCCTCTGGCAGCCACCAATTTATTCTCTGTACCTGTGAGTTTGATTTTGTTTTGTTTTTTTTGTTTTTTAGATTCCACATATAAGTGAAATCATACAGTATTTGTCTTTTTCTGTCTGACGTTTCACTTACCATGATACCCTCAAGTCTATCCATGTTGTAACAAATGGCAAGATTTTTTTAATGACTGAGTAGTATTTCATTGTGTATATATATATGCCACTTCTTCTTTACCCAGATATCCATCAATGGACACTTGGGTGGCTTTTTTTAAATTTATTTATTTATTTATTTATTTATTTTTGGCCGCACCCCATGGCTTGCGGGATCTTAATTCTCCGATCAGGTATTGAACCCAGGGCCACAGCAGTGAAAGCACTGAGTCCTAACCACTGGACCACCAGGGAACTCCCTAGGTTGTTTCCATATCTTGGCTATTGCAAATAATGCTGCAAAGAACACAGGGGTGCTTATATCTTTTCAAATTACTGTTTTCATTTTCTTCAAGTTAAGTACTCAGAAATGGAATTGCTGGATCATATGGTAGTTCTATTTTTAATTTTTTGAGGAACCCCCATACTGTTTCCATAGTAGCTGCACCAATTTACATTCCCACCAGCAGGACATGAGGGTTTCCTTTTCTCTACATCTTCTCCAACACTTATTTCTTGTCTTTTTGATGATAGCCATTCTAATAGGTGTGAGGTGATATCTCATTGTGGTTTTGATTTGCATTTCCCTGATGATTAGTGATGCTGAGCATCTTTTCATGTGCCTGTTGGACATCTCCATGTCTTCTTTGGAAAAGTATCTATTCAGATCCTCTAGCTTGTTTGTGTTTTTTGCTATTGAGTTGTCTGAGTTCTTTATATATTTTGGATATTCACCACTTATTGGATATATGATTTGCAAATATTTTCTCCCATTAAGCAGGTTGCCTTTTCATTTGTTGATGCTTTCTTGTGCTGTGCAGATCTTTATTTTGATGTAGTCCCATGTGTTTATGTTTGCCTTTGTTGCATTTGCTTTTGGAGTCAGATCCAAAAAATCAACACCAATACCAATGCCAAGGAGTTTACTGGCTATGTTCTCTTCTAGGAGTTTTAAGGTTTCAGGTCTTACATTCAAGTCTTTAATCCACTTTGAGTTAATTTTTACGTATGGTGTAAGTTAGTGATCCAGTTTCATTCTTTTACATGTTACTGTCCAGTTTTCCCAACACCATTTATTGAAGAGACTGTCCTTTCCCCATTGTATATTTTTGCCCACTTTGCCATAAGTGAACTGGCCATATATGCATGTGTTTATTTCTGGGCTCTCTATTCTTTTCCAATGATCTATGTGTCTGTTTTTATGCCAATACCATACTCTTTTGATTACTATAGCTTTGTAATATGGTTTGAAATCAGGAAGCATGGTGCTACCAGCTTTGTTCTTCTTTCTCAAGATTACTTTGCCTGTTGCAGGTCTTTTGTGGTTCTATACAAATTTTACAATCCTTTGTTCTGCTTTTGTGAAAAATGCCATAGGAATTTTGATAGAGATTGCATGAAATCTGTAGATTGCTTTGGGTAGGATGGACATTTTAACAGTATTAATTCTTCCAATCCATAAGAATGGAATATTTTTCTATTTATTTGTGTCTTTTTCAATATCTTTCATCAATGCCTCATAGTTTTCAGTGTACAGGTCTTTCACCTCCTTAACTTATCCCTAGGTATTTGATTCTTTCTGATGCAATTGTAAACGAGATTGTTTTCTTAATTTCTCTTTCTGATAGTTCATTGTTAGTGTACAGAAATGCAACCAATTTTTGTATATTGATTTTGTACCCTGCAAATATACTGAATTTGTTTATTAGTTTTTGGTGGAGTCTTTAGGGTTTTTGGTGGAGTCTTTAGGGTTTTTGGTGGAGTCTTTAGGGTTTTCTAGCTATGAAATCATGTCATCTGCAAATAGTGACAATTTTACTTTTTACAATTGATTTTTTAAAGTCAAATAAATAACGAATTATGTCATAGTGTTCTATTATCAAATAACAGGATTTCTGATCTCTTTGCCAAGTCTTGTTGATTAGTTACTGTAACTTTATTCCTGTAAATTACACAGCAGTTAATTTCTAAAATATTCTTAGGTCCTACGTCAGTTAATTCATTTGTCAGGGCTAACTACTTAGCAACACCATCTTGCTTCATGCTTAGTAGTAAATTCCCCAGTGATATATGCAGCCCCAATGTGTCCAGACCCAATGGAAATGTAGGTGTGATCATGTTTAAAAAACAGTGTTCCTTTCCTGAATGACCACTTCATACCTTTTAGTCTCAACAACTGTCCTGTTTCTCTTAAGGTGGGCATTATCCATGCATACTAATTGTAACTAAAAAGATGAAGGTACCATAAAATATCTTTGGTTTTTACATCTGAATTTTGGGGATTATATTTTCTATGATGAACATTTTGGTTATTTATCATTTTTCACTACTAAAAGCACACTGCAATGGGTGCTTTCTTTGCACCGTTCTGGGATGACAATATCCCAGACAAGCATTAATGATGTAAAATACAGGTATGACTCCCTCACATATGTAGACTTCAGTCAGACTTGCTGTAACGCTGCTTCTTACTTTTGAAGTCTCAATGCCAATTTCAGTTGTATACGTAGGAGGACTGGATTGGTGGCGGCCTGTGTTGTGTGCTTCTAGAGATGCCAGATGTACTTTCACCCCCAAGCCTACCAGCGTGCCTGCAATTTTCAACAACAGAGATTCATTCCTTTGGGTTTGTAACTTGCTATTTCAGGACGATTCTTTCAACAAATTGTTTCTCCCTGATTATTATTATTGTAGAAAATCAAGAGCATACAGAGAAGTTGATAAATGAAGATAGAAATTACCTGTAGTTCACGACTCAGACTCCACTACTGTTAATATTTTGGTATTTCCTTCTTTTACTTTCATATACATAAAATTGAAAAGATGATCTTCCTTTTAGAAACTCTTTTGTCACGCATTAAAGTAGCTTTGGGCTTCCCTGGTGCCACAGTTCTTAAGAATCCGCCTGCCAATACAGGGGACACGAGTTCGAGCCCTGGTCTGGGAAGATCCCACCTGCTGCAGAGCAACTAAGCCCGTGAGCCACAACTACTGAGCCTACATTCTAGAGTCCGTGAGTCACAGCTACTGAACCTGCATGCCACAACTACTGAAGCCCGCTCGCCTAGAGCCCATGCTCTGCAACAAGAGAAGCCACTGCAGTGAGAAGCCCGTGCACCGCAACGAAGGGTAGCTCCCGCTTGCCACATCTAGAGAAAGCCCGTGTGCAGCAACGAAGACCCAACACAGCCAAAAATAAATAAATTTTAAAAATAATAATAAAGTAGCTTTATAGTAAAAGAAATCTGATGATATAAATTCCAAGCACTTCTCTAAACTTACTTCTGGTTCCTTCATTCATTCAATAAACATTAACTAAGTGCCTACTACGAACAAAGTGTTGAGCTAGACACACAGATTAGTGATATACAACACACTATCAGTGAATAAAAATTCACATATTCTTACAAATCAGTAGTCAGACATGTAATCAGTGCATAAACTATTTTAGGTGCTAGTTTCGTTTTTCAGCATTATTTCTTATAGATGCCTCAAACTTCTTGGGTTTTAAGGGTTGTATAGTATTCAATTGTATTGATTTCACCATTCCCTATTATTCCAAATTTGGGGTCTTTCCTCCTCTCTCTCACTTTTGGAGTCCTTCCTTGGACCTAAGTCCTCAAAAGAGGTTGTTAAATCAAAGGGCATAATTGTTATTTGTTTGAGCACTCCTCTTTTAGAATTCAAATACAGGAGGAAGAGCAAATTATATGTGCCTTAGACTGCTCATGATTTCAGTGAAGCAGATGATTTTCTTCCCATTTTGGGGAGGTAAGGGCACTGGAATAGATAAGTATTGGGGAGGGAAGTCAGAGGCTACCGAAGATGAACTTCACCCTCTTTGTGATTCAGCCAGCCTTTCTGAGAGCAACAGGAATGGTTGCTAGGAGTCAGTCTTTTCCACCATCATTAGGTCTTTAGGTTATAGATTCCACAGACTGCAAGTTCAATGAGGGCAGGGCCCTCCACATCCAGGATAAAACCAACACCCCTTGTTTTTCATTCAGTTTGGCTTTCAGAAGGAAAACCTACACTGCTGCTCTTTAAACACTGGTACAACCAATAGCTATTGATACACCAATTCATTCTCTCGTATCTCTGCGGACCAATGATGACTGTGAATTTTCCCATGAAGATGGGGCCTACCGGCTGCTGGTGCTGGGGACCAGGACCTCTGCCAAGGCAGCTGATACATGGGTGAGAGCTCATGGTGGTACCCATTAGTGCCCTGAAGAAGACTCCCCAGTCAGGCCTACTGAGGGGATTCTTGCTGCAGAGGCCCCATAACTCATGTGGGGCTGGCCATCCCCTGGCCAAACCTTTCCTGCACTCCCACTCACCACTGAGCTGCAGACCACAGCAGATTCAAGTAGGCAGCTGTGGAATCTTCTGGGTGGCAACCTAGTGACAAAGTCCCACTCTTTCAGCTTGGTGGGGTGGCCAGATTTCTCTCTTCCTCCCGTCTTTCAGGGCTGCCCAAACTCTGCCACTTGTGCAGAGGAAAGGGTTAAGAAAGCAGAGAAGGGGATATTGCTAGCTATACTTCCTCAGTCCTGAAGGCAAGCTGGCAGCCCCTAAGTTTTTAAAGACAAGAATCATAAGTGGAGATTTCATGCAGAGATTCGTTCATGCAATCATTCAGTAAATATTTATTAAGAGCCCACTATGTGTCGAGCATTATTCTAAGTATTGAGGATGCTGGGGAAGCAGTGTCTGTCCTCAAAAGCTTACATTGTGGGAGAAGCAGATAGCAAATGAATAAACAAGTAAATAAACGAGGAGAGGTTTCATATAAGAAGAATATAAAAGTGCAAGCATCAGTGCTAAAATAATCCAATGTATTAAACACCCTGGATTTCTCTCAGAATTTCCCTCCAGTACCAAGCTGAATAAGATCTAAGAATATTCTTCAGTTCAATTTAACGAACTGAGTGCTACTTACTACACTGTCTGAGAAGCTATAAAGACTGAAAAGAGAGGCTTCCTGCCCTCAAGGCATCACCTTCTAATAGGGAAGTTTCATGTGTTCCGCTAACCCCGATAGTTGGTGCTTATACTGTATATCTTCTTTTGGGGAAGGGAAGTGTACATATCACCATTCATGGAGCTAGCATGTGTCAAACATGATATGCTTCAAACTCAGCAATCCTAGGTCCACAAGCTCAGAGCCTGCACAGAGCTTCTTGTTCCAAGAGTGTCTATAGCTGTGATTCCAGGAAAGAGTTTGTTTTGCCCCTCTGCTCGTCCCCATTGCCCAGCCTCATCACTGCCCTCCAGCCTCTCTTTGCCCCCCCCCCACAACTACCCCTTCTCCAAGATCTGTCAGAGTTTGCTATCTCCTCACTTTCCTGTTGTCCCTGGGGTCAGGAGACACTGGGAGCACTCTTTCCCTTGACTCTTCCCTCATCTGATTTTCGACACCCCCAAACTCCTAAGACAGGAAGAGATCTTGGCACCACTTACTCATATTACAGCTAAGACATCTGAGGCCTGGAGAACCTAAGTGACTTGTCCAAACCGCTAGTTAGTTGCTTCCGGCAGGAGGCATTCTTGCTGGGATGAGTCTGAGGGAAGGCTTTCTGGGACAAGTTTCACAGATGTAAAGGATCTTGCTTGCCTGCTGCTTGCTGTGAGCATGAAAAGGAAGAAGAACACTCAGATGACCAAAAAGAGGCCACACGGAGAGCAATAAAATCACCTGGTCACCCAGAGAGGTGGGCGTGGACGCAGGATTACAAGTGGTAAAGAAGTGAGTGCGCACTGGGAGCTCAAGACTAACTCACTTGTGAAGTCTGTTGATGGAAAGAGAAAATGGCAGTCGAGAACTTAAATGAGGGACTTCCTTGGCAGTCCTGTGGTTGGGACTCCGCTTTTCCACTGCAGGGGACACGGGTTTGATCCCTGGCTGGGGAGCTAGGATCCCGCAAGCCGTGCGGTGAACCAAAAAGAAAAAAAAAATTTTTTAATGAACGCAAGAGGATTATCATTTCAGTAGAAGGCAGATATGACACGTTGGTGGGCAGAGGGGAAGATCATTTATTAGAAGAGATTGAAGTGGCAAAAAAGAAAAATAACTGACCAAGAAACGTTTAACAGAAGTGAACAGGGATGAGATTAAAGCCATAAGTGGAGACATGACTTCTTGATTTATCCTGCCATTAAACTATCCATTTGACTCTAAACTCCATGAAGGGACTTCCCTGGTGGCGCAGTGGATAAGACTCCATGCTCCCAATGCAGGGAGCCCAGGTTCCATCCCTGGTCAGGGAACTAGATCTCACATGCATGCCGCAACTAAGAGTTCGCATGTTGCAACTAAGAGTTTGCATGCTGCAGCTAAGGAGATGGCGAGCCGCAACTAAAGAGCTCACCTGCCACAACTAAGACCTGGCACAACCAAATAAATAAATAAATATTTTAAAAGTAAATGAATAAAATAAACTCCATGAAGACAAGGACCATATCAGGTTTTGTTCACCATCGTGTCCAGTACCTAACATAGAGTAGGAACTCTATATTTGTTGGAGGAATAAACAAATGAATGAATAATAAAGGAACCTCCCAATGCTGCACCTGTGTACTCAGTAGCAAAAGTTTAGATTCAAATAAAAAAAGAAAAAAAAAAAAAGAGGCAGGAAGGAGGTTGAAATATAACACAGATACCTGCTTTGGCCTCTTTGGGCAATGTACTGGATGACATCCAGGAAAGCAAGACAAATTGTCAGTAGTCACTGCCGTATAGAGAAACTGACAGTTCTGGTGACTTCAGTGCTGATGTTAATTGGAACTGTACACTACAGCATAAAGTTATTTATCATCCTGAGCTCTGAATGCCAAGTGAAATTTATCATGTAAATCTTTGTATGACACTGAATAGAAGATTAGCTGGTGCCCCTGACAGAAATTTTACCAAAAAAGATAGAAAACTTACACATGCCCAGGGGTGATATTGAAAGTATTTAACAACTGATATGACACAGAAGCCAACAGACCAGCCCTTGGCAACCCATGGAGCTGCACCTGTGCACACTGACAATCAGGACTACATGTGACTGTTGCTTATCTTGATGATGCTCAGAGAACAGTAGTGATTTTTTTTTTTTTTTGCAGTACGTGGGCCTCTCACTGTTATGGCCTCTCCCATCGTGGAGCACAGGCTCCGGACGCGCAGGCTCAGCGGCCACGGCTCACAGGCCCAGCCGCTCCGCGGCATGTGGGATCCTCCTGGAACGGGGCACGAACCCGTGTCCCCTGCATCGGCAGGTGGACTCCCAACCACTGCGCCACCAGGGAAGCCCAGTAGTGCTGTTTTTAAAAGCCTATTCTACTGGGTAGAAGGGAGAGTGTTGCATGCTCTTAGAGCAACAGTTTCCCCACAAGTTCTTAGCCTGAGTCTTCTCTATCCAGTAGAGAAAAACTTGACTGTTTCTTCAACTTTGTCCTCCAGACTTCAGCAAACCCTGATCCCTGCACAAGGCCTGCCCTTAGCTAATCCATCTGCCAGTTACCTTCACTAGCCTGCAGTTACCCCCCACATCTGCCACCCACCCTAATCATGCACCTAACAGACCAAGATCTTGACAGGAATGAACCACAGAAAAGACTCCAAGAAAATTTTACAACATAGAGGACCAATGGTTGAAAACTAAATTTCAAGAAGTTGCACATTGATGATTGTACAAGAGATAAGACTATAATCCCCTGAGTTTCCCGTAGGTCATGTACAGACTCCACCTCTAGTTTTAAAAGATGGAAAACCAAATACAGAGATGATACACTCTATTCATTGCTTAAGGAATTAAGTTCTTCTTTGTGTCTTAACATTGTATTTTTGTGCTGTAAAACCAAAGGAAGCATACCTGGTGGACTGCCTTTGGAAATCCAAGATTGCATTAGTCGACAACTCACAGGCAATTGCCACAACTGTTTAGCCTCCTATGGAAGGTGTAACTTATTCCACAGCATTATAATTAACCAATCGTTCAACAGGGCTATGGTCTGTTCAACAGGGTTATGGCCACCCCCAAGTCATATGTTGAAATCCTAAACCCCAGTACCTCAGAATGTAACTGTATTTGGAGAAAGAGCCTTCAAAGGGATGATTAAGTTAAAATGAGGCTGTAAGTGTGGGTCCTAATCCAATCTGATTGATGTCCTTGTAAGAAGATGAAATTTGGACACACAGAGACACCAGGGATGTGCATGCACAGAGTTGAAAGACCATGTGAGGACACAATGAGAAGGTGGGCATCTACAAACCAAGGAAAGAGGCCTCAGAAGAAATCAAACCTGCCAATGCCTTGATCTTGGACTTCCAGCCTCCAGAACTGTGAGAAAATAAATTTCTGTTGTTTGAGCCACCCAGTCTGTGGTATTTTGTTATGGCAGGCCCTAGAAGACTAAGATAAACAGGTACTTATTGCAGGCCTAATGCACATGGGCTACAGTGACCAAAGAGTCAGTCCTTAGTAAATAAATGCTAAATATGAAATGAACGCCCTCTGCAAAATGACTGCGTTTGTCTTTAGACCAAGAATATCTCCTAGAATAAAGTAATAAGTTAATATCATTGTTTATATATCAAATTCCTATGAGTTTGGTCAATGTGTATCACTTCTTTGCAGCATAATAATTCCTGAACGAACTAATAGAACTGAGTTTCTAAACCTTGCAGGTTCCAATGCTGTATCAATTCTTTGGTTGAAACTTATGAAAATAAACTCTTGCTACTGAGGCAAAAATTGATTGGGAGGATATAGGGCAGGTCAGAGAATAAAAAGATCTTTTGGATTTGTTGTCAGGAGGCCAGAACCAAAGCAGCTTCAAGGATCTGGGAATCAGGAACTGTGAACTCTCTTCCTATGACAACATATGAACATAGCTTTACCCCCTTCTGTGCCTGTATTTCTCAACTCGAAGTTCAGCTTCCTGGGATAAAAAATGTTACTGGCCAAGCAAAGATCAAACATCAACCTCTATGTTGGGGGTAGATGAGAGATTGTTGTAACTGACAACACATCAAAACCACATATTGAACATATTGGACAGTAGCAGCCCCCAAGGAAGTAATTCTAGGCAGAAAAAAATAACTGATGTCCACTCTGGATACTTCCACTTCAATATTCACCCTCAAAAGGGTGTGGACAGGTGATTGAATAATTTGCTACTTAAGTGCCCTTTCACCCCTGAGAAGTCTACACATCTGAATTAACCTTTGTCATTCCAGAGACCAAATCCTACTGATAATGACAAGTTTGTGTACTGTGAAGCTTATCTATCCAGAAGGCTCTCGTTTCCTAGAATTTTCAACCCTTTTTTTTTTTTGCTGTACGCGGGCCTCTCACTGTTGTGGCCTCTCCCGTTGTGGAGCACAGGCTCCGGACGCGCAGGTTCAGCGGCCATGGCTCACGGGCCTAGCCGCGCCGCAGCATGTGGGATCCTCCCAGAACGGGGCACAAACCCGTGTCCCCTGCATCGGCAGGCGGACTCCCAACCACTGCGCCACCAGGGAAGCCCTAGAATTTTCAATATATTTTCAGTATGTCTACATGATCTGGTAGATTTAAAAGTTTTTCAGTATAGTATAACATACAGACAGGAAAGTGCACAAATCATAATTGCTCAGCTCATAGAATTTTCATGAACAACTAGAACCCAGACTGTGAAATAGAATATAACCAGCATCCCAGAAAGCCTCATTCAAGCCTTCTTCCACCCAACAAAAGTAACCACCAAACTAAGTTCTATCATCTCCATCGGTGAGTTTTGCCTGGTTTTGAGCTTTATATAAATTGAATCATATATTATGTGCTTTTTTGTGTGGTTTTCTTTCATGCAATGTTACATTTTATGAGATTTATGCATCATGTTACAAATAGTAATGGTTTGTTCATTCTCCTTGCTGTACCGTATTTTATGAGTACATCACTGTTTGTCCATTCTACTGTTTATGGACTTTTGTTTTCAGTTTTTAACTGTTACAACTAGGACTGCTATGAACATTCTTATACACGTCTTTTGTGAGTACTCTACTCATTTCTATTGGGTATATATCAAGGAGTGGGAACTGCTAGTTCACAGAGTACGTATAAGTTTGTCTTTAATAAGTAGTTCAAACAGTTACCCACAGTGGTTGTACAGATTTACATTTCCAACAGCCGTGTGTAGAAGTTCCAGTTGCTCCACATCCTTGGCATCACATGGATTGTTTGCCTTCTTTTTTTTTTTTTTTTTTTTTTGCATTACGCGGGCCTGACTCCCAACCACTGCGCCACCAGGGAAGCCCTGTTTGCCTTCTTAATTTTAACCGTTCTAGTAGATGTGTAGGGCCTCCGTCTGGTGTTCATTTATACATCCCTGATGACTAATGAAGTTGATCTTTTCACGGGGTTTGTAGGCCATTTGGAATCCTCTTTAGTGAGGTGCCTGTTGAAATCTTTAGCTCCTTTTAAAAAATTCTGTTGTCTTTCTCTTACTGATCCATTGGGTTCTTTATATATTCTGTACACAATTCCTCTTTTGGATACATGGATTACAAGTATCTTCCATTCTGTGCTTTTTTTTTTACTCTCTGGTTTTTTTTTATATAAATGTGTTTATTTTTGGCTGCGTTGGGTCTTCCTTGCTGCACACGGGCTTTCTCTAGTTGCAGCTAGCGGGCCCAGTCTTCGTTGTGGCACGAGGGCTTCTCATCGTGTTGGCTTCTCTTGTTGTGGAGCACGGGCTCTAGGCACGCGGACTGCAGTAGTTGCGGCTCTCGGGCTCAGTAGTTGTGGCTCACAGGCTTCGTAGCTCCGCGGCATGTGGGATCTTCCTGGACCAGGGCTCAAACCCGTGTCCCTTGCATTGGCAGGCAGATTCTTAACCACTGAGCCACCAGGGGAGTCACTTTTTTTTTTTTACTCTCTTAATCATGTCATTTGATAAACATAAGTTCTTAATTTTAATGCTTTCCAATTTATTGACTTTTATGGATAGCACTTTTAGCATACTGTTTGAAAAATCTTTGACAGAGAAATTGTAGTAGTTGCAAAAAACATAGTGTAGGTTCATAGAAAACTAAGAAAACTTTAAACAAAAAACATGGTTTTTATTAACTCCAGGGCAAAAATTGTACTAGAAACAAAACATAACCACAGTATTCCATTGGGTTCAACTGTGAAGATTTATTTATACAATCATCATGATATTATCACTGACTACTGATTTCTCCAGAAATCTCTGAAGGAGCCCAATAAGTAGCAAACCTCTTCCCAACCTGAGTTCTGAATAAATTGAGAAGTAAAACAAGAGTGGCAGAGGGAGGTTAAGATATCGCCTTTATTATATTTGAGAGAGACCAGGTTGGAGAGTGTAGCATCAAGTCTTTTTGCACAGCAGGATGGGTAAAACAGAACCAGATTTAGAGAGAATGGCCCCCTCAGTTGTGAGCAACACAGGGCCAACGCAGGCTTTCTTGAGTGAGTCCCTGGTGTCACCCTTTCAGCCAACAGGAGCCCCTTCTGGCCAGCAGATGATTGTTTTCCATCCAACACCACGAGACTTTTCAAAGTCGTCTTTAGAAAGTAGTTTAGTTTAAAAAGGAAGAATGTTTACCTTCATTCTTTTGGTAAAAAGAAAACCATTGTAAACAGTGCTCATGTAGAAGTATGTTTTAATTAAGATCTAGAGAGTGCTGTAAAAAATAAACTCCTAAATGTATAATATCGCAAACACAATATAAATTGATGTCTTGTTCATGTAACAGAACAAATCATATGTTCCTCATCAGCGGAAGGAGCTCGGCCATCTTCCACATGTGGCTTCCAAGGTGGCGCTAGTCAACTCAGCGGAGACAAACATGTGAGAGAGGTTTTTATGGGCCAGGCCTGGAAGTGTCACTCATCATTTCCACTCACATTCAGCAGGCTGAAAATCTAACTGCAGAGGAAGCTGGGAGATGTAGTCTAGCTATGAGTCCAGGAAGAAGAAGAGACCATGAATTTTGGTGAACAGTTAGCAATCTCTGCCACTGCGTATGAGGTTCATTTGGGCAGAATGTTTCACATTGCCTCCTGTGCCTGACATATTGTAGGCACTCCAAAAACGTTTGTGGAATAAAATAATAAAATAATAAAGGAAAGAGCATGGGCTTTGAAATCTAGAAGACCCAAATTCTAACCCAAGCTCTGCCACTTTCTAATTGTATTAATTTAGACAAGCTACTTCAATTTCTTGAGCCTCAGTTTCTCATCCATACAATGGAGATGAAAATATGCTTGTGATCTGCTTCTCAGGCCAGGTGTGGGAATGGACAGTGACTAAAAATATGCCAACCAGGGCTTCCCTGGTGGCGCAGTGGTTGAGAGTCCGCCTGCCGATGCAGGGGACACGGGTTCGTGCCCTGGTCCGGGAAGCTCCCACATGCCGTGGAGCGGCTGGGCCCGTGAGCCATGGCCGCTGAGCCTGCGCGTCCGGAGCCTGTGTTCCGCAACAGGAGAGGCCACAGCAGTGAGAGGCCCGCGTACCGCAAAAAACAAAACAAAACAAAAAACAAAACAAAATATGCCAACCAAAGCAGTATTTGTGAAATAGGCTTCTTTGATTTCCTCTTAAATAGCTCTGGGAGCGGGGAAGGAGGCAGGTAACATGGAGACAGTGATTGTCTCACAAGTATTCTTTAAACACTATTGTCATCCAAGCAGCCCATGAAGTCTGCCATTTCCCTGTTTTCTGGCTCTGGCACCTGGGGTGAAGTCTGATGCCCAGTGGTCAAGGCTGAGGCTGAGGTGCCCAGGGTCTTCATGCTGCCAGGTCACGGTGTGCTTTCTGCTCCCACAGATTCTCCAGAGCCCTGTGGGCTGCACTCTGCCACACGAGCTGTCCAGCGAGGGTATCTCAGGTCATAATATCTTGCCTTAATATCTTTCAAGTGAATGGCTTTGTTTGTTTCTGCTTTTTGTACAATCTCACTAGGACTAAGACAGGAATTCCCAGAGCAGAGTCAGCAGGTAATGTTAGTGACCAGCAGCTTACAACACCCACAGTATCCTTCCCGCTTTCATCCAAATTTTGCCCGCTCTCCTTAGAATGAGTTATTTCTCAGGACCTCCTTGATTCCTCAAGCAAATAGGTCCCTTCCCATCAGCTTTTGGACCTTCCTAGACCTGTCAGAATTCTGAGTCCAGGTTAGGCAGCCAAGACAGAACTTCCCCCCCAACCTGCTCTTTACCTGTTTTGCAGGGTTGGCGTTGGCATGCAAAGAGATAAAGTGGATAAAATACCAGACTTGGTGGTGGCATCAAGAAGATACACAATAGAATTGGGTTCCTTTTACTTTTCTTGGGATGCTTCTGGCATCACAGAAGTATGATCCATTTAATAGATCCATTATCTATCCCCTGAAGGGAGCCCCTGGCCACACGCACCCTTGAATTTTGGGACAGGTGGTTTAAGTGCTGCATTACTTTGGTATCTAGGACAAGGTCAGAAAATTCACAGTTAACAGACAGTCTTGGATATACAGCCTATTTTGAATTTTCCAAAATAGGAAATAGGAAGCTAAAGTAGGCCACAAGGCAGTGATATTATGAGATCAACATATTTACACATATACATATTACACATATGATTTTTCCAGTTATCCACAGATATTTACTCTTCAAATGGGGTGTGGGTGTGATGCTACTCTCCTAAGAGCTGTTGTACCTGAGACCCTCATTTCAATCCTGAGAGGAAAGCCAGAATTACACCTCAAAATGCACATGGAACAGAGGGAAGAAAACATGAAAGGGAAAAAATACGCAAAACAAACATCATATTCCAAATGAATGTCTTCTGGATGAATTAGAGAAGAAAAGAAGCATGGAAAAGCATTCTTCTGTGGTGACTGAAGAATGAGCAGATGGGGGCTTCCAGGAGGTAGTTGTTTAACTGCTTTGATAATGGCAAGTGTGAGACACTGCAGAAGAGCAATCAGGGGAATGTTGTCATGGGTTAGATGTGGGACTGTGATAGAGGAAAAGGAACAGAAACCACCACGTGGTTATAAGCTGGAGGTGCCAGGTAGTGCCGAGAGCTTAGGCACAGAACTGAGAGTTGGAAGACCTGTCTGCCACTTTGAACAAGGCACTGATCCCCCTCTTGGCTCAGTTCCCTCATTTGTAAAGTGCATCTATCAACTTCATAGTGTTTTGGGGAGGCACAAATAAGATGATATGCGAGAAAATACAGTAGTACTGGACAGGTGGAAGGCAGCACAGTTCACCATCACCGTTCTTATCGTTGTCAGTAGAAAAGTTGAAAAGGAATATAGTTTGAGGCAGAATACAATAAATTGAATTTTAAATACGCTAAGATGTTGGCATGATATCCAAGTGGAGATAGCAGATAACAGCCAACGTAGGGGAATGAATTAAGGAGTTAATGAGCCCGGGCCTTGGTATACAGTCAGCTCTCCATATCTCTATATTATTGGTTTACACCCAGAAAAAAAAAAAATCACAATATCAGATTGGATTCAAGAAAATATACACAATTATTTGATGGACAAGGTAGGTGATATACCGGCTCTGGGCCCTTGCTTTCTGGGGAAGGAAGGATGGAAGGTGTACAGGAGATGTGGGATCAGGAAATAGGAGAAAAGATTAGAAAGTCACTCTTATAAAAGGGCTAACTTAAAAAGTAGACTAAGCGGAAGGCCAGCAAGAGAGACCAGCTGCAGGAGATGATGATGGGGGAAGGGGAGGAGGTGATCAGGAGAGTATCACTGCTTGGGATTTCAAGAGGCAGAGTGGAATGTGACCCATCCTGTATGAGAGGGTGAGGCCTCAACTATGTAGGGAAAATGGGACTTTGCTCCCCTATGAGCCAGGTGAGCTAAGAACTGGACCTTCATTTAGAATGAGGGGTAAAAATTATCGGAGAGAACCAAAAAATCACAAGATAAAATTAATTAATTAATTAATGTGTTTATTGATAATCAATTTATTAATCAGGATCTTGATAGGTGTTAGATAAGTTTAAGTTTAAATAATGAAACCATGTACCTACAATATACCAACTTCATAGAGTATGTAATCTAGGAGTTCTACACTCTGCAGCAAACTGGTTTTATATTCTCACTTGTTGTCTATGCACACCGGAATAAAAGAAAGTAAAGTAACAGGGACCTTGGAGAGAAGACAAAAGAAGTAAGTCTGCAATCTCAAGGACATAAGCAACTTCTTTAAAAATGCCTTTTTGTAATAAACTTAAAAATCTTACCCCTCCCGAGATTCTGACAGTATCACCTGAAGGAAATGTTTTTCAAACTTTGGATCATAAAATCAATTTAGTTTGTCATGACCAACAGTTGGGAAAAGAGAAAAGAGTAAGCACTGTGTAAAATGTTTTTGTTTGTTTTAATTGCGCGCACACACACACACACACACACACACACACACACACACGTGTGTACTGAATTAAGACAAAATGTATTTATTTTGTTGTGGTTCACAGCAACAACAAAAAGTTAGAAAAACATTCTCCTCTCCCTGATCTCCCTGTTGAGATTATTTTATTTCCTGCATTTGTCCATCTTTACTTTCTTCAGTTTGCATAATGAAAACAAAAGGGTTCTTATTTATTTTTCAAATATAAAAGTATATTCTAATGTTGAATGTATTTTTTTCAAACAAACCCCTCCCCTGCACCTGGAGATTCTTGTGTTTCCCCAAGGGTCAAGGGTGCCCTTGTTGTGAATCACTGGACAAAGGCACAGGGAAATCTTGTCTCTTGAGAAGTGTAGCAACATTAATCCCCAGCAAGGAAGACCTATAAACCTTCCGTTTGGAATGTTTGCTGAGTTTATTTCATCACACTGTTTCTGGAAAGAATGTAGAGGTCGGTGGGCCACCAAGAGCCTTATAAATTGACATTTAGGATCAATGAGTTCTCAGGCTGATTAAAGTTAACAGATGTCACTCTCAGTGTGCCTCTGTTCTAGAAGCGGTAGTATTTTAGCCAGAGTGATCTTTAAAATATTAACTACCTGGTCAGCATGGCTACTGGACAAGCTGAATGAATATTGAACATAAAGAGCCATTAGGTATTTTCCACCTGTAGGTCACCCTGAATTTAGCAATGATGGGAAAGTCTGATTAAATACCTGGTCCTTGCCCAAACGATATTTGTGAATTGCGAGAAGAAACCTCTGAGCAAGAGCTAGAATCAGCCAATGTCAAAAAATAACAGTGAGGTTTAAACTTTTTTTTAATTTTGAAGGTAGGAATAATGTGGGAAAGAGGAGTGAAATTTCACAGGAGTGAAATGATGAAAGGTCTTCATGAAAACCAGGACATTTGGAAGCAAGAAGAAGGAGGTAAAAGTAGGTTTAAAAAAAAAATGTATAAAAGTCTATGATGGAGGAATGAAGAGAAAAGCAGGAAGGCAGGCTCAGAATATCCAAGACAATGGAATAAAGAATTCTTACTCCATTAGCCCAAGGCTGGAAAAATAAGATAGAATAAGAAAAAGTAAGGAGAATAAATCCAGGATGCTTTCCATGGAAAGAATATATATTAAAGGACAAAGCCAGGATATTGTCTGAGCGCTCTTCCTGCAAAAAAAAGCAAGTACCTAGGGAACCATATTTGCTTTAGGGAACTGGGATCCAGGACTAGGCTCAAAGCTGAGGCAAGACTGGCCCACAGGCTGTAACTCAGGGAGCCAAGGGAAAGATAGCATCCCTGGGCAAAGCTGGGATGCCAAACAGAAAGTCCCACCGAAGTGTCAGGCCAAAGGATCTGGGCAACGAGGCAGAAATAACCAGGTGCTGGGCAAAAGCACAGCAACTGAGATCCCAGCGCGAGGCAAGCAGTTTAAAACAACAGGTGGGAGGCAGAGCCTGGGGGTTTCCCAGGGCAGTGGCGTATCATCACAGAGGATTTTTATGGGGCTGTTTAGAGTGCTAAGCTGGTTTTACATAAAGGTAATGCGGCCAAGCCCTTAACCTCAGCAAGAAATAATAGCTACAACAACAACAACAACAAAATTACCAATAACTAGTTTTTATACCCATTTTAGGCCTTGTTTTGGATGGTGGTTCCACCACTCACTGGGGGCAGAATGGGTATATTTGACAAGTTACTTAACCTCCCCCAGCTTCAGTTTTCTCCTCTTTTAAGTATGGCATTAAGTATCTGTGTTGACAACTCCCAAATTCATTTCTCCAACCCAGATCTCTCCTTTGAGGTACAGACCCCTGCGTCCAAACACAACTCAAACTTAACAAAAGCCAATGAAATTCTGTTGATTTGCTTCCAGGGTCAAGGACCCTGGTCCTTATCTAAAATTCTTCACCTCCATAAATGGCACCATCAGTTGATTCCTTTTTCTCCCTCAGTCTTAACATCCACCCCAATGACTTTATTTTGGAATAAAATCCAAAATTCTTTCCAAGGTCATGGTCATCTCCTTAGGTTCTTCTATCTTTGCCTTAAAATGAATCTGGCATGGCCATGAAAATGCACAAAACCCCTCTGGTCTCTGTCTCCTGAATCCCCCCCGAGCGATTCCTCCTCTCTGTTTCCAGCTGTTGCTTCTCACTGCTGCCTTTCCAGATTTTCCAAGCCCTCTTTGGTTATGGTCTTTCCAAATTTTCTCTAGACCTCCTGGTATTTACAATCTGTTTGGGATATGTTCTCTGACTCTGCCTGAGCCCTGCTACTCAGGAAAGGTTCTTTTATCTTCCCACCAGCCAGAAGTCCAAAGACCTTGAGTAAGATCCCTTCCAAATTTACTTAAGCCTCAATAAAATTTGGTTGTGCACAGAGCTGCATCAGGTGGATCTGAGTGGGCGAGCAGAGAAAACAAAGTACTTCAAGAGAGAATGTGTGTTAGAAATGTTCAAACCGAAAGGTATAGCTTTTTATGGAAAAATATCTCCCCTTTTGTGCTGTGGCATGTTGGAGGGACTCACAAGATCATCCTGAAGATAAGAAGCAGGCACACTCCTGGGCTGGGGTCTGTGAACTGCTTCTCCTTCCTTGTTACACTGCAGCTGCCTCGCCCTCCTCACTTTCCCGTCCTGCTCACAGGAAAACCACAATATGCAACCAGTCAGTTGGGTTGTCAACCAGTAGTTCAGTTCGTAAAAGGCAGAATGATAAAGGATTCAAACACAAGCGTTTCTGCCCTGATCCCTCTAATGTGTGATTTATATATCAAAACCTCAGAAGGGACTTCCCTGGTGGTTCAGAGGCTGGGACTCTGCGCTCCCGGTGTGGTGGGACCGTGTTCTATCCCTGGTCGGGGAACTAGATCCCACATGCTGCAACTAAAAAAAAAAAAAAAAATCCCACATGCTGCAACTAAAGATCCCACGTGCCACAGCTAAACAGATCCTGTGCGCCACAATTAAGACCTGGTGCAGGCAAATAAATAAATATATTTTTTAAAAAGCCTCAGAAATATTCAGGCAACTGAGATTATTGTACGTAGTAAGGATGACTAGGGAGTGGGGACAGATACCTCACTGTTAGGGCAGGTTCAGAGTAATACAACTTCCCTCACCTGCTTGAAGAAGGTACAACATACAAATTTAGGAAATAGTCTTTTGTGAAGGATAATGGCTGGAACCTCATTTCACATGCAACTTCCAGGTAGAAATCTTCCCATGACTGCTCTTTTTCTAGGCACTCTAGGATAGCTAAATCCTGTCTGTTTGTTCATTTTAGTATCCCCACCAACAGTGCCTGGCACATAGTAAACACTCATGAAATACATGTGGTATAAATAGAACCACTATGGGTATTCCAATGCCCTAACTTTTCCCTGCTTTTTGTACCTTACATTTTAAAAAAATAACTATTTCAATCCTCAGAACATGATTGGTCCATTCAAAAGAACCCCAGGCAGCGTGGCAAGACAGGGACTCAGAGGTCTCAAGTGATTATCAGAATATCAGAAAATGTACATAGTGTTTATCATTCTTCAGATTCACATTCCACTCCACGCCCATGCCTCTAAAGCAAGAATGCTGATGTAGGCATTGATTTTCCTATTATGTAGAGGAAACTGAGGCCCAGAGAGGATAAGAAACTCGCCCAGGTTCTCTTGGTTTTAGAGCGGCAAAGGCAGAACTCTTTTGGAATTTTGGAAAGAGCCCACGCTAACCAGAGCTCAGAGCAGGGCTCTGCCACTTAGAAGTAACCTGGGTAATGTGTGCAGTCTCCGTGGGCCTCATCTTCCTCTGTAACAAAGAAGAGCAACGTCTACCTCATAGGACTATTCTGTCCAAAGACTGAATTAAACAGATAATTAAAATAGGGTGATACAGGAAAGTGTGCACAAATTAAATACACAAAGTAATAGTTTCCTTTTTCTACCCCCAGAGTAAAAACAGCAGACACACTTTCGTGAAGAGAGTAAAATTTTCTGTTTGTTATTTAAAAAAAAATTTTTGTCTGAAAATAAAGATCACATGAATAACAAATCAGTACTTACAGTAACTTAAAAAGGCATTTCAACAATGTTAATTCTTGTCTCTGGCATATATATTATCACACACACACACACACACACACACACACACACACACACACACACACACACACACACACACACACACACACACCTCTCTTTCCTCATTAGCCAGCTTGAACTGTCAGCCTGCAGAGAGGCATCAGACAGGGACCCAGGAAGCAAGGGTAAAGAAGCTTCCACTTCAGATCGGTTCTGAGAAAATTTTCCCCATCCCTCAGGCTGAGATATTCTGCCATCTGTTTTGATTAAACCTTTCAAAATTCTACTTGTGTTTTTCCTTCCATTCCTTTGAAATCTCCTTTAATTCAACAGTCTTTAGGCTTTCTTCTTTCCCTTAACCACCATCTGGTGCTTCTATTAAAAAAAAAGAAAGAAAGAAAGAAAAGAAAACACATACAACAAACACTTTGAGTTCCTTGGAAGAAAGGTATAATGATGAGGATAATTTATTCCCATAGTGAGGCCCATTACTATTTCCATGGCAACAGACTGTGATGTTCTGAACATGGGACTTTGTGATCATCACAAGAACAGGATGGCAAAAGGCCCTGTTCAGACTCTTTGTCATTATGGATTCTTTGGGTAGTTACCCTCGGTGGCCCCAGTTGTCTACAGAATTAAGTCCAAAGGCCTTAGCATGGCATTCAAGGCCTTCTCAGTCTGGTCCAATTATTCCCAGGCTCATCATCTGCCAATCCCAGGCACCTGGTACTCTGTGTCTGGGACACTCACGCTCTTTTATGCCTCCATGCCTTTCCTGTCATTTCTTCTCCTTAAAATGCCCACCCTCCACTCCCCCCCCCACACCAGCTTTTTTTTCTAAACTTAATGAAATCTTCCTCATTCTAAAGGTTTAGCTCCATGTCATCTTCTAGATGGACTCTTCCATGGCTCACCCAAGCAACAGAAATAACTCTCTTTTCAGTGCTCCCAGCATTTTTATCAAATGGATATATTGACTCCTAACATTTTGTATCATAGATATGTTTATGTCTCCTTGATTTGAATTTGGATTATTTGCTATTGGATCCATGCCTGCTTTATTTTTGTAGACCAGCCCAATTATTTCACATGATTTCTCAAAACATCCTAAGCGTGGGACTTCCCTGGCAGTCCAGTGGTTAAGACTCCGTGCTTCCACTTCCAGGGGCATGGGTTCAATCCCTGGTTGGGGAACTAAGATCCCGTGAGCCGCATGGAGTGACAAAAAAAACCCCCAAAATAATAAAAATTAAAAAATAAAAAATGTCCTAAGGACTAGGCAGGTAGCAATTTTATTCCCATTTTACTACTGAGAACACCAAGGTTTAGAAAACGTAAGTGACATTTATAGGTATAAGTAGCAGAGCCAGAACTCTACTGAGAGAATGGAAGGAATGTGGACTGTGGAGTCAGGCATATTTGGGCTCAACTTATGTAACCTCTCTAATCTTCCATTGCTTCACCTGTAAAATGAACATTAAATGAAATCATGCATTTGAAGGTGCTTGGCACATAGTCGATATTCAATTAATATCAGTCTTCTTCTTCTTTCCCCTTCAAACTCTACTTTCTAGTAGCGTCTAGAAATGAAATTTTTATTCCATTTTTGTTTCCCAAATCTTTATATGGTGCTGAAATTCAGATGAACGAGCAAATGAATGTCTTCAGCATCTCCCAGAGAAGATCTTTGCCCTAATTCCTTCATTTGTAATCTGGATTAATAAGAGAAGTTACCTAACAGAGTTGTAAAAATTAAACAAAGCAATGTATGGATGAATGAGGCTCTTAGCGTGGTGTCCGGTATGTAGTAAGCACTCAGGACGCTTGCAATTACATTATCATCATCATCATCATTGTTATTACTGTTATTATCATTATTTTTGTGCGGCAGAACAAAAGGCCCTGTGAGAATTACAAAAATAAACAAGATGGTCTCACAACTCTGTCTTCAGCTTTTCTTACCACAACCTGTCTTTTTACTAGTCATCTGTGCAGTCGTTTCCTTCCATAAGATTGTAGGTTTTAGATACGGCTTCTGTGCCTTATCTGTAATTCTTTCTGTAGGGTGGACCTAAAACAAAGCCTTGCAGAGGAGAAACATTCAGTAAAATTTGGTCAAAAGAATGCTGAATGATATTTCTCCAAAATGAGCTCTGTTACTGAAGTAAGACTCGAAAGCCTCTGGCTGCTCCATCATCATTAAGATGTCAATCTTCTGCTCAACATCTAATCATCAGGGAAATGCAAATCAAAACCACAGTGAGATATCACCTCACACCTGGCAGAATGGCTATCATCAAAAAGAACACAAATAACAAATGGTGGCGAGGATATGGAGAAAAGGAAACCCTCCTACACTGTTGTTAGGAATGTAAATTGGTGCAGCCACTATGGAAAACAGTATGGAGGTTCCTCAAAAAACTAAAAATAGAACTACCATATGACCCAGCAATTCCACTCAAGGGTATATATCCAAAACACCCAAAAACACTAATTTGAAAAGATACATGCACCCCAATGTTCATAGCAGCATTATTTACAATTGCAAAGATATGGAAGCAATATAAGTGTTCATCAAGAGATGAATGGGTAAAGAAGATATGAGATATATATATATAATGGAATACTACTCAGCCATAAAAAGAATGAAATTTTGCCATTTGCAGCAACATGGATGGACCTAGAGATTATCATACTAAGTGAGGTAAATCAGACAGAGAAAGACAAACACTGTATGATATCACTTATATGTGGAATCTAAAAAATACAACAAACTAGTGAATATAACAAAAAACAAGCAGACTCACAGATATAGAGAACAAACTAGTGCTTACCAGTGGGGAGAGGGAAGGGGAGAAGGGCAAGATAGGGGTAGGGGACTAAGAGGTACAAACTGTTAGGTATAAAATAAGCTACAAGGATTATTGTACAACACAGGGAATATAGCCAATATTTTATAATAACTATAAATGGAGTATAACCTTTTAAAATTGTGAAGCACTATATTGTACACCTGTATCTTATATAATATTGTACATCATCTATACTTCAATAAAAAAAATTTTTTTTAAGATATCAATCTTCGCCAGTGGCATATTTGCTGGGAGAGCCATTTTTGAGAAGGTTGTGCACATCTGTAGAGTACTGGATAGAGCTTTTTGAAACTTTAAATATTTAAACTTGTAGTTTTTCTATATAATCTTTCCTCACAGGAGATACACAATTCCCAGATTAGGAGACAGATAGCTTCTGCTCTCTTGGGGATATGGAGGGGGTCTAAAGAAATCATGTCCTGGAAAACATGTCAACCAGGGACCAAGCACAGCCTCAACTGGATAGTCTAGTGGTAGTATCACTTAGATATTCATTCCATTAATATTTTATTTTAGGCCCCAGTACTGAGCTAAGCAATACCATGAAATCCTATTTAGCAACATGCAACACACTTTCTTCACCACCAAACCAACCAGGTAATGATTACTACCTTCAGATAAGGGAAGTAAGGCTCAGAGTGTTTGAGTGGCTTGCCCCAATACCACACACATAAGTGACAGAGGAAGGATTTAAGCTTAAACCCAAGTATCTGGGACGCAGAGCTCATGTCCCTTCTCTGATGTATCTCTGTGACTCCCAGGACCATTTGCAGATTCCCCAAGATTCACTGCTGGTGATCACACCCCAGTGGCGTGTGCTGGCCAGCCTGTTCCCTTTCTCGCTGTCCATCATGCTAGGGTTAGGATTACGGTTACCTTTGCTGGCTCTCCCTCTGGCCATTGCTTAGACTGTGGCCTCTGGGCTGAACCTCCCTAGGAATGGGCAAGGCCCACAACATTCAGCATGCAAAGGGTCTCAGGGAGGAGGTTTGTAGTGTGTCCTTTAATACCTTCCCTCTTAGAACTCTCCCTAGTTTTTTTTGTTGTTTTCTTTTTTTTTTTTGCTACAGCTGGGGCAGCGAGGGGGGCATTGATTCTGACTCACCACACACTTTGAGAGCCTCTGACTCAGCTCAACTCTGGTGTTCTTCCAACTCTGCTCAGAACACTGTGGGTGCCCTTCCCCAGCTGCCCAGGAGCAGCCAGACCCGTTCAGATGTGCTTGGTTCAGCCCTAAATGACACCAAGTTCATTAGTAAATTAGACACACACACAGAATCAAAGACTCCCCAGCAACCAACAGGGCTTAGGCAAGTTTTAGGCTGTGTTGAAGCCAAGCTTAATGTGCAATACCATTAGAATTAATTAACTGCTTTGCATTCAAGCATATAACTTACATTTACATTGGTAGTATAACTGATAGTAAAAAGTTAATTTTTATGTTAAAAAACTTATAAAAGTTAACTATAATATTGTTAGTAGTTGAAAGTTAACCGTAATTTTTAAAAGCTAACTGTAGATTAAAAGAAAAAATTTTCTTTATTATTTTATATAGCTATGTAATAAAATGTCCTCGACTTGGGGAATTTTGTAAGAGATCACACTTATCAAAAGTTAAGAAACAAGCTTTAATTTAGCTGCTTAAAGAATTATCATTTTAACTCTTCCCATAGAGTATATGACAGGTGTTTCTTCAAGGGCATGAAGGGCTCCAAGTTCATTTAATTGTTCCTGATTGCTATTTTAATCACTATGCAGTAATTCCATTTCAAAAGAGAATTTTGCAGTTAGTAGAATTTTGGCATTATGCTATCCTTTCTTTTCATGAGCTGTTCTGGTTCACCCTGGAGAGCAGCACTTTTCCCTGCTCATTTATTGCCAAGGGTGCTTTGTCCCATTCTCTGATAACTTTGCTTACTTCAATTTCCAACATTTCTCATCTTCTGTGACTGGTTTTGATGTTAGTCTCAAAAATGGTCCCATCCTGTAGAATCTTGTTTAACAGCAATGAACAACTTCCTTTTGGGGAAAGTTGGCTTTATCTCCATTTTTAGAACAGATGTTTGTATGTTTTGATGAACCCCCATCTGGAATCTCTTCCAACTTGATTTCTTTGACACCAAGTTTCTTGCTTTCTCCTTGATCTGACACCTTCTACTTTACTTACTGTAAATGCTTATTTGCAAAGATATGGTTAGAGGCTGGTACTAGGATTTTTGACCTCCCTTGGACACATTTTTTAAATGTTTCCTAGTAATTTGCGTTCTGCAAGAAATGAAACTGAGCCATGGTTCTGCGGAAACTTGATAATGTCCTCCCTGGAGGGCTACATTTCTCAGCCTGCTGGGGACCAGCAACCTTGATCTTCTCTCTTACTGTGGGTCCTCGGCAACTCTGTTGTGGATGTGTTTGGAACCACGGAGTCTGGTAGGACAAAGGATGTTTTAAGGATTTAAAGAGAAAAGGAGCCGCCTACACGGAACTCAATCCCGTGCCGAAGTTATTGCAGTTCCTGCCTCTGACACCGCATGTATTCTGGCTTTTTAGCAGGATTGTTCTCCCAGCTTTGCTCTGAAATGTAAAGCCCCATTGCCCACTGCAAGTCTTAATGAAAAGCAGCTCATAAGCAAGTTACGTAACCTAATTGTAATCCAGGGATCAGCTTGGTTATATTATTTAAAGAAATAGCATCCATTTTCCATGACCTGATTTAGAAAAGAAACCCAGGGAAGAAAAAAAATACCCAATTCAGCACTTGGCTCCCTGTGCTTATTCTAATGAGGACGCTTGTAAATAATTCAAAAACAATGACTTTTAAGAACATTAAACCCAAGTTAGCTCAGGGTTATATCTCAAAGCAGCTTTAGCTGCGTAAAGCAAATTATATTTGATCATGAAATATGGAGCTTCTTTTTGCAGACAATTTAGTCATTTAGTACATTTAATTTCCTCACCAATACAACACACGTGGAACACTGACTGGAGGCAAGATGCTGGGGAATGCTAAAATGCATAAGCCCTGCTCTCAGGAAGCTTAAAGTCTGGTTAGGGTTAATAATAATAACAGGGAAGGAAATCTAAAAAAAAGAGTGGATATATGTATACGTATGACTGATTCATTTTGACGTACAGCAAGAAACTAACAAAACCTTGTAAAGCAACTATACTCCAATAAAAATTAATAAAAAAGGGACTTCCTTGGTGGCGCAGTGGTTAAGAATCCGCCTGCCAATGCAGGGGACACGGGTTTGAGCCCTGGTCCGGGAAGATCCCACATGCAGCGGAGCAAATAAGCCCGTGCGCCACAACTACTGAGCCTGAGCCCTAGAGCCCGTGAGCCACAACTTTAGCCCGCATGCCTAGAGCCTGTGCTCCGCAACGAGAGAAGCCACCGTAATGAGAAGCCCATGCACCGCAACGAAGAGTAGCCCCCGCTGGCTCGCTGCAACTAGAGAAAGCCCGCGCGCAGCAACGAAGACCAGATGCAGCCATAAATTAATTAATTAATTTTTAAAAATTAATAAAAAATAATACTGTATCGTCATTGGTTCATTAATTGGAACAAATGCACCATTAATGTAAGACGTTAACAGCAGGGAAAACAGGGTCGGTGGTCAGTGGAGGGTTTACAGTAACTCTGTACTATCTTCGCAACTTTTCTGTAAATCTAAAACTATTCTAAAATTGAAAGTTTATTTTTAAAAACCTGGATAGGGAAACAGTTGGATACACAAATAGAAACACATCTATCCTTGTTGCCTGGT
Organism: Delphinus delphis; assembly: GCF_949987515.2. Lineage (NCBI taxonomy): Eukaryota > Metazoa > Chordata > Mammalia > Artiodactyla > Delphinidae > Delphinus > Delphinus delphis. The sequence goes on from NC_082694.2 coordinate 71,479,899, forward strand.
TTATACAAATTAAGCCAGGCCTGCCTAATAGGCAGCTTCACAAGTGGTATGATTATTTTATGAACTTCAGAAACACAAAATTGGATTATCAGAGTCCTGATTCATGTTAATAGTGTGTCACAAATCCAGGATTATCATTAGTCCTTTGGTCCTTTCATAAACCTCATTTAATTGATTTATACTGTATGTATTATATAATAAAGGACTCATGGACCCACCTCTCAACCCAAGAGCTAAAAGGCCTCCATGACTTATGTTGACCCATGTGTTCCTCCTCTATCCCATTCCCCAACCTTCCTCTCAGTAGTAATCATTCTCTTAAATTTTGCTTTTATCATACCCTTGCTTTTCTTTACATTTTATTACACACATGTGTGGCCTAAACAATATGCTAGTTTATCTATGTTTGAACTTGTCGTATTACGTGTTGTCTTCTGGGACTTGTTCCTTTGGCTCCACACTATGTTCCCTATATTTATCAATAATGTTATAGTTAACTCATTTTCACTGTTGTATAATATTCAGTGACAGGACTGTGCCACAAATTTTTTAAATAATTTTCATCAGTGGTTTCTAAATTTTTGCTATTATCAGTGGATCCTGCCATGAACACTCTTATACATGTGTCCTGGTAAACATGTACTAATGTTTCCAATGAACCAGAGCTTTACGAGATTGAACGATCTTAAAACTGCATAAGAATCCAAGCCCAACAGTTTACTTACAGAAAATATGTCCAGGGAAGAGCATATAAATTCTTCACCTTTGAGGCAAAGGAAAATATGAATTACACACTAATTCCATGTCAGGATTTAACTGTACCATAAAATCCAAATTAACAATGGCTTAAACATACATGTTGCTCTCATGTAAAACATCCAGAGATGAGAAGCCTTGAGCTGGTATGACAAGGTCCACAAAATTGTCATGGATCCAGGTTTCTTCCAACTTTCTAGTTTGCTATCCCTAGGGTATGACTTTTACCTTCGTGGTCCAAAGGGCTACTCAACTTCTAGCCATTATACCTGCTTCTCTGTCAGTAAGAAGGAAAAAGAAAGGAAGAAGAATATGCATCTTCCATTCAAGAACCCTTTCACCAAGTCACATGTGACATTCCTAATCACATCTCATTTAGTCTCATTTAGACACATGGCTACATCTAGTTTCAAGGGAGGCTGTAAAATGTAGTCTTTATTCTGGGCACCCTTGTACTCAGGTAAAAATACTATTACTAAAGAAGAATGAGAAAAAGGATTTTGAAGACAGTTAGCAGTCTCTGAGAGAATTGTTACAGCTAAAGTGAGAGCAGAATATAAACCAGCCCAGTAAGGATTTATGTTGAAAAGCATAAAGGAAAAATAAGCACTGATAATATCACCACCCAATGATTATCACTGTTAACTTTTTGAGATATATTCTTCCAGACTTTTTCATCCATATATATAACCACGTATATCTCCAGTTTATCCATAACTATACCTATATTTATATAAATATATCCACACATTGCTTTTAAAGGGACTATTTAAATTACTGCAATAAGTCAAGAAAGATGGCTCGGTTGTTTTTCCCCCTTTAAACTCTTAATAAACTTCATGGGAAATGTAACATTGGAGTAACTAGAGGAAAGAGGAGAATGTGCTCTGTAATTGCATTTTTTAACTTCTCAGAGTTGCCAAATGCAAAATAACTTAAGCTGCATACAGGGTGCTCTGGAAGAAGGATTTAAAGGAGAATTTAAAAGAAAAATGGGACTTCCCTGGCCGTCCGGTGGTTAAGACTCCACGCTTCCACTGCAGGCGGCGCGAGTTCCATCCCTGGTTGGGAAACTAAGATGCCACATGCCGCGCAGCACAGCCAAAAAATAATAAATAAATAAATAAATAAATAAAGATTAGCCATCCCAGAAAAAGTGCAGGCACCGCTTCAATAGGGAAGGTGACCAGAAAAATTAATGGACACCAGAATTTTGGAAAAACCCAGATCAATAGAGTTTCCCAGACCATAGATAGGGATAGGCAAAAATATCAATAACTAGATTATTTACCCCTAAGCATGCCCTACCACCTGAGCACAAGATAGGCTATCTGGGGATCTGCTCTCTTTAATGAAAGAGTCTTCAAGATAGTGAACCAACATGGCATATGACCTTCCGTCAAGAAAAAGGACTATTACACAGAGCTACAAATTTGCTCAACAGATTTAGCCTAGATCCTTGTCTTCCTGGAGACCATAGTCCAGTAGGGAAGACAGAGAAGTGCCTGTAAAGATGAGTTGACATTTACTATGTGACAGATGCTGTACTAAGCACTTGACTTGCATTATCCAATTTAGCATTTATAACAATCTATTCTTAACCCCATTTGACAGATGAAGAAAATAAAGTCATAGGTTAGGTAATTTGGTTGAGGTCACAAAATTAATGTGACAGAGCTGAGATTCTACCCAAGCTCTACCTGACTTCGGAGCCCCTGCTCTGGGCCACTGACAACCCATGGAGTTAGTGTAATAATAGAAGTTTCTACACAATTATGAGGAAACATGGAATAAGCATCAAACATCTTTCGGGGAAAACTTGTAGAATAGTATAAAGATGAGAAAATGTGAAGTATAAATATAATGTCAATAAGTGTCAAAATAAAGATCAATGTGAGCATTGATAAATGAATGGAAAAGACAGATTTCTGCCTCAGAGCCTATTAAGGCTGGGTTTTACAAGTAGCTGCCTTTTCATTATTGGCTACACAATTCAATCCTATTATCATCTAGTATCTTTACTCTTATTTTAGCAGTTAATCGTATATTGACATTCTTGCTTCTTATCAAGCTATTTTCTCCCTGTGAGTCGCCTCCATATATAATCAGCTCATAAAAAGCAAAACGCAACATGTTTGATCGTTTCTTGATTTTGGTTTTTGTATTCCTGATTGAGGTACATACTAGCATACTAGGCAATAAGTACATGCTTGAGTTGAATTGACAGCCATTTATTTAAAGTTGATTCAGAGTGGTAAATACATGAGATAAGCATAGAAGATACAACAAGTGGGCAATAGAGAGTCCACAAAGCATAAAAAAAATTTTTTTTTTAATATTTAAAATTATAATCTGAGAAAAATGTCTAGAAGTAAAAGAATATCTGAATCTACATATTGAAAGGAACATACAGAGCTGAGACTGGAGAGTTGGCAAGAACCAATCATGTTCGTCCTTATAGTAGGCCACTATAAGAAATTTAAATTTTGTTCTAAGTGTAATAGGAATCCCTTGGAGGATTGTAATCAGAAGCACCACTGCTTACACAAAATGGAGAAGTAAAAATGTGTGTGTGGGGCTTCCCTGGTGGCGCAGTGGTTGAGAGTCTGCCTGCCGATGCAGGGGACGCGGGTTCGTGCCCCGGTTCGGGAAGATTCCACGTGCCGCGGAGCGGCTGGGCCCGTGAGCCAAAGAAAAAAAAGAAAAAAGTGTGTGGACCTGAAAAAAAAATGAAATATGAGAATTAAGAAATGGTTTTACTTTACAACATAAGGCCTTCTTGCTTCCACTGTAGTTGTGGGAATTCCCTCATATTCCCTTACATGGAACCTCCTTTTCTTTCCATCTATCAAAAGAGACTAACTTTATACCAACATTTTTTTTCCAATATAGGCTTTTACACGATATTAAATATAGTTTCCTGTGCTATACAGTAGGTCCTTGTTGTTTATCTATTTTATATATAATAGTCTGTATCTGTTAATCACAAATTCCAAATTTGCCCCTCTCCCACCATACCAAACTTTTTGGCATGGCGTTTTGGGGGACCAAGAATAGCAAGCAATTTGGGGACTAAGAGTGTGAAATTAGCACTACAATTGTCAAGATAAGCCTGGAAAGCACAGTCATATGATAGGCAGGGGAAGTAGCTGGGTAATCAGAAACCAGTTGCCAAGGTAGAATGAGACCCAAAATTACAACTCAGGGCTGGGGATGAAAGGATATGAAGAGGAATATTCAGAAAACAAAGCCCAGGACATGGTCTAGAACTCTCTATATTCAGCATACACTGGAATATCAAACATGAATCTAGTAAAGGGAAGGGGGGGTAGAAGTGGGATCAGAGAAAGAAACAATCAGAAAAGTTTTTGAAAATCGATGATTTCCACCCAAAACTATACCTTAGCGGGTGGGGAAATATTAATAGGTTTCCCTGTCAAAATTTTGTCACTTTAATATCAGTGTTTATTTGATCTCTTCTTTGGATTTTTTTCACATTCTTAATTTTTCATTCTCTACCTCTCAAATTGTGTGTAATTTTCTGCAAGATTGAAATTCCTTTTTTTAAAAAATTGCCATTTGCAGCAATGTGGATAGACCTAGAGAATATTATGCTTAGTGAAATAAGTCCGATAGAGAAAGACAAATACTATATATATCACTTATATGTGGAATCTAAAAAATACTTTTAAATGAATGTATATACAAAACAGAAACAGACTCACAAATACAGAAAACAAACTTATTGTTACTGAGGGGGAGAGGGAAGAGAGGAGGGACAAATTAGGGGTATGGGATTAACAGATACAACACTGAAATTGTTATGTGGAAGGTCTTGGTCCTGACAACATGGGATATTAAGCTAGTGTGGACCAACTCTTACTACAAGTATATTAAAATGCTGTATAAAATAATATAAAACTAATTACATAGTCAAGATAGAAAGAACAAAAAGAAAGGGAAACCACAGAGGTCAAGAACAAAAAGTGAATTAAAAAATCAGAGCAGTAAACTCCAGTTACCCTGTAGTAACCTGGAAAAGTGGGATACTGGAACCGGGTGTAAGGTTTAGGACTGGAAACTGGGATTGATCGTCCATACAGGGAAAAAATGCATGACTCTCAACTTGAAAAAGGCAGAGTGCTGGAACTGGGACTTTGCCAAGATGGTCTGTTAAATCCATGACAAAGGAACAGGAAAAACGTTATCCAAATGGCCCACAGAAGTTGCAAAGAAGCTCTGTACCTAATACTGGATGGACTAAATCTCCAGTGGGGGAATAAAACTCTAGACTACCCAAATGAAAATATGGGCTCCATATATTTACTACCCCTAAGGTACAGAAATCCCCAAACTGGTCCAGGACTCACAAAATTTCTCAAACCCTGGCAAGAGAAAATGTAAAACATCAAAATAAGAGTGACTCCCATAGGTCGAGGCACTAAGATGAGGAAAAATGAACATTCTATATCCCTCCCCCCCCCCAGAATGAGCCCATAATATTCAAAAGAGATGAAGAAATGAACCAGCATGAGGTGGAGCTCATACACACAACAATGGGTAGAATTTGTGTGCTAACAACCAGGTATAAAAGCAAATCAGAAAGAGACTAGATATTTAAGTTTAAAATGATTAAGGAATTGACACCAAAAAACATAATTCTTAAAAGGAAAAATGGACAAATTGGACCTCATCAAAACGTAGGACTTCTGCTCTGCAATAGACTCCATAAAGAGAATGAAAAGATAAGCTACAGAAAATATTTGCAAACCACATAGCCAATGAAGGACTTGTATCTAGAATATATAGGAACTCTCAAAACTGAGCAGTTAAAAAAAAATCCAATTAGCAGAAACTAACACAACATTGTAAAGCAACTCTACTCCAATAAAAATTAATTTTAAAAAATCCAGTTAGAAAATAGGCAAAAGACATGAACAGACATTTCACTAAAGAAGATATGCAGATGACACGTGCACCAAGAAAGTGCTAAACATCATTAGCCACTAGGGAAATGCAAAGCCTAACAACAATGAGATATCACTAGGCACCTATTAGAATGCTGGGGAGGATGTGAAGAAACTGGATCACTCATACAGTGCTAGGAATATTAAATGATATAGCCACTCTGGAATACAGTTTGGCTATTTCTTTTTAAACTAAACATGCAGCTAACATATGACCCATCAATTGAACCCTTGGGCATTTATTCCAGAGAAATAAAAACCTATGTTCGCACAAAACCTGTACAGAAATATTCATAACAGCTTTATTCATATTAGCCTAAAACTGGAAATAACCCAGATATTCTTCAACTAGTGAATGGTTAAACAACAATGGTATATACCATAGAATATTACTGAGCAATAAAAAGGAGTAAACTATTAACACACATACAACTTGGATGGATCATGAGGGAATTATGCTGAATGAAACAAGCTAATCTCAAAGGTTATAAACTGTATTAATCCATGTATACAGCATCTTGAAATAACAAAATTATAGAAATTATAGAGAACAGATTTGTTGTTGCCAGGGGTTCAGAACAGGGTGGATGAGTGAGGGAAGTAGGTATGGCTCTAAAGAGCAGCATGAACCTCAGGGTGATGAACAATTCTGTATCTTCACTGTGGTGGTTGTTACACAAAGCTATACATATGATAAGATTGCATAAAACTACACACACACACACGCACACGCACACACACACACACACACACACTGGTGAAATCTGAATTAAACAAATAGTTAAAGATATACAAGAAAGGAAAGAAACCACAATGAAGAAAATCTGGCAGGGGACTTCCCGTGACTTCCCCAGTGGCGCAATGGGTAAGAATCCACCTGCCAATGCAGGGGACACAGGTTTGATCCCTGGTCTGGGAAGATCCCACATGCCGCGGAGCAACTAAGCCCATGCACCACAACTACTGCTCCACAACAAGAGAAGCCACTGCAAGGAGAAGCCTGCGCACCACAACGCAGAGTAGTCCCCACTTGCCACAACTAGAGAAAGCCTGCGCACAGCAACGAAGACTGAACACAGCCAAAAATAAATAAAATTAAATCTTTAAAAATAAAAAAAAGAAAATCTGGCAGATTTTTCTTTTAAAACTTGTAGAAGTAAAAATTATTATCACTGAAATAAAAAGCATAAAAGGTATGTTAAACAGCTTATTAGACATAGGTGAGAAAGAATCTGTTACCTAGAAAATAGATTTTCATAAATCACACAGAATGTAGTACAGACAAATGAAAGAGATGGAAAATGCATGGCAGAAGCTAAGAGAGAGAAGACACAATGAGAAGATACTATGATGCCTCTAATAGGAGTCCCTGGAGAAGGAAATAGGGGGAGAGACAATGCTCAGAGCAAACAGATCGAATTTTTCCATACTTAAAGAAAGATGTAAGTTATCACATTGAAGGACCAAGCAAGGAAAAAAAAAAATCCACACATAGTCAAATGGTGGTGAAAGAATCTACAGAATACCAGAGATAAAGAGAAAGTCTCAAAAGCAACCAGAGGCAAAAGACATATTACCACAGAAGAATAACTATTAGACTGACAGCAGACTTCTCATCATCAACAATAGGATCTTAAAGACTAGATTAATATCTTCAAAGAGCTAAAAGAAAATAATTATTTAACTTAAAGTTATACACTTAACTAAAGTATCTTTTAAAATAAGGCTAACATTAAGACATTTTCAGACTAACAGAAAGTTTATTACTCACAGGCTATCACCAGAAGACCTATGATAGTTACTTCTTCCTGAAGTATCAGAAGAAAGATGTTGAAACAAAAGCGAAGAAATGAGATGCAAAAAAAAAAAAAAAGAGAGAGGTAAATTGGTAAACATGTGGATTAAATCTATACAAATATTCATTTGTGAAAACAACATTGGTAACATTAAAGACTGATTGGGGTTAGAAACAAAGTACAAATAAAATACCACTCAAGAATAACATGTCAATGGGAGGTGGAGTGACCAAATTTAAAGACTCTAAGGCCTATGCATTGTTTGGGAAGAGGATAGAACTCTTGGTTAACTTTAAACATTGCTAAGACAACTGTACATGTTAAATATTAACAATAACCAAAAAAAAAAGTCTCTAAAAGTGTAGATATATAATTATATAACTTCCCAACCAACAGAGGAAAGAAGAGGACTTTAAAAAATCAAGACAGTAGATGACAGAAAAAGAGAAAGAAAGAGCAGGGTATACAGAAAATATAAAATAACTTGCTAAAATTAATACCAAATATATTAGTGATTAAAACAAAAGAAGAGGGATTCTATCTCTCCATTAAAAGTCAGCAATTCTCAAATTGGATTTAAAAAGAACAAAGTTCTGCCATATGCTGATGAAAACAAAGGGATGATAAAATACCAGGAAATTATGCATATTTTAAAAACTGGCACACCAATATTATTATTATACAGAGTAAATGTTAAAGCAAAAGAATTATTAGTGATAAAGAGTATCATTACTCAATGATAAAAGGAATCATTCTCTGTTTTGTTCCATGCTGTTTTTTCACTGTCTTTAACAATGCCTAGCACATAGTAGGTGCTCAGTAAATGAATGGTTGAATTTATTAGGTCATGAGGATGATACAGACCTAACATCTTAGCCTTAAAATATATAGAGAGCAGAGCTTGACAAAATTCTGAAGAAAACTGATAAATCTATAACACTGGGAGGTTTTTAACATTTCTCACACATGAAATAATAAGATCAAACACAAATTTAGTTAAAGATACAGATGATTTTTATAACTGACTTAACAACTTCAATCTAATGAGCATGTAGAGGACACTACACCCAACAATTATAGAATACATAATTTTTTAAGATCAGTTATAAAGTTATATAGAAAACATTTATAAATATTAACTATGCATAGGACCACAAAGGAAGTCTTCACAAACACTAAAGAATTTATATATAGACCATGTTTTCTGAGTACAATATGATAAAGTTAGAAATAAATAAAAATATATTTAATGTTTGGAAATTTTTAAACACTTTTATTAATTTAGTCTTCAAAGTATAATTATGAATATGAAATACATAGAAAATAAATGGCAATGAAAGCATTGCATATCAAACTCGTAGTACAAATAGCACAAAAAGAAAATTTATTGCTTCATAGGTATATTTTTAAAAGAAGTATGAAAATTAATATTAGAAAATGAATGGAGTAAATATCTAATGGAGTAAAATATCTAAGATTTAATAAAATATGGTAGACAAACTTCTGGTAAGGTTGATCAATGAAAAAACAGAAAGTACAGGGGCTTCCCTGGTGGCGCAGTGGTTGAGAGTCCGCCTGCCGATGCAGGAGACACGGGTTTGTGCCCGGGCCCAGGAAGATCTCACATGCCGCGGAGCGGCTGGGCCTGTGAGCCATGGCCGCTGAGCCTGCGCGTCAGGAGCCTGTGCTCCACAACGGGAGAGGCCACAACAGTGAGAGGCCCGTGTACTGCAAAAAAAAAAAAAAAAAAAGAGAAGGTACAAATAAACAATATTGGAAATGATATAAAGATAAAATTACAATAATAAAATTCTCCAATCAAATTAGTGCCAATAAATTTGAAAACAAATGACATGGATTTTTAAGATAAATTATTAAATTTAACTTGAGAAGAATAGAAAATATTACTAGTTCTATAATTATGAAAGAAATGGAATAGTAGTTAAATCTACCACAAAGAATACATGAGGTTCATATTATTTTGCAGGAGAGTTCATTTCCAGAAAATGAACTGAAAAATGGAAAGTTCATTTTAGGAGGCTAGTGTATCCTTGATACCAAAACCAGACAATAACTGTACAAGAAAGGAAAATATAGGTCAACCTTGGTTATGAACATAAATGTAAAAACTCCTACACAAAATAATAGCAATCCAAACACAGGAATGTAGTTTTTAAAAAGATTATGACCAGTTGGGTTTATCACACAAATACAATGATGAATTACCATAAGAAAAAAAATCTATTATTTCATTTCAACACATTAATAAATTAAAGAAGGAAAACCACATGATCATCTCAGAGGATACAGGAAAAGCACTCAATAAAATTCAACATCCACTTATGATTTTTTTAAAAAACCACAAAACGCTTAGCTAACTAGAAATAGAAGGAGACTTCCTACCCTGAAAAAGAGTATTTATCAAAAACCTGAAGCAAACGTTATAGTCAATAGTGAAATATTTAGAAGCATTTTTTAATTCAGAAAAAAAAGACAAGGACGACCATTATCACCACTTCTATTTAACATCGTCCTGGAGGTCCTGTGAAAGAAACAAATAAAATGTGAAAGAATTGGAACCAAAGAAAAAAACTATCATAGCATGTTAATCACAGCTGTTTCAAACTCCTGGTCTGATAATTCCAACACCTCTGCTGTCTCTGAGTCTGGTTCTGATGATTGCTCTGTCTCTTCAGACTGTGTTTTTTTGTCTTTTAGTATGCCTTGTAATTTTTTGTTGAAAGCCAGACATGATATACAAATAAAAGGAACTGAGGTAAATAGACCTTTGGGGTGCAGTTTTATATTTATCTGGCTGGGGGTTACCATTTGCTGTAACTCTAGGTGTCAGAGGCTAAAATTTCCTCTGTTTCTGTCTGCCCTGTTGTCTTTAGGTTTCTCTAGAGACTTCTTCTTAAATAACGTCTGAGACACACAATTCTTCCATCTGTGTTCTCCTGTTATTATACAAAGGTCTTATTGATGTGGTGGTCAAGGGTAGGGAGATAGGAATATTCTATAGCCTATGATTAGGTCCCAGATTTTTAGTGAGCCTTGCCCCCTGGGCTGTGACCTTCACCAGTGCTTCTCGGTTTTATTTTACTTTTTCCCCCTTAAGTGAGACAGGAAGGTTAGCAGGGGCTGGAGTTAGGTATTTCCCATCCTTCAGGTTAGTGGGTCTCTGGTAAAACCCCAGTCAGTTAGGCTCTGGTAAAACAGTTTCTCTTGAGGGCAGGCCTTGTTAAGAACAAATGCTCTGGGCATGCTTCAAAACAGAGTTTAAAACCTCTGTACCAAGACACCAAAACCACAGTTAAAAGACAAGTTCCATGTTGGCAAGGTTGTGGAGAAATAGGAACTCTCATACACTGCTGGTAGATATCTAAGAGAGCACAATTTCTCTGAAGAACAATTCAATGCTATCCAGTAGAATTGAATACATGTATATCCTAGACCCCAGCGGTTCCACTCTTAGATCTAAACTCGGTACCATTTGCCTTTTTCAATGTGGTGTTGCTTGCAAGGATGATGCAAAAGCAAATGTGGGTAAAATGCTGGTGATTTAGCACAAATTAAGGCTGTGGTCCCAAACTGTTCTGGTTGTTGTTGTATTTTTTATTGTCAGGCACTTGAAATAAAATCATCACCACCACCATCATCATCATCATCATCATCATCACCAACAACATCACCCAGTTGTACTTATGAATTTTACGGATGAAGCAGTAAAAATTAATAAATTTTCTTAAATAAAGCTCAACTCTGGAGTACATGTCTTTTGAATATTAATATCCTGCGAAATGAAATGGAAAATACGCATAAAATGTTTCTGTACATGAGGGTAGTTGGTTCCCTCTCATGGAAAAACACTTGTGCTTTTTTTTTTTAATTCTTTTTTTGAGCTATGAGCTGAACTAGCTGCTTTTTTCATGGAACACCATTTCTACTTGAAAGAAAGACTGACAAACTATGGTTATTCAGACTTGGGATTTTGGCAGGCATTTTCTCATAAATGAACAAAGTGGGCCTGTCACTTCAAGGGAAGAAACTGACTGCATCTGTTGCCAATGATAAATTTTGAGCTTTCAAGAAAAAGTTAGAATTTTGGAAAACTTACATCCACTACTATGACCTTGAGAGTTTCCCAGCTTTCAGAAACTTCTATGATGAAGTCAGTGGTAATATAAATAAATGTGCTTTTTTGATACTGTATAATGAAATCTGTCGATGTTTGTAAGACATATAATTCAGTGAAGCAATGTTTTCCAAATGACCAAGAAAGATCAATGGGTTTTATGTGTAACAGAGTATGAGAAGTTCATTGACACTATTTCAGATTCCACACTGCAACCTTTATGAAACTATTATTTATTGACTTTTGATTTAGTATCTTTGATGAAGAATATCCAAAGTTATCTTTAAAGGTTATTAAAATACTCTTCCCTTGTCCAACCTATGTGAGGCCTATTTTTCTTCATATAATTCAACAAAGACAACATATTGTAACAGACTGAATGCAGAAGGAGATATAATTTCCATCAAGCCAGGCATTAAAGAGATTTGCAAAATGCAAAACAATGACCTTCTCACTAACTTTTTTGGTAAAATATAGTTATTTTTCATTAAAAACACATTACTTATGTTAAACACAATGGATTTGTTGTTAAATAAATATTTTTTAATTTCTCAGTTTTAACTTTAAACACCATACACATCAATAGATATATCTACACAAACAAAAGCTATTTGGGTTTCTTAATAATTTTAACAGTGTAAAAGAATTATGAGAGCAAAACTTTGAGAACCACTGCCCTAAAGAAAACTATCTCCCATACGTTCCCCAAGAGACATGTACAAGCTTATTCACTGCAGACATGTTTGTGATTAAAATTTTTTTAAATTACTTAAAGTCTATCAATAAGGGAATGGATACACACATTTTGAAACAGTCATATAATAAAATCTCTCTCTGAAATTAAAATGAATGAACTAGATTTATATGTACTGATGTGGATGATTCTGAAACATGTTGAGAGACATTTTTAAATGTTTCAAAAGGAGAGGTACAGAATGATACCATTTACATACATTTCAAAAACAGAGAGAAGGACATTATTGCTTATGGATACATCCATGTGTAGTAAGAATACATACCCTTGGATGTGGATACAAAGGAAGATACATATCAACCTCCGGACACCAGTGGTGAGTAAGGCCAGAGAACGCGGGGGAAGATTCGAACATATATGTAAATTATTTAGAAAAATATGTGAAGTAGTAAGTATGGCACAAAGTTAGTATTTGTTAATCGGCATTGTTCTGTACATTTCTATTCATTTGAAACATTCTAGTGTTAAAATATACTTATTTTTAAATGCCTCTGTACATTTGCCATCAGTTAGTAAAGAAAAATGCAACTGGCTGGTTCCCAGGGGAATACGTTTTCCCCATCCGGGGCTGGACAGCCAGCTGTCCTCTTTTGCCGGCTGCTTATTGACCCTAATAGATGACTCGGGATATTTGAAGGGTAATGTCTTTTCTGTCTGCAAAGCTCTTGATCCTGGGTGTCTCAGTCATGGCTGCAGAGGAAATTCTCCCTCAGATTTCTTACAGAACTCCTGCAGCTGTCAGGCAGGGCAAGAAGCCAGCAAACCCAGAGAACAACTTGAGCAGGCATCAGCATAGTTCCCGCTTGGGGCAGGACTCCCAACACAGAGTATTCTGTTCCTTTTCCTTTTCCTTCTGAAGCCAGAGAGCAAGCCTTTGATTCATGTGGCAATGATATCATGTAGCCTGCTGGGTGTAGCTGAGCTCTGGGCGTGCATCTGGGAGGCACCTAATCCCCCTCGCACTCCCTGGAGCCTGCTGAGCCCCACTGGATAATTTCATGGTACAGCCGAGATGATATTTTTACCTTTAAATTCATAATTCAGCCCAGAAGCCACTCAGCTTCCCGGAATTTTTATTAAGAATACCCTCAGCAATAATTTTCAGACTTCATAGCCTCTGATAAGGAGGAAAGAGCTTGATATTCCGGTTTTGTTTCTGTTTGAAGAGCATATCCCCAAAGGAGTCGTATGTGTCCCAGATTCAACACAGCTGTTAATTAGAGCTGAGAACACTTGGTTGACCCCGGTGCGGCTAATTGCTAGAACTGAGAAGCGTCTCTAAGGGCCTCATATGATAACAACTGAAAATTGTACTGAGCATCACCTAACGCTTCTGGAACCAGTTCAGGATGGGAAGCAATAGGCTCCCTGCGGTTCCTGGCGCGGGAGAGGCAGCTATGTGCTGAAGGAGCAGTATGAAGTATTCTCTTCAGCGATTAGAACACCCACATTTCACTCTGGATGTGTGACTTGAGGCACTGTGCTCGGAAGGGCTTATCAGAGAGCTCAGAACTGTACAGCAGAGCATATGTGGCCTACTTCGGAGGACTTCCACCACTCCTGTGACATCTCACCCCAGTACCAGCGCCTCCACTGCCTCCCGGCCGGTGCAGCACAACAGGCTGTAAGACAACTCCTGTTGGGACCCTTGACCAGGTTCTGACGTGCAGCTGATGCAATCATTCTGTTTCCCCATCTTAAAATGACAAGTCTAGCTCTCAGAATGAGAAAAATGTATCGAAATCCCCTAGTTCCCAGTCTGGCACACACGAGTGTGACCACTTTGTCTCCCCCTCTTTGCTCTGTGGGCAGAGAAGACAGTGGAAATAACCAGAAACAGGAAGGTAGGCTGACAGATAGAGAGGGCAAGAGCTGGGCCCAGTGGGAAAGAAGAGGAGATAACAGAGGCAAGTAAAGTGAGGCAGAAAGTTAGAAAGACAGCCAGAGGGCAGTGGTTAGGGAAAGGAGAAAGGGGAGAAGAGGAGGCACGAAGGGTGGAAGAGGAACGTAAAAGAGACGGCCAATTAGAGACAGCAGAGAGGGGGCCCCACCTCCTTTCCCCCAGGTCCTGCGAGACAGTAAAAATCAGCAGAGCTCACCATGAGTGTTTTGGCCTTCTCAGCCAAGAGGCCCAAAACATACGCCAGATAGTTCAGAGCTCTGGACAACTCTACTCCCTCGGCCTGGCCCAAGGAAGGTCACCTGGAGCCAGCAGTGTAAGGAGAGACTCATGATCCCTTTTCCAGAAGAGGTCCAAACCGTGGGTCCAGTTCCAGGAAGTGACAGCAGCAGAAAATAACCCAGAGTCAGCCTTGCCCAGAGCCGGAGAGGGGAAAGACCCAAAGGGAGTTGGAGGAAAAGGGATCAATTTCATTTGCTTCTAGACCAAGACTGGCTGAGGATGGCGCCCTGTTCCAAAGACAGCCAGGGACCCCACATCGCTTGAGTCCCTAATTGGACCTTTCAGATAGTTTTCCTCCTAAGGGACACCTCTCAATAACAAATGTGCATGGAGGAGGCCCTGCGTGCTCAAGCCTGTTGTGGGCAGTAGTGGGGGAAACAGGGACAACAAAGGAAGCTGCTGAATGCAGGCAACGTGCTGGAGAAGAAAATCTAACACACAAGGAACCACAGCGTGCAACAGAGAAGAGCAACAAATGACGGGGTGGTGCAGGCTCAGAGTCTGTAGGAACTGGAAGGGGTGGCAGGGAGGGCTAGAGTAGTCAGGGAGACTTCACGGAGGAGGTGGGACTTGAGGACGAGCGGAGCCCTTCAGGGTAAATACAGGGGCAGGGTGCCTTGCTTGGATAAACTAACAAGGTTGACGTCATTCGCTTGGAAGGCCCATTTTAGAGAAGGATGAGAAACCATGGTCCTTTATTACCATAAATTTACATGGAGATTTATGTTTTGAGACTTTTCATATAAATGTTCATAATTGCTCCTCATAAGGCTTTTAAGAAATAATTTTTATTTTCAGAATTGAAAAATATCTTAGATTTTATATAGTCCAGGCTCCATACATTACATTTGAGGAAATGATTCCCCAAGAGGTCACATGACTAACTCAAGGTCATGTAGTTAAGTAGCTCCAGGACTGTAACTCAGGTCTTTTTTATTTTTTTTTCTTTTGGCCGCACCACACAGCTTTTGGGATCTTAATTCCCCAACCAGGGATTGAACCCAGGCCCATGGCAGTGAGAGCACCAAGTCTCAACTACTGGACTGCCAGAGAATTCCCTAACTCAGGTCTTATTATTCTACTCAAATAGACTTACCGAAAAGTATATAGATGCAATTTTGTTTTAATTTATACAGAATTATTTCCTATAATAGAGAACTATACTTAAAAAGAATAATTTTGTATGTATTGTTTCCTTATAGTAAAAGAAATATATGATCATCATAGAAAATTTAGAAAATATAGGTAAGCCAAAAAAATTAAAATCCTCCATAATCACAGCATCCAGTTTGTAGACTTTGAAAGTTGTTAAAAGTATGTATTATTTTCATTTGACCTTCACATATAGATAGCTTTATTTCAAGAGAAAATGTCTCTGGTCCTCTTTAAGGAGAAGCATGTTAAACAGGATAATGTAGTGGAAAGAGCACAGTATTTGGAGGCCGAAGATCTAGGTTCAAGCCCTGGTCAGTCATGACTATCTGTGTGATTGTCCATAAATCAATCAACTTTCCTGTGCTTTAGTTTCTCATTTGCAAAATAATGGGGTTTCAGGGATGAATTACTTAGCTTGCTAAAATGTCTTTCTGGGACTTTAAAATCAAGCCTTGTAAGCTTAGAACAGTTAATTAAAACAAAACAAAACGGTATCTAATGTTTCTAAAGGAATGTAACAGCATGTTAAAATAGGGCTCTTCCTTTCTCAGGGTTTTGGCTGAGGCTCCAAAGCTAAGAACAGTAGGTTTATGTCTCTCTCCACTCATAGACATCCTAAGTGAGATACAAGATTGTCTAGGCAAGACTTGCAAAGAGATGCCTAGAGCTGGCTCTACCACGTTTAGATCTTCACACACCTCCAGGCTTTGCAAGCGAAGGCTAAGAGAAGGGACCGAGTGATTCCACTGGAAAAAAAGTCTTTGGCAAAAGGCTGACTGTGGCACCTGGGGCATCAGAGCAAAGCCAGTGGGTCCCAGAGGGAATAAGCTTCACTACAGAAACAATATAGAAGTCTGTGTCATGAGGATATGTGGAAGAGAGCTGGACTTGAGTTATCCTATAGACTCGACAAGGCCCTTCTAGACGACTCCAACAACGGAGACACTGCCAGGGGTGGGGGAGGCTGCTGGAATCCAGGTGATAAGGGAGGAATTTTAAGAACCTACCTGAAGTGGGTATTGTCTAGGCAATGCTATAGTAGGATATCCCAGGGAAGAAGGGTCTCTAAATGAATCCTCAAAATCACCCCACCAGAGAAACACCCGTTAGATCTGCCACTCACAGAGGGCTCTGTTCTTACAACTGCAAGAGCTACTGAAGACCATGCCTCTTTCTCTAATCCCTCTTCTCTCCTGGGCTCAGCTAGTGCAAGAGGAGGTGAAAAAAGAGAAGAAATGACTGTGAACCCCGCCTCTTCACCATATGTTTGCAAGTCTGGTTGAGGCCCACACTAGTGGAAGGGAGAACTTTAACTGGGATAAGAAGTTGAAGTTTTCATATTGGATTGGACTGAACTTTTCAATACCCCTGGGTAGGGAAGAAAGATTGGAGAGAGCAGTTTTAAAGGGCCAGTTATAAGATAGAACAAAGTTGCTTTTTGCTCAAGTCCTCCCAAGTCCAGCTTGTTTATTATACTAAATACAGGTGGATAACTTCGGTGAGTTGAGAGAGGATTGATTGCAAAGGGGAAGGGTACTTGTGGCCAGATCCCAATTAAGAGGCTGTTGTCTAGAAATTAGGCAAAAAGGTAATGGTAAATCTAGCAGGAATTAATGATTGCTTAGATGTGGAAGAAAAGTAAGGTAGATGGCTCATATAAGCTTGTAACGTTTCTAGTCTGAGAGACTGGAAGATGGTGACAATGGAGAGTAATGCCACTTCTACAGATAAATATGTACTCTAGAGAGACTTCACACTTAGGTCAACGATGCCACATTTTTGGAACTATTCAATTGAGTTCCTCCTGAGCCAATGGTCTCTGAGCCAATTTATGAGTCATATAAAAAATCAATCTCATTACTGTTCATGTATCCACTTTTCATTTAATCCATCATTTAACAAATTTTGTTAAGCGTTTCCTATGCATTATGCGCTGTGCTAACTAGTGCAGAGAAAAATTTGCAGGACACAGGGTCAGTCCTCAAGTCACTCACAATCTATCTGCTCCACCCACTCCAGTTAAATATTGGGGTAACCCTGGGTTTTGTCGTCTTACCCCCCTTTAACTCCCTAATGTCATTGTTTTTATACAGAAAAGAGTAGAGTATTGTGTAAAATGGGTATGTGCCACCTTAAGTATATGACCTTACTTCCATTTGCCCATTTGTCTATTTTGCTTTTTGTCCTACAGAATTTAGGCTATTACGACTACATGGTCCAGAAATTTGACCTCTGTCCAAATACGCACTTTCTAAATGTAAGCAGACACTCAAAATCAGTCTAAAAATCATTGGCACAAAAAGTACCCAAACAGGCCCATACAACTGTGTTCTCTCCCACACGCTCTCTTTAACACACATATATACACACGCACACTTGTTCACGCCACTCAGATTCAGTTCAATCTGATAGCAATATGTATCTAGTACTCAGAATATCAAAATTTGGTGCTAAGTCCTCTAAGGGATATAAATTTTAGAAACACAGTTCATTTTTTTCAGAAGCCCACAACTTAGTAGGAGAAATAGATACATTTATAAATAGACATATGTGGTACAAAGTAAAGTGTGAAGTGACATAATAAAAGAATAAACAATTAATTGTAATAAATTAACAAGGGAGAAAGAATCTATACGAACCCCTTATATTTATGTTGCTTGTTTTCTGGACCTCAGGCACAGAGATCTGAGTTAATCATACTCTTCAACGTATTCAGCAAACATCCTTTGAGCACCTACTATGTGGCAGGCACCTTTCTAGGTACTGAGGATACACAACTTTTATTCAAGTTGTGGCAATGGAAAGAATTAAAGCAGGGTGGTGGCAGAGCACATCATTAGATGGCTCTTTAGTTGGGTGACAGAAAGAGCTTCTCTAAGGATATGATTTTTTTTTTAATTTTTTTTTTTTTTTTTTTTGTAGTACGCGGGCCTCTCACTGTTGTGGCCTCTCCCACTGCGGAGCACAAGCTCCGGACGTGCAGGCTCAGCGGCCACGGCTCACGGGCCCAGCCGCTCCACGGCATGTGGGATCTTCCCGGACCGGGACACGAACCCGTGTCCCCTGCCTCGGCAGGCGGACTCCCAACCACTGCGCCACCAGGGAAGCCCATAAGGATATGATATTAAAGCAAGACCTGAATGGCAAGAAGGAGCCCACCCGGAAAAGGAAGATCAGAAGGACAAGCATCTCAGACAAGGGGAACAGCTATTGCAAAAGCCCCAAGCAAGGATGAGTTTCACGTGCAGCAGAGACTAAGAGAAGGCACATGTCCCTGGAACACTGTGGGCAAGGTGGGGAGACTGGAAGGAGATGAGGCTGGAGAGGTGGACAGTGACCAGATAACTAAGGCCAGGCTTTTAAATAATATAAAGTTCGGATGATCCTTAAATGACTGTGCATGCGTGCACACACACACACACACACACACACACACACACACGTTCCAAAAATGTTTCAAGCATTGGCAGAACTGGTGGAATCTATGAGTACTTGGAAGAAATAACATTCATTTGGATCAAGTTTAAAACTCATTACTTTATATTCACATCTAATACTTAATTTGACTAGGAAAATCTAAGGAACAAAAGGATATTTGCAAACTATACCTAAACTCTAAGCATTACCCATGATATCACTGAACAGAGTTTAGGAAAAGCCATGGGCTCCTAAAGAACAATTAAAAAAAAAAAGAGACACCATGATAGCAAGCAGGGTGAGTGGAACAATTCCAACTATGGGGTAAAGAATGGCATTTTTTGCTATGTTTCTAATTAGGCTGGAGATGATTAAGCCACATTCTCATCATTGGTTTTGGATAAGGCCCCTCTCTTATATTGTTATTTTTCCCAATCCCTACTCCATATGTATCCTTCTGACATGTTTGAAATATGTCCTCCATGGGTATGTATCTCTGATAAATACATGGGTTATTTTCCATGAATGTGATTTTAATTAGCCAACATGGAATCGTTCTATGATACTGTTATGTCTTATTCATTTACTCAAGGCTATGTTTAAAGATCTATCCATGTTGCTCTCTGTATCTCTAATTCATCACTTCCAGTTGCTGCAGAGTATTTTGTGACAAAAATTCTTCATATTTTATTTACCCATTCCCCTAGAGATGGATACTAGGTTGCTGCACACTCTCTATATGCAGTGAACATCCTCATAAAGCTGCCCTTATACACAGAGGTGAGCCACTCGGGGGGATTACAGGGCCATAAGGATTACTCTCACCCAACTTCTCATGGTAAGGGTAGATTGTTCTCCCGAATGAATGCACTAGTCCACACGCCCATTATATTTTCATAAATGATTTATATAGAACACAGTGAGTCTCAGAGACATATGGTGAGGTACTCAAGGTCAAATAGATAGTAAGTCTCAGGATTAAGATCCAAATCTTCTAATTCAGTTCTAAGTCTTTTTCCACTGGGAAAATGTCTTTCTGAGGAAGCTTGCCCTTACCCACTGGTTGTGCACAAGCACAGATGCAAAGTTTAGCTGAATTACTCCCTAAGGGGTATAATTACCCTTCATTGCCCCTCATTCAATGATTATTTATTGAATGGCAGCTACAGGAGACACTGCTGTTTTCCTTCATGAGGTCAAGGTTTTATTTCCGTTCATCATCAAAGCACCTACCAAGCAGGTATGTGCTAGGGATACACTCCTTCCTTTCCTAGAAGGAACTTACAATCAAATTTCCTCTCAGAACCACAGTCAACCCTAATACAGGTAGCAGATTTTCGAGAACTTTCTGTAGTACTGTTGTCTTGCGTATGCATGTCATGCTCTCAGAATCCCTCAAAGTTGATCATTTTAGCTGGTCCCTGTTCTCCATTTCCAGAGACTACAAACTCCCTTGAAGTTCAGGTCTCAAATATCCAAGTCAGTAAAGAAGGAAGTTACAAGGCCAGTGGCCAGTACGCAGTGTGGAGCACTGTGATTTTGTTGGGAGTACGATGCTTCATGAGCAAGTATGGCAGAGCCATAAACTGGATCCATTTTAGCTGTGGTCGGTTATGCCCTTGGGTTTGAAATAATTACTTTCCTAGACATGTGGTTCCCAGATGAAATTCATGCTGTGATTTGATATTTTTAATGCAAAAAAATTTTTTTCTAGCAGAAATTCATCACCAGCTTGTCAAGGAATTTGATGACTAAAAATAATCTCCCCGTAGAGTGCATGAATGTGGTGTGCAGACTCGGAAAGAAAGAACACACCAGCGAGTCCGTGTGAAATGGAATGACATCACCAATGAACTGGGGACCCACTTTTTGACCTGACTGGTATCCAAAGCCTGTCCCACATGTCAAAAAAATTTTGAATCTATTAAATAATAAATGATTTCAAAGGCTTACTGTGGACACTAGCCTTGAAATGTATTAATTCCCTAAAGGCAATTACAGAGAGTCCAGCACAAGATACTCTTAAAATCTCCCTTTTGATTCTGAGATGGAATTTGCACTTGATCCATGTCTACTCTGTACACAACTAGGTGGAAGGCACTCTTCTCCCTTCAGCAAATGGTTCTCTTAGTTCCTGGGGAAAGAAACTACCCAGTTGCTTCAAAAGAAGAAGAGTACTGAAGCCGGGATTTATCCCTGGGGCATGTGAGCAGCAATGGGTAATGAAAGATGAAAGCTGAGGACACGAACAGATTTATACTGAGTCTCCATGCCCAAGGCCATTATTAAGGCTCTCGGGGCCCGGGGCCAAATTTAATCCGCAAACTTCAAACCCAGGAGTAGAAGCCAACTGGGGGCTGTCCGAGGGAGGGAACCACACAGCTATCTGGGGGAAGAGCATTCTGTGCTTGGGCGGACATTTCTGCAGCTGGAGGCAGCAGCTCGTGGTTTCGAGGAAGTGCCTTGCTGGGTATGGTTGAGGACAAAAAGTGGCAGCAGCTATCTCACCAGGCTAGTTCTGCAATGTAGTTCTAAGAGTTGTTACTACAACGTTAGCCTAAAGCCCGTTTCTTCCAGCCTTTCCAATGCTTAGATGAGCTACTTAATAAATCCCTTTCTGCCTAAACTAGTGAGTATGGATTTTATCATTGAAACCAAGAACTCGGCCCAGTTTTAGAATCAGTCTTAGGGTTTTCCTTTGTGCTATTTAGTCTGTTCTACTGCTTTATCTGACTTATCAGTTTAAATGAAATCTTTTGACCCCCCTGGCTATAAAAGATTAGGAAATATCAGCATAATTATCCTTCTCAATGTTTATTATACAACTTCCTGCTGGCCCCAAAGTCTCCAAGTTTGGGGCAGCTAGCTTTCCTAAATAATCCCTGTGGATAGTCATAATCCTAAATACCAAATCTAGACTTCTTTGTGCCCGGTAGTCTCATTATCCGCCCCACAAACAAGATGCTAGCACAGTAGGAAGGAAGAGCACTGGGGGGAGGATGAGGGATCCTTCCACTGAAACTCAAACCTACTCTGTGTCCAGCTGATTACCCAGGCCCTGGTATGTCTCTCCACAGGATGATGAGAAGATAGAGGACTACTCACCTCATCTCTTCTTGCTGACCCCTGGCGTGTAGGTTTCTTCAATAAAATCTGATCTTTAAGCCATACTGCATGATGTTGACCCTATTTCATCATGTTTCTAAGCCCTGTTTCACCATGGGTGGTGACCACAAAAGGACGCACCTTACATTACAGTGAAGATCATTTCTCAGGATGTAAAAACCCCATAAGTCATCACAGAAGAGATCCATAACTGCAGCTTCGTGAATAAAAAAAAAAATCAATAAAGCAACAGTTACTCTAAGCAAAATCCAATGACAAACTGGGGGAATATTTGCACCTCGTATCACAAAGGGCTTATTTCCTTAATATATAATATAATATATTATATATATTATATATATTATATATATTATATTATATAATATAATATATATATTATATAATATATATATAATATAAAGAGTTCCAAATCAATAAGACCAACCCTCAATAGGCAAATGGGCTAATAAAATGGATAGACATTTTGTAGAAAAGGAAGTACAAAGGTAACACTAAGACAAGTGATTCTTAGATATACAAAAAGAGAAAATGTTATTTCAAAATATACTAAGACTCCATTTTGTACCTCCTAGAATGGCATAGACCAAAATGTATGATAGTCCATGGTGTTGACAACGATCTGGGGAAATGGGCATGCTTACTGATGGGAGTATGAATTGGTACAACCTCTAGGTATTGTTCAAATGATAAATGCACATACCCTTTTAACCCATATTCCAATCTTAGAGCTTTGTTCTACAGATACACTTGCATATATACAAACTGAATTATATACATTGCAGCACTGTTTGTGACAGCAAAATTTTTTAAATCACCTGAAAGCAGTAAGGAGAATAAGCAACTTCATCTTTGATGAAATGGCTAAGCCGCTTTCACCATGAACCTTAATATATATGAAGAAAGGCTGTTTTCTATGGTGATAATCCAACCTGAGAAAGGAGATTCAGGCAGGGAAATTGCATATTGCAGAGCTGGCAGAACTCAGCTCAAACATAAGTGGATTCCTGAGGTGCAAAACCAACAATACTTGCTTAGAACAAGAATTGGTGCAGGTCAGCTGTTGAAGTTTCCTCTGATCCTTTTGGAGACCACAGAGGGCAGGGGCAGCAGGTGAGGAAAGAAGGTTAACAGACCCACCATGGTGATGTCAGGTAGAAGAATGGCTGTCAGTAATAAGCTGCCCTGCAGTTGCTAACCTTCTCTGAAGAGGAGGAAAAGCTAGACCAGCTCACACAAGCACACATACAAACCCCGCTGATATCATGGGGGCTCGGGGAGAGGTTTGGCACTCTGCTCTGGTCCCTTCGCCACAAGAATTTCAGCAGATAGGTCGTCTCAGCAGAGGTGTCTCAGAAGACACTATTCATATCATATTCTGTGTGAACGGCGCCCCCTGGAGAGAATACAATATGGATGTTGTCCTTTGGAAATGGGTAGTGTATCAGCCCTGCAGGAAAAAGTGCCCTTACTAAAGGTGGGAAATAATCAAAAGGGGAAGAGCACAGCGCTTTACAAAAATACAAGAAAAAAGAAGGAAATCAAGAGGGAAAAATGACTAGCAGATAAAGAATAACAGCAGAAAAATCTTGCCACAAAGCCAGTGAAAATCATAACCAATCTCCATAAACTCGAGGAACTAAAGAAAAAATAACCTCTAGGGGGGCTTCCCTGGTGGCGCAGTGGTTGAGAGTCCGCCTGCCGATGCAGGGGACACAGGTTCGTGCCCTGGTCCGGGAAGATGACACATGCCGCGGAGCGGCTGGGCCCGTGAGCCATGGCCGCTGAGCCTGCGCACCTGGAGCCTGTGCTCCATAATGGGAGAGGCCACAACAGTGAGAGGCATGCGTACCGCAAAAAAAAAAAAAACGAAAACAAACAAACAAAAGAATATGTACCAATAAAGTTACTGGTCTTTAATGATAAAGAAAAAAAAATACTTTGAGCATTCATGCAAAATTATCAACTAATCTATAAAGGGAAAAAGTTTCAGATGAGCTTTAGACTTCTCCATAGTCACATTCAACAACAGAACACAGTGAGGCAATCCTTATAAAGAAAGGAGTGTGATCCAAGATTTTCATACTCAGCATATTTAATATAAACGCAACAGACAAATATTGTCAAACATGCCAAAAGTCAGGGAATATACAATTGTCCCTTGAATAACACAGGGGTTTGGGGCACTGACCCATGTGCAGTCAAAAATCTGCATATAACTTTTAAATCCTCCCAAATTTAACTACAAATAGCCTACTGTTGACCAGAAGCCTTACTGATAACAAAGTTGTTTAACATATATTTTGTATGTTATATGTATTATATGCTGTATTCTTACAAAAAAGTAAGTTAGAGAAAAGAAAATGTTATTACTAAAAACATAAGGAAGACCCTGAGAAAACCATAATTCAAAAAGACACATGCACCCCAATGTTTATTACAAACTATTTACAATAGCCAGGACATGGAAGCAACCTAAATGTCCACTGAAAGATGAACAGGTAAAGAAGATATGGTACATATACACAGTGGAATATTACTCAGCCATTAAAAGGAATGAAATTGGGTCATTTGTAGAGATGTGGATGCACCTAGAGACAGAGTGAAGTAAGTCAGAAAGAGAAAAACAAATATCATATATTAACGCATATATGTGGAATCTAGAAAAATGGTACAGATGAGCCTATCTGCAAAGCAGAACTAGAGACACTGACATAGAGAACAAACGTATGGACCCCAAGTGGGGGAAGGGAGGTGGGATGAATTGGGAGATTGGGACTGACATGTATACACTGCTATGTATGGAACAGATAAGTAGTAAGAGCCTTCTGTATAGCATGGGTAACTCTACTCGATGCTCTGCAGTGACCTTGATGGGAGGGAAATCCAGAAAGGAGGGGATATGCGTATACATATGGCTGATTCACTTTGCTGTACAACAGAAACTAGCACAACATTGTGAAGCAACTATCCCCCGATTTAAAAAAAAAAAAAGAGAACATATATCTACAGTACTGTACTGTATTTATCAATACTGTAAGTTTACATCATGTTTACAAGATGAATTGTCTGTCAGTGCCTACATCAATATTGTTTTGCATGATACAAAACACTACGATGATCGGCTGATACTGTTCTTCCAATTACAAGAGAGGCGCACTAAACTGTAACGTAATTCTTTTAAGGTAAAGTTATAAAACAGTAAGAAAACTAACACATTATTAAGTTTATATTAAATATCACTCACCTTATGCCTAGGTAGGGATAGAATCTCCACTTCAATCCAAGTCTTGCACACAATGTTCTACACGATGAATACTTAGGTGATGATAATGATGATGATGACACAAAAATGTCTCATACAGTTCTTGCCATACAAGTATTAGATTTTCACACAAACACACTCACATACATACACAGCAGATAAGTTTATTAAAGGTACAGCATGATGACTGTTTACTATTCATTAAGTGAAAGTGGATCATCGTAAAGGTCTTCATTCTTTTTTCTTTTTTTAAAATTAATTTATTTATTTAATTTTGGCTGTGTTCTTCATTGCTGCATGTGGGCTTTCTCTAGTTGTGGTGATTGGGGGCTACTCTTCGTTGTGGTGCGCAGGCTTCTCATCGTGGTGGCTTCTCTTGTTGCGGAGCACGGGCTCTAGGTGCATGGGCTTCAGTAGTTGTGGCGCGAGGGCTCAGTAGTTGTGGCTCGCAGGCTCTAGAGTGCAGGCTCAGTAGTTGTTGTGCACGGGCTTAGTTGCTCCGTGGCATGTGGGATCTTCCCGGACAAGGGCTTGAACCCGTGTGCCCTGCATTGGCAGGCGGATTCTTA
This sequence comes from Delphinus delphis, assembly GCF_949987515.2. Classification (NCBI taxonomy): domain Eukaryota; kingdom Metazoa; phylum Chordata; class Mammalia; order Artiodactyla; family Delphinidae; genus Delphinus; species Delphinus delphis. Next base: position 71,506,018 of record NC_082694.2, read on the forward strand.
ACCACTGCACCACCAGGGAAGTCCAACGTCTTTATTCTTGCCATCTTCATGTTGAGCAGCCTGAGGAAGAGGAGGAAGAGGAGGGGTTGGACTTGCTGTCTCAGGGGTGGCAGAGGTGCAAGAGGTGGAGAAGATGGAAGGGGCAGCAGGAGAGACAGGCATATTCAGTGTAACTTTACAGAAAGACATCATGATTTCTGCCTGACTTATTCCTTCTTCATTTCTCTTAAAATGTTTCTATACGGTACCAGTCATTCTTCCAGCATTTGCTTTAGTTTCAGTGCCCATATCATAGAAGGGTCCACGTCATAAAAGAAGTCAAAACCAGTCTTGAATAATCAAAATCCTTCTGCCAGATTGTCTAAGGTCCGTTTGTTTTCTGGCACTGCTTCTTCTACATCTTCTTCCTCATCGTCTGGCACTTGTTCCAAAGAACTCATACCCATCAAGTCATCTTCTGTTAATTCGTCCGGTATGATGTCTATTATATCTTAAATTTCTCCAAGATCTATGTCCTGAAATCCTTCACTCCCTCCCCCAACCTTTTTTGCCCTATCCACAATCTCTTTCTTGACTCCGTTGATTGGCTCTGTCATAAATCCAGTGAAGTCACACACGGCATCTGGACACAGTTTTCTCCAGCAGGAATTTATTATTTGGGGCTTGATGGCTTTCACAGCTTTTTCTCTAACAACGATGGCATCTTCATGGTGTAATCCTACTAGACATTCATGATGTTCTCTCTACTGGGGTTCTCTTCCATAGGGTTGACGATCCTTTCCAAAGAGTATTGTGTGTAATGAGCCTTAAAGGTCTTTATGATCCCCGACCTACAGGCTAAATTAGAGACGTTGTGTTTGGGGGCAAGTAAACCACTCAAACAGCTCACCTTTGGTGTTGAACTCACGGGGTTCTGGGTGGCCAGGGACATTGTACAATATCAAAAGAACTTTAAAAGGCTTACTGGAAAGGTGCTTCCTGACTTTGATGGAACCAATCCAGAAAAAGGGTTCTTATTGTCCAGGCCTTCTTGTACAATCAAAAGATTGGCAGCTGGTGTTTATCGCTTCCCTTCAAGGCTTGGGGGTTAGCAGATTTATAGATACAGGCAGTCCTGATTGTAAACCCGACTGCATTTGCACAGAAGAGCAGAGTGAGCCTATCCCTTCCAGCCTTAAATCCTGGTGCTTGCTTCTCTTCCTTACTAACAAATGCCCTTCACGGCATTTTTTTTTTTTTCCAGAATAGGGAACTTTCATCTGCATTAAAAACCTGTACAGGCAGATACCCTTTCTCATCGGTGGTTTTCTTAATGGTGTCTGGGAACTTGTCTGATGCCACTTGGTCAGCAGAAGCTGCTTCTCTTGTTATCTTGACGTTTTGAAAGCCAAACCTCTTTCTAAAATTATCAAACCATCCTTTGCTGGCATTAAATTCTCCAGCTTTAGATGCTTCACCTTCCTTTTGCTTTAAGTTGTCATAGCATGACCTTGCTTTTCCTTGAATTATATTAGAGTCTATAGGTATGCCTTTCTTATAGCAATCGTGCACCACATAAAACTGCATCTTCAAGGCCAGGTAAAAAGGTATTTCGCAAAAAAGTGCAAGGTTTTCGCCCCTGCTGGTGTAGCTGCAGCAACAGCGGCTTCACGAGTTTCCTTTTCTTGTTTAAATGGCCCTTAACGCTGGGTTCATTTATCTTGAAATGGCTGCAACCACAGCTGCAGACCTCCATCTACGGTACATATCAAGCAATTTAACTTTTTCTTGTATCGTCATGCCTTTTCTCTGTTTCTTGGGAGCACTTCCAGCATCGGTAGTGGCACTTTGTGTGATTCCCATGTGTTATTCAAGGTTGCAGTATTGAAGTAAACACGAAGAAAAATATGCGAGACCCGCAGGAGATCACTTTTTACTACGACGTGCAATTTACTGGAGCCACCAACTGCTCATGCGGAGAAAATGTGTCACCCGGCATTTTATGTGAGCTCAGCACGATAGCAACAGGAGGTGGCTACGAAATTACTACAGCAGTACAGTATGTACCACAGTTGGTTGTATGCAATTATGCCTTAATACCGATCTTTACTTTTGTTTACATTTCACTCAGCTGCGAATGGCGCAGTGTTTATTTGCATAAGTTTTGATAAATTTTAACTTTTTATAATAGATTTGTTTATTTTTTTGGTAGTAAGTGATAAAATGGACTAGTACCTACATAATACTTTATGCATTCATGACATACCTAACTTTTTCTTAATGTTTTTTGATATTTCTAGGCTCCACAATTCATCTGTGAGCTTTTACCATTTGTCACAAATCTCCAAAAAATTTTCCAACATATTTATTGAAAAAAATCCATGTGTGAGTGAACTCTCAATTTGAACCCATGTTGTTCAAGGGTGAACTGTTGTTCCTTTCTGGAAGAAAGTACTACAGGACAACCTTTAGCCAACCAAGAGACGACGGAGAATTTGGAGAGGTGCATTCATTAGATTAGAGCATAACACAAAAAACAAAGAAGAAGGCTCCTGCCCAGAAACTTACTGAAGACTCTTGACAGAAGCTGAGAGTGAAGCTTGTCAGAGGGGATCACCAAAGTACGAAAGCCATGGCTCTGAATTGAGAGAATACAGAGCAAACTGCCTGGACTGGGCTAAACTGGAGAAGCAGCCAGACCTCAGATGGGTTTTAGGGCCAGGAGGGAAGGTGAATGGCCCAGGAAGTACCATAAGGCCTCACCTGGCTGAGAGAACCAGGCCACAAGTCCTAGACCCCAGACTTCATCTGTGAGAACAAAGTAGCAAAGAGCACCCAGGCACCCCTGAGGTCAGCAAGTACCAGATAGCATGTCTGAATCAGTCCCTCCCCGCAACACCACAGGGGAGAAACAACAGTTCTGTCCCTCTACAAATCGAAACCAGGCTTAGGAACAGCAGGAGGGCACAGAGCAATTTTATCCAGTAAGAATAAACACTAACGTATATTAATTAAGCGCTTAGTGTGCTAAGCATGGTTATAAGCTCTTTACATGTATTCACTCATTTAATCGTCACAACTCTAAGAGGTAAATATTATTTTTACACCCATTTTAGAGATGCAGCAACTGAAGCACAGAGAGGTTAAGTAGAATGCCTCGGGCCACACAGAAAGTAAGTGGTTGAGCTGAAACATAAATACAGACAGCCTGGTTCCAGAGCCCATGCTCAAACCATTACGTAAATGGGTTATTTAAATCAGTCAACAAAGATAAATCTGAATCTTTATAACTATGGAACTGGTGAAGCAAATTAAGTTATACCCCTTGAAATTTAATGTAGACATTACAAGGAAAGAAATAGCTTTATATGTGCTGGTGTGTAATGATCTACAATATATATTAAGTGGAAAGAACAGAGTACAGAAAAGTGTGTTACATGCTACCTTTATAAGCAAAAGGTTTCATAGACACATGTACTTGTACCTGTATCGATACTTCTGGAAACATACTCCAGATCTCAAAATAGTTGTTACTTTTGGAGGGAGGGATAAGGAATCCAAGTGATCAGGGTTGAGGAGAAACCTGCTTTTCTTGCTCCTCCCTTTTGTGCCTTTTGAATTTTATACCATGCGCATATGTTGCCTAATCAAAAACAGGTGACCTAAATAGAGACAAAGACAGCTGAGGGGCCTCCCAGGGACATGAGATAATAAAGGCCATTTCACCAATTTGAGTGATGCCCTCTGGCAGGGAGAAAGTTTTGCTAGCAATAACTCTACAAGTAAAAGGAATTTCCTTCAGAAGAAAGAGAAAACAACATGACAGGATGTGTAAATGGGAGGTTTGACTCATGCACCTAGTTTTGATAGATTTCAGATTCCAAAGTGAGGTGTGAGGCCATGTGGGAACTTCAAAGCAGGTGCCAAGAACAGGTTAGACAAGGAACCCACACTGAGGCCCTACCGTGTTGAGAGAGGAGAGAGGAAGAACTTTGGGAGGAGGGTTCCTCTGAAGGGAGCTTTGAAACCTTCCCCTCAAAGGTAAGGGAGCTTCATAGGATGCCCTGGAGACCCACTCCAAGTAGGGTTGCTTACAGGGGCCCGTGACTGAGAAAGCTAAAGGTGACACAGGGGCTGCCCACACCCACAGCATGAGCAGGACCTCTCCTGCTGTCCAGACGTCATTTCAGTGGGTCCTGCCCTCGAGGGCAGCTTTGTGGTGTGAGGGGACATAGGTAGAAAGCAGACTGGCAGGAGCGGTGCCAAGAAGAGAGCAGATGCAACCAATCAAAAGAAAGGGCACGGGCTTCCCTGGTGGCGCAGTGGCTGAGAGTCCGCCTGCCGATGCAGGGGACACGGGTTCGTGCCCTGGTCCGGGAAGATCCCACATGCCACGGAGCGGTTGGGCCTGTGAGCCATGGCCGCTGAGCCTGCGCGTCCGGAGCCTGTGCTCCGCAACGGGAGAGGCCACAACAGTGAGAGGCCCGCGTACAGCAAAAAAAAAAAAAAAAAGAAAGGGCGCTTCTCAGGTCACAGGATGGGTCAGTGAAGGCCCAGGAGCAGAATGCATGAAGGACATAGAAAACTGCCCATGAGAGTGGGCATCACTAGGCCCGGAGAAGGGAAGCCAGCCAGCATCCACCAGGAAGCAAGGCACTTTCTTACCGCTCACTTCGCTCCTTGCTCCCATGCCTGCTCTTGGCTCCTCACAGACAGTGTCCAGCTGGGGAGAGGCACGTGAGCAAGAGACGCTGTTTCCCCCTCTCACCTTTCCTGGATCACAGACTCTCACCCGCAACAGGCCGCAGCTGAAGTAAGGGATAAGCTTTAATTACTTGGTTGAGGTTGTGTTTGGGACTTAAAGCCACCATAAGGATTCTTATTACCTGAAAGTGAGCAGAATGTGATGCAAGTGCTGGAATCTCCACCCAGAGGGGAAGGCAAGGGCTTCCCTCCCACAGAGAGCTTTAAAAAGAGAGTAGGAAATAAAAATAAGTTGCTTCTATGGTCACAAAGTACAAGTCCTGCTTGTTCAGTGAGCTGGTTACACAAAAGGATTGGTGTGAAAGAGAAAGAATTAAAAGGCTGCCAATATGTATGACTTCTACCAATTATCCATGTTTGAAAAAGTCATGTATAATGACAGAGTACACAAAATGTTTAATATCAATATGCAAATTAAAATCAAAGGCAGTGGATGGACCTAGAGTCTGTCATACAGAGTGAAGTAAGTCAGAAAGAGAAAAACAAATACCGTATGGTAACACATATATATGGAATCTAAAAAAACACAGACGCAGACATAGAGAATGGACTTGAGGACACAGGGAGGGGGAAGGGTAAGCTGGGACGAAGTGAGAGAGTGGCACGGACATATATACACTACCAAATGTAAAACATAGCTAGTGGGAAGCAGCTGCATAGCACAGAGAGATCAGCTCGGTACTTTGTGACCACCTAGAGGGGTGGGATAGGGAGGGTGGGAGGGAGACGCAAGAGGGAGGAGACATGGGGATATATGTGTATGTATAGCTGATTCACTTTGTTATACAGCAGAAACTAACTCACCATTGTAAAGCAATTATACTCTAAAAAAGATGTTAAAAAAAAATTCTTTGCTGAAACATTTCAGGTAGTTCAGGGTATTTTGGGGCATGAGCCACCCATCTCCTTGCATGGCCCTGCAATAAATCTTTCTCTGCTCTAAAAAAAAAAAAAAAAAAAAAAATCTAAGGCAGTGACCAGTACTCACCTGGTACAAGCTCATAATGGATGACTTCATTATACCCTTATGTCCATTGTCCCATATGTAAGAAGGCATATTGAGTCACTCTTCTCCCCCTATTTCCATCTCCCTCTTCCTGGAGGTTCTCTCCTAAACATTCTATAAATTTATTTATCCAAATAAATCAAGTAAAGTTTTCTGTGCCCTCATTTTTAGTTCACAAGCTGTCTTCTGCTGTATTGGGGGCCAAATAACACATTTTATTTCTCCATGCCATGTGAAAATAAAGTAATTTTTAATTTTCTTACATCCCACCTCTTCTCCATTACATCCTGAAATATAGAGATCTCTACTGAATATTACATGTGCGGTTTGGAGATTAGATCACTGAAACTGTGAATGTATTCTTCATTTTAGTATGATGTGATAGTTTTGGAAAGATAAGGCAGGAAGCACCCAGAAGTGACTTTATATTTTTCCATGTGCTTGAAATTAACTGATGGATATTCTCATATATTAATTAGAGAGACCCAGGTCAGTTATATTATAGATAATAAAACATTTACTTTTGGGACTTCCCTGGTGGTCCAGCGGTTAAGCCTCCGCACTCCCAATGCAAGGGGCCCGGGTTCAATCCCTGGTCAGGGAACTAGATCCCGCACGCGTGCTGCAACAAAGATCTCAAGTGCCTCAACTATTTGGCACAGCCAAATAAATAAATAAATATTTTTTAAAAAATTTACTCTTAATCCTTGTAGATTGTTCAAAGACTATACAGTTAATTGCACAGACACGTGCATTTTATTTTTGTTTCCAGACAATACATTTCTGATTCCTTTGCAAAGCATGACAATCTCCTGAGCCAAAACCTAATTTTGGAAGTTTAGTTCTCCTGGAGGAGAATTTTGTTTATACAGTGCACTCCCAGTGGTTGACAAAGGTTTAAGTGTTTGTTGTGTGTGTGTGTGTTGAGGGGTGCAGTTCTTATGTGATGTTTCTGTGAACATCGTTCCCCAAAGTTTTGTAACTTATATACCAAACAAGGACTAATTTCTTAATATATCAAGAGTGCTTACTTGATATGAATAAGAAGACCAACCGACAGTAGAAAAATGGACTGAAAAAGAAAAGGTTTGGATCATTCCCAGGAAAGGACATCTAAATGAATCTTATACAAATGAAAAGCTTCATCATAATAAGAGAAATAAAATTTTAAATGATAATGTAATACCACTTTCACCTACAGATGGATAAAGATCAAAAAGTTTGATGACACATCTGAATTGACAAGATTGTAGAAAAGCAGGTACACATATCTACACAACTTTCTCAAAAGGGCTATTTGGCAGTATCTATCAAAATGACAAAGGAAGATATGTGTTAGTCAAAACTTGCAGAACTGTATACTAAAAAGGGTAAAATTTGCTGTACATAAGTTATACCTTAATTTTTTTAATGAAAAAAGTTAATGTCAGTTGCCTCACAAGAAATTCTATATTGCCTTTAAAGAGAATGAGGGACTTCCCCCGTGGCGCCGTGGTTAAGAATCTGCCTGCCAATGCTGGGACCACGGGCTCGAGCCCTGGTCCGGGAAGATGCCACATGCCACAGAGCAACTAAGCCCATGCGCCACAACTACTGAGCCTGCACTCTAGAGCCCGTGCTCTGCAACAAGAGAAGCCACCGCAATGAGCAGCCTGCGCGTTGCAACGAAGAGTATCCCCGGCTCACCGCAACTAGAGAAAGCCCGCATGAAGCAAAGAAGACTTAACGCAGCCAAAATTAAACAAATACATAAATTTATAGAAAACAACAACAAAAAAAGAAAGAATATATTAAGTATGTAAAATGGAGAATACTAATTCAAATTCTTCTATATTGTATTGTATGATGAGTGAACATTATTATTTGGAGAAAAGACAGCAAAAATATTAGACATAACAAGTTATAAGTGCATTTATTCCCTAACAAGTATTTTCCATATTAATTTTTATGACATGTTCAGTATCTGAGGACACTTCTTGGTCATAAGAGATTCTGAACATTTGTATAGCTTTTGATAGCAGGTTAGATCTCTTTTGACAGCAAGTGAGAAAAGATCTGATCCAAATACTGGCTTAAACAAAACAGGAACTTACTTGATTATGTAACTGAACAGTCCAGGAATAGGGCTTGCTTCTACGCTGCTGTCTTGGATTGAAGGCTGAAAAGTATCACCAGGGTGCCTCTCACTCTCTCTCAGCTCTCTCTCTCTTCACAGGTCAGTTCTCACAGGGTTCCCCCTTAAGATGTCAAGATGGCTACAGCAACTCTGAGCCTTGCATTAAACATAAAAATCTAGCAGGACAGAGAATGAATCTCTCTCCCAGAAGTCCCAGCAAAAGTATCATTACTTCTCATTGATTCTGAATCAGTCTGGCCAGGGGAATGCAATATTTGGATTGATTTAGATCACAAGCTCTGTGCCTGAGCCAGGGGTGAAGCCACAGCCAAAGCAACTACACTGGGGAGGCAGGGATTTCCACAGGTGGGAATGAGAGTCCAGTTACCAGCAGAAGGGTGGCTGCATGGTGGGCAGAGAACAGCTGTCAGTAAACAGCAGTAGCCTAGATAATTGGCGTGCAATGGAAATCCAGTAGGAATGAGGATCTACCGAGAAAGAGAGGCACACCGAGAGAATGAGGGTGAAAATACGAGATGTTTACAGCCATCACTTGACATTAATATTTTAAATTAAAAAGTCAGTGTTTCTGGACTTGATATGCAATTTCAAAAACAAAGAATAATTCATGTTCCTGGACTTGATGTGCAATTTCAAGACTCAAGAATAATTGCTTTATTCTTCAAAACTAAAAAAAACAAAAAACACTTCGTAAAATGAGCTTTGAGAAGAAAATTTTATCCTGAGAATTACTGCAAGTAGAAGATTACTCTCATGTAAAAGCATGTCAGAAATAAAAGACAGTGCTGGGAATCAGCTACTCAGTTCTAGATGGAATGTCTAATTTGAAAATGATTTATTCTTTTCCATGTAAGGCTCTTCTATAATATGTAAACTGGAGGTGATTTGTACAACTCGTGTAGTGCTAAGAGCTAGAGTAAGAAGTTTGGGTTAGAAGCAGAGTGACTTTTAAAAATAGTTTTACAGTCCGTTTCTATATTCTTCAAGTACTTAATGGCAAGAAATGTAGTCCAAAAAGTTTTTCTAAGTCACTGAAGAGAATGAATAATTATCAGAGGAAGAAAAACATTTTACTAGTTTCTGAAGAGGCATTATCCTGCCTTGGCACAGGGCCAGGTGGATTTAGTGTGTATAATTTCTCCTGAGCTCCTCTGGCAAGGCTATTAGTAGCCTACCCAGCAGCTATTGCCCACTTCTTTCTGGCTTAATAATAATAATAATAATAATTACATGCATAAAATAAAAGCCCTATTTCGATTGGGCAATGATGTGCCCATTTTCAGAGCCTAAGCAAATCATGTCACTCTCACTTCCCTTTTGTGAGTCTAGCGATGGACATGAGGTCAAATTCAGGCCCAAGACGTTTGCTGGGAGCCTCAATGTTTCTTCCTGCTTAGGGAGACTTAAGAGAAAGAGAAAGCCCTTTTGCTTGTCTCCTTCCTTCCTGCTTGGGACTCGGCGCTCTGAGGATACACTGTGTAGAGCAGCTGCGCCATCTGGTGGCCAGAACGGGCAGGACAAGGGAACAGCCCTTGTGCCCGACCGTCATCCAGCTGCTGAGCACCCCAGTCATCACCTGCTTTCACACGTTTTCTTAAGTGGCATATTATGGGTCATGTGCTTTGAGCAGTTTTAGTCGGATATTCTGTTTCTTTCAGCCAAAGTCATTCCTAAATGATATGGCTCCTCCTCAAATTTCTGACTCGGGATTGCCATAATAAATACCACACAGTTAAATTTTCCTCACAAAGACTAAAACAAAGGACTAAATAAATAAATAAATAAAACAAAGGACTGACCTTCAAAACTTCATTCTTGACGAACCACTATTTCTTACACTGACCTATTTATTTAAGTTTGATCCAGTGTTCGCCCTTGGAAAATAAAATTCAAGCCAGACCCTTTTTTTTATCATTTCCTTTGGAAAGCTATTAAATAAATTACTGAGATGACATTCCGTCACAGCTGACACCTGTCCTCCTGTTTCAAATATGACAATCAGTAAACTTTGAGGAGGAAAGTGGACAAGGAAAAACCCTCACTCAAAGCCATGCGGAGATACTGCAGACCTCCCCGACAAAAGAGCTTGAGTATAGACAGAATGACAGGACTTTGTAAAGAAAACTTAAGTATCAAACGGAATTCGACTAGATGACCTTTAAGGTTCCTCTCAGCTCTAAGATTCAAGGATTTTAATGGTCTTGGATCTCAAGCCTTTTTTTTTTTTCTTTTTTTTTTTTGGCTGTGCCACATGTCACACATCCTGCAGAATCTTAGTTCCCAAACCAAAGGGCCCAGGTCCTAACCACTAGACCGCCAGGGAATTCCCCTGGATCTCAAATCTTAAAACTGAAAAATGTTTTGTGTACGACTCTGCAAAACATTTTATTACCATCTTCTCTGCTTAAATATTTAATATATACCTATTCTTTGCTTTCTGACTCCTTATTCCCTATCTTTAACATCATGTAACCCAAATTCTATATCACACCTCTATACTAAAAGTGTTCTTAGTTTACTAATGAGTGAAGATTCAAACTAAATCCAACACATTTTTCTTAATCTTTTTTAAATTAGATAATTTTTGCAAACGTGCAAAGAATCTCCATGTATTTTTTAGAATCCTCATTCTTGTATAAATGCCTACAAAATTAAAATTTGAATTCCTTGGTACCATTGGTATATTTGTAGCCCATATCTTTCTTGTCAGTTTTTGCATATGCCTTGCATTTTTTTCCCCCAGCTTTATATTGAGATACTATTGACATATAACAAGAAAATTTAAGGTGTACAACGTGATGATTTAATACATGTATATATTGCAAAATGATTACCACAATAAGGTTAGTTAACACCACCATTCCCTCACATAATTATCTTTTTGTGTGTGTGGTGAGAACATTTAAGATCTACTCTCAACAACTTTCAAGTTGTTAATCAATTAATCAAGTTGTACCGTTAATTATAGTCACCACACTGTACATTAGATCCTCAGAACTTATTCATCTTAGAGCTGGAAGTTTGTGCCCTTCTTAATCTTTATCCTCCCTGGACTGTCTATTTTCCAACCCCTGCATGAAATTCTCTCCTTCCTTCCATCACATTCCTGAAACTTGAGGGTTTTTATTTTTCTTTGTAATCTTTATTAAGATACAACCAAAACATCTGGGGGAACTTTTTAAAATTGCACACATCCAAACTCCAGTCCCAGAATTATGATTCAGTGGGGCAGGTGTGGGGTGCTTTGACCAAACAACCTATGTTTTTAGGGTACACGTTTCCCCTAATCTCTTCTCCCACCAATTCTGTTTTGTAAGCAGGGAAGAAATGGGAAATGGCTGTTCTTAGGCTACCAAGTTCTGTTCAACATCACACAGTTAAATTTGGGTTTTATGCTACTGAGGAAAAAGGGTTGGCCTTGCTATTAAAAGAGACAAAGGGGAACTTCTTTGCAAATAAGAAAATATCCACTCACCAGAAGGAAAAGAATGATAAATTAAGCTTTGTTAAAAGTAATAACTTCTACTTACCAAAAGACACCATTAAGAGAATGGAAAGGTAAGCCACAGAATGGGGAATTATATTTGAACCATATATTATTGAAAAGAGGCTTGTATCCAGAATGTATAAAAAACTTACAAAGCAGTAAGAAAAATATGGACAACTCAATATTTATGAGGAATTCTGGAAACTGCCTGTGGGAGAGCCAGTTTTCAAACATTTACTGGCCCTAGAGGATGTGAAGCCATCTTACAAAAATGTTAGCCAAGTAAGAACTTTCTAACTCCCCGTCTTGCCTTCCTACCTCACTCCTGTTCTCACCTCTCTCACAGCTCCTTGCAGAGTTACAAAGAGCACAGAGCTTATAGGTCGGAGGTGAGTAAGAATAAGAAGAGCAGTACACACAGGTGTGTACTTGCAGCAGGTACCAGAAGGGAAAACTTAATTACTGACTTGAGGTTATTTTCACACAGCATTTTAGGGATATTTTCACTAGGTATAAAATTCTGGGTTGGCAGCTCTTTAGCTCAGCACATTAAAGGTATCATTACTCAATCTTTTGGCTTCAGTGCTGCTATTAAGAGCAGCAACTTAAGCTGCTCTTAATAGTTTCTCTTTGCCTTTGGTTTTCTTGGTTTCCCTATGATGTGACTATGTGTGGCTTTCCTTTTACAAGTCTTCTTGTGATTCACCAGGCTTCTTGAATTCGTAGGTTGAGGTCTAGAGCTGAAAGATTCCCAGCCATTATCTCATTAAATGTTGCTTCTGTCCCATTGTCTTTTACTTCTTTTAAAACTCCAATTAAACAAGTTAGACATTTTCATTCTGCTCTCTTTTCTTCTTCCATTGTTTTTTCTCTTTGTGCTTCATTCTGTGTGGTTTCTTTTGTCTTCATGTACACTAATTCTTTCTTAACTGTATCTAATTTGTCCTTAAATGCATTCGCTGATTTCATTTAGGTTACTCTATTTTTTACTATTAGAAATTCTATTTGGTTCTTTTTCAACTCTGATGTGTTACTTTTTAAAAATTCTGTACAGTTTTCTACTAAAATATTCAAGCTTCCCTTTTATCTACTTCACTTTGATAAGCATAGCTGCTTTACAATCTGTATCTGGAATCCTTGAGGATCTGTTTTAGTAGTCTGTTATATTTTATTTTTCTTGTTCATGGCATTTTTCATCTTGTATACCTGATTCTTTTTTACTGTGTCCTGACAATTTTATTTTTAATTATTTGTAAAAATAATTTGAGGCCTGCAGTGATGTTCTCTTTCTCCAAAGAGAATTTTCATTGCTTCTGCCAGGCAGTTGGAGGCACAAACAATCCAAGATTACCCTAATCCAATTTCACAGATTGACATTTTCTGGGCTGCACAGATGACTCAAGAGCAGACTGCAGTACAATTCACCCTTATTTCTAGTGTCCATCCTTCTAGTCTCAACCCAAGGTGCAGGGCCCTTACTGTGGTGGGCCATGGACTCCAACTTTTGTCTTCCTAGCCCCAAAGGCAGTCAGGTCTCTCAACTCCCTGTTCTGTATTACTAGACATCCTCAGAACAAAGTGACACCACTTCCAGGCACATCTCTGTGGATTTTCCTCTTCTCCAGGACCTTAGTCTAGGAATTTCTCACTATTTGTTAATTTGCTATTTCTAGAAAGATGATGTTATATCTTGTTCAGCATTCTAGCTGTCTTCAACGGAGGATTTGTCTAAATTACTTAACTCCTCATTCCTGGAAGTAGAAGTGTACCCTCTACTTTTTCATCTCTTCCTACTTACCATCCTGTATCTTTCTGAGGAAGCATATACTGACTGGAAACAATGAAAGTTGGGTTCTGGTATTACCTTCTCCATTCATTTGTATGGCTTAGAGCAAATTACCTAACTTTTGGCTCTCAGTTTTGTGGAAACAAATTAAAATTAACCCGTCCATCTCTTTAAGGAAATTAAAGGAAAACATTAAAGGAAAAATATATCATGTAGTCCTAAAAGAACTTTTGTGCTGTTCTCCAAAATGGCTTAGCCTGTGCTGATATATATAGCAAATTGCAACCTTATAAACCAAATAAAAATTTGTTTGGTTACCTAATTATTCAGATTTAATCAAGATGTTAAATAATATTAAATTTGACCATGTTTTATATTAATCATAGGTGATATAGACTTCTATTGTGCTCTCTTCTCATTCAACATGAAAAAATAAGAATTCGTTTGCCATCATTTTTAAAAATAAGAGATACATACAAATATTAAGGTTTCAAATCTGTATGAATGTCAAAGATTATAAATTATGTTTCAGATAATTATGGCAAGTTTAAAACATAGCTACTGTAAGATAGTATTGTTAATGTGTTAACCAGGATAGATTAGTTATGCTGCAGAATTAAATAATCCCAAACTTTTGTTGGTTTAACCCATTAACGTTTATTTTTCACTTACATGAAGTTAGCTGCAAGTACCGTGGCTCCTCTGGACATCTCCCTTCTAAGCACACCTGACATCCAGGCTATTCCCATCTTTTGGTTACACCATCTCGACATTTAGCTTCTACTGTTGTAATGGCAGGAAAAGAGAGAGGCATCAAGAACTAACAAGTGCTCTTTTCTCTACACTTTGTCCCAGAAGTGACACATGTCACTTCCACTCACATCTCATTTGTCATAACTAGTCACATAGACCCACTTAACTACAAGGGAGCTGGGAAATGCATGGGAGGACATGGATATTCAGTGACTAATAAATTATAATAAATTCCATCACTTTAGATGTGATTGAACTTAAAATGAACTCCTTGAAATATTTCCAAGTAGTTGTTCCCAAAACAATAGGAAAATCATGGTGTGATTTCCAACATTTGAAGAAGCAAATCCTCTGCTGTCTCCCCCCTGCAGTGGTTAATTTTTTAAGAGGCTCTGACAGCTTCAAAACATAAAACACAGCATGGAACTTTGTTTATTCTTGGATAGTTGCCTTATATTTAAAAGGCAGGAGTTGGATTAAATGATCTCTAATGTCACTTAATCCTTGAAATGATTGTTTAAACAACCAAAAACAGTTATTTTCTATTTCAACTTGGAATCATTTTAATTCAGAATTCTGATTTTCTTAACCAAAACCAATTATGCACTAGAAGTTCCAGCCCCTTGGAAAAGAACATTTGATAAGTGAACTAGCGATAAGGTAAATCTCATGCAACTGGTTTGTGTCACACAGGATTTCTCTACTAGGACCTTCATTTTTTTTTTTTTTTTTTTCTTTTTGCAGTATGCAGGCCTCTCACTGTTGTGGTCTCTCCCGTTGCGGAGCACAGGCTCCGGACGGACGCACAGGCTCAGCGGCCATGGTTCACGGGCCCAGCTGCTCCGCGGCATGTGGGATCTTCCCGGACCGGGGCACAAACCCGCATCCCCTGCATCGGCAGGCGGACTCTCAACCACTGCGTCAACCAGGGAAGCCCCGGACCTTCAGTTTTTTAATGAAGGCATTTTGTTAAGTAACATAAGTTAAAAAAATATGGAAACACCATTTCTCAGGTGCAATGGCAAGGGGTAAGACCAGTTTATTCAAAAAATTAACATGAGCTTACATCATTAAAGCTTTGCTCTTCATATATAAGTTAGCATGCCTGAGTTTTAGCAGGAGAATTCTTTAGTAAGAAAATTTTGCTAAGTTTGTTAATAATGTTTCCTGTGTTCTGTTTATTGGTAAGATGTTGAGAGACTACTGGTAATAATCTCTAAACTTTTCATTGCAAAATCAGATCCTAGAGGGTCTAAACAGGTAGATGAAGCAGATACTTGGGAGTTATGGAGACAGGATGGAGCTTGTTTAAAGTGGGGACCAGTACCAGCATATTGTTATGCAAGAATTTGGGTTCACGGTGTCAAGATCTTCCAATTTAGGAGTGAAGGAAAGAGAGCTGTTAAGAAGGGAAGGAGGATGCTGGTTTAGAATGGAAGAGGCAGGGATTGTTGGGAGAAGGGAGAAAGACATTAGCTTGATTTCTACACTTTCCTTCCCTCTCTCGGTCAAGCAATGTCCTCCTTATGTGAGATGTAAGAGGAAGGGAAACTAGGAAAGCAAAGGCTGTTGGATAGACAAAAGTAAAAGTTAGGTAACAAGGCTCTCTTAGAAGTCAAAGACCAAAAATAAAAGAGGCAAGGATTAATAGCAATAGTAATAGTAGTAACTAACAGTTATTGAGAATTTACTGTGTTCCAGGTCATATTTTAAGAGCTTTACATGTAATTATTTATTTAATCCTCATACCACTGTGTAGTAAAGAATTTGACCTCCATAGAGAGGTCTGGCCTTTGTCCTAGCTCTGGGAGATAACCTCTACACTCTTGGAATTTTCCAAGTGGCAAAAGTGTCTCTGTTATTCATGGTGGGTCCCTTGGACTACACCTGACATTTATGCTAACAAGGTGACCCATGGTGGGCCCCTAGGTAGTTTATGCTAACAAGATGATTCAAGGTGGGGGCTGGCCAGGAAGAAAATAGGGTTGTCATATCATCATTTCTAATTTACCTTTTTGTTCTGGAGTTCTTAGCTAATACAGTCATGTAAAATAAATAAACAAATAAAGATTGGAAAGACAGAAACAAAACTTCGTTATCTGTAGATGATAAAACACTAGAATTAAAGAGAGTTTAGCAAGTTTGCAGGAAATCACGTGAACATCAAAAAATCAATTGTATTTATATTCACCAGCAATAATAATTAGAAAATGTAAAGATACTCTTGTTCTAAGAATCGAAAACTAACAAGTTTCTGTTTTCAGGTAAAATGAAGTAAGCATATTTCCAATCTTTCCCACTGAATGCAGCTATAAAATGGACAGAACGCATGAATCAGTCCTCTGATGACTCTAAACATAAATAGGAAAAATTCTCAACATCACTAGCCATCAAGGAAATGCAAATAAAAATCACAATGAGATACCACTTCACACCCCCTCTGATGGCAATAATAAAAAAGAGAGGCACTTTTTGGCGAGGATGTGGAGAAATTAGAACACTTATACAATGCTGAGAGGAATGTAAGATGGTGTGGCCACATATTGAAGAGAAATCCAAGAGAACTGAAACCTACCCCCACAAAAACTTGTACACAAATGTTCACAGCATCATTATTCATAATCGACAGAAGTGGGAACAACCCAAATGCCCATCAACTAGTGAATGGATAAACAAAATGTGATATATCTATACAATAGAATATTATTCAGCCATAAAAAGGAACGAAGAATGGATTCATGCTAGAACATGGATGAACCTTGAAAATATTATGCTAAATGAAAAAGCCAGACAGAAAAGGCACATATTGTATGATTTCAAAATCTGTATTAGTCAGGGTTCTCCAGAGTAGGAACTGGCTCACAGGACTGTGGGGCCTGGCAAGTTCAAAACTGGCCAGCAGGCTAGACATTCAGAGAAGAGCTGATGTTGTAGGCTTGAGTCCAAGGCAGAATTCTCTCTTCCTCCAGGGACTCAAGCTTTTTTTTCCTAAGGTCTTCAACTGATTGAATGAGTGACTTCTAATGGGTATGGGCTTTCTTTCTCAGGTGATAAAAATATTCTGGAATTAGATAGTGATGATGGTTACACAATTCTGTGACTATATAAAAAGCCACTGAAATGTACACTTTAAAAGGTTGAATTTTATAATGTGTGAATTATATCTCAGTAAAGGTGTTATTTAAAAAATTCTAGCGGAAGTTTTTATAAATATAGACAAGCCAATTCTAAAACTTATTGGAAAGACAAAGGAACTAAAATGACGAAACCAATGTTGAAATAGAAGAATTTGAAGGAAATGCACTATTCAATCTTAAGATTTGCTATAAAGCTACAGTAATCAAGAGCGCTACCATGCATTCAGTCCTGATTCCTAAGATAAAGAGATTTTAATATGAGGAAATTTTTTTAATCTAAAAATTTTTGTCACTTATTTATTCCATTTTTTATATATTCTCATTTCCAAAAAAAGGATATTAGTCACCTTACCAAAATAAATACAGTATTGAATGAATGAATAAAAGACAAGTGAAAACATAAGATTAAAACAAAGTCCAAAAGTCACTTAAAAGTAATAAACAAACATACAAACCATAAGATCCTCTCCACCCTCTAGTAGATTTAGCTAAGAACTTTCCTAGAAGCCAGCCCCCAAAAAGAAAAGTCAGTTGCATGTCCACAGTATTCATAAGAGATAAAAGCAGATACTCAAGAGAGAATACTGATTCCTGATTTTGCAAATTGAGAGAAATTTCTCCCATTTAGGAAAACACAAGTGTGTGGGGTGAGTAGGGTGTAAAATGTTGACAGCCTTGGAGCCAGCAGCTTCAGCAGTGACAAGTAGAAGTATTGCTGGCACAAACATCCACAATTTGACACTGGGAATCGGCAGCCTGGGAACAGAGATCAGTAAGAGTCAGCAGCCAGCAGGGGTGTGGCCTTTAGTTGGCCTTTGAAAAAAGACAGCAAGAACAGAAACTTCAAGGCAGCCAAGAGAACAAATTCACAGAACACTTGTGAAATACCACATAGATTCCGAGAACTCTTTACAAGGAACAGAGGTGGGGAGAAGAGATAGAGAAATATTGCTATGTGACTATTATTCAGCTCCTCAGACCACCTATGTCAGCAGTCCCCAACCTTCTTGGCACCAGGGACTGGTTTCATGGAAGACAATCTTTCCATGCATGGGCTGGGGGGGAGATGGGGGGGCAGGGGATGGTTCAGGTGGTAATGCGAGCGATGGGGAGTGATGGGGAGCGGCAGATGAAGCTTCCCTCGCTCACCTGCCGCTCACCTCCTGCTGTGCGGCCCAGTTCCTAACAGGCTGCAGCCTGGTACCAGTCCATGGCCTGGGGGTTGGGGTTCCCTGACCTATGTGATATGTTTATCTTTTCTTTCTTTCTTTTATTTATTATTTTTGTCTGCGTTGGGTCTTAGTTGTGGCACATGGGATCTTCATTGAGGCATGTGGGATCTTCCATTGCAGTGCGAGAGCTCTTCATTGTGGAGCTCAGGCTCCTCTCCAGTTGTGGCGTGCAGGCTTTTCTCTTCTCTGGTTGTGGTGCGCAGGCTCCAGGGCACATGGGGTTTGTAGTTTGAGGCACGTGGGCTCTCGTTGAGACATGCAAGCTCAGTAGTTGTGGCACACGGGCTTAGCTGCCCCGCGGCATATGGGATCTTTGATCTCTGACCAGGGATAGAACCTGCATCCCCTACATTGTGAGGCGGATTCTTTACCACTGTACCACCAGGGAAGTCCCCTGTTTTTCTTCTCATTTTTTATTTTTATGAGACCAACCCATGAATCTGTTTAAAAAAATTAAAGAGAACTTTGTTTACAGTGGACAATAGCAGAAGTCTGCCCCTTTGAGCTTTATTCCCAAATTCCCACTCCTCTTAAGCAATTTCTTTAAATTTTTTTGGCTCTTTCTTCTGGTTTTAACTCCATTTATATAAATTATGTGCTTACATTGCCATTTCTTTATTTTTTTATGTTAGCTATTACCTATTGACTTGCTGTTATGGTAAATGAAGATTTAGTTCTCTTAAGTCATCTCCCTCAAATATATTTGCTCACATATACTTCCTCATTCCCATTTACCAAATTAGTTACATTGGCATTTTTGTTTAAATAAATGTTTATTATTTATATTATTATGATTACTTTCTATTATTCACAGCTGTGTGATAGTGTATACTATGATAACATTTCATACTTGAACAACTTTATGTTCTTCCTGGTATTGATAATTGCCTCAGGGTCTTTTGGTTACTTGTTTGCTTATTTCCCAAGTCAAAATCACTAATTCAACTCCAAACTATCCAATAGAACTAAAAATCATTTCTGAATACATTAATTTATTTATTTGTGGCCGTGTGGCTTGTGGGATCTTAATTCCCTGACAAGGGATCGAACCCATGCCCCCTGAAGTGGAAGCACAGAGTGTTAACCACTGGACCACCAGGGAAGTCCCCTGAATACATTAAAATACATCAGATAATCTAGAAGTAGTTTTCTCCCTGGAAGTATCCCTCTTGGAGCCCTCTGCCTTCATTCTCTTAACTGTACTGGTCACTCACTATGCCTACTGCCCAGCTGTCATCCTGAAACTTCCCATCACTAAAATCCTGGGAATTCTTTTCCCCTTGCTTATATGTTAGATCTTCTGTTTCCTGGATCCAGTGTCTTTCTCTTTCTTGGCTTCTTCCTTTTTCACATCATTCAGTGTTCCTGAATAAAAGTGTCATTATTTTACCCTTCTTATTAGAGTGATAATATGCCTAGGTATAGAATTTTAGATTGGAAATCATTTTTCTTCAGAATTTTAAAGCACTGCTTCATTTTTTTCTCCAGACTAATTCAATGTTCTTGTTTTGTTTTGTTTGTTTTCTGAGTCCTGACGTGCTTCTCCTTTCTTTGAATTTTCGCTGTGGCTTGTTTGTGCATTTATTTTTGGTTGTCTTTGTCTCTCTTAAGTCTTTTTCAAATACCTAGTATACTTTTGTTGTCCATTCATATTTTTAAATAAGGCACTAAAACACTGATTCAAAGATTTGAGTATCCTGTATGGGATTCTCTGTACTTCCTGGACTTGAGTGTTTCCTTTCTCATGTTAGGGAAGTTTTCAGCTATAACATCTTCAAATATTTTCTCAGGCCCTTTCTCTTTCTCTTTCTCTTCTCCTTCTGGGACCCCTATAATGAGAATGTTGGTGCATTTAATATTGTCCCAGAGGTCTCTGAGATTGTCCTCATTTCTTTTCATTATTTTTTCTTTATTCTGTTCTGTGGCAGTGATTTCCAGCACTCTGTCTTCCAGCTCACTTATTCGTTCTTCTGCCTCAGTTATTTTGCTATTGATTCCCTCTAGTGTATTTTTCATTTCAGTTATTGTAGTGTTCATCTCTGTTTGTTTGTTCTTTAAATCTTCTAGCTCCTTGTTAAACATTTCTTGTATCTTCTCAGTCTGTGCCTCCACTCTTTTTCTGAGATTTTGGATCATCTTTACTATCATTACTCTGAATTCTTTTTTAGGTACGTTGCCTATCTTCTCTTCATTTAGTTGTTCTTGTGGGTTTTTATCTTGTTCCTTCGTTTGCAATATATTTCTCTGTCATCTCATTTTGTCTAACTTTCTGTGTTTGTGGCCTCCTTTCCACAGGCTGCAGGACTGTAGCTCCTCTTGTTTCTGGTGTCGGCTCCCTGGTGGGTGAGGTTGGTCCAGGGGCTTGTGTAGGCTTCCTGGTGGGAGGGACTGGTGCCTGCCCTCTTGTGGGTAGAGCTGGGTCTTGCAACATGGATGGACCTAGAGATTTATCATACTAAGTGAAGTAAGTCAGAAAGAGAAAGACATATACCATACGATATCACTTGTATGTGAAATCTAAAATATGACACAAATGAACTTATCTATGCAACAGAAACAGACTCACAGACATAGAGGAACAGATTTGTGGTTGCCAAGGGGAGAGGGGATGGGGGAGGGATGGATTGGGAGTTTGGGGCTAGCAGATGAAATCTACTATATAGAGAATGGATAAACAAAAAGGTCCTACTGTATAGCACATGGAACTATATTCAGTATCCTGTGATAAACCATAATGGATAAGAATACGGAAAAGAATGTATATATATATATAACTGAATCACTCTGCTCTACAGTAGAAATTAACACAACATTATAAATCAACTATACTTTAATAAAATAAATTTTTAAAATATAAATTAATTAAAAAAAAAGATTTGAGTAAGTGTGCCAGACTTTCGCCTGGTAAGGTTCACTGTGGAATGACTGAGCATTCATTTTAAAATTTTCTTTAGAGCTATTCACTTTCTCCAGGGAAAAAACCTTGAACCTTCTGATTGGTGGGTACATGGGAACAGAGCTATGGGCCTTCTGGCTTTCAGCTTTTTTTGGAGTTGAGAAACTCAAGAGAATGAGTGGAGGGTCACCCTTCACCATATGGACTTTGTCACTCTTTATAGTATGGTGCTTCTGCTTTGCCTACCACTGTGCTTGTCCCTGAATTGGGACCTGTCTTTTCAATTTAACCATAGATTAAGGCCTCCAGTCTTCTGCTTTGGGTACTGGAGAGAAATTAGTGTATCAAAGAAAATAGAGTCAGATACTTCTGCATAGGAAAAGATAGTGGGAAAAGGATATTTAACAGTTATGTACAGCAGAGTGAACATATGGCACTTATTTCTGTTGCTTCTAGAAACTCTGCTAAAATGAGATTAAATTCTTGAAATGAATAAACACAGTAAAGGGAGAACATGAACAGTGATGAAGCTGTCAGAGTTCTGGCAGAAAACAGACTGGCACACTCAAAGGAGAATTGAATAGAATTTGATAAGGAAACTATTTACAGAGGTGTGGGCAGCATTAAAAGAACCAGTAAGGGATGGTGAAGAACAGGGGGGCTATCTCCACCCGTAGGTCTGAAGGGGCAAGTGGAAAGTGGATTTTTTAATGTTAGATTACAAATTAAGTCTCAATAGTTTTAAAATGATTGATATCATATAAAGTATCTTTTCTAACTATAATAGGATTATCAAAAATAAAACTGGAAAATTCACAAATTTGTGGAAATTAATACACTCATAAACAACCAAGATAACAAAGAAGAAATCACAAGGGAAATTAGAAAATACTTAGAAAAGAATGACAATAAAAACACAACATACCAAAACTTATAAGATGTAGTGAAAGCACTGCTAAAGGAGAAAAAAAACAAGACCTCAAATCAGTAACCTAACTTTACAATTTAAGGAACTAGAAAAAGAAGAACTAAATCCTAAGCTAGCAGAAGAAAGGAAATAACAAACATTTAGAGCAAAGGTAAATGAAGAATAGAAAAATAGAGAAAATTAATGAAAATAAAAGTTCATCCTTTCAAAACTCATCAAAATTGGCAAACCATTAGCTAATGGACTAGGAAAAAAAGAAGATTGAAATGACTAAAATCTGAAATGAAAATGGGAATATCACCAATTCTACAGAAATAAAAAGGATTATAAGAGAACACTATGAGCAACTGTATGCCAACAATTTGGATAACCTAAATGATATGGACCAATTCCTACAAACACAAATCAACCAAGACTAAATCACAATGAAATAGAAAATCTGAATAGACCTACAGTAAGGATGGTGAATCAGTAATCAAATATCTGACAAAGAAAAGCCCTAGACCTGATGGTTTCATTGGTGAATTCTACCAGACATTTAAAGAAGAATTAATGCCAATACTTCTCAAACTTTTCCAAAACACTGAAGATGAAGGAAAACTTCCTAACTCATTCTATGAGGTCAGCGTTACCCAGATACCAAAGCCAGACAGACACTGCAAGAAAATAAAACTACAGACCAATATCCCTTATGAACAAATATTCTCAACAAAATACTAGCAAACCAAATTCAGCAAAATATCAAAAGGATTATACACCATGACTAAGTGGAATTTATTCCTGCAATGCAAAGATGTTTCAACATATGAAAATCAATTAGTGTAATGCACCATATTAACAGAATGAAGAAGAAAAGTCACATAAGCATCTCAATTTATGCAGAAAAAGCATTTGACAAAATTCAATACCCTTTCATGATAAAAACACTCAATGAACTAGGAATAAAAGGAAATTAACTTCACATAATAAAAACCACATATGAAAACACATAGTGAATATTATACTTAATGGTGAAAGACTGAAAGTTTTTCCTTTAAGACCAGGAAAAAGACAAAGACAACTCTGCTTTTGCCATTTCTGTTCAACATAGTACTGGAAGTTCTAGCCAGAGGAATTAGGCAAGAAGAAATAAAAGGCATCCATACTGGAAAGGAAGAAGTAAAATTATCTCTTTGCAGATGGTATGATCTTATATGTAGGAAATCCTAAAGACTCCACAAAGAAACTGTTAACAATTAATAAACAAATTCAACAAAGTAGCAGGATACAATGTCAACACACAAAAATCAGTTGCATTTCTATATGCTAACAATGAACAATCTGAAAAAAAAAACCCCACAAACAATCCCATTTACAACAGCATCAAAAAGAATAAAATACTTAGAAACTAACTTAACCAAGGAGGTGAAAGACTTGTACAATGAACACCACAAAACATTACTGAAAGAAATTAAAGACGTAAATAAATGGAAATAACCTATGTTCATGGATTGGAAGACTTAATATTGTTAAAATGTCAATATTACCCAAAGTGATCTATAGATTCAGTGCCATCCCTATCAAAATCCCAATGACATTTTTTCTGCAAAATAAAAAAATCCATCCTACATTTCAGGCTTTATAGTTCTCTTTCCAACCATCAATTCAGAAACAAAACTGGATCATGTTACAAATACTTTTCTGTATTCTGCTCTTCTCAATTAATAGATCATAAACATCTCTCCCTATCAGTGGATGGACATTTATGTGATCATTATAAATAAAAATATTATTGTTAAAAAAACCCATCCTAAAATTCATTTGGAATCTCAAAGGACCCTACATAACCAAAGAAATCTTGAAAAAGAATAAAGCTGAAAGATTCACAAATCATGATTTTGAAACATACTACAAAGCTACAGTAATCAAAATAATGTGGTACTTCATAAAGACCAATGGAATTGAATAGAGAGCCCAGAAATAATCCTCACTTATAAGATCAAGTGATTTTTGACAAGGGTGCCAAGACCATTCAATGGGGAAAGACAGTCTTTTCAACAAATTGTGCTGGGAATAACTGGACACCCACATGCAAAAGAATGAAGTTGAAACTGTACTTAACACCATATACAAAAATTAACTCAAAATGAGTGAAAGACATAAATGTAAGACATCAGACTATAAAACTCTTAGAAGGGAACAGGCAAAAGCTTCACAATATTGAATTTGGCAGTGATTTATTGGCTATGACAACAAAGGCAACAAAATAAAAAATAGACAAATTGGATTTTATGAAAATTTTAAAATGTTGTGTATCAAAAGACAATATCAACACAGTTAAAGGCAACCCACAGAATGAGGGAAAATATTTGCAAAACTACATCTGATAGGGGATTTATATACAGAACTCCTATAACTCAACGATGACAAAAACAAAAACCCCAATTCAAACATGGGCACAGGCCTTGCATAGACATTTCTCCAAAGAACATATACAAATGGCCAAAGCACATGAAAAGATGCTCGACATCACTAATCATTAGGGAAATGCAAATGAAAACTACAATGAGATATCACATCACATCCATTAGGATGGCAACTATCAAAAAAAGAGAAAATGACAAGTGTTGGCAAGAATGTGGAGAAATTGGCACTCCTTTACACTGCTGGTGGGAGTGTAAAATGGTGCAGTCATTGTGAAAAAAGTTTGCTGGTCCTCAAAAAGTTATATGACCCTGTAGTTCTACTTTTGGTTATATACGCAAAAGAACTGAAAACAGGAACTCAAACAGATTCTAGTATGCCAGTGTTCATTGCAGCATTATTCACAATAGCCACAAGGTGGAAACAACCTAAATATCCATCAATAGATGAAAGGATAAACAAATTGTGATATATATATATGTATATTATTTAGCCATGAAAATGAATGACGTTCTGATACATGCTTCAACATGAAAGAACCTTGAAAACATTATGTTAAGTAAAATAAGCCAGCCGCAAAAGAAAAATGCTGAATGATTCCACTTATATGAAATACCTAGAATAAGCAAATTCAGAGACAGAAAGTAGATTAGAAATTACCAGGGTCTGAGGGAATGGGGAGGATAATGAGTTATTGCATAACGGGTCCAGATTTTTTGTTCGAGGTAATGAAAAAGTTTTGAAAATAGATTGTGGTGGTGATTGCACAACACTGAGAATGGAATGCCACTGAATTGTACTTTAAAATGGTTAAAATGGCAAATATTATGTGTATATTTTACCATGATAAAAGTAAAACCTATGTAAAATAGAGAAAAGGGTGAAATTATGGTCTCTGTGCCATTATTTATTATCCCAAGTCTACTGCTTTTCTCCAGATTAACATTAAATATTTGATTAGAACTATAATTTATAAGATTTACATAGGAGTTGGCTGTAAAATATTCTGGCAATACTATACTTGTTTGGAAAACTCTGGCATACAAGGTAGAGTTTCTTAAAATATAGTCTGAGGATCACCGGCATCAGAGTTACCTTAGGATACCTGGTAAAATGCAGATTCCTGGCTCCAACCAAGATCTACCAAACCAGAATTTTTAGAGTGAAACTTATGAATTTTCATTTTAACTATCCTTCTAAAGAGAAACTATGGTTAGATTTTAAGCAATCATATTTATGCACAGTTAGTTAGGCTTCCTAAATTTGGTGAGAAGGGCTGTTCCTCATAGCTCCCTGGAACACTTGAGACTTGGACTGAATTAACCCAACTTTGCCACAGCTGAAGGAGTGAATAAGACTCCTTTATCTAGACTGAACAGAATAAGATTTAAAAAGGGAAGAGGAAAGCATTTTCTACATATTTGAGAATTTATTTATTTATTTTTTGCATCTTTATTGGAGTATAATTGCTTTACAATGGTGTGTTAGTTTCTGCTTTATAACAAAGTGAATCAGTTATACATATACATATGTTCCCATATCTCTTCCCTCTTGGGTCTCCCTCCCTCCCACCCTCCCTATCCCACCCCTCCAGCGGGTCACAAAGCATCGAGCTGATCTCCCTGTGCTATATGGCTGCTTCCCACTAGCTATCTACCTTACGTTTGGTAGTGTATATATGTCCATGTCTCTCTCGCTTTGTCACAGCTTACCCTTCCTCCTCCCCATATTTGAGAATTTAAATTCAAGACACTGAATAAGGGAAGGGTGTTTGCTGTGTTCTCTTTTCAGGGTAAAAAACTAGCATGCAATATTATTATATTGTGCTCACTGTATATTTAACCCTGAGGAGTCTGATTACAGCATCATACAGCATAATTTTACTTTTTTTCATAATTTTTTAAAATTTTATTTATTTTATTTATTTATTTTTGGCTGCATTGGGTCTTCGTTGCTGTGCACAGGCGTTCTCTAGTTGCAGCGAGTGGGGGCTACTCTTCGTTGCAGTGCGTGGGCTTCTCATTGTGGTGGCTTCTCTTGTTGTGGAGCACAGGGTCTGGTGCACAGGCTTCAGTAGTTGTGGCATGTGGGCTCAGTAGTTGTGGCTCGCGGGTTCTAGAGTGCAGGCTCAGTAGTTGTGGCGCACAGGCTTAGTTGCTCCGTGGCATGTGGGATCTTCCCAGACCAGGGCTCCAACCCATGTCCCCTGCACTGGCAGGTAGATTCCTAACCACTGCGCCACCAGGGAAGCCCCAGCATAATTTTAAATGAGACATAGAATAGGGGAACGCCTTCTCAAGTAGTGTATAGCACTGATCTTCAAACCTCAGTGTGCGTAAGAATTGCCTCACCTTCCCTGCCCTCCTCCCCAACACCCAGCCCCAGAAATTCTGATTCAGAAGGTTTGGGGTGGGATGCAGAAGTCTTCATTTTTAAAAAACACTCTAGGGTATCCTTATGCAGCTGGTCCATACTTGGAAAAACACTTGGGTTGCACATGATATGTCCTGAACTAGCTCTCTGGCTCCCTGGGTAGAACATCAAAGGAACACTTGTAAAAGGACTGAACTACCCACTTCATGAGTCCCAAGTGGAGAACTAGCAAGGACTGAAGAATCAGCTGCATGCAGGTGCAGACAGGACATTTCTGATACTCTGCTAAGCTCCTTGGAGAGGGAAAGCAACACCCTAGGTTTCCTGACTTTAACAGTAAACAACAGAGGCAACAACAAACCCACCCCCAACACCCACCCCCCCCCCCCCCCACACACACACAATCTGCCAGTCACTGTTTGGATGCACACTTTACCCATTAGGGGGAGCCCAAGGATTTCCACACACAGCTCCATTCCCTGGGGGAGGAAAGCTGATACAGGTCAAGGACGTTTGGGGGCTTTATTACTAAGCCTGTAGCAAAGAATGTAAGGATCCAAAAGATTAAAAGCACTTGCTTACATGTGGAATGTCCTTTCCTCCTGGCTCCTATTTAAATCTTTGCATCTTAAAAAGTGGTGCTCTGGGACTTCCCTGGTGGTGCAGTGGTTGAGAATCCACCTGCCAATGCAGGGGACACAGGTTTGATCCCTGGTCAGGGAAGATCCCACATGCCGCGGAGCAACTAAGCCCGTGCACCACAACTACTGAGCCTGCTCTCTAGAGCCTGCGAGCCACAACTCCTGACCCCACGTGCCACAACTACTGAAGCCCACGTGCCTAGAACCTGTGCTCCACAACAAGAGAAGCCACCACAATGAGAAGCCCGCACACTGCAACGAAGAGTAGCCCCCGCTTGCCACAACTAGAGGAAGCCCGCGTGCAGCAACAAAGACCCAACGCAGCCAAAAATAAATTAATTAATTAAAAAAAAAAAGTGGTGCTCTGAGGTAGCCTTGGCTGGATTTGCCAAGATTGTTAAAGAAAAAATTATTCTAACAATACTGTACTGTATACTTCAAAGTTGCTAAGAGAATACATCTCAAAAGTTCTCAGCACACCCCTCTCCTAAAAAGTATCAGGACTATCTGAGATTAACCTTATTGTGGTAATCATTTCACAATGTATTCGTGTATCAAATCATTATGTTGTACACCTTAAATCTACACAATGGTGTATGTCATTTATATCTCAATAAAGCTGGAAAAAGTTATTCTGACACTTGTTTAAATGGTAAGGAAGACTTTATTCAAGACTTTGCAGTAGGTGTCGAGACTATCCCAATGGGGAGACAGATCAGTCTCAACTCTGAATATAATAACAAATGGGGATTTACAGCCAAGGAGCAGAGAGGGGAGGGCAGTGGATAGAAAATTCAGTGGATGGAACATTATTAAGAGGAGAAATCAAGGGTCAGGATCTTGCTAAACCGACTTAGTAGGATTCTTGCTGAAGGCTGGCTGAGGACTTAGACATCAAAGGTACAGGTGAAGAACCTGATCAGATATTGAGAGTTATCCGATATCAAGGGTGAGAGAGTCTCTCTAAACTGACTTGGCAGGATTCTTGCTAAAACTGGGCTACGCAGGCCTGGGCTTGTGGGGAGGCCAAGTTTGAGGCCTCGTTGAGAAGAGGTTCTCAGAGGAGCCTCGGCTTTGGTCAAGGAGAGTCTTTGTCAGGGTTTATGGAGCAGGGGCTCTTTTTCTCTTGGTTTCCTTTTCCATTCTTTTTTTCACTCTTCCTAGGATAAGATCAAGTGTGGCCCTGAGGGCAAAGGACCTGAGAGGCCTGCTTTTTACCCAGGCCTTGTTCGTGAAGTCCTGCCTGGTTTAGCAGAAGATTGGGCTGGAAATTAGGCCAAATTCCCAGCCTGCAAAAAAAATAATGTCCTTATCCTCCATTCATATATTTTTCTCAGCAATCTAGTGGGGTGTCCATCTAGGTGGCTGGTGGAGTATTTGGAGATAAGAATCCAAAAATCTTTTACACGCACAACTAATCTTGATGATATATATATAACCGAATATATAGTAAATACACACACACACACACATACATTTTGACTTAGAAAGAATGTATCTAAATATTAAAGCCTCTTTATTTTTCCAGACCCAAAACTAGATTGAATAATATTGCTAAATTTAATCTAAGACTCCCTAGAATGTGTCATAAAAAACGAAAATTGAACAGGGTAATCCAATCATCAAGACTGTCCTGTGTGTGCTTTCTCACTCAGCATACAGGTAGAAAAGGCCTAGGATATGCCAGAGTGCCATGCTTGTTATCTCACTACTTCAAACAAACTTACAAAGAAGAATGTATGCCCCCTTTAAAGATGAGAAAAAGATTTAGAAAGGCTAAATAACTTGTCCAAGGTAAAACTGCTGGAAAGGCAGAACGAGGAATATAATTGAAGTCTGAGTTTAGAATCTTATTAAAAATTATTTTTTTACTATAATTTAAAAGTAGTATTTTTTAAAAGATTTTTTTTTGATGTGGACCATTGTTTTTAAAGTTTTTACTGAATTTGTTACAATATTGCTTCTGTTTTATGTTTTGGATTTTTGGCCATGAGGCATGTGGGATCTTAGCTGCCCGACCAGGGATTGAACCTACACCCCCTGCATTGGAAGGCAAAGTGTTAACCACTGGACCACCAGGGAAGTCCCTAAAAGTAGTATATTTTAGATACAGGCACCCCTATGTTCATAGCAGCACTATTTACAATAGCCAAGACATGGAAACAACCTAAATGCCCATCGACAGATGAATGGATAAAGAAGATGTGGTATACATACATACATATATATATATATATACACACACACACACACACACACACACACACACACACACACACATACACACACAATGGAATATTACTCGGCCATTAAAAAGAAATAATGCCATTTGCAGCAACATGGATGGACCTAGAGATTATCATACTAAGCGAAGTAAGTCAGAAAGAGAAAGATAAATACCAAATGATATCACTTATATGTGGAATCTAAAATATGACACAAGCGAACATATCTACAAAACTGCAGACTCACAGACATAGAGAAGATTTGTGGTTGCCAAGGGGGAAGGGGGTGGGGGAGGGAAGGGTTGGGAGTTTGCAATTAGCAGATGCAAACTATTATATATAGGATGGATAAACAACAAGTTCCTACTGTATAGCACATGAAACTATATTCAATATCCTGTGATAAACCATAATGGAAAAGAATATGAAAAAGAATATATATATGTATAACTGAGTCACTTTGCTGTGTGGCAGAAATTAACACAACACTGTAAATCAACTATACTTCAATAAAATTTAAAATAAAAGTAGTATATTTTAAACTGAAATGAGATCATAACACATGCTTTGTAACCAATTTATCCAAATGATAAGTCATGAATGTTCTCCTACTTTATAGCCTTCAAATTCACTGTTTTGTTTCATTTTTCATAAAACTTTTATACTTCTGGGAAAAGATGGCAGATTGAGAAGACATGGTTGATTCCTTTCCTTCCCCTTTCCCCTCCCCCCCAAAAAATGACCGAAGAAATGTAAAGTAAGGAATAATCTGTGTCAGCATTGAGACAGAGAAGAGAAGCATCCAAATATCAGATATTTTGAGGAATTTTACTAGATTTACGGCAGATGGTATTAGATTAAAGAATACTCAGGTAGGTTTGCCAGATTTAGCAAATGAAAATACAGGTTGCCCAGTTTAATGTGAATTTCAGATAACAATATATAATAATTTTTTTTAGTAGAAAAACTATTTATACTATGTTCAGGCAATATTCATTGTTTGCCTAACATTCGAATTTAACTGGGCATCCTGTATTTTGTCTGGTGATCATCCTCAGAGCCCATTCACAGCTTCCCTGAAGGAACTTCAAGACAGGAAGGAAGGAAGGGAGGAAGGGAGGAAAGAGGGGAGTGGGGAGTGAGGAAGGGAAAAAGGAAGGAGGGAGGGAGAAAGGAAGGGGGATGCTAGAGTTAGATTTGGAGGGACAAGGGCTGGGATTGAGGAGCATGGTGAGGCTGACTGGAAAAGCTGCATCTGGGGTTCCAATTAGTTGTTAAGGATCCTGTGGGTTGTGTAGTGGCCCTAAGCTCCAGGGCTGTCAAGTGATACTAAGTTGTAGAAAGCCTAAGGTAGGAAAATGGGCCCTCTCAAACACTGCTAGTGAATGAATAATTTAAAGCAGTTTTTCTAGAGGACAATTTGGCTATACATCTAAAGCTTTAAAACATGCATACACTTTAACTTATCAATATCACTTCCAGGAATTTATTCTAAAGAAATAATGTGTTCTTTAGTGTGTTGTTTATAATAAGAAAGAAATGGGCAGAACTTAAATGATAAACAATAGGAGAATGTTTAAGTTATGGTACATCCATATAGTAAGGGATATACTATGCAGTCATTAAAAATGATTCCATAGACTATTTATTGACAGGAAGATTTTTCACCATATAGTTCAATTTTAAAAAAAAAGGCAAGCTACAAAACTGCATTATGGTAAGATACCATTTTTGTAAGAATATAGCTATTTAAATATATATGTACTTTATGCATAAAAAATGTCTGAAAGGGTATACACCAAAATGTTAACAATGGCTTTCTCCAAGTAATTGAATTTGGATGGTTAGTCTTTTTCTTTTCACTTATATCTATTTTATATATTTTCTCCAAAATGTATATTACCAAAGTAAATTTTTTAAAGTTTTAAAAAAATTTCTGATTGGTAAATTATACTTTTGAGTAATTATAAAATGAGATTGCAATTATAAAATAGGCTTTAACATTAAGGAGTATCTCGTTCAGATAAATGAACACAGTTTCTACTGGGTGCCAAGGCCCTGTGCTACAAGCTGGGGATAGAGATGAGTTGGACACATCCTCCACCCTCCAAGAGTCTAAAGGCCATACTCTTTGGTGAGGTTCCTTGGCTCTCAGTCTTGCTGGCTTCAAAAGCCCATTTGTCAGCCCATTCGGGATCATCCCTCACATTAACCAAATTTACAGAGGTTGATGAACAAACTCAGATAATGTATTAATTTGTGCTGAGAATTATCACAGTCACATGGGCCAGAATAGTATTCTAAGCATGACCAGCACATTTTTTTCCCTGTGGGGTGAACTACATAGGGAATCAAATTATGATTAGAATGTTGTTTACTTAGACTGGAATCATACCAAGGGCAGGTAGTAACTTAAGTTTAATGCGACCTGGCATTAGTACTCTTCTCCTCAATAAACATGGTCTTTCTGATGAAACCATAACTACCACAAGTGTGAGATTTTCTCTTCCCAGGACAATAGTAATTGGATGGACACTGCCAAAATTCATCTCAGATGCTCTTTTATAAAAATGTCTCCAGACTAACAAATCTCCACTTCCCTCCAATTATGCCCTCAACATATACTATCATAATTTGCTCAGATCTGGAGCCATTCCATTTCTCTAAAGTAATTTTCGTCTATTTTCTTCTCTGCAATTTTGTATTTATGTACTTTAACTCTGAAGATTATCTTATTTTCTTAATTTCCCTTTCTTAAAAAGGCGTCTTATTTATACACTGACATACAACAAATTTTATACAGTAAATGTATTTTTTTAATTAGGAAAAAATATTCCAAATCTAAAGGGGAAATAATGGAAAGGGTTTTTGGTGAAGAAGTTAGGAACCATCACACAAGGCCTTCTACAACTGCTCACTTGCTCTTCAACCAGTACCACTCTGGGGTAAAATTTTTATGCTCAAATATGAAACTGAGCCTCTACCACATGAGGCAGAAGACACCGGGCCCAGCTCTCTCTCTTGAAGTGGTCATAAAGGAGTTGCCCCCTGGGGTAGCTTCCTTGGTTGCCAACTTAGCTATCCAAATTTTCGGTAATTGGAACCAAAGTCCACACAATCTACTTAACATTCTAAGAACATGGTGTACCTACTGTGAATCATCCAAAAGGCAAACTAAGCAATCCTTAGGGTGCTAGCAGTGCTTGTGCGTGCACGTACACACACAGCTATTTGGATATACTTCAATATTTGAGAGTTTTTTTAAAAAGTCATTCAAACAGTCATCATGCAAACTTACAAAACAAACAAACCATAGAACTTATTGGATTTCCTGATGTTTACTTTAAGGTTTAGTATATTTTGGTGTCTGTGTTGTTTTTTTTTTTTTTAAATTTCACACATGAGTTTAGGGCCTATAAACTCTTTATCCAACCTTGGTGATACTAATTCTAGTAATAAGTGTTTTTAGAACTTTTAACGTTAAAACCACCAGACATTCACATTCATCAGGCAATTACATATATGTATTCTAAATTTCAACATGTTTCAGCCACTGGAACATTCTTGACTCCTTCTAAGAAGCCATAAAAAGTTTTTCATATCTCGCTTTCAACATACACCAAAATAGCTCTTAAAGTTAATTTTACTTATAGTTAGGGTTTTGTGCCCAAAACCCAACACCTAACTATTAATCATTATTTTCTAAGTATTGAGAGTGCAGTATAAAGTACCAAACTACATGTCAAAACCTGATCCCTGCCCCAAGGCGTATGACACAGATTACAAAAACAAATCAATTCAGACTATACACTGCATCAAATTAAAAGCAAGGCTAAACTTGAAAGACACAAACTTCAGGAAACTTTTTTTTATAAATCCCTAAGAAGTTACCAAAATTCTAACCAGAATTATTTGCTGGTTTGAAGGTAGAATTTTGTATTTTTGTTTTAATCTTCTAATAATGCCACTGTTCATGGGAAGAACATTTAACTTAAAGAGAGAACACTAGAGTTGTAATATAATTTCAGTTACTCTCTCGTGTTGTCCCAAACGAAAAATATCAAACAGCAACATAAAACCCTTTGATATTACTTAGATTCTCCTCAGTCATCTCAGTGAACTAAAATATATCAAGCTGTTGTAAGAAGAGCCCCAAAGATAGTAGAATACTGCAAAGAGATTTTAATATTTATTTTTCTTTCATTAAAAAAACCAGCCATGGGCTTCCCTGGTTGGCACAATGGTTGAGAATCTGCCTGCCAATGCAGGGGACACAGGTTCGAGCCCTGGTCTGGGAAGATCTCACATGCTGCGGAGCAACTAGGCCCGTGAGCCACAACTACTGAGCCTGTGCGTCTGGAGCTTGTGCCCCGCAACAAGAGAGGCCGCGACAGTGAGAGGCCCACACACCGCGATGAAGAGTGGCCCCCGCTCGCCGCAACTAGAAGAAAGCCCACGCACAGAAACGAAGACCCAACACAGCCAAAAATAAATAAATAAATAATTTTTTTAAAAAAACCAGCCATCAGTACCAATATGTCTGTCTGACAAAAATATTGCAGGAGACATCTTTTGTGGTATCTGTCTGTTCCTATTGCTCCTCCTTTCCCCTTGGCCTCCAGACACTACAACCCCAAAATCACAAGAGTGGAGCTGAGTCAGAGTTGTTTATACAGCTTGATCCCACCCCTTTGACCACAGCTGACCGGGCCAAGAGTGGGCACCTGACCCAAGCTGGACCAATCAGAGTCTCATCCCAAGAAATCTGAAATCAGAACTGAGCAATTCAACCTTTCCTTAGGTGACTAGATCTAGAACATGGAGGTGGGGGTGGGGTGGGAATGAGGTGAGGGCATCTTCCACCTTGCGAGGAGAACTGGAAAAGGATAGGAAGTCAGTCTACAGAGAGAAAATGAAGCACAAGTGCAGAGATGAGAGAGAGAGGGTGCCTATTCAGCATTCAACACTGTGCCCTCCTATAACCTTATATAGAATATATACTTTTTTTTTTTTTTGCTTAAGCCCCTTGAGTTGACTCCTGTTATTTCCAACCAAACATCTTAACTCAACCTGGTCACTCTGACATGGAACTGAGAGTTTTATGTTTCCTTATACAAAGATATAAGAAAAGCATTTGCCTAAATTATTAGGGTGGGACTAAGTCCCTTTGAAACACATGGAAAAAATCTCACCACGGTGAACCTATAGGTAAAGAAGCTTCGTTCAGTAGACTTCATCAAAGGAGCTATTCTCTGTAGGAATTTGATAAATATACTTGCCCAGCATAACATTATTTTCAATGTATCAAAAGCCTTAGAAAACACTGAACTTAAATTTGTAAAAACAAAGATTTTTATTATGTTTTAAGAGTTCTACTGCATAGAGTAGTACTATACAATGAAAACAAACTGGGCCTCTCCTAGGTTACCACCAGCAGCTTGTGTTCAAACAGGTCATACAAAGTAGTAAAAGATAACTTCTACAAAGTAGTACTGTTAGTACATATATCTTAGAAAAAAGTTTTAAAAATAGAACTTGGAAAAGAACCACCTGACTATTCTGATCAGAGAATCTTAGAAACCTCCTTAGAAACCTTAGAAACCTCCTCAAGGACTCCTGAGAATTACTCAACAATAATTACCTTGCTGAAATGTAGATGACATTATTCTGTTATAACACTTATTTTTTCAGCATCCAGTGACATTTATTGAACATCTAATATGAGCAGGCACCATGTTATCTTGTTTACTGCTATATCCTCTTCACTTAGCACATTCTTGGCATATA
The DNA here is from genome assembly GCF_949987515.2 of Delphinus delphis. NCBI lineage: Eukaryota > Metazoa > Chordata > Mammalia > Artiodactyla > Delphinidae > Delphinus > Delphinus delphis. The sequence continues at coordinate 71,541,552 of NC_082694.2, forward strand.
AAAGGCACACGCTAAACATTTCTAGATAAGCAAGAATATTGAAAGATAAATAAGAATCAATCCATGTTATCTGGTAAGTAGAGAATAAAATAATCTGTCCAATGAGACAATGACTAAATGATGACTTTAAAACAACCCTCTTTTGTATATATTATATAAAGAATTCATATGAATTGGTAAAATAGGAATACCATAATATATAAATGGACAGAGTATGTGAATAGTTCATAGGAGAAAAAAATTAACTTTATTAATAAAAAGTAACAAAAATGTTGATCATCAGGACTGATCTAAGAAAAACAAGTTGAAAGATTACTTTGCCTAGTAATTAAAAAGTTTAAATGTAGATGAAATATACTTTTGATGAGGGTGTAATGAAACTGGTATATTCCTATGCTGCTATGGCAGATTAAATAAATATATTTTTGTAGAAACTGTCAATAATTATTTTGCTGCAGTAAAGTTCTGAGGATTAATTCTAAGGATGGACACCAAAAGAAGAAAAAATGATATCTATGAAAATGTTTACTGTGAAATGTTTTTTATCTGTGTTTAGGTGTTTAGAAATTACATGTTGGGACTTCCCTGGTGGTACAGTGGGTAAGACTCTGTGCTCCCAATGCAGGGGGCCCAGGTTCGATCCCTGGTCAGGAAACCAGATCCCACATGCATACTGCAACTAAGAGTTCGCATGCCACAACTAAGGAACCCACGAGCCACAACTAAGGAGGCTGCCTGCCGCAACTAAGACCCAGTGAAACCAAATAAATATTTTTAAAAATTTATACAAGTTATTTATAATAATAAAAAATTAAAATCAGCCAATAGCAGGAGAATCCTTAAGTAAATTATGGTACTTCATTCAATACATAATATGCACTTTTTTTTTTTTTTGCGGTACGCGGGCCTCTCACTGTTGTGGCCTCTCCCATTGCAGAGCACAGGCTCCGGACGCACAGGCTCAGCAGCCATGACTCACTGGCCCAGCTGCTCCGCGGCATGTGAGATCTTCCCGGACCGGGGCATGAACCCGTGTCCCCTGCATCGGCAGGCGGACTCTCAACCACTGCGCCACCAGGGAAGCCCCCAATATGTACTTTCTAAAGAAGATAAATATGGAAAATATAGAAAATATACTATTGTAGGAAAATAATTATGACATAATGTTAAGTGAGAAAAAGCTGAAAATAAAATTATATTACACTATGACTACAGTCAATTAATAAATATATATCCATATACACAAGTCCCAGAAGTAGAATGAAAGTTTAATTTGTTGGAATGGTGCAACTGCATTATTTAGAATCTAGATGTAATTCTAAATTTATTTATAATTATTGATACAATGTTATTTGGGTAATAAAAACAAAATCAACCCCCTTTCTCTGAAGAAAAAATTGAATTCTAGGAAAAGAACATTGTAGAGAGTTAAGACTTGCTGGCTATGGGGAGTTTGGTCAACAACCCTCTTAAGTACCAAAACAATGCTGGCATTTTCCAGAACACAGAACTGAAAATTCTTAGTGCAGCAAAAGAAAGAACTTGAAATTATTTCTCAGACCAAAGTGAGAGATGGACAGACAGATGGATGCATAACATTTACACAAAGGTTTTCATTAAATACCTCTTGATGAAAATGAGAGAAAAGGCGATCTCTTAAAAATGACAGTCTGAAATCTTTTCTAGTTCCTCTTCCCACAAATGAGTAAATTCTAGGCAGACTATTTCAAAAGTGTGGTAAAAATTCTGTTGCTTCAAAGTGGATTGTTTACAACATCGAATAAAAGAAGCCAGGGGGCTTCCCTGGTGGCGAAGTGGTTGAGAGTCCGCCTGCCGATGCAGGGGACACAGGTTCGTGCCCCGGTCCGGGAAGATCCCACATGGCGCGGAGCGGCTGGGCCTGTGAGCCATGGCCGCTGAGCCTGCGCGTCTGGAGCCTGTGCTCTGCAACGGGAGAGGCCACAACAGTGAGAGGCCCGCGTACCGCAAAAAAAAAAAAAAAAGAAGCAGCAGCAGCCAGGCACAGATGGGTACATACTGTGTGATTTTACTGACATAAAATCTGGGAGCTGGCAAATTTATGATGTGTGTACTTTACCGCCTGCAAATTATACCTCAATAAAGAAGAACAAAAATGGTTTGTAATTAGATAAGATCATTTCACAGAATTAAAACCAGACACAGCCATTGAGAAGATTTCATTTTCCTTAAACTGCCTATTTGGAATGTAATGAAGCTTTTCTAAGTATTTTGAGTAATCCAACCTTACTAAATTACTTCGGGTCAGTGTGGGTGGTCATGAATGGCAAGATGTTCATTTAATTAGTTATTATGGCTCACATTGGCCAGACGGAGTGTACATCTTAAGGCCATTGCTGCCTCTCCTCTTCAAATGATCGGGTGGATTCTCTTTCCTAAAGAGTTATGTTATTTACATGACAGACTCTTAAAGGAATCTAAGAAATAAGCCCATGTAAGTCACATCCTGGAAGTCTGTGGCCAACATAGAGAAGGGGCAATTGCATGGTGACATGAGGCCCTGGCTGCAGAGGGAGGAATCCCAAGCTCCAGGAGTAACACGCAGTGTGTCTGACTGTAAAGAGGAGCTTGACCTACTATTTGCATCTTCATATTTTGGGTAAATGTTCTTCTAAGATAAATAATTTTGGAAGTTGTTACTTGTGCACATTTAATACAAAAACAGAGAAATTATTGACACTGTAATATAGTGAGAGGAAGTCTCATAAAGAGCACAGACTTGAGAGTCATAAAAGTCAGGAGTTAACTTCTAGCTCTTCCACTTCCTAAATATGTGACTGTGGGAAAATGATCCAATTCCTCTAAACTTCAATTTCTTTGCCTGTGAAATGAGGTTTATAATACCCACTATACACTGTTATCTTAAGGATTGGAGACTATATGAGTGACTGGCATGCTCAGCAAACAATGGTGGTGGTGATTGTTAAATATTAGAACTGGATACCAGCCATTCTTAGCACTTATGGCTGAATGGCTTTGTTCAAGGGCTGTAGATTTTCTGACACTCACATTTTTCATTTGTAAAAAAAGCCAAAAATATCCACCTGTTGAAGAATGGCTTCTGAGGTTAAATTAATTTGCAAGCAGTCTATTTTTGTCTCTTCTTGTGCTTCTACACGTGTCTACTGAATTAAGCACTTTAAAACTAGGTACTAGAAATGGGGGGGAATGTTTATTGGATACATGCAACACAAAAGGAAAAAAACCAGAAATGGCAAATAACACCGGTACCCAATCCTAACCTCCAAGGCAGAAAATTCTCCTGGAAGGGTGGATGAGGATGGCAACTGACTTCAGGTTGCTGACCTCATTTTGGGCAGTGATTTCATTGCTCTAGTTTTTTTTTTTTTAATGGCTTATTTATTTATTTACTTACTTATTTTTGGCTGTGTTGGGTCTTCGTTTCTGTGCGAGGGCTTTCTCTCGTTGCAGCGAGTGGGGGCCACTCTTCATCATGGTGCACGGGCCTCTCACTGTCGCGGCCTCTCTTGTTGTGGAGCACAGGCTCCAGACGCGCAGGCTCAGTAGTTGTGGCTCACGGGCCTAGTTGCCCCGCGGCATGTGGGATCCTCCCAGACCAGGACTCAAACCCGTGTCCTCTGCATTAGCAGGCAGATTCTCAACCACTGTGCCACCAGGGAAGCCCCCATTGCTCTAATTTTTAAATGTTCATCTTGTTCTTGAGGGAAGTCAAGACAGGGCAAGTTTCAAGTATATCACCTTGGATCACAGACAAGATGGCAGAGTAGAAGGACATGAGCTCACCTCTTCTTACAGAAACACCAAAATCACAACTAACTGCTGAACAGCCATCGACAAAAAAACACCGGAAACTACCAAAAAAGATACCCTACATCCAAAGACAAAGAAGAAGCCATAATGAGACAGTAGGAGGTGTGCAACTGTGATAAAATCAAATCTCATACATGCCGGGTGGGCGACCCACAAACTGGAAGATAATTATATCACAGAAGTTCTCCCACAGGAGTGAAAGCTCTGAGCCCCATGTCAGGCTCCCCAGCCTAAGGGTCTGGCAACAGGAGGAGTAACCCCCAGAGAATCTGGCTTTGAAGGCCCCGGGGTTTGATTGCAGGAATTCCATAGGACTGGGGGAAACAGAAACTCCACTCTTGGGGGGCACACACAAGGTCTCACGTGCACCAGGACCCAGGGGAAAAAAGCAGTGACTTCATAAGAGACTGGGCCAGACTTACCTGCTAGTATTGGAGGGTCTCCTGCAGAGGCGGGGTGGGGGGCAGCTGTGGCTCACTGCGGGGAGTGAGCCCTCTCGGAGGCCACCATTTTCTCAAGACCTGGCACTAACCAACAGCCTAGAGGCTCCATTGCTGGGACACCTCAGGCCAAACAACAAACAGGGTGGGAACAGAGCCCCAACCATCAGCAGACAGGCTGCTTAAAGTCTTCCTAAGCACACAGCTGCCCAATAAACACACACCCTGACAGGGTCCTGCCCACCAGAGGGATAAAACCCAGCTCCACCCACCAGTGGGCAGGTACCAGTCCCTCCCACCACAAAGCCTGTGCAAGGCTCTTAGACAGCCTCATCCACCAGGGGACAGACAGGAGCCAGGCTACAATCCTGCAGCCTGCAGAATGGAAACTGCAATCACAGAAAGTTAGACAAAATGAGATGGCAGAGGAATATATCCCAGATGAAGGAACAAGACAAAACCCCAGAAGAACAGCTAAGTGAAGTGGAGATAGGCAATCTACCGGAAAAAGGATTCAGAGTAATAAAAGTAAAGGTGATCCAAGATCTCAGAAAAAGAATGGAGGCACAGATGGAGAAGATACAAGAAACGTTTAACAAAAATTTAGAAGAACTAAAGAAGAAACAAACAGAGATGAACAACACAACTGAAATGAAAACTACACTAGAAGGAATCAATTATATCACCTAAACAAGCAAACTGTGGCTTCCTATTGGCATGAAGTCTATACTCCTATACTGTTATGGCTCCAAAGCAAGGATGGTTACTCAATCTCTCTCTCCTGAGAGTGGGCATAAGGTCGGGATGGGGCAGTTATCTTATATTTCACTGGCTCAAGATAACTTACTTAGGGAGAAGAAAATGGCAATACTAGAAATAAAAATGTTTGTCCCACCAGTCTGGGCCAAGTAGTACAAAATGATCTGATCTACTGTATATTTTAAACTAAAACATTGTTGGGACTTCCCTGGTGGTCCAGTGGGTAAGACTCTGCGCTCCCAATGCAGGGGGCCCAGGTTAGACCCCTGGTCAGGGAACTAGATCCTGCATGTATGCCACAACTAAGAGTCTGCAATGCTGCAACTAAGACCCAGTGCAGCCAAAATAAATAAATAAATATTAAAAAAAAAACTAAACTAAAACATTGTTGCTTTCTGAACACAGAATAGCATGGCTTGTGTTCCTCTATTTAAAAGGGGGGGGAAAAATCACAACTCTGTATGGGGAAATTCCCAACACAAGGCTTATGCCTGACTCTACCTCCTTTTCTTCATACCAACCAAAGTTAGATAATCACAAACAGAACTTTAGCCTGCTCTCTAGGACTGCTGTGAGGATTAAATGAAATAAAATTACTCTGTTAAGTACAAAGCGCCATATAAATATTAGTTACGTTATTACAAGAAGGAAACCGGTATCACTCCAGGTTTGTGCTGGAGACAGCAACAGTAAACTAAACAGACAGCTGGACAAATCTGCCAGACATCCACATGTCTGACTCTTGAATACAGGCTGGATTCCCTTTTGCTGAGCTATACCTGCCAGCCTGGAAGCCCCTGGTGCTTCAGTCATGAATGGGCATATACCCTGTCCAGAGCCTCCAGGGCCTCACCCCAGTCTGGCCTTTGGCTCTACCCTGCAGTGCTGGCCCAGGGCCAAGTCTGGTTAACTTCCCCTTCTAGTTTGCCTGGTACTGCCTTTCCGGTACCATCAGGCCTTAAGCCAGAGTCACAAATTTTGCAGGGAACAAGTACCCCAATAATGAGAACATTCCTTCCTTCACACTAGGGAACTTCCCTCCTTTTTCCCCTAAAGTCACTCCTATTTCCACTTCTCTGTTTCTCATCTTCTCTAGGGCTCCAGATTAGGGTATGGGAGGTCAAGAAGCTAAGATAAGAGCAAAGGAACAAGTTTGTCCCACTGACCATTCCTCTAAATTGAGTCTCAACTGCTCCCCACTAGTGCTACTTCCTTGCTAACTCCTTGTGTTGAGTAGCTGGAACACAATAGGTTCTTAATAACTATTTACCAAAGGAACACAAATATCAGATTAATGAATCGGCAAATACAGGCATACCTTGGGAATCTTGAGGGTTCAGTTCCAGACCACCACAATAAAGCAAATATTGCAATAAAGTAAATTTTTTGGTTTCCTAGTGCATATAAAAATTATGTTTACATTACACTGTAGTATATTAAGTGTGCAATAGCATTATGCCTTAAAAATTACATACCTTAAGTAAAAAATACTTCATTGTTAAAAATCCTAACCATCATCCAAGTCTTTAGCAAGTTGTAGCAGTAACATCGAAGATCATAATCACAGATCACCACAATAAATAATAATGAGGTTTGAAATATTGTGAGAATTACTAAAATGTGACACAGAGACACAAAATGAGCAAATACTTTTGAAAAAACAGCTCCGATAGACTTGTTTGATATGCAGGGTTGCCACAAAACTTCAATTTGTAAAATGGCAGTATCTGTGAAGCACAATAAAGTGCAATAAAACGAGGTACATCTGTAGGTGTCAAATGAAGCCCAAGGCCTTTTCCTGGACCCTGACCTCCCCTATTCCTGGCCTGCTTTCATCTGTTTTTATATTCAGAAACTAGGGCAGCCTCAGCTTGGTTTCCCAGGTTAACTTTGACTTTAGTTCTTTATGCAAAGGACCAGTCAGCACATCTATTCTTTCGTGTGAGCTTTAAGAGGAAAAAGAAACTGAAAAAGGGACAAACCTTACTTTCCATCTATTTCTCAGAAGGGATAGAATCAATGTGACAGTATATAAGTATGTGTGTGTGTGTGTGTGTGTGTGTGTGTGTGTGTGTGTGTGTGTGTGTTTGGTAGTGGCACGGAAAGACTGTGAGGTTGTGTTATTTTCTACAGGAGAACAGAAGAGACACCCTAGCTGGAAAGTACAGTTGCTAACAGTAGAGGCAGATTAACTCCTACCAAAGACAGAAGGTAGAGGGGGCACAGCTTTAGAATCATACTGCCCACCACTTCTATCTCCAGATGCCCTGAGGATCAGGAGGGTAGAGCCAGGTTTTTCTGGTGTTCAGTGTGGAACACTGCTCCACTGCTAAAGCACATTTTACATGAACCCCAGATGGTATCAAATAGTCAAATATACATGTAACTGGAATGCCAGAAGGAGATGAGAGAGAATGGGGCAGAAAAAAAGTATTTTAAAAAATAAAGGCTAAGATTTTTCTTAATTTGATGAAAGACAGAAACTTGCAGATACAAGATTACAAATGAACACCATGCAGAATAAACACAAAAAAGTTCACACTGATGTACATCAGAGTCAAATTATTGAAAGCCAAAGCCAAAGAGCAACTCTTGAAAGCAGCAAGAGAAAATAACATATTACACAGAGAAAAAAAATGATCTGCTCAACAGCCAACAGTCATCTGAAACCATGGAGGTCAGAGAGAATGGAAAAACATCATTAAAATGCTGAAACTAAAAAACCCCCCTGGGCTTCCCTGGTGGCGCAGTGGTTAAGAATAAACCTGCCGATGCAGGAGACACGGGTTCGAGCCCTGGTCCAGGAAGATCCCACATGCCACGGAGCAACTAATCCTGTGTGCCATAACTACTAAGCCTGTGCTCTAGAGCCCACAAACCACAACTACTGAGCCTGTGTGCCATAACTACTGAAGCCTGCGTGCCTAGAGCCCGTGCTCTGTAACAAGAGGAGCCACCGCAATGAGAAGCCTGTGCACTGCAACGAAGAGTAGCCCCCACTCCTGGCAACTAGAGAAAGCCTGTGCATAGCAATGAAGACCCAACGCAGCCAAAAATAAATAAATAATTTTTAAATAAATAAATAAATAACTCCCCTGTCAATCCAGAACTCTATATTCAGGGCATATATCATTCAAGAATGAAAGCAAAATAAAAATATTTTCAGATAAAATAAAACTAAAAGGATTTGTAGCCAACACACCTGCACTATAAAAAACACTAAAAGAACTTCTTCAGTTAAAGAGAAATATTATCAGATGGAAACTTGGATCATCAGGAAAGAATGAAGCACATCAAAAATAAGTTTCTGAGTAAATTTAAAAACTATTTTTTGCCCCTTTTCTCTTAATTTCTTTATAAATTGTTTACACCACTGTCTTGGGAGATTTATTACTAGTAGAGGTATTACATATGAGCTCCAAGTTCTTCCTACTCTATATTGATCTTATGAGATGCTTAGAGTCTGGAATTGCTTCTGTACTCTACTCTAGCCTCTTTCCATTACTATGAATTTTTATGTGGGTTGACTGGGTAGGAATGGGGTGAAGGACAGAATCTTTGAAAACTAACAGAAACAGAGATTGCTAGAACATAGGATATATATGGTTGGGAGGGAGGATCAGTGCAGGGAAGGAAAACAGATTGAGATTAAATGCTCCCATGGTAAAAGCTAGGTTACCAGCAACACGCCTTGAATCTATCCTAAATTGTGGCAGAACTTGGGGAAGAGAAATGCAACATACCTAGCCCCCTACCCAACTTCTCACCCTACAATAATTCCTAAACTTCTTTAGACTTGGCCGGTACATCTATATGCCTTAGGTACTACTTAGTTCCTCCAGGTATCTGATTTCCAGTTGGTGCTGGAGATGAAAAAAAGAGATGGTGGGATTTGGGAAATACTAAGGAGAGAAATTATAGATACAGTTCCAAGGTGTGCCCTATGGAGAGAAGAGGAAGTCAAAGAACTGGGATGGTGGAGGTACCACCTAGTGAATCATCAATGCTGAAGGGTAGGATAGGATGGACAAACTGGCCTCAGAGCTCTGAATGGAACCCTGGGATATAATTGTTTTAGTGTTTGGGGTACTATAGGCTCCCAGTTGTATTCAGGACCTCAATTTCCATCAGAGGTTCTTAGCTTTTTGGTCATTTTACGAAGACTTTTAAAATGTTTTTTACTTCTTTATAATCATTCCTTTCTATAAAGTTCATTTCTGTCTTGCCAAGGATTTGGCTCCTCCTTCAGAAAGAAAGAGGACTCAGGGTGAATTGTATCAGGTCCGGTCCAGAACCCAGAAACACAAATGACATTGATCAAATGATGGGAGGGAAATGGAGACTGGCTAACAATCTGCCTATCGGGAATTAAAAACAGGTTTCGGGCTTCCCTGGTGGCACAGTGGTTGAGAGTCTGCCTGCCGACGCAGGGGACACGGGTTCATGCCCCGGTCCGGGAAGATCCCACATGCCGCAGGGCGGCTGGGCCCGTGAGCCATGGCCTCTGAGCCTATGCGTCCGGAGCCTGTGCTCCGCAACGGGAGAGGCCCCAACAGTGAGAGGCCCGCGTACCGCAAAAAAACAAACAGGTTTCACCTTACAAGCCAACTCTCTGGAGCACTATGATGAGAAGGATTCAGAGGCCTGGACTGAAGTAGGGGCTCTGAAAGGAATCACAATTAACTGGTGATGTCTGTCAAGGGAATGAGACCATGTGCTCAAGAGTGCTACCTCTAGCTTGGGTGGTTTGTTTGCAGACTGATTAGCCCCCAGCAGATAAGGGTTAGACTGACTGGTCTCTAGTAGATAAAGGACTTCCTAGGCTAATGCAAAGGAGTCAGGTCTCTCTGTGTCACTGAAGCTCAGGACCTGTCAGGTCTTGGTCAGGTCCAAACCCAAGAGTTAGGAAAAACACTGAGTGTGAGAGCAGGAAAAGCCTGTTTATCATCACTGATGTGTGCTAAGCTCCTCACATGACTTGGTTGACTAGTTCAGATAGGCCTGGGCTTTGGAGTCATGCCTCTCAAGCCAGCCTTGCTACCTTCACATGCCCCAACAGGTAGAATGAAAGCAAGCCACGGGATCATCTGATCTGCACAGATTTCTCCGTTTCCAACAAGTCATGGGGATATGAGTTTTGCACATGGGACCAGCCCCGCCCCTGCCTCTGAAAGCCAACAGAGCTCTTGGGTCTCGTACCCCCACTCTTGTTATGCCCAGAGGAACCACCGACTCCTCTAACCCCAACTAACAAAAAGGCTTTCTCTTGTAGGAGCGCTGTGTCACGGGCAAAACCTCCATAAATGGCGGTGACTTGTGTTATCTAGGCTTTTGCGAAGAAACTAGGAGCTGAAAGGGGAGAAAAAAGAGACACAATTTGAGCTTCACCTGTCAGGCAGCTATCAGGCGGGGAAGAACGTCCAGCATCCGCAGACCCTCAGGTGGTGGAGTTCACGGAGAGGTGACTAATTTCTTACTGCTCGGCCAGAGTATACGGGGCAGTTGCTCTGAGCGTGGATGAGGGTTGGAAGGCCCCTCTCTTGCCCTTTTTTGTTTGTGATGGAGGAGGGTGAGGAACGCTGCATGGACGACCGTTGGGTACAGTGAGTCCTTCTGAGCTACCTGAGGGAAAGGCCTGTAACACACCCATGAGCAAGGGTGGGAACAACCTCCTCCCGCCCCACCCCCCATTCCAGGGGACTCGAGCTCCCAGGTCGGCGAAGATACTGTAGTGAGTTAGAAGGCTCCAGGGAGAGCGCCACGGGAGGTGCAGCAGGCACGCACCATACACCGTTTGGCCCTTTTCCAAAACTGTGGGGTCTGCGGTGGCGGGAAAAGCACCACCCAGCCTCAACATGTCACCTCGCGGAGGAGGAGCCAGGTGGGTAGGCGCCCCTCCAGGAAGGGCTGCCGCGTCCGGGCTTCGGGGCTTCCCCGAGGGGAGAGCGGAACACTAGGACCAGGCCCGCGGGGTCCGCTGCCCTGGGGCTCTGGGGGTGAGAAGCCGCGCCCGGGCCAATTTCGGGTTCCCGAGGGTGGGGGAGTCAGTGCCCGGCAGCGGGCGGGCAGTCAGCCGCCCGGACCGTCGCCTCCCACCCCGCCCCCCGGCTTCCTGCGGAGGCCGCGGCCGCCATGTTGTTGTGGGGCTGAGGCGGCGCCGCGGAGCCCGAGCAGCCGTGACAGGCTGCGCAACAGGTTCGTTGGCGGCAGCCTGACTACGAAGCGGCCGCGGCGGCGGCGGCTGCTGGGCAGGGTCTCCCGGCGTCCGCCCGCGCCCGCGCCGCTGGTGCCGAGGGGCGCGGGACCGCGCTGTGACGTGCGGGAGGCGCGGTGGCGCGCCAGGTGGGTGAAGCTGCTGCCGGGCCTGCCGCAGGGCGCGGGGCAGGTGCGGACGCCACCGCGTCCGCCGCGGGGAGGCTCGCGGGCCGGGCTGGGCGCCCCGCACGACGTGGACGGGCCCTCGGGAGCCCGGGCGGCCCCCGAGCTAGGCCCCTGGCGGGCTTGGCGGCGCCGGGCGGAAACCTCTGGCGCCGGGTTCCTGCCCCCGCGGCGGGGCCAGGGCGGACGACGAGGGGCCGGGGCCGGGCTGCCTCTTCTCCACGGCCGAGCTCCGGCCCCCGGCCGCGGCCTCTTCTGGCAGGTGCGGACGCCGCGGCGGGCCGAGGGCGGCGTAGCCCCCTCGCTTTCGGGGTGCGGGCAGAAGAGAGACAGCCCTGAGGGGCACCCGCATGCTTCCTCGGAGCCCCATTTTATTTTCACGGAGTTGGTTTTCCTTCCTGGTAAGGGTTGGTGCGGAATGTCAGGTGAGCCGCATCCTGGTGCGTCAAAGTAGCCCGAGTCACGAGAGGCCAGTGGGCGGATGCTCGGCGTCCACCGCTCACCTTAAACCAAAGTTGGGAAATGTTACAATTTGACTTTAGTGTTATTGACTTCCCAGGGTGTACAGGAAGCACGGAGAGATGTAATCTCTTGGACCAGAGTAAAGTTTATTGCTTTTATAATTTTTTTTAAAAGACGCCTGCATATGCATAGTGAATGGGTAAACCGAGGCTGAAACTGCAGATGGCCTTGCATTTTGTAGAAAGATGCTGTATTGGGATTTATTAATCCTGTGCTTTATCGTCGAATGATTGCTGAGGGCAAGTATGCTTCATTTGAAACTTGTATTGTTTAGGAATTAGGAATATTTTTGATGGAGCCAACCGCTTTGTGATAGGAATTAAGGTTAACACAAAAATGTTTGCTTTACTAAATGCTCTAGTTTTTTACTAGTGTTTACTTGCTTAACCAGAAATAGGCAAGGTGTGCCTTGAAATTTTATGTTGTCCCAGTCAGCTTAATTTAGGTAGCCTAGACTCTGTAGGTTAAGCCTCTTAAGCCTCTTAAGAAAATTAATTGCCTCTCTCCCTGTGCTTGTTTGCTATGTTGTTAATCAGTGGTAAAACCTAAACGCAATCTAGAAACATAAAGTAGAACCTTTACATAAATTAATAATGACGTCCCTCAAAATTTAAAGATAGTAGCAGTTCTGATGTGCTAAGTTTCTTTGGCTGTGCCTACGATTTTCTTGTCATTTCTTTATTTCCCCCAGCTTTACTGAGATATGATTGACATATATCCTTTATTATTTCAAAAGTATGTAAGGTGCAAGTTGTTTTTAAAAGCTTCGTTTAAGGACAAACAGAATTTTGTGTTTTTTTTAGAGGACATGGAAAAAATGTGCATGGCTGCTGTTTTAGTGTAGTATTAATGAGCCTCAGAAGAGGTTGCATTTTATACTTTAATGCATGTAATTGTTCCTTTTGTTTACCTTTATAGCGAAAGGTAGAATTGTCTGAGAAAACTTGACCTGTACTGAATTATTGAGCAGGGAGGTACTATTGTTAGTTCAGCACATCTCAAGGATAAAATCCTGATCTCTCCTGAATATGAGGAAATGTGTTAGGCATGTGCTGGGATTGGAATTATGGTTTTAAAAATTTTTGTATTTTCACAGAATCAGAATAGTAAAAGGAACCTCTATACATCCGTCACCCAAACTCAGTAGCTTTCAAGATCTTCTTTACCCATTTCTTTCTTTCTTCCTTATCTTTATTTTTTAGTTTTTTCACTCTATATACTTATCATATCTCTTTTTTAAAATGGAAATTTTCTTACATAACCCTAAGATTTTTATTTTATTGTATCTTTAATACAGTTTCACAAATTTCTTTCTAGTAAGACAAAAAGACCATTATTGGCCATCTCCCTTTTCAGCTTCTTTCCTCAGTATTAAAATGTATTTACCATTCTTGTCATTTATTGAGTACTTACTGCCTGCCAGGCCCTGTGCTGTGCCCTATGAGTAGTTCTTTCCCTCCCATCAAATAGATAAATGAAATGTTAATCTGAAGGTTAACTGACTACTCTAGGTTAACTGAGCTGCTCTAGGTCACTGAGCTAGTAAGTACAGGAGCCAGGTTGCAAACCAGGATCCTTCTAACTTCAGCACCTGTTCCCTTATCTGGTACACTCATCTTGGTTCAGAAATTAAAACAAAAACAAAAGGTTATTTGGGCATTCAATAAATATTTGTTGAATAGATGAATGAAAGTACATATTATTCCATCGATAAGTAACTAGCATTTTTATATACTATATTTACTTGTAAAGCATTTATATTAACAAGTTCCAGGAATGATTCAAAATAAACTAATTACATTTCTCAAAATGGGGTATTTTATTACCATACAACAGTGCATTTTCTTGTTTTTCTTTTTTATATTCTGATCTTTTCAATACCTTATTTATGGAAAAATGTATGGAATAACTATTTATGAAGAAAAGCTTAAAAAAGGCAGATTTTTTTGTGTGTTAATTGTTAAAGGTGGATTCCAAGTATGAAGTAGAAAAATCATGTTTAGGATTAGTTCTGTAAAAGAATAGTTCTAAAGATGAAGATGCATCAGAAACGCTGTATCTTTTACTTGAGTTCATTCCTGACTTTTTGTCATCCTTTAACTACAGAGCACAGCGACTAATGTTAGAGTCCTATTGAGTAAGAGTGTGCATATAGGTATTGCTGAGAAGGAGGAACTGAACGGGCCTTAAAGGATCTGAAGGCAGAGAGGAAGTGGGGGAGGGGGGAGGAAACAGCAGAAATAGAAGTAGGGCAGTGAATACATCAAGAGATAATGTATTTTTACAACTCTAAGAGGGCAGCATATTTCATTTGCAAATGTATTATTTTGAGAGATTCACTTAAAAATTAATTTCACAGCTATATCAGGACACTGAATGATTGATTTATTTGTGAAGCTGTTTAGCAGTGATTATGGTAGACATTTAGGGATCTAATACCAGATGGCAGACATTTAACTTGTTTTACTTAAGCAACAGTTTCATGTTTTCTAGATCCTTTTCTTCACTAATACATATTCATGTTATGTGTTTCAATGAAAATTTTATTTATTTTTATCTTAACTGTGGTAGATAAGAGTACAGGCTTTCAAGTTAAGCCTCCTGCTCCCAGCTCCAACACTAAATAGCAACCTTGAGCAACTTATTTTAATTTTCTAAGCTTCTGTTTCCTTATCTGTAAAATGGGGGAAGTAACATTACCAACTCATAGTGCTGTTGTATATAATATAAAGTGCTTAGCACAGTGACTTCTGCTCAGTATAAGTGCTTAATAAATGTTACCTGTTATTATTCCAACTTATGTCGATGAGAAATTTCAAAACTAAACTTAGTCTCCTTTTTATTTTTTATTTATTAAAAAATTTTTTTAACCTAGTAACTGGAAAAGAAATTAGCCTTTTAGGCCTTAATTTTTTTTTTAACATCTTTATTGGAGTATAATTGCTTTACAATGGTGTGTTAGTTTCTGCTTTATAACAAAGTGAATCAGCTATACATATACATATATCCCCATATCTCCTCCCTCTTGCGTCTCCCTCCCACCCTCCCTATCCTAACCCCCTAGGTGGTCACAAAGCACTGAGCTGATCTCCCTGTGCTATGTGGCTGCTTCCCACTAGCTATCTATTTTACATTTGGTAGTGTATATAGTGTATATATGTCCATGCCACTCTCTCACTTTGTCCCAGCTTCCCCTTCCCCTTCCCCGTGTCCTCAAGTCCATTCTCTATGTCTGCGTCTTTATTCCTGTTCTGCCCCTAGGTTCTTCAGAACCATTTTTTTGTTTGTTTGTTTTTAGATTCCATATATTTGTGTTAGCATAGGGTATTTGTTTTTCTCTTTCTGACTTACTTCACTCTGTATGACAGACTTTAGGTCCATCCACCTCATTACAAATAGCTCAATTTCATTTCTTTTTATGGCTGAGTAATATTCCATTGTATATATGTGCCACATCTTTATCCATTCATCTGTGGATGGACACTTAGGTTGCTTCCATGTCCTGGCTATTGTAAATAGAGCTGCAATGAACATTGTGGTACATGACTCTTTTTGAATTATGGTTTTCTCAGGGTATATGCCCAGTAGTGGGATTGCTGGGTCGTATGGTAGTTCTATTTTTAGTCTTTTAAGGAATCTCCATACTGTTCTCCATAGTGGCTGTATCAATTTACATTCCCACCAACAGTGCAAGATGGTTCCCTTTTCTCCACACCCTCTCCAGTATTTATTGTTTGTAGATTTTTTGATGATGATTAGCCCTTAATTTTTTTTTTTTTTTTTTTTTTTTGTGGTATACGGGCCTCTCCTCTCACTGTTGTGGCCTCTCCCGTTGCGGAGCACAGGCTCTGGACGCGCAGGCTCAGCGGCCATGGCTCACGGGCCCAGCCGCTCCGCGGCGTGTGGGATCTTCCCAGACCGGGGCACAAACCCGTGTCCCCTGCATCGGCAGGCAGACTCTCAACCATTGCGCCACCAGGGAAGCCCTAGCCCTTAATTTTTAATCTTACCATTCCTAAAAGAAGGCTGGAAAATAGAGTAGAATTTAGCCACAATCCCATCTCCCAACAAAGAATCTGCCCTTTTAGTCCCCTTAATTTGGGGCAGTGGGGAGATGGGGAAACATAGCCTGAAAGAAGAAAATGTTGTATATCTGCAAAAGAAACAACAGCTTTGGATTATTACTTCAAAGTCTTTGAATCCATATGCTTAAATAACTTCTACTTTTCAGTGTGAGGAGTGCTTGGCTAGTGTGAGGTTGATAATGGGAAAGAATGATCAAGGACGGTGGCAGTGTGAAACTGCAGAGCCCATACAGATAAGGACCCAGCAGGGTTTGCTCCGACAGTTAGGAGGACACTGATAACTGTTGCTTTATCGTTTTATTTTTGCTTAAAATATGTATTTGGACACTTTCTTCACCCCCTCACCCCTCCTCCTTCACACTTAAGAATGACTGCTTTTTATAAAGCAGAAACTAACACACCATTGTAAAGCAATTATACCCCAATAAAGATGTTAAAAAAAAAAGAATGACTGCTTAAATATAAGAATTAAGTAGGTCAAGTTAATAATTTCTCAATTTATGTAACATTAGGTGACTTTAATTTTAGTAAGTATGAGATACTTTTTGGTGAATATAAGTGAGAACTTCAGGATTAGTGAAGTTTGCTGAGAATGATGCAGGCTGGGAACACTTGTGTAGCATTCATTCTCTGACTTTGTGGTAAGCCCTAAAAACCGGAATTGTAGAGGAGAAGCCATGGTTAAGACTTGAGATTTAATTTCCCTTACTCTATTCACCTCACGAGAAACATTTTAGGCTTTCCCTCTGCTAAAGTTCCAGTGAAATGCTTAGACAACCTGTATTGGAAGGCTTTCCCTCACCACCTCTCCTTTCTTTTGGTGTCTGGTCTTCATTCCATGATTCTGATTGGAGTTTTTGCCGCCTTCTTCCAGCATACTAGCTCCTACCTCCAGGATCCAGGGTTCCACTGGGTCCTAGAAAGCTAAGTCACTTGGATGATGGAGATGGAAAGAGCCATTTAGGTTAGAGACAGATAACCCAAAACTTTCTGAACCTACTTTCCAATACCTGGGTTTTATAGTCTTCATAACCTGGTGGTAATCCCATTTTGAAAAAGTACATGCAGCAGCTCTCTCTTAAATCCATCTTTGCTATTGCTTTCCTCATTAAGTTGACTTTACCCCATCTTTGTCTTTCCAGGGGCTTCAATGAAAAAAAAATCCCCTCTTGCCACCTTTTCTGCCACCTGCTTTAACTTTCTTTTCTTTTTTCTCAAACACTGTCTTTCCTCTTTAAAAAGTTAAACCCAATAGAAATCACTTGTAATTCTTGGTATTGAATTAATTCTTTTAGCAAATAATGAGTGTCTACATGCCAGGAACTGGCCCAACCACTGAGAATATAAACAGTGAAAAAAATACACAAAAACCTTGGCCCTTGTGCTACTTTTATTCAAGAAGGGGGAGCAGGGCTTCCCTGGTGACGCAGTCGTTGAGAGTCCGCCTGCTGATGCAGGGGACACAGGTTCGTGCCCCGGTCCGGGAAGATCCCACATGCCACGGAGCGGCTGGGCCCGTGAGCCATAGCCGCTGAGCCTGTGCGTCCGGAGCCTGTGCTCCACAACGGGAGAGGCCACAACAGTGAGAGGCCCGCGTACCGCAAAAAAAAAAAAGGGGGGGGAGCAGAGACAAAATGTCTAGGAGTTAGAATTTGTTAAGTGCCATGGAGAAAAGTAAGGTAGGAAATGAGGCTAGGGAATGTGTGGGTAGGTGGGTGAGGGTAAATCGAGAGAAGTAAATTGGCCTCATTCAAAATTATTAAGGAATTCAAGATTGGGGAAGGATTATTGTACACATTTTATGAGTAAATTTAATAGTATTTCAGGTCATTGTATTTAACAGAAATGTTTATCATTTACTGTTTGGTTTGGACCCAGCAGATCTCTTAATATTTCTATTTTCTAGTAACTTAAGCCAGAAAACAAAAAACAAAAAACCTCAGGCACAACATGAGCCTAGAGCAGAGATTTATCAAATAGTTTAGAATAGATACCTTAATTTGGTTTTTTCTAAAAGTGCTATGTTGTGTTTGTTTTAAAATTCTATAGACTTTTTGTTTGTACCATTTTTATTGTGATGAGTAATATCATGTTCCTTGTGTAAAACTGGAAAGCTACAGGGAAGTTGAAAGAAGAAAATAATAGTCCGTAATTCATATTACCCGGAGAAATGTTCAGTGTTAATATTTTAGTAGATCTCCTTCTAGAAATTTTTCTTTGGGAAAAATGGAATTATATACTCTGCTTATATAATCTGCTTTTTAGCTTACTAGCATTTATCAAAAACCATGGTTCTACTTTATTATATATTTATCTACAATATAATTTTTATTGGCTTGCTACTACGGTATGTTAATAATGTCTAGTATTTATTGTGCATTTACTATATCCTGGTTATCAATACTTTTGAGACACTTTACATATTTTTGCTCATTTAGTCTTCAGACTCTCTATAAGACCTGTTCTTTTATTACTTATTTTACAGCTGAGAAAATTGAGCAAGGACAGGTTTAGTAATTTTCCCAAGATCCCATAGCCAATAAGTGGCAGCCATAGGTTATGAACTTAGTCTGACTGTATATACTGTGCTCATATCATTGTCTCATATTGGTTCTCTAACATTAAGGTAGTTTATAGTTTTTTTGTTGTTGATATTTTAAATTGTGCCACAGTTAACATCCTTGTAACCATATCTGTGTTTATGTCTATGATTATTTCCTTAGAATAAATTTCTAGTAGTTGCAGTGGTATTGGATCAAAAGGTATGGACACTTCCTAAGGCCCATGTAAATGTATTGCCAAGTTGTCTTCTAGAAAAACTTGTCAGTACCAAAGTGTTCTCTTACCAGATGTAATCAGTCCTATTCCCCACATCCTCAGAAACACTGGCTTTTTTTTCTTTAATCTAATAATTTGATAAAAACCCTTGTTTTAATTTTTCTTTCTCTGAATATTAATAATATTATACTTAAATTTTTTTTTCTTTGAGAAATATTTGTCTTTTTCTCACTTCATTGACATGTTCATCTCTTGATTATTTCTAAGAATTCTTTATATATTAAGAATGTTAACTCTTGCTTATAGGTGTAAATTTTTTTCCAAGTTTGTTTCTTAGTTTTGTAAATTGATTCTTATCAATGATAATGATAATAGCTAACATTTATGTTGTAATCCCCATGTGTAGCACTATTCTAATTCGTTATATTTATTAACTCATTTAATTTTTACGACACCCCTGTGATGTAGGTGCTATTATTAGCTCCATTTACAAACCTCTGACATTATGTTTTAAATTTTCAGACAGTTTTTTCTTCTGTGTCCTTGACCATTTCTGTTCCCAATTCCTAAAAATCTGTTTTCCTAGCCTACTGCGTGATACCTATTGTTTAGTTCTTCATTACTGAGTTTAGGATTCATTTCCTCTGGGATTACTCATCTAACAACTTTCTAGTCTTAAGGCAAAGTTAGGTGCCCATCTTCTGTCTTTTCTTTATACCTATAGCACTTACATGCAATACTCAGTTTTCGTCTTATTCCTCTTGTGTATTCCCTGCGCTTACACATCTTATTATACAGGTGCTATACCTCTGATGACTCCGTAAAGATTTGTTGATTTGAATTAAAGGTGCTCATGATGATGTTGGTGATATCAAGAAGGAAATCAACCTTCCCAATATGTAAAATAGAGAAACTTACACTGAGGAACTAACCTTGGAACTGCGCTTTGAAGGCCCGTGGGGAAGGAGGGAGAGAGGGAGGGCCCAGAGACTAAAACCGAGTGAAAACAGATGTGGAAATTCCCCATTCGGAGAACCGCAAGTTATTTAGAGTGATTTTGAGGATTATCAACCTTGCCTCTGGGAAAGCCTGATGAAATAAGTTCTTCTTTCACCCAGCATACCTGGTCTAGTGTTCAGGATAGTTAAATCTTCCTTCTAGATTTCTTCTGCTGTGAAAGTGTTCAGTTTCTCTTCTGACTTCCCCCGTTTTTCAGTGTGAGGGGACAGGGGAAGTTGGAGGGTCCTGGTGTAAACTTGGTAAGATCTTGAAATGCCCAGGGAAGTTTGGTGACTTGGTGGGGTAGGCCCACTGGCAGCCTTTGCCTGAAGTAGAAGCCTTGGGCTTGGGAAGAGAAGGAACCATGCAGCTTTTGTCCGTGGAGACTTGGGTTCCTGCACACCTTTCCCTGGCTGTCAGCACACTGGATAAGATCTCAACTCCTTTTTTCTCCAGGGTTCATTACGTTTCTGTTCTTCTAGCTTTGATAAGAGACTAAGGGACATTCTGTTGTTCCACTAGCCTAATCTTGAGGTATACTGACTGCTGATCTAGAAGAATAAAAAGTGAGCACTTTATATATTAACAACGTAATTTATTTGTCATTTAATTTGATATTTTTTCAAATTCCTTTCCTCTTTATGTCTCATCATGTAACTGAAACTTTTTTTCATTATGAAAATAATGCATGCTGATTGAAGAAACTTTGTAAAATAGAGGGAGAAAAAGTAGGAGAAAAAAGTTATTCCAAGTCCAACAACCAATGACAACCATATTTTGGTGTCTCCCATCCACCCTCTCTTTTCTCTTTGTTTTTGCATATATATTTTTGTACATGTTTTACAATACAACACTGTAGTTAGGAACATGGCTTGTGCTGTCTGGGGTTTTAGTTCCAACTTAGCCTTTCATTAGCTTTGTGAGTGTAACAGTCTCACTAAGCCTCAGTTTTCTTTTCTTTAAAAAGTGGAGATTTCCTAATAATATTTATCCCTAGAGTTGTTATGAGGATGAAGAGATAATGTATGTTTAGTGTGACCATCTCATAATGACTTTTCAATAAATGTAACAATAATAATCGGACCTGTCTTTTGGTTAGGTCAGCTGGGGCTACTCTGGGCTGTGGTTGCAGGGAGGGGGGTGAGTCAGGGGTACTGTACCTTTCTTTTCTGAAATAATTAAATTTTAACTTCAAACTATTTTTTTTAATATTCTCAAGGGGCCTATGGAAATGTTTACACTGAGACCTCCTTTAAAGTGTGATTTATCTTGGGCTAGCCTCACAGTGGGTGAGTGGTCCTGGGCCTCAGACTTCTAGGATGGCCCTGATAGTGAGGATATCAGTGATAATGAGATAACAGTGACAACAAGTAAAGACCTGAGTGTCAGGCTTGGTATTTGGTAAGTATTCAGTGATCGTTAGCCGCTGTTATTTTTAATAATGATAAATACACATTTATAGTATATCATAGGTTATAAGAGCATAACCAGTTTCCAGGTTATTATATGGTCTAGCTGAAATTGTTTATTAAAAAGTAGGTTATTGAGATATAATTTACATATCATTATGAATTTAAGTGGCACCATAATACTTGGCTCAGTGTGTCCTCCTATTATTGGATGCTTATATTATTTCCAATTTTTTTGTGTAGTAACTAATAATAACTGCAGTGAATATCATTGTAAGTAAAGTCTTTCCCACATTTATTATTATTTGCTTATGACAGATTTCCAGAAATGAAATTATTGACTTACAGGATAAGAACGTTGTTAGGATTCTTGCTGTATATTTTCACACTGCCTTCTGAAGAGCTCTACCAGTTTGCACCCCCATGAGTATGTCTGTAGTACTCATCTCTTCTCATGTTTGCTAGCCCTGACTACTGTCTAGTGTCTGTTGTTGTGGGGTTTTTTTAATAAGTTTATAAGGAGAAACAAAAGAGAACTTCATTTGTATTTTCTTGATTATTAGTGATGTTAACATTTATTAGCCAGTTTTATTTCCTCTTTGGAAAATTGTCTGTTTATTTGTTTTCATTATTTTAGTAGTTCTCTGTATATTAAAAATAATGGCTGTCATATTTGTTGTGATTTTTTTCCAATTGTATATCTTTTAATTTTTTTTCAACAGAAGTTTAAAATACTTATATAAATGAATTTTTACTATTTCCTTTGTGTTTTCTTGCATGGCTTCAAAACTTAGAAAGTTATCTTTATTTCAGAGAGGTGATATTTTACTTGAAGGTGAAGAATCTACCTGAATTTTTTCCCTCTGTACTTCTCATTCAAGTAAATAATTTTGCTTTAATATTTAGTCCTGATAGAAGAGAATAGACCAAATAACCAGCACCCCCAGCCCTCCCCTTACAGCAATGCAGGCTGAGTCACAAGCTATTCTTAGATGTTTTTTCCCCCTTCGTGTGGGTGAATTGTCTTGTTCAGTGTTGTTGACTAATTCTTCTAAAATTGGTTTAATTTAAATCTTTGATATTATTGGAGCGCTAGCTACTTCAGTATTAGTTTACCATTCCAGTTCTTTTTTTGCCCCGTTTATTGGTTGATTCTTTGTGGGCTAAACTTAACATTTAAAAGTCCAAACTTACAATTTATATTCAGACATCTTAAACTGAAGATGCTAAGTTGAAGAACTAGAACTAAGAACTAAGTTTGTATAGAACAATTCTCTTTTTGAAGTTTTTGAGTCTCAACATGCTTTGTGTATTTGGGGCCCTAAGCCTCTCGGTAGAAATAGTGGTCACCTTTTATTCAAATATAATCAATATTTGTAAGAAAAACATGTCCTTTTTATTAGTAATTGGTACAACTGTGGTTTGTTATACCAGTTCAGCGAAATCAAGCCAACTACAGTAGATCCCCCACATACGAATGAACTCCGTTCTGAGAGCGTGTTCGTAAGTCCAATATGTTCCTAAGTCCAACAAAATTAGCCTAGGTACCAAACTAACACATTGGCTATATAGTACTGTACTGTAATAGGTTTATAATACTTTTCACACAAACAATACATAAAAAACAAACAAAATAAAGAAACATGTTTAATATTACAGTACAGTACCTTGACAAATACAGTAGGACAATACAACAGCTGGCATACAGGGGCTGGCATCAAGTGAACAGGCAAGGAGAGTTACTGACTGGAGGAGGGAGAGGAGGTGGGAGATGGTAGAGCTGAAGGATCATCAGCAATAGGAGAAGGAGGGCAAGTTGCAATTTCACCCATGCCTGAAGTTGATGGCACAGGTTCTGGTTCCTTGCTGGATTCAGTTCTGTCTACCCTCGTGAAAAAAACGATCCAGTGATGTTTGGGTAGTAGCTCTTTTTTTCTCGTCATAGATGACACGGTAGCACTGGATCGCATTCTGAACTGCTGCTGCAACCTTCATGTATGATTCTACGTTCAGGTCCTGTGCATCAAAAACTAACTGCCTCCTCAAATAAAGAAAATCCCCTTGCCACTTCCTGTGTCATGAATCTCTTCGGTTCTTCAGTCACTACTTCTTCCTCTTGTCGCTCCACTCTCTCAATTATTTTCACTTCTGTTTCCATCGGTATCGCTTGGCGCTTCTTAGCAGTACCAGCTACGTCAGTGCTGCTTTTACGCTTTCTTCCGGACATGGTGGGCTTGAAATAAAGATACTGTACTAGTGAACTCTATACAGTACTGTACAGTAGAGTACACAAAAGCACAACCACTTGTAGAGGATGCACGCACGTGACAGTGTACACCCGGCATGTGAACTAACGTGATTGGACATGCGAACACATGTTCATATCTGAAAGTTTGCAACTTGAAGGTTCATATGTAGGGGACTGACTGTATTATAGTTGAAAATCATGTTGAAATAATAGTAGTAATAGCCATCATTTATGATCGCCTTGTGTGTGCCAGTTGCTTTACAGACGTGATAGCTGAGCCTTAAAAAAGCCTGGCATTATCCACATTTATAGGTTAGGAAATTGAAGCTATGTCATGTGGAAGTCTACTAAACTAAGAAGTAACTGCCCTGGGATTAGAGCTCAATTGGTTGATCTGCTTTCAAAGTTCAAGTTCCAGACTGTCAACTTGCTTGTCCTCAGTGCAGTTGAAAGGATGCTAATCTCTGAGTCAAAGCATTTGTGTTTATTAAAGGATATTTTAGTACCTACCATGTGGCTGACTGCTGAGCACTAGGTATATGAAGATGAAGAGAC
Organism: Delphinus delphis; assembly: GCF_949987515.2. Lineage (NCBI taxonomy): Eukaryota > Metazoa > Chordata > Mammalia > Artiodactyla > Delphinidae > Delphinus > Delphinus delphis. The sequence continues at coordinate 71,565,556 of NC_082694.2, forward strand.
ATTCACAGGAACTCACAGTCTAATAGAGGTGGGCAGGAATGAAAACAAAGGTTACATTACTAGTTGGTATGTAGTTTAATGGAGATATATACAGGATAAAATGAGAATGTGGCAAAGAAAGCTTTTGTAGGTAGAAGTGTCACTGAGAAGGTAGGTAGTTACACAGATTCAGGGAGAGAGGGAATAGGAATAAGATGGGGCAGAGGTGGAAGGGGAAGGTATTCCAAGAGTGGAAAAGTAGGCAGAAGATAAACCCTAAAACACCTTGTATGCCATGTGAAGATCAGATTTTTTAAAAAAAAAATCAGATTTATTGAGATATAATTCATAAACCATAAAATTCACCCTTTTTAAGTTTACAGCTCTATGGTTTTTATTAGAGTCACAGAATTGCACAAGCATCATCACAAATTTTAGAACATTTTCATCATCTAAAAGAACCCCCTATACCTATTAGCAGCCTCTCTCCGTTTCCCTCCAATACCCCAAGCTCTAGGGAACCACTGATCTGCTTTCTGTCTCTTATGAATTTGCCTATTCTGGACACCTCATATAAATGAGAAAATAGAATATGTGGTCTTTTGTGACTAGCTTCTTTCACTTACCATAGTGTTTTTAAAGTGCATCCATGTTGTAGCACGTGTCAGTAATTAGTTCCTTTTTATGGCCAAAGGTTCCATTGTGTGGGTATACCACATTTGTTTATCCATTCATCAGTTGATGGACATTTGGGTTGTTTCCACTTTTGGCTATTATAAATAATGCTGCTGTGAGCATTCGTGTACAAGTTTTTGTATGGACATAGGTTTATGTTTTTATTTCTCCTGAGTTCATACCTAGGGGTGGAATTGCTGAGTTTTATGGTAACCTATGTTTAACATTTTGAGGAACTGCCAAATTGTTTTTGAAAGCAGCTAAATCATTTTACATTCTCACCAGCAAGGTATGAGGGATCCAATTTAATAGGAGATTAGATTTTATACTATTGGTGAGCAGAATCACAGAATCACAGTGGTTGAAAATTATTGGATTCTGTTGCTGCTTCCCAGATAAGTTCAAGACATATGCTAGGTCGGAAGGCTTTTTTCTGATGAATGAAAGTAAAATGCAAGTCATTTCCTCAATTCTTGGGGGCTATTGTTATTCCGTTTACAGTCTTTGATTTTTATGTATTCCTATAGGCTACTTATAATCTGAGTTATTAAGGATTACTGAAATTTAGTGTTCATAAACTAAAACTAGCCAATTTCTAGAGCTTCCTGAGGTTTCTTAGTTTTCTTCTAAGAAATCTGTTAACTCTACAAAACTTTGGCAGCACTGAATTGAATTGAAAAATTCCTACTATGCACGCCCACACTGATGGATACTATTTTCATTGCATCATTGGATTGTCTTGAGTTTGATTTGGTTCCCGTTTCTGCTACTCTTGAATTAACTGTAATTAAAGACTTATGTTAGATTTATTTTTGTTGACCATTTTGCTCTTGTGTAACTGTTTCATTGCTATAATTTCTTCATCATGGTGTTATTTTTCTACTGGAAAATAGGAGCAAGTGGCTAGGTTGGATCTCTTGTTCCACTTAGGTGGGCCATGGTTAGAATAGTTTGAGAATGAATGGACTACATAATTGGACAGATTCTTTTTCACTCTATCCCACTCTAATAATTTTTTTAAATGGGTATTAGTGTACATTTAATTAAGGGTCTTAACTATGGACTACATGAATCTCTGAAAGTCCACAGATTGGCTTTGGAAGCCTGAAACCTTTGAAATTGTATGCCACATTTTGTGCATTTGTGTTTTTTTCCGAGAGAAACTGGGTTTGCCGAATTTCTTTAAAAAAAAAAAAGTCCATGACCCCTCAAAATTAAAGAATTCAGATGGGTGAAGAGAATTTGTAAATTTGTGATTTGAAGTATTGGGGAAAGTGAGACCTTACTTTGGTTAGGTGTTGCTGTTCAGTGATAGATGTTTTCTGGATACACTTTTTTTTAAAGTGTGACTCATTCCATGTTAGAATATCTCTATTTTATTCTTCCCTGGTAATTTTTGTCCCTGTCAGAACTTGGAGTTTGCCTTTAAAGTCCTCATTGCATATTTATTCATATTCACTTTCTTGAATGATTGGGATGTTCTATTTAAGAGTGTTATTTTTGCTGCAGTGATTGCATGCTTTACTTGAAATGTATTGATATTTTAAAACAAGAGTTAATTGGCTTGCCAGAGTAAGAAAATGGATGAATGCTTTTCTATCCATTGGCCACTAGTTTTTCTTTCCTTTACTCTCTTGTTCTGTTTGTGTTTTGGTGGAGATTGGAATTTACCAGTAACCGGTAGAAGCTCTCCCATGTGGACCCTGCTCTGGTGTGGCATCAGTTTGGATTCAGTCTCTTTAGGCCTCTGCAGTATGGTGTGTGTGGAGTATACTTTTCCTGTTTTAGCACTGGATGTAGCATGGTTGGATTTGAGATGAGGTTGGTAATTTCAGATAAATGTTTTTGGTAAAACAGACTTGTTACTTAATATTGTTTAAAATAGACGAAGAAATTGACGAGGGAGAGGCTCTGGGTGATTGATATTGGCTATAGGGTTAAAAGATGATGTAGTGTAGGGCTTCCCTGGTGGTGCAGTGGTTGAAGGTCCACCTGTCGGTGCGGGGGACGCGGGTTTGTGCCCCGGTCCGGGAGGATCCCACGTGCTGCAGAGCGGCTGCACCCGTGGGCCATGGCCGCTGAGCCTGCGCGTCCGGAGCCTGTGCTCCACAGCGGGAGAGGCCGCGGCGGTGAGAGGCCCACGTACCGCAAAAAAAAAAAAGATGATGTAGTGTAATACCAATATATTTGGTCATTGTCCCTGATTCCTGGCACAGAGCTCCTAAAACCTTTGGAATTCCCTGAGTGATAGGAAATCTGCTTTCCATCATACATGAGCTTATGTTAATGAGGTGACTGAGAGGGGCACCCCTAGATAGCCTCAGCATAAGGCTGAACAACCAGAGAGACCTAGAGGATTAGAGAGTGGGAATTTTCAGCCCCACTCACCAACCTCCAGGAAGAGGAGGTAGGTGCTAGAGTTTGAACTGTTTATACACACGCACACACACCCATATGTAATTTTTACGTAGTTGTAATCATAGTGTAGATTTTTGTCTACACGTTACATGGAAGAATTTTTTTTATGTGTTGTTTCATAATTTTCATAAGTTTTAATGGTTGTGATGTTTTTATCTAGTAGTAGGCTACGATTTATTAACCATACTCCTGTTCTCAGATGTTTAGGTTGTTTCAAGTTTTTTGCTATTATAAATAAAACTGTTATGAATATTATTATTTAGTGAATGTATAATAAACGTTTATTATACATTTCCCTCAAGAGGTTTTCTTCTAATCCTTGACATGTGCTAACAATTTTGAATATTTGTATCCTATTCTAGAATTTTGTATTTTTTAGAAACACATTGTATCATAAACGTTAGCTATCTACTGTGGCCTTGAAATTATCATTTGTAAATAGACGTATATTATTCTAAGTTAATATAACTTTATTTTCTTGTTCCTTTCTCTGTTAGATAAATTACCTTATTTGTATTTTTTTTTCTACTGTTGATGACACTGTGATATGCATCTTTGCATTCTGTTTTCCTCCTTTGGATTATTTTCTTAAGATAAGTTCTTACAAATGGGCCAAGTGGGGTATTTTGTTTTGGATGACTGTTGCCAAAGTTAAAGGCACATATTTTACCTTAAACCTTCTACTTCTGTGGTATTTGCCTTCTTTAAAAAATGGATACACTTTTCTTTTTGGACAGTTTAAAATTTACAGGAAAAATTGAGCAGATAGTACAGAGTTTCCCATATACCCTTCTACTCATTATTGGTAAATTAGTACAATACATTTGTTACAATTAATGAACCAATGTTGGTACATTATTATTAACTAAAGTCCATGCTTTATTTACTTTTCCTTAGTTTTTACCTAATGTCCTTTTTGTGTTCCAGGATCCCATACCATAGTACATTTAATTGTCATGGCTCCTTAGGCTCCTCTTGGCTGTGAATGTTACTCAAACTTTACTTGTTTCTGATGACTTTGACAGTTTAGAGGGGTACTGGTTAGGTATATTGTAGTATGCTGATGTTTTTGTCATGAGACAAACAACCATGGACCAAGCAGGCAAATGAACCAGACGTATTCATTGCAATATAAATTTACCAAAATGAATATGTTTCTTGTATACCAAAAATATATAAAGTTAGTATGTCATTTTTACTATAACCATAAAATACCTAGAAATAAAGGAGATAAGAGGCGGGATCTACTGAAGGATGCAAAAATACGCATCTGAGAATAGCCTCAAAAATTATGAAAAAATAGGATAGTGAGTAGAGAGGGATTTGCATATTCAAACACTATGGTAATTAGAACCCTGAGATAGGAGTACACAGGAAGACCCTCAGAACAGAAATATAGGCTGTGAGTAAACTTAGTGTATAAGAAAAGAGATGCATTTTAGATCAATTAGGAAAAGCAAATTATTTCATAAATGGTCTCAGAAAAAGTGACAGACATCACTAGTGCAAGAGTGGAGAAAATAATTTAGACTCATATTTGTCTTTCCGCTCTAAAATAAAAATCCAGATAGATCAAATATATAAATTTGGAAAAATATACAGGTACTAGAAGAAAATTTGGGCAATTTTCTGATGTGAGACAGGCCTTTCTTAGCATGATAGCGTACTCAGTAGTCATAAAGGAAAAGATTGACAAAAAAGGTATAACAAAGTTGGTACAACAACAAACTGGATAAAAAGTATTTGTAACATGTTACAAGTCTGGGAGACTGAAAGAGCAAAGTGTGAAATAGTCATCTAAGCAAGTGGGAAAGCAAATGGACTAGGGAAATGTGGACTTGTCAGGCAGGACATAGGGTCCACTTGAGTTAGTGCTCAGGAATCTAAAGTGAGACCAGTCAGCAACTTCATTTATATAGTCATGGAATAACTAGAGAGTTGGATTTAGAAAAGACTGAGATTTTGCCAGATCTGTAGTATGTAGGGAGAGAGGAGAGTGAAGTTGAGGGTGTATACAACTAACTCCTTATAATGGTGGACTGTGATATTTAATTTGGGTAAGGAGGGACATTAGGACATCAGGAAGGGTGTGAGGATATAAGGAAGATTGAGGGACAGTGAAAAGTTGATAAGACCAATAGTTTGTAGGTCCAGGTAGGGTTAAAGAATTGTTGGAGTTAGGGAACTGGAGAGATGGGGCTGTTGAGATGTTGCTGGTGAAAGGGGCATGGCAGAATTGAAATGGATTACAGAAGAGTACAGTTACTGGTAATAACAGGCCTAGGTTGTGAGCTGGGAGTAGATGGCTAAGATAAGATGGAGGGTAAGATTTTTGGAACAAAGGAGGTCAAAGACTTAAAGGCCAAGATATGGGCAGGATCATCTGTGTGAATATTGACATCACCAAGAGTTTTTTGGGGATAATGCTGGAGAGTAGATAGTGAGCTAGGTGTTAAAGCAGTCAGGGAATTACTCTGGTGATTGTAGGGGACAGCAGTGAAGGAGGAGAGCCAGTGGTCAAGTCAGATACGTGAAGGTCAAAAGCTAGTTTTCTTTTTCAGCTTTTATTATGAAAAATGTCAAACATATGCCAAAGTTTGAAGTACAGTGATCATTTATTTTCTATATTACTTCATTTAGTAATCTACTTTTTACTTAAATGTGTTTTGTATTTTTGTGGGGGCTTTAATTCTTTTTGTAATAAGGCAGCCTATAAATATGTTTCCAAATTCCTTTCCAGAAAGGTTGTGCTGATTTACATTTGTTTTAGCTAGGCATTAAGACTATACTTTCAGGCATCATTTCTGTAGTTCGTATTAGCTAAGTATTGATGCAATACTTATTTTTACAGCTGTTCTTACAGTTCCTTGCATTGTTGTTAGCTCTTCAGTGTTTCATATGAATAAGCTGCTGCCTATTTTCCCAGACCACACTCTTCCCTCTGCTTTTGCATGTAGTATTTTACCTCTGCCTAAAAATTTTTTCCCCATATTCATTCATTTAACAAATGTTTTGATGTATAACGCATGAGCTAAGTTGAAATGCACATGTCTGGTTGATTCATGGGAACTGATTTGCATGTGACCCTCTCTTTTTTTAGGCTGTAGAGAAGAGAAATTTGTGTTTAGGCACCTGGGCCCCTGGGACTATTGTCCCTTTGAACTCTTGTCTGGGCCCAAAGAAAAGAGAGAAAGAAGGGTTGCAAAGAAAAGCTTTACTTTCTCATTTTCTCAGCTTCCTTTTCCTCTGTTTCCAAACTTATGTATATTCATCTTTACCACTTTTCCTGTATTTTATTCTGTCCCAGAGTCTAACTTTATACTCTAGAGCTGTCAACTTCAACTTTCTCTGGACCCAGACTTCTTTCTGTTAGGTAACCTCCTTTCCTTTTCCCTTTTCAAAATTAAATCTCTCCGTCTTCCTCTAAAAGTAGTTTTGTTCTCCCATCTAAAAAGTAAACCCTTATAATCTTTCCTCTTTCCTAAAGCCTCTTATCTCTCCTCCCACCTGTTTTTCCCCTTCCCTTAGCAACATACTTCTTGAGTCACCTACATTTCACCTCCCGTTTATTGCCTAATCTACTTCAACTTGACTTTTACAGCCAGCTCACCATACTGGAACTGTACTCACAACAGATTGCCAAAACTAATGGCTTAGTCATGACTTCTGTGACTGTTCATGTTTGATGAATAGATATGTGGATGAAAGAAAAAATGAATGGATAGATGGGGAACAGGTATGGAGAATATATGTACTCTGTAAGTTTCATATTACTGCAAGGACTATAAAGAAGTAGGTATTTTGCTTTAATCATTCTCTCGTGGAACTGACCTTGATCTCCTTCGGAATCAGATGGGGAAAGAACATTTTTCCAAACTAATCAGCAAGTTTGGAGAGTTGCCTTTTATGTGTGTAGCACATGAAGTGGAGGAGGCACTGGAGCAAGTTTTATAAGATATGCCTTCAGGAACTTGATTATCTTGCATTTGAATGTCAGATCTTAAGTCAAATTATTTACACTAATCAGCATTCAACCAACATAATTCAAAGTATAATTGAAAAACCCAAGCCTTTCTCCTCATCCCAATAAAAAGCCTTTAGAATTCAATGGGAAATAAACCTTTATCTCTAAAAGTGTACTTACAAGAAAAAAAATAAACAAGTTACAGAAGGCCCATGTTGCAAGGAACAATTTGGTTTAAAATCCACAGCTCTGATGCCTGCAGGGTTTCAAGGAAGTAGTTTGGAGCCTGCTCTGCTTTCTTACCAGTTCCTTTTCTACATACGTATTCAGTTCAGTACTACCTTTCTCCATGCCTCCCTCGCTTTCTTTTTTTTTTCCCCCATATCTCAACCATCTTATTCATTTACCCAGTTCATTTGTTTAGCAAGTAGATCTGGTTTAGGCACTAGGCATAGAGGTAAATAAAAATGGTCTGTGTCCAGAACAAGTGAAACAGGCAAACACGTGAAATTGGGATACAGTATAAGTGAAGTTATTGTGGGATGAACAGTGTTATGGGCATACCTAGGAGATAGTGACTAACTACCTGAGAGGACATAAGTCTTCCAAAGGAGAGGTGACATTTGAGTTAGGAGTTGAAGAATGAGAAGAAAGTATGGTGAACGTGACAGAGGGGACAGCTCTTTACAAAGGAATAGAGGAGTGAAAAAAGCCTCTCTGTTTCAAGGAGAAAGGTTGGTGTACTTAGGACATCTGAATCTAGGGGAAGTGTCTAGAGATGCGTGTGGTAAAGTAGATTGGGGTGGGATTTTGAAGGGTGCCATATTTCATACTAAGAAGTTTGGGCTTTAACTTGTAATCAGTGGGGGAATTTAAGTAGAAGGGCATCAGTGGATGTTGTGGAAAAAACTAGCTCTGTGGAAGGCAGGAAGACCATTTTAGGAGGTTCATGCCCTAATTAATGTAATGACCCATTTACTGAGTCACAAGCTCCCGGTGATGGGCCTGGGAATCTGTAGAACTAGAAAATGTCCCAGGTGATATAATCAGGCAAGTTGGGAAACTTAAAAACAAAGCATTGGACATAAGAAATGTGGTTTCTAGGACCAGTTTTGCTACTGACTAGCTATATGAGCTCATAGAAGTCTTTTAGTTTTCCCATCTTGAAAATTGAGGGTTTTACACTAAATAATTACTGTAATTGTTTCCTTATAATTCTGTGCTTCTAAACAAATCCAACCTTAATTGAACTACTTTTTATTTATAATGGCTACAATTTTTTTTCCTTCTGGGTCTTACTGACCCTTTGTAGAAGAAGGATTTCCTACTCCTATTCAAGCATTTCTACTTTTCTCTGCCTTAGTATGAATATATTTACCACATTCTCCAAATTGCATTTGGCTTATATTAAATTGAAGCAGTGGTCTTTGCCTTATGCCTGCTATCTACCACACATATTTTCTTGGTTTCTAAAAAGGTAACAATGTCAGTTCTCCCCTTATGAGCAGGAAAATCTCCACATAGATATTCTAAAACCATTGATAATTAGCACAGTGTTCAAATTATATGATAACTGCAAACTGCCAAGATTGCCAATCATTACATGTTACCCCCTTTAAGGAGCAGAGAGAGGTGTTTATTGGATGCTGACTTCAATCACACATGCCTGAAACAGACATCAGCCCTGTAACTGGGGAGATGCTGATTATCCTTTTCCTCCTGTCAGAGGGTTATACCAAGAGGTAAGAAATAATTAGCACTCCCTAATTTATGTATGTGATTGCTTGTAGACCTAAGTGTTGGAGGGCGTCTCTGGCTTGTGTTTCTTTTCCATTAGAAATGTAGCAAGAGTAAGTTGATCTGTTGCTTGCAGGAACCTGTGACCCACTCAGCATTAATTATTATCCCCATTTAAGAGAGGAAAAGGCAGATAAAGTCCATGGGAAGTTCATGGGCTTTAGAATTAGACAGGTTTAGGATTGCATCCTGGCTTCATCACTTACTAAATTTTGGCAAGTAATTTAATCGTTCAGTTTCTTCAAGTGTGAAATGAGTACAGTATCTCCGTCCTCCAGGGGTATTGTGAGGATTATTAGTATTATCAAAGGTACCTAGCATTGTCTGGCACCTGTTAGACTAGTCTACAAGCTCCTGTGTGTGAAGCTCCTTGTACAGAACCTGAAATATTTTAGATTCTCAATGACTATTGAACAAGACAGATAGATAATGAAGTGTACTGCATTGACAGTAAGCACTTAGTAAATAGTAACTTTTATGATTACATAATGTAAAAATGTTGATTTTTTTTAAAAACATCAAATGTATCTGTTGTATTTTTCAAAATTTCAATTGATATTATTTCTCTGCAAATATAGATTAGAATTGTTAAGCGTGAAGTAATTATTCTACAATAGGCCAGAGAGAATTGATATAAACATAACAGATATGAAATGGTAGGCTTTAAAAGCTTAATGGTCCTACGGATGGACCAAGAGAATATCATACTAAATGAAGTAAGTCAGGCAGAGAAAGACAAATATTATATCACTTATATGTGGAATCTAAAAAAATAATACAAATGAATCTATATACTAAACAGAAACAGACTCACAGACAGAAAACAAACTTATGGCTACCAAAGGGGAAAGGGAGTGGGGAGGGATAAATTAGGAGTATGGGATTAACAGATACAAACTACTATACATAAAATAGATAAGCAACAAGGATTTACTATATAATACAGGGAACTATATTCAATATCTTGTAATAACCTATAATGGAAAATAATCTGATATATATATACACATGCAAACATATATATAAATAAATTTTTTAAAAGTCATCTGAACAATCCAGATATAGTTGGGCAAAGATAATGTAATATTTTGCATTAAAAATTCCTAAATAAATCATATATAAAAGTTTTAAAAAGAAGCTTATTGATTCCAACAAATTATGCTACCATATTCAGATGTTACCACAGTCAATCACATGTAACCTACGTACATACATGTTATAATGTAGTACCTGCATGCATGGGTGGCTAAATCCCATGTACCAGGTGAAGAATATTCTGTAATACCAGTACCTTCAGCTTCCCTAAGGGGATTTGCCCTCCCTGCCCCTCACATTATTTGATTTATTTTTTTGGTTTTATTTCAGGATTATACCTGTGATTATTGAGCATTTGTTATGTGGCATTCTGTTGTATTCACAGAGTACATGGTGACTAGCTAGAGCTTCTAGATAGATGATCTGTAAGTTTTGGACTTAGATCTAACTGATAAAGGCTTTGTGACTGTGGGATCCTATTCCTTATTTGTCTTTTGTAAGCCTGTGCTTTTTCTTTAAGCTATCTTTGGAAATGCACATGCTTTTATGCAGTTATAAAATGCATTGTAGGTAATGCTTTTGGAGGATTTCTCCCACATTTAAAAAAATCTCAGGAGAGGGGTGTGGGATGAATTGGGAGATTGGGATTGACATATATACACTGTTTATACTATGTATATACTATGTATAAAATAGGTAACTAATGAGAACCTACTGTATAGCTCAGGGAACTCTATTCAGTGCTCTCTGGTGACCTAAATGGGAAGGAAATCCAAAAAAGAGGGGACATATGTATACGTATAGCTGATTCACTTTGCTGTACAGTAGAAACTAGCACAACATTGTAAAGCAACTATACTCCAATAACATTAATTTTTAAAAAGTGGATGCAGTAAACATATTAGAGTGCAAAGTAAATAGTTTGCAATTACAAATTAATCAAGCAGAATGAAGGTTAGAACAAAAAGGAGTCAAGGAAATCTTTTTTTAAAGTTATGGTAGAAATTATTGTTAACTGTATTTTCAGATATATTAAAGTATATTTTGCCTAAAAAAAAATTAAATCTTGGGGAAAAAAATTCTCTCCTAATAAAATAGGGGTCCTAGCTACTGCATATCTTAAGTCAGTAGTTTCTTTGCAAGATTTGGCTTATTTTGGTTTAACATTACTTGTAATAATTTAAAATTGGGGAGGTAAAAGTGTTATACTTGTTTGTAGAATTTATTTATTTTTTAAAATTTATTTATTTATTTTTGGCTGCATTGGGTCTTCGTTGCTGTGCGCGGGCTTTCTCTAGTTGTGGAGAGCAGGAACTACTCTTCATTGCGGTGCACGGGCTTCTCATTGCGGTGGCTTCTCTTGTTGCGGAGCATGGGCTCTAGAGCGCAGGCTCAGTAGTCATGGCGCACGGGCTTAGTTGCTCCGCGGCATGTGGGATCTTCGTGGACCAGGGATCGAACCCGTGTCCCCTGCATTGGCAGGCGAATTCTTAACCACTGCGCCACCAGGGAAGCCCCTGTTTGTAGAATTTCTGTATTTGAGGAAGTTGTAATCAAAACTTGATTTATGAAATTTCCTTCTGTGTTCACTTTATTTAGCTGGTGACACCACGCTTCACCCAGTCTCACAGAGTATCATTTTGGGAGTCGTCTCTTTGCTTCCTTTTTCTCCATGATCTCTTATGTCTAAAGAGTCCCTGAGTTCTACCTGCTTTAAACACTTCTTTGCTTCTCCAGTTCATCCCTTCTCCTCTCTTCCTGAGGCCACTGTTCTAGATCAGGTGCCAGATAGCATTCTTATCTGTGCCAGATATTCTAACTGATCTCCGCGATGCAGGCTTGGCCTTTTCTTCACAATTGACTGTCTTATTTTAAGTGAAATATGACTGTGTCCCTCCTTAAAACCTTTTAAAACTTGTCAGCCACAGGTTCAAGTACAAGGTTCTTAACATTATAGCTTTAACTAATTCTTACTCACCTGTTGAAGCTCTACACAGTACCTCCTCTAGGAGTTCTTGACCACCCCACCATAGTTTAGGTATTATTTTTCTGTATCGTAAGCAACTCCAAACCTGGAGTTAACATTACCTTTTGAGAAAGAAGTGAAGAAAACTAACTGGTACATGGGTAAAATTTCCTCCTACCTAAGAAGAGTGTAGTGACAGGTGAAGTCTAAGTGTTGTAAAAGGTTTAAAGTTCCATTGCAGTAAAGCTTAAAAAAAGAATGTGCACTTTGAGAGGGAGGGTGGTTTATCATGGTAACATACAGAAAAGCTGGGAGTCAGAAGACTGAAACTGGCAGTGCCATTCCAAGCATTATTGGGGGTTTGCTCATCCCTACTGCCCAGTCCTTGCTTATCCCTGTTGTGTAGGTGGATGTGTCAGACTGCTGATGCCTGATACCGTTAAACATTTTAATCACAGTTAAATCCCTTTGCTCACCACACAATGATCTGGCCAAAATTTAGTAGATGATTGTTTGCTTTATAGGAAGAAAAGCTGCTGTTTGTTCTCTTAGCCATTAAATTTATAACTGAACAAACTGGATTTATATACCAGTTTTTTCGTGACTTACACTGCAGTCACTATGATATGGTGCCTTGTAACACTTCTTGGCAGCTATTCAGCCAACTTCTCTGGTGACACCTTCCACCACGACATGCAACTCTTTATGCCTTCTTTGTTCAGATGGCTTGTGCAAACATTTTTCCTCAGGCTTCTAAAAATGTTAATATTTAAATGAGAAGCCCGCGCACCGCGGCATGTGGGATCTTCCCAGACCAGGGCTCGAACCCATGTCCCCTGCACTGGTAGGCGGATTCTTAACCACTGCACCACCAGGGAAGCCCAACATACATGTTTTAATAGTTACTTTTAGTCCATTTTTATAAACCTGTAGAACTTAATTACAGTTATGCTACATTTATTTTGGATATTTTTCTTGTTTGGGGATTTTTTTTTGAAGAAGAGTATTATGGATTTCCATGTTATTGTACAATTAATTTATAGAGTTGATTTCTTTGAAATAAATTCTCGCCTAGCTGTAACAATCCTCCTTTTTCCCAAATTAATTTCTACAAAATTGGTTCATGCCAAAGGTTTCTCTATTAAGTATTTGCTATTAAATATGACTGTTTTTCTTTTAAATAGTTTTATTTTAAAGGCAGTACCATTATTCAACAAAATCTCCTACCCTTCCCCAAATGTAGATTGTCTGTTCGGCTGCTGCTGAAGCCCTGCATTGTTTTTTGTTGGAAGTGTGAGCTGAAGGGGACAGACATTCCTACTCCTTAGCGGAAGCACTAAGCTGCAATCTGCCCTTGTTGTGTTATTAATGGCACAATGTTTTCATGTTGTAGATGGCTGAGTGCTAGCAAGGAAAATTCAGGACCATGATGGCTCAGTTTCCCACAGCTATGAATGGTAAGTGGCTTCGTGCTTGTGGCAAGAGAAAGAGGTTATGAGATTTTTTTTCTTTGGTAGAGGTTATAAAATTTCCATTTAGATATTTTTCTTAAACTTATAAATGAAAAACTTAAAGTATTCTTGTTGAAAGTATTTAGATAGTTTATTTCAGAACACTGCATGTATCTTCTATTAGACTATTATGCAGTAAATCCCACGGCTCAGTATAAGCATGTTCTGTAGTATCATCTGGAATGTGGTGCTTGCCTTTGAGCAGTTAAGAATAAACTAAACAAACATTGTGTTTAATTTGTAAAACTGGAGGACAAAAAGCTTAGTGCCATAAGTGGAGAATATTAAAGGTGTTTTTGATAGCATGAGATGATTGTAAACTGATTAAACCAGTAAATATTCAATTATTAATATACATAAAAAATTGGTTCATTTTCCCTTTTATAAAGGATGATGTATGCCTATACCCAGTCGTTTAATAGGAAACATATTAGAGGAAAATGTTTAGGTAATTTCAATAATAAAAAGTTTTTAAAGTTTTTTTTCCTGATTATAGCTTTATTTCCCAGATACACATTAATTACCCTTAATAGGTCGTCTTACTGTGTATGTTATTTATAATTGAGAAAATGCATTATTATTATTTTTTTTTTGCGGTGCACGGGCCTCTCACTGTTGTGGCCTCTCCCGTTGCGGAGCACAGGCTCCGGACGCGCAGGCTCAGCAGCCATGGCTCACGGGCCCAGCTGCTCCGCAGCATGTGGGATCTTCCCAGACCGGGACATGAACCCGTGTCCCCTGCATTGGCAGGTGGACTCTCAACCACTGTACCACCAGGGAAGCCCGAGAAAATGCATTATATTTTTTAAATCACTAAACAAATCAAAGATGCTGAGTTCTTAATTTTGAGGTAAATTTTATTAGCTAATTAAAAATATAAAGAAATAGAGGGTCCAGTCAATAATCTTTAACACTTGAATTGAAAACCATAATAGAAAAGAACACTAGAAAGAAAAAAAGAGGAAAAAATCACCAATAATTCCACCACCTTCACAAAGGGATTGTGTTAATGTTACCATCTAGTATTTGATCAATTACATTAAAAAAAAAAGTGTTCTCACTCATAGGGCAAGATCAGTACATTGTTTTTTTGTTGCTGTTTTTTAAAATAAATTAATTAATTTGTTTTTGCCATTGCTGGGTCTTCGTTGCGGTGCGCAGGATTCACATTGTGGTGGCTTTTCTTGTTGCGGAGTATGGGCTCTAGGCGAGCAGGCTTCAGTAGTTGTGGCATGTGGGTTCAGTAGTTGTGGCATGTGGGTTCAGTAGTTGTAGCTCGTGGGCTCTAGAACACAGGCTCAGTAGTGTGGTGCACGGGCTTAGTTGCTCTGCAGCACGTGGGATCTTCCTGGACCAGGGCTCGAACCTGTGTCCCCTGCATTGGCAGGCGGATTCGGTTTTTTATTTATTTATTTATGTATTTTTTACATCTTTATTGGAGTATAATTGCTTTACAATGGTGTGTTCTGCTTTATAACAAAGTGAATCAGTTATACATATGTTCCCATATCTCTTCCCTCTTGCGTCTCCCTTCCTCCCACCCTCCCTATCCGACCCCTCCAGGCGGTCACAAAGCACTGAGCTGATCTCCCTGTGCTATGCTGCTGCTTCACACTAGCTATCTACCTTACGTTTGGTAGTGTATATATGTCCATGTCTCTCTCGCTTTGTCACAGCTTACCCTTCCCCCTCCCCATATCCTCAAGTCCATTCTCTAGTAGGTCTGTGTCTTTATTCCTGTCTTACCCCTAGGTTCTTCATGACATTTTTTTCCCTTAAATTCCATATATATGTGTTAGCATACGGTATTTGTCTTTCTCTTTCTGACTTACTTCACTCTGTATGACAGACTCTAGGTCTATCCACCTCATTACAAATAGCTCAATTTCGTTTCTTTTTATGGCTGAGTAATATTCCATTGTATATATGTGCCACATCTTCTTTATCCATTCATCTGTTGATGGACACTTAGGTTGCTTCCATGTCCTGGCTATTGTAAATAGAGCTGCAATGAACATTTTGGTACATGACTCTTTTTGAATTATGGTTTTCTCAGGGTATATGCCCAGTAGTGGGATTGCTGGGTCATATGGTAGTTCTATTTGTAGTTTTTTAAGGAACCTCCATACTGTTCTCCATAGTGGCTGTACCAATTCACATTCCCACCAGCAGTGCAAGAGTGTTCCCTTTTCTCCACACCCTCTCCAGCATTTATTGTTTCTAGATTTTTTGATGATGGCCATTCTGACTGGTGTGAGATGATATCTCACGGTAGTTTTGATTTCCATTTCCCTAATGATTAATGATGTTGAGCATTCTTTCATGTGTTTGTTGGCAGTCTGTATATCTTCTTTGGAGAAATGTCTATTTAGGTCTTCTGCCCATTTTTGGATTGGGTTGTTTGTTTTTTTGTTATTAAGCTGCATGAGCTGCTTGTAAATTTTGGAGATTAATGCTTTGTCAGTTGCTTCATTTGCAAATATTTTCTCCCATTCTGAGGGTTGTCTTTTGGTGTTGTTTATGGTTTCCTTTGCTGTGCAGAAGCTTTGCAGTTTCATTAGGTCCCATTTGTTTATTTTTGTTTTTATTTCCATTTCTCTAGGAGATGGGTCAAAAAGGATCTTGCTGTGATTTATGTCATAGAGAGCTCTGCCTATGTTTTCCTCTAAGAGTTTGATAGTTTCTGGCCTTACATTTATGTCTTTAATCCATTTTGAGCTTATTTTTGTGTATGGTGTTAGGGAGTGAGCTAATCTCATACTTTTACATGTAGCTGTCCAGTTTTCCCAGCACCACTTATTGAAGAGGCTGTCCTTTCTCCACTGTACATTCCTGCCTCCTTTATCAAAGATAAGGTGACCATATGTGCGTGGGTTTATCTCTGGGCTTTCTATCCTGTTGCATTGATCTATATTTCTGTTTTTGTGCCAGTACCATACTGTCTTGATTACTGTAGCTTTGTAGTATAGTCTGAAGCCAGGGAGCCTGATTCCTCCAGCTCCGTTTTTCATTCTCAAGATTGCTTTGGCTATTCAGGGTCTTTGGTGTTTCCATACAAATTGTGAAATTTTTTGTTCTATTTCTGTAAAAAATGCCATTGGAAATTTGATATGGATTGCATTGAATCTGTAGATTGCTTTGGGTAGTATAGTCATTTTCACAATATTGATTCTTATAATCCAAGAACATGGTATATCTCTCCATCTATTTGTATCATCTTTAATTTCTTTCCTCAGTGTCTTATAGTTTTCTGCATACAGGTCTTTTGTCTCCCTAGGTAGGTTTATTCCTTGGTATTTTATTCTTTTTTGTTGCAGTGGTAAATGGGAGTGTTTCCTTAATTTCTCTTTCAGATTTTTCATCATTAGTATATAGGAATGCAGAAGATTTCTGTGCATTAATTTTGTATCCTGTTACTTTACCAAATTCATTGATTAGCTCTAGTAGTTTTCTGGTAGCATCTTTAGGATTCTCTATGTATAGTATCATGTCCTTTGCAAACAGTGACAGTTTTACTTCTTCTTTTCCAATTTGTATTCCTTTTATTTCTTTTTCTTCTCTGATTGCTGTGGCTAGGACTTCCAAAACTATGTTGAATAATAGTGGCAAGAGTGGACATCCTTGGCTTGTTCCTGATCTTAGAGGAAATGCTTTCAGTTTTTCACCATTGAGAATGATGTTTGCTGTGGGTTTGTCATATATGGCCGTTATTATGTTGAGGTAGGTTCCCTCTATGTCTACTTTCTGGAGAGTTTTTATCATAAATGGGTGTTGAATTTTGTCAGAAGCTTTTTCTGCATCTATTGAGATGATCATAAGGTTTTTCTTCTTCAGTTTGTTAATATGGTGTATCACGTTGATTGATTTGTGTATATTGAAGAATCCTTGCATCCCTGGGATAAATCCCACTTGATCGTGGTGTATGATCTTTTTAATGTATTGTTGGATTCTGTTTGCTAGTATTTTGTTGAGGATTTTTGCAACTATATTCTTCAGTGATATTGGTCTGTAATTTTCTTTTTTTGTAGTATCTTTATCTGGTTTTGTTATCAGGGTGATGGTGGCCTCACATAATGAGTTTGGGCGTGTTCCTTCCTCCGCAGTTTTTGGAAGAGTTTGAGAAGGACGGGTGTTAGCTCTTCTCTAAATGTTTGATAGAATTCACCTGTGAAGCCATCCTGTCCTGGACTTTTGTTTGTTGGAAGATTTTCAATCACAGTTTCAATTTCATTACATGTGATTGGTCTGTTCATATTTTCTATTTCTTCCTGGTTCAGTCTTGGAAGGTTATACCTTTCTAAGAATTTGTCCATTTCTTCCAGGTTGTCCATTTTTTTGGCATAGAGTTGCTTGTAGTAGTCTCTTAGGATGCTTTGTATTTCTGTGGTGTCTGTTGTAACTTCTCCTTTTTCATTTCTAATTTTATTGATTTGAGTCCTCTCTCTCTTTTTCTTGATGAGTCTGGCTAATGGTTTATCAATTTTGTTTATCTTCTCAAAGAACCAGCTTTTAGTTTTATTGATCTTTGCTATTTTCTTTGTTTCTATTTCATTTATTTCTGCTCTGATCTTTATGATTTCTTTTCTTCTACTAACTTTGGGTTTTGTTTCTTCTTCTTTCTCTAGTTCGTTTAGGTGTAAGTTTAGATTGTTTATTTGAGATTTTTCTTGTTTCTTGAGGTAGGCTTGTATCGCTTTCAACTTCCCTTTTAGAACTACTTTTGCTGCATCTCATAGGTTTTGGATGGCCATGTTTTCGTTGTAATTTGTCTCTAGGTATTTTTTGATTTCCTCTTTGATTTCTTCAGTGATCTCTTGGTTATTTAGTAACGTATTGTTTTGCCTCCATGTGTTTGTGTTTTTTATGTTTTATCCTCTGTAATTGATTTCTAATCTCATAGCATTGTGGTCAGAAAAGATGCTTGATATGATTTCAATTTTCTTAAATTTACTGAGGCTTGATTTGTGACCCAAGATGTGATCTGTCCTGGAGAATGTTCTATGCGCACTTGAGAAGAGAGTGTAATCTGCTGTTTTTGGATGGAATGTCCTATAAATATCAATTAAATCTATCTGGTCTATTGTGTCATTTAAAGCTTGTGTTCCCTTATTAATTTTCTGTTTGGATGATCTGTCCATTGGTGTAAGTGAGGTGTTGAAGTCTCCCACTATTGCTGTGTTAACTGTTGATTTCCTCTTTTATAGCTGTTAGCAGTTGCCTTATGTATTGAGGTGCTCCTATGTTGGGTGCATATATGTTTATAATTGTTATATCTTCTTCTTGGATTGATCCCTTCATCATTATGTAGTGTCCTTCCTTGTCTCTTGTAACATTCTTTATTTTAAAGTCTATTTTATCTGATATGAGTATTGCTACTCCAGCTCTCTTTTGATTTCCATTTCCATGGAATATCTTTTTCCATCCCCTCAATTTCAGTCTGTATGTGTCCCTAGGTCTGAAGTGGGTCTCTTGTAGACATCATGTATATGGGTCTTGTTTTTGTATCCATTCAGGAAGCCTGTGTCTTTTGGTTGGAGCATTTAGTCCATTCATGTTTAAGGTAATTATTGATATGTATGTTCCTGTTACCATTTTCTTAATTGTTATGGATTTGTTTTTGTAGGTCCTTTTCTTCTCTTGTGTTTGCCACTTAGAGCAGTTCCTTTATCATTTGTTGTAGAGCTGGTTTGGTGGTGTTGATTTCTCTTAGCTTTTGCTTGTCTGTAAAGCTTTTGATTTCTCTGTTGAATCTGTATGAGATCCTTGCCGCGTAGAGTAATCTTAGTTGTAGGTTCTTCCCTTTCATCACTTTAAATATATTATGTCACTCCCTTCTGGCTTGTAGAGTTTCTGCTGAGAAATCAGGTGTTAACCTTATGGGAGTTCCCTTGTATGTTGTTGTTTTTCCCTTGTTGCTTTCAATAATTTTTTTTGTCTTTAATTTTTGTCAGTTTGATTACTGTGTCTCTCAGCATGTTTCTCCTTGGGTTTATCCTGCCTGTGACTCTCTGCACTTCCTCGACTTGGGTGGCTATTTCCTTTCCCATGTTAGGGAAGTTTTCAACTCTGATCTCTTCAGATATTTTCTTGGGTCCTTTCTCTCTCTCTTCTCCTTCTGGGACCCCTATAATGCAAATGTTGTTGCATTTAATGTTGTGCCAGAGGTCTCTTAGGCTGTCTTCATTTCTTTTCATTCTTTTTTCTTTATTTTGTTCTGCAGCAGTGAATTCCAGTATTCTGTCTTCCAGGTCACTTATCTGTTCTTCTGCCTCAGTTTTGCTGCTATTGATTCCTTCTAATGTATTTTTCATTTCAGTTATTGTATGTTCATCTCTGTTTGTTTGTTCTTTAATTCTTCTAGGTGTTCATTAATTCTTCTAGGTCTTTGTTAAACATTTCTTGCATCTTCTCGATCTTTGCCTCCATTCTTTTTCCGAGGTCCTGGATCATCTTCACTATCATTATTCTGAAATCTTTTTCTGGAAGGTTGCCTATCTCCACTTCATTTATTTGTTTTTCTGGGGTTTTGTCTTGTTCCTTCATCTGGTACAAAGTCCTCTGCCTTTTCATCTTGTCTATCTTTCTGTGAATGTGGTTTTCCTTCCACAGGCTGCAGAATTGTCAGTTTTTTTAAACTTCTGAAGAATTGACAGCTAATGCAGACTGTAGTACTTAGGATGTACTTATCCTCCTACTTAGTTTATAAAATATTGAAGATAATCTTGTATATATCTAATTTAAGTCCAATTCAAGGTTTAAGATCTTATTGAAATAAGCATCCATGTATAGCACAGAGCCTTCAAAAGCAGTGTTTGCTCCTTTAGTAAATTCTCAGTTATTGATTGGGTTAAAATTTTTTCATGCCCAGTATCATTGGAACTTGTCTCTAAGTGCCCTCCCTAAACCAGGCTGTTTGTCTAAATACTTCTGACATAGTCTTCAAATTTTGCCATGTCTACTTTATCATCCTGAGACTAACCACAGACATTTTAGACTTTTTTGGTTCTTAGAGCTGTGTTGTCTAATATAGTAGCCATTAGCTACATGTGACTATTTAAATTTATATTTACATTAATAAAAATTAAATTTAAAATAATAAAAGTTAAGTAAAGTAAAAAATTCAGTTGCTCAGTCACACAGCCACATTTCAAGTGCTCAAAGCCATGTATGGCTAGTGACTACTGTGTTGGACAATGCACATACATCTCAGAAAGCTCTGTTGAACAGATATTCTTTTCTTAGTCTGTTTGCTTCGCCTCCCATCTCCTTAACAAAACTAAAAAAGATCATTGCATTGTATTTTTAACCATTTGTGATTTTTACTTCTGACGTCTTCTGCACCAGCAGAATCATCCTTGCCAAAGCCTTCCTTAATCATGGTAGGTTTGCTTTCTGCTTTTCAAAAATTTAATGAAATTTTAAATACACAGGGCATGATATATGAGCCATAAGGTGATAGGCAAGAGGCCACTTCAGATACATGTTGCTACCATTTCATATTGTAGTGTAATGTGGGTTGTTTCAGCCTCAAAATTGTGGAGGTACTAAAGACTGGTTATGTGAGTACGAAGTGCTGAAGCCCATGACAGTGGCTCTGCCTAAAATGTGGAAGAGAGAAGGGAGAAAGAGAGAAAAGCAACAGCTAGTGGCTTTAAGAGGAAAAAAATACCATTTTTAATTTTAGAGCTTTATTACCTTTTTAGAATTTTAGAGCTTGTTACTGTTTTCAACTGTGTAATTAAGAAATTTTTGTTAAGCATTGGACCTGTAGAATCAGCTGTAGTGTTGTACTGCACATATAACCACCCAAGCATTTATTACTCAGGTCCCTACAGTTGAGACTTCAGTTCTATCTAGACCAGTATTCCAGTTGTGTTTTAGAGATTTAAGTTAGTACTGGGTCAATATATATCATTTGACTCTTACTTTGAATTGGAGAAATGTACCAATGAAGACTATTTCTGATATCATTTAATTTTTATAGCATACAAGTGGGATATAACCTTTCTGAATCATGTATGTTCAGAACTATGTGTTAGAATACTGCTGTGCCACTACCCAGCTATGCAGCTTAACCATGTGGAACTTATTTGTGTGTGTGTGTATGAACATATGCATATGTATGTATATCTATATATGTAAAACAGGGATGACACTACTTATTGCATGGGATCTAGCATACTGTGGATGTTCTGTAAACCTGTATTTTTCCTGCTACATAGACAATAAGAACATATTTGACAGAGCCAGTAGATGAGACTAAGCGACAGAAATCTTTATGAAAATACCACATTCTCAATTTAGTGATGAATTGGGGGGCAGTGGATAGAATTGTAATAGATTTCTAAGGTGATCATCAGACAATGTAAAAGATTTTAGATCTTTAAGGAAATATTGAAAACATCAACCCCAAAACTTAGGTTTTCCTGCCTTTCTATAAGACTTATGAATAAATGTAGATTAACCTTAGGATATATTTTACTTGAAGTTCAAAATAATAGACTGTTGGCTCTTTAAAAGGTTCTGTTAGTATATATTCTAAATAAGAAAGCTAGAATTGGATCAACTATTTTAAAATTGGCTTTGAATTACATATATTTCATAGTTTTCTTATTTCTATGTGACTTTTCCTTTCTGTAAAATTCTAGTGCGTTAATAACATGTTTTAATATGGTCATCTTTGGGGAAGTGTTCAGAATTGAAGATTATTTGAATACTACTTAAAAATTATTCTCATATGACTTAGGACATTTTTGTTCTGTTAGTAACATTAATCTTGATAATATTTAATCATGATTGTTGTGTGTGACTCTCTTGGCTTGTGGTGTCCCTTAAATATTAGAAAGTCTCTGAGCTTATTTAAGGGGGTCGTTTTATTTTTGTACTACTCGTCCTTACACACATTGGTGCCCTATAAATGTTTGTTGAATGAATGTACAATATATGAAGGTGTCAAGGTTGCTGGTTGGAGTCACGAAGAACTAAGCAGTAAGCATTATCAGATAGGGTGAGCTGGCCACTGCAAAAACAGGTACCCAAAGAAAGGTGAGGAGATAGTAGTATATAAGAAAGTGTTATAATGTGATAAGGATTGACACAGATTCCCTTCTGCTGAAACAGACTTCTCTGTAGTCTTAGGATAGCAGTCTGTCACTGCCTGGGGATGATGTATGTTAGAGCAGCTCAAGCTTCCCCAACCAGACTGTTCAGACTTAAAATAGTCGTAAGGTTTCTGACTAAAAGGCCTCACTTTCAGTATTTTCTGGCAAGAGTACCTTTATCACAAGAAAAGCCTGAGAAAGATTTTAATGCTCTGCCTTCTCCTTAATTATGTTGTTCCCTGGGATTGGGTTGAGTAAGGAAACTGATTTATTTAGCACTCTCCATGTGACAGGCATGTGTTAGAGGCTTTATATTTTTGTTTTAAGTTGGGTTTATTGAGATATAATTCACCCCTTTTTAATACAGTTTGATGAGTTTTGACAAATGTATATAGCCGTGTAGATTGGGATATGGAACATTTCCATCACCTAAAATTTTCCTTTGTCCCTTCACCTTACCCTTAGCTACTGGCAACCACTGATCAGATTTCTGTCTCTATAGTTTTGTCTTTCCAGAATATTATATAAATGAAATACACAATAGGTAGCCTTTTGTATCTTTGTGGCTTCTTTCACTTAACAGAATACTTTTGTGATTCATCCATGGCGTTGCATATATTTCTCTTTCTTGCCAAGTAGTATTCCATTGTATAAATGTGTACCACAATTTGTTTACCCATTCATCTGCAAAAGGCATTTGGGTTACTTCCAGGTTTTGGAACTTTAGACATAATGTCTAAACCTGCTATAACCATCAAATGACAGATTTTTATCTGGAAATAGGTCTTTATTTCTCTTGAGTAAATCCCCAAGGGTTATTGTTGGGGTGTTATTATGGTAAATGTATATTTAACTTCATAAGAAGTTGCCAGACTTTTCCAAATTATCTCTTTGCCTTCCCACCAGCAATGTGTGAGAGTTTTGGTTGCCCAGCATCTTTGCCAGCATTTTTTTTTTTAATTCCAGACATTCTAATAGGCATGTAGTGATATCTTATTGTGGTTTTTGTATTCACTTCCCTGATGATCAGTGTCATTGAACATCTTGTCGTATGCTTATTTGCCATCTGTGTATCGTTTGATGTGTCTATTCAGATCTCTTGCGCATTTTTGAAAGCAGGGATTGTCTTCTTATTGAGTCGAATCTGTAGTTCTTTAGATATGCTGCATATGTGTCCTTTATCACATATGTTTTGCAGATATTTCCTCCTAGTCTGTAGCTTGTCTTTTCATTTTCTTAACACTGCCTTTATGAGAGCAGAGGTTTTAGATTTTGATGAAGTTCAATTTATCAAAAAATTTTTAATGGTTTGTGCCATTTGTGTCCTAAAAAGTCTTGCCTTAACCAGAGTCACAGAGAGTTTCTTCTTTGCTTTCTTCAGGAAGTTTCATAATTTAGCCCTTACATGTACATTAGATATGATCCATTTAGAGTTAATTTTTGTATATGGTACAAGTTTGAGATTCTTTTTTTTTAAATGGATGTCCAGTTCTTTAAGCATAATTTGTTGAAAAGACTATTCTTTCCCCAGTGAATTATCTTGATATTTTTTTGAAATCAACTGACAACATATCTGTAGGTCTGTTTCTTTTTAATTATCATCAAGGTGCAGATTAAGACCCTTAATTAAGCCTGCATGGATTCCAATCCCGCCTTTAACATTTGCCGACTTTGTTACCTTGGACAAATTATTTAATCTCGCCATGCCTCTGTTTTCTCCTCTGAAAAACAGTGATAGTAATAATAGTTACCTCATAGAATTCTTGTGAGACTTAATAGAAACAATACATGTAAAACTCTTAAGAAAAGTACCTGACACATGGTAAGTTTTGTTAAATGTTAGCTATTGTTATTTTGTCAGTCTAATAGATAAAAAATGATATTTAGTGTTTTTTAGTGTGGATATGTTACATATTACGTGTAGTATTTACAACAACCCTGAGGAGTTAGGTAATACTCTTGTTTATAGAGGTGGCAATCAAGGTACAGAGAATGTGAGCATCTTATCTATGTACACTGGGAGACAGTGTAGTGTAGAGAGTTCAGGCTACCTAGGTTCTAATCTCAGTTCTGCCACTTGTTAGTTGTGTGACCTTGAGCAAGTTCCTTTACCACGATGAGTTTTGGTTTCCTCATCTGTAAAATGCGGGTAATAGTGTAGTACCTTATATATAAGGTAGTGGTGGCAGTCGGTGAGTTACTGTATTTGAAGTCCCTGACCGATAGGGCTCAATAAAGGTGAGTTGCTTCCATCTTTGTAATCCTTTTTGTTGTGGTCATTATTTTTTTATCATCAGCATCATTTTTCCAAAGTCATACAGTATTAAATCAGTTCTGTAGCCACACTACTTGCCTTCCTAGTCACAGGATTCATGATTGGTTAATTTATTTCATGATAAACTAATAAAGTAGGGGTTTCTTTACCATGTGTATGGTATTTATTTTAAAAGTGTGTAGGTTTAGCTATTTTAGGTCTTTAGTTCTTCAGTACATCTGTTCTTTCCTTCCTCCCCCCCCCACTAACCCCACCCCCAATGCAAGGCTTATGGGGATCTTAGTTCCCGGACCAGGGACTAAACCAGGGCCACCGCAGTGAAAGCACCAAGTCCTAACCACTGGACTGCGAGGAAATTCCCTGTTTCTTTATTTTTAACTCTAATCTTAAATCTTGTCTTTAAGAGAGGATGTTTATAGATTTTTTTAAAAAATCCACTCATTTAAGGCTTAGAAATATTAAATCCATCTAGTGTTTAAAATTATAGTGGGCAGGGCTTCCCTGGTGGCGCAGTGGTTGAGAGTCCGCCTGCCGATGCAGGGGACATGGGTTCGTGCCCCGGTCCAGGAAGATCCCACATGCCGTGGAGCGGCTGGGTCCGTGAGCCATGGCCGGTGAGCCTGCGCGTCCGGAGCCTGTGCTCCGCAACGGGAGAGGCCACAACAGTCAGAGGCCCGCGTAGCACCAAAAAAAAACAAAAAAAATTATAGTGGGCACCTATATTTCAGTGATATGCATTCCTGTAAACAACTTTGTAAGGCAAATTTTTATGGACTATAGTCAGCAAATATGTTTGAGTTTACATACCTAAACATACTTGGTTTCTTGTTGGTAGAAGCTGAGTAAACTGAAAAGGTAATCAGAAATAAAGTATAGGTGATTATTAGCCATGTTGAATATATAGCTTTAAAGACCTCCACAGAAAGCTGATATAACTATATGTGAAGGATGGACAACAGAAAGATTTGTAAATGACTCTTGTCTTTCCCCAAGTCCTGATCTTACCTCTCTGCTTTTTCTCTACTCCAATTTTTCCAGACATTTTTAAGTGTTTGTGCTGGGTACTCTGCCAGTTCTGAGCATAGAAAGATAAACACACAAAGCTCTTGTCCTCCAAGGGCTCATAGTCTGGTAGAACAGATGGATAGCAAACAATTACAGAACCTTTTTAAGTGCTCTATAGAAGCATGGAGAAGTCTCTTTGAGAATCTAGGGGAGGAAGCAATTAATTTGACCTGCAGGTGTCAGGGACCTCCTGGAGAAAGTGACACCTGTCCTGGACCTTGAAAGAGAAAGTTTGAAATGGAAGACGCTGATATGAATGGCAGTCCAAGTAAAGGGAACATATGTCATGGGATGAGAAAGAGGATGTTATGTATATGGCGTTTGTAAGAATTTACTTTTCTGAGATAGGGATACACTACCAGCATTCTTGTTGTTCTTGGTTTTTGTTTTGTATAGATTTCTTTCTTGTTAAATAGTAAATAATAGTATCATGATTAACATTTTTCTACATATTTTTTATATAATCAGTGTTCAAAAATTTTTTTATTTTTGGCCATGCTGTGCAGCTTGCAGGATCTTAGTTCCCCCACCAGGGATCAAACCTGGGCCCTCTGTGCTAGAAGCATGGAGTCCTAACCACTGGACCACCAGGGAATTCCCCCCCCCCCCCCCGCCAATGTTTTAAGATACATTATTCCAAGGGAAAATTTGGTTACTCTGACATGTAAAAGAGGCACATATTTTTATATTCAAATGTCAATTTATATGTATCTCCTTTACATTTTGTTGCTGGTCTTTTTTATTTTATTTTATTTTTTTTTGCGGTACGCGGACCTTTCACTGTTGTGGCCTCTCCTGTTGCGGAGCACAGGCTCCAGACGCGCAGGCTCAGCAGCCATGGCTCACGGGCCCAGCCACTCCACGGCATGTGGGATCTTCCTGGACCGGGGCACGAACCCGTGTCCCCTGCATCGGCAGGCGGACTCTCAACCACTGCGCCACCAGGGAAGCCCCTGCTGGTCATTTTTAAATTACAAAAATAATACTGCTAAAGTAAAATAAATATCAAAGTAGTCAGGGAGGCAATGCGGTGTAATAGTTAAGAGCAGAAACTTTGGACTTATACTCTAAAGTACAGGAAGATTCTAGCTAAAAATTGAATCAGCTATATGGTGTTAGGCCAGTTATTTAACTTCCCTAGCTTTGTTTTTTTCGTCTGTAACTTCTGTAAACCTTGTTCACGGAACTGTTGTAAAAATTAAACGTAATATTAATATGCTTAGCATGGTTGCTGGTATAAAGTAATAGTAAATAGTAGTTGCTTCTTCTACTAAGTACTACTATTACTCTGCTAATGTTGTTGGACTTTAAAAGCAAATGATAAGAGAGGGAAGGTTGTTTCTCTGAGATGGTCAAGAGTTGAGAGAACAGTAGGGTAAAGGGGATTAAGAAAAGATCTGCGTATATCTCTATGAGAAAAAGTAAGAAGAGATTAACTCATCTTTTAACAGGATAGAATTGCAAGATGCCTGTGGCATCCTTAGGAGAAACAGACCACATAATTCACTTTGACAGCCACCAGTTGTTGCCTTTGGACAGCATTATTTGCTAGTTGTCCTGAGTTGGCTGGAAGGGTAGAGGTGGAGCAGAATATTCTGCGGAGTGATAGAAAGAAGAGGAGGCAAGGTGCAAACCTGGTTTGTATAGGACAGTGTTTCCCCACCCTGGCTGCACAAAAGAATCACCTGGAGAGCTTTTTAAAAATTGTGAAGCTTGTGCCTCATTCCCCAGAGATTCTGCTTTACTTGGTCTGCTGGAATAGGTTTTGTCTCCTAAAGCTCCCCAGGTGATTCAGCCAGGGGTTGCATATCTCTGGTGTAGGACATTGGCTAGTCAAGTATTGCCTGCTACGTACTTTATACTTTTGAAATCACCTTTACATACACCATTCTTACAACAAGTCCTAGGTAAGGAAACAAAGGGTGAGGAAGTTTAAAGGCCTGCTCAAGTCACAAAACTGGTTAGCACACAGGAGCAGAATCTCCACTGTGTTCCTTTATGCTCCACTGCTGCCATTTAGCTATGAAAGGAAGAGGGTGGAGATGTATTTGGGGGTAGTGAGTTGAGACTGGGTCTCATGTTCAGAGCAAATGGAAAGGATCATAAAATCATTGTTTGTTTTTCATGGCTTAAGAGACCCTCAGACATTTTCAGATTTAGTAGACCATTGTCTGTTTTAACACCTCTGGTAACAAAAGAGTAATTTCTGGTGGGGTTGATTCCCTCTTCATACAGTCCTAACTTTCTTCAAAATGGTGGTCCTTTTCCTAATTCATGTATGGAAGGCAAATAACCACTTCGTATTCTGCATAACAACTTGTAGAAACACTTAGAGTTGCTACCATGTCTTCTTTAATCTTTTTTTTAAACTGAAGTATAGTTGATTTACAATGTTGTGATAGTTTCTGGTGTACAACAAAGTGATTCAGTTATACATATATATATACATATTCTTTTTCATTATGGTTTATTACAGAATATTGAATATAGTTCCCTGTGCTATACAGTAGGACCTTGTTGTTTATTTTATATACAGTAGTTTGTATCTGCTAATCCCAAACTCCTAGTTTATCTCTCTCCCACCCTCTTTCCCCTTTGGTAACCATAAGTTTGTTTCCTGTTTCTGTTTCGTAAATAAGTTCATTTGTGTCATATTTTAGATTCCACATATAAGTGATATCATATGGTATTTGTCTTTCTCTTTCTGACTTACTTCACTTAGTATGATCATCTCTAGGTCCATCCATGTTGCTGCAAATGGCATTATTTCATTCTTTTTAATGGCTGAGTAGTATTCTGCTGTGTATACATACCACATCTTCTTTATCCATTCATCTCTCAGTGGACCTTTAGGTTGCTTCCATGTCTTGGCTGTTGTAAGTAGTGCTGCTATGAACATTGGGGTGCGAGTATCTTTTTGAATTATAGTTTTATCTGGATATATGCCCAGGAGTGGGATTGCTGGATCATATGGCAACTCTATTTTCAATTTTTTAAGGACCCTCCATATTGTTTTCCATAGTGGCTGCACTAATTTACATTCCTATCAAGAGTGTAGAAGGGTTCCCTTTTCTCCACATCCTCTCCAGCATTTATTTGTAGACTTTTTAATGATGGCCATTCTGACCAGTGTGAGGTGGTACCTCATTGTAGGTTTTTGATTTGCATTTCTCTAATAGTTAGCAATGTTGAGCATCTTTTCATGTGCCTATTGGCCATCTGTATGTCTTCTTTGGAGAAATGCCTATTTAGGTCTTCTGCCCATTTTTTGATTGGGTTATTTTTTATTACTGTATTGTATAAGCTGTTTGTATACTTTGGAAATGAAGCCCTTGTCATTTGTATCATTTGCAAATATTTTCTCCCAGTCCATAGGTTGTCTTTTCATTTTGTTTATGGTTTCCTTTGCTGTGCAAAAGCTTGTAAGTTTGACGAACTTATGGTTACCAGGGGGGATTGGTGGGAGGGAGGGATGGTTAGGGAGTTTGGGATTGACATGTACACACTACTATATTTAAAATGGGTAACCAACAAGGACCTACTGTATAGCACAGGGAACTCTGCTCAATATTACGTAACAACCTAAATGAGAAAAGAATTTGCAGAAGAATAGATACATGTATTTGTATAACTGAATCTCTGTACTGTACACCTGAAACTAACACAACATTGTTAATCAACTATACTCCAATATAAAATAAAGAGTTTTTAAAAAGCTTATAAGTTTGATTAGGTCCCATTTGTTTATTTTTGCTTTTACTTATATTGCCTTGGGAGACTGACCTAAGAAAATACTGGTACAATTTATTTCAGAGGATGTTTTGCCTATGTTCTCTTCTAGGATTTTTATGGTGTCATCTTATATTTAAGTATTTAAGCAATTTGGAGTTTATTTTTTTGTGTGGTGTGAGGGTGTGTTCTAACTTCATTGATTTACATGCGGCTGTCCAGCTTTCCCAGCACCACTTGCTGGGAAGTGGTGCCTCCTTTGTCGAAGATTAATTGACCATAGGTGTGTGTCTATTTCTGGGCTGTCTATTCTGTTCTGTTGATCCATGTGTCTGTTTTTGTGCCAATACCACACTGTTTTGATTACTGTAGCTTTGTAGTATTGTCTAAAGTCTGGGAGGGTTATGCCTCCAGCTTTGTTCTTTTTCCTCCGGATTGCTTTGGCAATTCTTGGTATTTTATGGTTCCATATAAATTTTAGGATTATTTGTTCTAGTTCTGTGGAAAATATCATGGGTAATTTGATCCCTGTCACCTTAAATCTGTAGATTGCTTTGGGTAGTATGGCCATTTTAACAATGTTAATTCTTCCAATCTAAGAGCATGGCATATCTTTCCATTTCTTTGAATCATCTTTAGTTTCCTTTATCAGTGTTTTAGTTCTTAGCATATAAGTCTTTCACCTCCTTCGTCAGGTTTATCCATAAGTATTTTTGTATTTTAGTGTGATTTTTAAAAGGGATATATATATATATTTTTTTACTTTTTCTTCCTTAACCTTTGATTGATTATTCAGGCTTAATATCTTTAGTTCCTTAATTGCCTCATAGAATATTTCTAGGCCTCTCATACCACCTTCTTCTCTGGAGCTGCTTTGTTGTTCCTATTGAAATATGCACTCATAACTAAGTCTTGTTTCAAGATAGTGATTTAATTCTATGTTATTGGCCTTTCTCTTCCTGGATCCTATTTAAATTATCAAAGAGAACATAAAAAAAAAAATCCAAGGTAGCTTTAGGAAATCACGTCACCGTCGGTGTACCAAAAACTTTGAAAGTTTCTAGAAATTATGAAGCAGATTAGATTGGATTCAACATAGGCATAGGAGAGTCATGTTTGATAAATAAATGGACTGATGTTTTCAGTAGAGCTGTTGAGTAAAGGGGGCTGGAATGCAGGGTGGAACATGGGACTGATGGCAAATTGAAGGATTTCTATGACTCCAATGAAGTTGGAGCAGTTCTCCACAGAATTTAACCTCAAACTTTATGGATGCAAACAGTACTCTAAGTAGGGCATTTGTTACAGAAATAAGATAAAATTTCAATGAACTACCGAAAGACAAGTGAGGGCCAGCATGTTGGTCTGGAATGACTGGGGGCTACAGACCCAATGGGAGTTTATACTTACAAGCTGGTTCCTCTGGGCATTAACTGGGTGCTCATGAGAAAGATGGAGGCTGTGCAAGAGACCAGAAAGAGCCCCCACCTCAGTTGCAGGCAGCTGTAGGCAGACAAACATGAAATACCATGCATTTCCTTGCATCTTTTTTTCCTATTAAGTAAAAACCTTAAGCCACTGAGAGTGGGTCAGTTAAAGACTCACCCCAAAGACACAGGCAGAGACACATTGCTGCTGGGGTAAGAGTAGAAGAAAAACCTGTCTACCCCTGAGCGTGGGGGAAGGAAACCTTGTGTCTAAGATTCTATACCAATACCAAGCAGAGGTATTACTCCTACTACTGGTGGTGGACCAGCAGGAAAGTGCTTCCCAAGACTAATCACAGATACAAGGAGAAGTTTGGATGCCCCAGGGTGGAGGGGCAGGAACAGAGAAATCCATACCCCTGGGACTCAGGTGCATATGGCCTGCCTAAGACTGAGAGTGGATGAGGATCAGATGGTAGTGAAAGCCATCTGGTTGGGGATGGCAGACTCAGAGTCACATAAATTTTAAGGTGCTTCCAGCAGTTTAGGAGAGCCACACCAGCGCATTGTCCTTAGGGAAGAAGGCTCCAGGGCCAGTTCTGAAAGAGAAAAGGTCATGCTTCTCCCACTCCCATACCTCTTGGGGTCTAAGGTATGTCTCTTCAGATGCCTGCTCGTTGCTCTCCACTGCCAAAAGATCTCGATGTTCCATTTAGCTATAACTTCACTATCTTCTAGTGATCTAGAAGTGTTAGGTGCAAGAGGGACAGGGACATTTTTGTAAACCCTAACCAGAATTAACTTTGACTCCCCTAGGTCCCTTATTAGCTGAGCTGCCACCTGGAGGATGCACCAACCAGCTAAGAGGCGATGATGATCCCTTTCTTAGGGACAGCACATTCAGTGGCCAAACTGTCTGAGTTTAAGGAGTAAGGTGAACCAGGAGGAGGTTATGGAAGCAGAGTCAGACATCATCAGTGCATTGTTGAACAGCTTTTCTGATAAATGATTCATTAGCGTCAGTGCAAATAGTCTAGAAAGCTAAAAACATGACACAGATTACTTTCAAGGGCCGCAATAGTATGGACATGAGGGGCCGATTGGTAACCTGAAAAAGTGTCAGCAGCTTGAGGAACCACCAGTAGCCCTAGGGGGAGATCAAAAGTTTGATGTAGTCCATCTGCCAAGAGCCAAAAAAGGGCAGTGCCCTGTGCAGTGAGACCTCCCAGACAGGAATCATTAAGTCTGGCATGCAGTGGTATCCTCTGCATCAGAAACACAGGGTCAGACTTAATCAGAAGCTTGATTTCAGTCTAAATTAGAGAATGGACTCTTGCCATGGGTAGCTACATTAAGTGACCCAGACCATTCAATTAGCAATTAAAATTTGTTTTCAGTTTGCAGCCCCAAAGAGGCTACCTTTAATCTGTCAGTTGTAATTTTCCAAGTGGCAAACCAAACAGCTGGGCCACTGGCAACAGCCCAAGAATCTGAGTTCTGCCCACTGAAGAGAATGCTGTGTCTCCTTTTGGTTCTGCATAGCTCTGAGGCTGAACAGTCATGGCAGCCCAGTGGACACTGTCAGCTTCAGCTTCTATAAACCATTAGTGAACCAGGCTGAGGCATTTCAGGGAACCTCATTGATCCAGTAGCTTTGCTTCAGACAGTGGAGTAGGAATAAAGTTTCCCCTCAGAGGATTGCCTGCCACTTTTTCATATAAAGCCAAAATGCCGTTGGGGCAAGGCTGTCCTGTATTCTTGAATATACCATTTCCATTTGGCAAGCAAGGCTTTTGGGGGTCCTTCTCACCTTGTTAGTTGTGGAATTTAAGTTTGACCCACCCCCAAATGGGACTATCAGGCCAGAGAGTCACTAGGCCTGCCTAGATCAAGCAGACCCATCTGGAGGCTGTTTCCCTTTGCCAAAGGCTCCACTTGGCAGAATCCTCAGTAACAAAGATCTGTGCTGTTTCCAGTACCCAGAGTCTAATTGTGTTGGGGTTCACCAGCTAGTCCTGCTGGTGGAGGTATTTAGTTTAGCCAGTAGTAGTATATCAGTGTTAATTTATGTGTTTTGACAAATGTGCTGTGGTTATGTAAATTGTTAACATAGTGGATATTGGATGAAGGATGTACAGAAACTCCATACTATCTTTGCAACTTTCCTGTAAATCTAAAAGTATTTCAAATTGAAAAATTACTTTAAAAAGTACCAGATGGGGCTTCCCTGGTGGCGCAGTGGTTGAGAGTCCGCCTGCCAATGCAAGGGACACGAGTTCGTGCCCCAGTCCGGGAAGATCCCACATGCCGCAGAGTGGCTGGGCCCGTGAGCCATGGCCGCTGAGCCTGTGCTCCGCAACGGGAGAGGCCACAACAGTGAGAGGCCCGCGTACTGCAAACTTTCCCACACTCATGTGGTGCTTTAGCTATTAGTCTACTCAGTGCAGTTGCAGTGTCTTGAACATGTCTTGACTTCTCATGCTATGCCCTTTTTGTATGAAATGCCCTTATCCCACCTCTTCACATGGCAAAATTAAAGCCAAGCTTCAAGGCTGTGCCTTGGTCTTACCTTTCCTGTTAGCTCATCATTGATGCTTCTGACTCAGTACTAGCACAGCTTTTTTTTTTTTTCGGTACACGGGCCTCTCACTGCTGTGGCCTCTCCCGTTGCGGAGCACAGGCTCAGCGGCCATGGCTCACAGGCCCATCCGCTCCGCGGCACGTGGGATCCTCCCGGACCGGGGCACAAACCCGTGTCCCCTGCATTGGCACGCGGACTCTCAACCACTGCGCCACCAGGGAAGCCCTAGCACAGCTTTTTGTATGTATTTCTGCTTAGGATGCTTCACAGGTTAACATTGTAAATGCTGGTAGTCATCTTCTAGAGTAAGAGTTGCTTGAGGATGGGAATAATACTTTATTCATCTTTTCATTTCCAGTATTTAGCTTGTTGCCCACTTCCAGTGAGTTGTACACAGTAATTGTTCAAGTAGATGTTAACTGGGTGAGTGAGTGAAAAGCCTTAGGGCCATGCTATGTATGGTTATGATAGAGCTTTCCTCTTTGTGTCACTTCAGTATTAAGTACTGTCATTAAATGGATATTTGTGATTCTTGTTTACATTTTGGAATTGTATTTAAGTATTCTCGTGTATACATTATAAAATCTTTTTCTTTCATTTATGTTTTAGGAGGGCCAAACATGTGGGCTATTACCTCTGAAGAACGGACTAAGCATGACAAGCAGTTTGATAACCTCAAACCCTCAGGAGGTTACATAACAGGTTTGTGTTTATATTTTATTTGTAAATTATGCTCCTTTTCATGTAGTATCTTATAATTAGTTTTAATTTGACTGCCATCAATTTGTATTATTTAATGATAAAATTCATATCAATCCGAATTCTAGAATTTTTTTAAAATGTGACTTTCTTATTTTACCCGGAACCATCTTAATTTGTTGTCTTTGGATTTGGCATAATAGAAGATCTTTTCCTGATCCTAAACTTTAATTGTCCAGTTTCACATTTTAACCTTATATCTGGAAAGTTTTCCATTTATTTCTCAAGGTAGTTGAGACTTTTTTCCCTAAGCAAATTTATTAATGTGTTCTTAATATGTTGTGCCAGATACTAGTATAATGATCAGTGTTACTAAAACCTAGTAGAAATATATATATCAGATCAGTTTTCTTGAAAATAATCTAGAATTTTTTTTTCTGGAATCTGTTTTCCTAACATTTAGCCCTCTGTCTTTGGGAGGCTTTATAAGCATTGATTGTTGATGATAAGCATTGATTGTTGATGCTATAGCCCTTGTTTTGCAAGAAGTCCCCCAGAACCAAAAGAGGATTAATTTAGGTGTGTCTTTCAAATTTTTTTCTATAGATGAAACTTTCTTTTCTATGCTAAAGCACCTTAGGGCTTTATTTACAGTAGTAGTAAATATAATGGCTAATATTTACCAAATCTGTACTGTATTTCAGATACTATACTAAATGTACTATCTCCTTTAACCTTCACAACAAGCCGGTGACGTTGCCCTGTCGTTGTCTGTATTTAAAGATGATAGAACTGAGACTTTGAGGTGTTCTGTAACTTGCCAAGAGATGGTTAGTGGTGATCTGGGCTTGGAAACCTTTCAGTCTGACTTTGGAGTCCATCCTCTTAAACATTATAGTTTAATGTTATTTGCACTTCAGTAATAAAAACTACCTTACCTGGTATCCGGGTTGGGATTTGATTACCCTACTTACAAGGTAATAATTTGGTCTGTTACTGTCTCATGGATGCTGGCAGAAGACCCAGAATTCCTGAGTGAGAGACCAAGGACACTCTTTCCAATGGCACAGCTGGTAGCATGA
Source organism: Delphinus delphis (assembly GCF_949987515.2). Lineage (NCBI taxonomy): Eukaryota > Metazoa > Chordata > Mammalia > Artiodactyla > Delphinidae > Delphinus > Delphinus delphis. The sequence continues at coordinate 71,600,860 of NC_082694.2, forward strand.
GCACCGGCATATTTCTGTCCATTTCCCTCGTCCCTTGAGTCACATAGGGGCCAGGCAGAGGGGCCAGAAGGATGCTGCACATGCGGTGGTTGTTATAGAAGAGGAACACTGGACTTCAGGGAACCCACCATTTTTCAGCAAGCAGTAAGCAAGCTTATTCTTTGTCCCAGAGGGAAACATTACCTCATCCTTCAAGACAGCTCACTGCAAACCCAACTCTGAGACATGATCCAGGTAAAGAGCAGTTAGGATCTTACGTTCTTGGCATACACAGCAGGACATATCAGACATATCAGACACCCATGAGGAGTATCTTTCCCAAACCTTGTATTTTTTTTAATTAGAGCTCTTCTAGGGAATAGTGTTTTTAACTATAAATTTTATTAGATAGGTGTATTATCAAATAAGACCCTAATTATGAGGAAAAACTAAGATGAATAATGTAATCTTTCATCACTGATTAATGCATATATAACTTCAGTTGTGACATTTTTGTTTTAAAACCTCTAAGTCTTATTAAAGTAATATAAATAATTTTTCTTTAATAATTGTAATTAGGGACTTCCTTGGTGGCACAGTGGTTAAGAATCCTCCTGCCAATGCAGGGGACACGGGTTCCAGCCCTGGTCTGGGAAGATCCCCCATGCCACGGAGCAACTAAGCCCGGGCATCACAACTACTGAGCCTCCACTCTAGAGCCCATGCTCTAGAGCCCGCGAGCCACAGTTTCTGAGCCTGTGTGCCACAATTACTGAAGCCCGCACGCCTAGAGCCTGTGTTCCGCAGTAAGAGAAGCCACCGCAATGAGAAGCCCGCGCGCCACAAAGAAGAGTAGCCCCTGCTTGCTGCAACTACAGAAAGCCCACGTGCAGCAAAGAAGACCAATGCAGCTAATCAATCAATCAACAATCAATTTATAAAAAATAATAATTGTAATTAAAATAAATCAATAACATTGTTATTATTGGCCATTATTGTTATTCAGAGGCATCAAAGTAATTCCACTTACTAATACGCTGTTTGATTTTTTTTTTATTGTCTTCAGGTGATCAAGCACGTACCTTTTTCTTACAGTCAGGCCTGCCAGCTCCTGTTTTAGCTGAAATATGGTAAAATGTTTTCTTTTGTAGATGAGCTTAACTTTCTGGTAGTCTGACTTTGTTCTGTTTTTAATACTTAGTGTTAACATAAAGTTGTTTTTACTTGTAGTCTGTTGTTAATAAGAGTATTTCTGGGCTTCCCTGGTGGCGCAGTGGTTGAGGGTCCGCCTGCCGATGCAGGGGACACAGGTTCGTGCCCCGGTCCGGGAGGATCCCACGTGCCGCGGAGCGGCTGGGCCCGTGAGCCATGGCTGCTGGGCCTGCGCGTCCGGAGCCTGTGCTCCGCAGCAGGAGAGGCCACAACAGTGAGAGGCCCACGTACCGCAAAAAATTAAAATAAGAGTATTTCTTCAGCTTTTTAGAAAATAAATTTTATTGAGTAAATGACTAAAAATCAATTGGGGTTTTGTTCTATAGGATAAATTTCTAATTTCCTTAGAATTTCTAAGGAAAGGAAATTTCTAAGTGCTTTTCTATTAAAAAAAACACTTCTTTACAATTTGGCAAGAGTCTTGATCTTCATTCTGTTATTTTGTAGTTGTTTCATTTATTTCATCATCTATAAACCCCACATTAGCCCTCCCTTCCCTTATTCCTACCTTAAAGAAATTGTTCTTTATAATATCTAAGGTTTTGGGTTTTTAATGTATTTACAATAAACATCAACCCCTACTCCATCCTTCTTTCCATTCAGAATATCCCCATGCCTGGCAGAGTGCCAGGCACGTAGCAAGCATTCAGTAAATACTTGAACAAATGAATAAATTGTTTACAGTGGTTATACTCTTGTATAATTTCTTTCCATCTGCACTGGTGGAATTCATCCCAAAGGTATCTAGATACTATATAGACTGATAGTATTTTATTAGATACTATCTTTGGTCAGTGTATATTAATGTACAGGTTTTAGTGTTTTGTTATACACATACACATATTTAATTAAGTGATGATCTACATGTAAATGCTATGTCGTTGTTTCCATTTTATCATCCTCCTCAAAAGTAATGTTGACCCTGAATAACAATCTGTCACCCTCCAAACTAAGTAGCAGATGCATTAGTTTGATCTGCTGTCAGGTTCTGTGAGGAGGGCCCTGTTCCATCCTGAATAAAAGAGTGACTTTGAGCTCTTAAAATCAGGGGAGCTCAATACATCAAAACAAAACAAATCTACCGCCCTCATTGTCCTTTTAGGGCTTTGTCAGACCTGAACAAGGATGGGAAGATGGATCAGCAAGAGTTCTCCATAGCTATGAAACTCATCAAACTAAAGCTTCAAGGCCAACAGTTGCCCGTGGTTCTTCCCCCTATTATGAAACAACCTCCTATGTTCTCTCCATTAATTTCTGCTCGTTTTGGTATGTGTTTATTAATTTAATTAGATGCATTTGATAGTTAAACTTGATTCCTAGGCATAATATTTGAGAATCAGAAAAGGATTTGTTGGCATAAAATGACAGTCCCCAGACTCCAAGTTAACTTTCATGTCTGAGACTAGAAATGTTAAGTTCGCTGTCATAGCTAGGGAGTCCATGTGTCCTAGTTTTCCAGGGACAGTTGTGATTATGCCTGTTGTCCTGGCATCTAGTCTGGTTAGTGTTCCCTTTCATAATTCCCAGTTGGATGATAAATTATATGATCCTGCTAGTTATAGCTGAGCCTAAATACTATTCTTAATTAGTTTCCTCTATACTCTGTATGCATAACAAAACTGTGAACAATTTAAACTCGAAATGGTTTCATTTGGGGGGTAATTTAAAGTTATACATAAGTAGAAATTTCTTTAATTTAAAGGTTAATTAGCCAGCTAAATTTAGGGCTAAAAGTTGGAGACTTCGTGCTATTTAATTTGCATATTCATCAGAGGTAACTAGTTTTCCATTAATTTTGATTAGCCATTTTCCTATTATTTGTGAGAAGCACTCATTGGAACAGAACATTCAATTAGATATGTCTATGTATCAGAAACATGGTCTTCCACTCTAGATGTTAGACCTTAAAATACTAAATTCTTTCACTATTGCAGTGAATTCTAGAGATAACATCAAATCCTTGTGTAACCGTATTTATATAGTGTACTTCATATTCTGCAGTTAGTAAACAAATGAGTCATCACTTTGTTCCTTTTAAAGAATTGTCCTTGAATCCATATGTATTGTGTTACATATAAGAAAAGTGAAACGTGGCATGCTTCCTTCTTGCACATAGTGTGTGTGCATAAATGGTTCTCTTAAAGTATGCAGTATTTAGAACATCCTTTACAGGGGAGGGGAGAGTTTGGGGAGTGAGTGTGTGTGTGTGTGTGTGTGTGTGTGTGTGTGTGTGAACTCAACAGCACTGTATTTATTATCCCTACACAAAACCCCACATTTGATCAGGTAATACATTCTCTCATTGAGGATACTAATATTTAGTTGGAAAAGGCTCTTTAGTTTTATTCATGATACTAGAAGAGAATTTTTAACTCCTTAGTAGGCATTCGCTTAGTTCACACAGGTCAGAATATTGATATTAAAAGCAGTAGCTTACCTCCTGCACTGCACTGGGTCCAAGCTGCTTTAGTGAACTTTTTAAAACTAGTTTGCCAACAGTGTTTCTGTAACATAGCAGTTGCTCACTGTACTGTGAACTTGTTTTCTGTCATGTGTTTTATAATTGGTTTAGCAGCACTGGGGAATGTGTTCTGTTTTGTCCTTAGGAATGGGAAGCATGCCCAATCTGTCCCTTCCTCAGTCATTGCCTCCGGTCGCACACATAGCAACTCCCTTGTCCTCTGCGACTTCAGGGACCACCCGTCCTCCCCTAATGATGCCTGCTCCCCTAGTGCCTTCTGTTAGCACTTCATCATTACCAAATGGAACCGCCAGTCTCATTCAGCCTTTATCCATTCCTTATTCTTCTTCAAGTAAGTGCTTTGTTTCTGATGACTCGGTATTTTATTATGAAGAAACTTATATTTGCATCCCAATAGATAGATTTCCTTCATACTTTGTGAAATTGTTTGGTATGAACCTTTTTCTTTTCTCTTTTTTTTTAGCATTGCCTCATACGTCGTCTTACAGTCTGATGATGGGAGGATTTGGTGGTGCTAGTATACAGAAAGCCCAGTCTCTGATTGATTTAGGATCCAGTAGGTATGAATACTTAAAACTTCCAACTTTTTAGGCTTTCAATAAGGAGTATTTAACAAAAGACTTTTTTTTTTTTTTAAAGCTCTGAGCTTATCCAGGTTTTACTTTATAGTGGCCAAATGTAAACACTTGGTAAATTTACTATTTGTAATTCACATAAAATAATTTTATTTAAGAATTATTAACTGTCTGTGGTATTTTACTTTTGAAAAATATATCTTATGTAAACTAAAAATATTCTGTATTTTTAATCAATCAATTTTTTGCACAAAGCTACATTTTTCTTGCAAAAATATTTCTCAAAACATCTCATAATCATTGTACATTATTATTTCTCGAGCAAAAGCTGCTGATTGAGTATCTTTAAAATTTCAGAAAGCACAAAAGCATCAATGTTCATTCATCACCACTCGTATAAATCACAATAATACTCTTTAAAGCAATGACCCAGAAGAACAATGTCTGCATCCTTGTTTAAACACTCACTGATTGTGTGACCTTGTTTTTCTCAACATCACTGAGCCATAGTTTGTCCATCTAAAGGATGGAGACAGTAATACTTTTTAAGTTTGTCATGAGGATTAGAAATAATATTTGTGAAAACCCTAGCACAATGTGGGGCCTGGCACATAGTAGGTTCTTGGTATATGGTCGTTTTGTACTTCATATGGTATTTGCTTTCCTAAGAATAACGATAATTGATTGAATTTTTTCAGTATCAAGTATAAAAGTAATTACTGTTATATTAGAAGGTATGATTCTTATTGTCTCTGACTTAACTAAACGTATTTTATTTAGTAACAAAAATTTTAAATAAATTTTGTTACAGCTCAACTTCCTCAACTGCTTCCCTCTCAGGGAACTCACCCAAGACTGGGACCTCAGAGTGGGCAGTTCCTCAGCCTTCAAGATTAAAATATCGGCAAAAATTTAATAGTCTTGACAAAAGCATGAGTGGATACCTCTCAGGTAAGTGGCATACGGTGCTTAAGAATGTGAGAGAGTTATGATTTTATATGGACTTTTATTAAAGAAATTTTATTTGAAGTTGTATTTTGTAGCTCATTTAAAATTTTAACATCCAAAAAATTTAGCAGGCATTTGATAAATACAAATAATGTTTAAGTTGTGTAAGAGTTCAAAGTTCTTATAATCAAGTTGAGCACACCCAGCTTTTTGGAAAGAAGACCTCTCCCTTGAGAAGGTCAAACCTCATCCTCCAATGCAGTGAATGGAGAACTTCATGTGATAAGAGAGTATAGCACTAAGCTTCAGCTCAGTTTCCCTGAGAGTCTCCTTCCTCATTGGTTCTTTCTCTGCTTGTCCTTCCGAACACCTCATGTGAGCATTGTTCCCCTTTAAAGCTCCAACCCAAATGTAGCCATAAAACCTGACCTGAGATCCCCATAGAACATTTGAGTCCATGCTAGAACAAACATCCAAACTTCACTAATTGAGGATAGTGAAGGGGGACATAAACAGAGGGTAATAGGCAAGTAGAATTCCCATCTTCTAACTTTTGCCTCTCTCTTCACTTAACAACGAATTATAGTTTAGACAGAGTAAAATGAGTGTTTAAAAATAATAGAGCTTTAAAGTGCTAGGGAACATAGAATAGGAGATATTAATACTGAAGAAATAAGATAAAACATCTTTTAGGAAGGGAGCATTGAAGCCCTATCATGAAAGAAAAAAGTTAGGATTCAGATAGAGATTGAAGGTGAGGGCATTTGAGGGTGACAAGGAAGAAATCCTAAGAGCAAAAAGTACACGACATGTTTGGAGGATGAAAAGCAGTATATGAAATAGGAGTATGGGGTCTCTAGTTGTGCACTGGGGCAAGGGAGCAATAAAACTTTTGGAATTGATTGGAAAAGCTAATACGCAATATGCAATATTTTCTTTAAAGATACATATCTATGTGGTAAAATCTTTAAAAAAAACGAGAATTATACACAAAAAAATCAGTATAGTAGTTGCCTTTTCTGTGGGAGGCATGGAGATAAAATCAGGGAACACAGATAGCTTCAAAGAATTTAGTAATGATCTAGTTCTTAAGTTGTATAGTAGTTTAATGGGTGACTTTTATTAGTATACTTCATAACTTACAACTATACTATATATGTATCAAATATTATATAAGAACTATAAATTTCTGTAACTTTGTTAAATTATGTGGAACTATACTATATTTTTAAGTAATCTTTTTTTTTTTTTTTGGGATTTAACATCTCTGAAATTGGGATGTGTATTATCATCAGTGGTATCTTAGCATTGTGTCATGTTTTTTTTTTTTTTGGCAGTGATTTTTCCTTCTTAGTGTTACTTAAAATAATGGGGTATCTTATAATCAATGGCATCTTAGATTCTGTGAAATTATATTCAAACTATAGTATTTAAGATTAACATAAAGTAAAAAAAAAAGATTAACATAAAGTCAGACAATTCTCATATTTGAAAAAATGAACTTCTTTGGGCCCTGCATTTTGCATTGAAGAAGTTTCTTTTTTCAGATTAACAGAAGTGGACTAAAAAGACATGTACAGAAGTGTTCATGGCAGCTTCATTCACAACATCCAAAAAATAAGTAGCCTAAATGTCCATCGACAGGAGATTGGATACATAAATTGTGGTGTATTTCTTTAGCAGAATACCTTGCAGCAATAAAAATGAATGAACTGCTGATACATGCAACAACTTGGATCATTTCACAGATGTTGCATGAGTCAAAGAAGTCTGGCACAAAAGATCCATAATATTTAATCCATTTATATGAAGTTGAAGAACAGGAAGCTGAATTGATGGTGATAAAAATCAGAATAGTGTAGTTACTCTGTTGGACAAGGGACCATGTTAGAACCTTCCGGGGTGCTGGAAACATTCTGTATCTTGAGGTGGGTGTTAGTTGCATGTGTGCATACTCATGTAAAAATCCACTGATCAGTACACCTAAAATTAGTACCCTTTGTGTATGTACTGCAAACATAGAGTATAAACAAAAGTGGGTTTGTGTTGCAGTATGAAGGGCAGTGGGGAGCCAACTGTGAGGAAATGTTCCCTTAATGTTACTTTATTTGTATGTGACACATTGCATGAAGGGCGTGTATTGTGTTTTCAGAAAATGTTATTATTCTTAGACTTACAAGAGTAAAGCTATATATCGGTAGTTAAGGGAAGGATTGATTTTCTTTGAAAGAAGAAGTTGTCTCTGGTGTCTTGAAACTGAGCATGAGCCCCACGTATATGAGGACAGGGCTAACCTAGACTTATGTGGTATGCTTTGTTCAGTGAATGTAGCAGTTAGTGGTCTAATTTTTCCCTCTTGTTCTTCCTCCTCTCTTCCCCATAAACCCTCAGTCATGATTTATTTAGATTGATTCATTGACTCAAATATTTCCTGAGTCACATATCTTCTGGGCACTCAGTATGACACTGGAATGCAGACAAGAAGACATGTCCCATGTCTTTAAAGAGCCCATAGTATAGGTCACATAATCTCAGTGAATGGTGGTTTAAAAGTGCTGTGATTAATACGGATGAGAAAGTGACTAATGCTGAGGATGTAAGAGAGCGTTTCACAGGAGAGGTGTCATTTGAGCTGGATCTTAGAGGATAAATAGACTGCCTGGTAGAGAGTCGGGGGACTAGCATTTTAGGCGCAGGAAATAGGATATCCAAAGTGTTGGCAGACCAGTAGTGTGCATGCTCGAGTGAGCTTCCTTAGTGCAGCTTCCTCTGCTGCCTCTCTTTGGCCCCTGTATTACTCACATGGCCTGCACACATTTAAGCCTTCCGCCAGTGCACTTTTAACCATTGCATTCCCTCCCTTCTTCCTGTTGTTTGCTCTGTTGCCTAGTGCGAGGGGTCTGCTTTGTTATCTTTGTCCAAGAGCTGAAACTTTAGTTATAGAACCTTTCTTGGTTTGAAATAGCCTGCCATTTTTTTATTGGAAGAATCCTCTTTTTAACATAAAAACCTCCTCAAATCTTACTTTTTATATGAAATCTATTGAGAAGTATTAATTGAGTGAGGCTGTGAGCTATTTCCAGTGTGTTTCCTTTATGTGATTTCTATTAAGTGGCCAGATTAAAAAAAGAATGGAAAAGATTTTAAAATTATATAATATAAACATTTGATTGCTTGTTATAATATGTGGTATATTTGAGGTTGTTCCATATAGAATATGTAGCTTTGGTTATCCAGATCTCTGTGTTCAAAGCTCAGTGAAGCAGTGGGTTTAACGGCATCGGTGCTGGCTTTGTAGTGCAAGTTGTTGCTGAGGAAGAACTGGCAGTTGTATCTCTTCTGTGCAGAGTTGTTTCGAGAGTCCTTGACTCAGGCTAAACGCAGGGTAGGGCTGACTCTTCTGGCACTTGTGGCTTAGGCATCTGAGAGTGGGAGGTGTTGCACCTGCTTTATTGACTAGGTGACCTTCCCTAGAGAAGCCTCAGGCTTCATCATGGTCAGAAAGCCACAGACAAGCTCACCAGGAGTGAACGCTCCTCTGAAGCAGAGAGGGATTTTCTGTTCTGGAATATATTCATTGAAGATTAGGAGCCTGTTACAGAGACATATTTTTGTTTTCTCACACTGAGGGAGAGAAAAGAAGTTGAACAGTTTACCATACATAGTAAGCATTCATATGAGTGTTAGCTATTGTTATTATCAGTTGCTATCACATAAGTAAGCCCCCATTGCACCTTAGATAGAGGATAATTTTGGATTACAATTTTCTTCATTACTTTAGCAAATATTTATTAAGCATCTATTTACTAGGTGTGGGGTATACGTTAGTGGATAAAACAGTCAAGGCTTTTGTCTTCATAGAACTTAGCATAATAAGGGAAATAGACAAACAGGTAAACAAGCAAATGTTACATTACAAATTGTGATATGAGATATAAAGGATAAAAGCAGGAAATGTATTGAATGGTAGGGTGGACAGAGAAGGCCTTTCTGAGAAGGTGACGTTAGATATCGGCTTCACAGGTGAGAAGGACCTAGACATGCAATGATGTAGAACTGTAGGACTTGATGTTGGATATGGGTGTACAGGAGAGGGAGGGCTCAGGGGGGACTTTCTGATTTCTGGCTTGAGCCACTGGATGGATTGTGATACCATTCATAGAGAAGGGAGGACTGAGGAAGAATGATTTGGGTGAAGATTAGGAAGAGGGGCCTGGATGGGGATTGAAAGAGTAGTTTTATATGTATTTGGTTTGATATGCTTATAAAATACATACATTGATTTTTCAGTTGGATATAGAAGTCTAAACTTAGAGGAGAGGTTTGGGCTGTGGATGTACATTTGGGAATCCTCAGCCTCTAGGTGCTGCTTAAAGTCATAGAAATGGATATGAATGCACAGAGAGAAAAGAGTGCCCAGGATAGATCCGTGAAGAATGCCAGCATTTACAGGTCATTTAGAAGAGGAAGAGTAGAGACGAAGGAATGATCAGAGAGATAAGAGAATATCTGAAAATGCTTAAGGAAGCTGTGCTTTGAGAGCTTGGCCTCTAATACTCTGTGTCGCTGGCTTAGTCCTTCGTGTCAGTCACTTGTGTGTACCATTATCTTCTGAAAGGACACGGGAGCACTTGATTCTACTAACTGTAGACTTTAAACTCCTTGGTCCAGGGAATGTGTTTGTTTTGATGACTACTGAATGCTCAGTGTCTGGTGCATGGTAAAAGCCGATGCTATCCCAGGGTAGCAGCAGTGTTATTTCAAGGGTACAGCTACTTAAGTTTGCATGACTTTAAGAGGCTAAAGAATTTTTTTATGCTTTTTCTCACACAATCAGGTTTTCAAGCTAGAAATGCCCTTCTTCAGTCAAACCTTTCTCAAACTCAGCTAGCTACTATTTGGTGAGTTTGCCCGTTGATTATGATTTTTAACTATACATTTTCTGTTATACTGTTTCTGTAAAAGTTTGTGACTCAGAAGCATTCCATAAAAGTGGCCATGTGAAAATTAATGCAAACCTGTAAGCAAATAAAATTGCTTTGTAAAATGTTATCCTCAAGAATTTGGCATTTAATTATTTTACAAGTAAAACTTGTTTGCTTTTATATAATGCCTTCTATGGAGAATTAGAGAATATCTCATTTTTAATGTGGAGCTAAATGTGATTTGATGGGTGAATTAACCATGTACCAAGACAAGCCACCTTTTCAGAAGGAATATTTCCCTTTCCATTTCAACGTTTCTTCCCTCTCTTTTGTGATATGAAAATTAAGGGTAAAAATTAGCTCACTTTTCTGTGTGTATTTACTTTTCACTAAAATGTGTTAACCCAGCTGTTCTACTGTCATTATTCTTGTTTTAAAAATAAAAAATTGAACTCTTCTGAAAATATTTTACTCTAAATAGACTTTCTTAGTTGTGAATTTTCATATTTTCTTTAGGACTCTGGCTGACATTGATGGTGATGGGCAGCTAAAAGCTGAGGAGTTTATCCTTGCAATGCACCTCACTGATATGGCCAAAGCTGGACAGCCATTGCCACTGACTTTACCTCCGGAGCTCGTCCCTCCGTCTTTTAGGTGAGTGCCTCTGTAGATGAAGGGGTGTTGTTTCTATCATGTTTGGCAGACATGATTATTACTTTGGGATTTCCTGAGGCCTCTGCTCTAGTTTCATGGAAAATCGAACATTTACATTGCCATTTGATTTTGGTATTTAATGAGTTACACTGAGAAGAGAGTAGATATTAGAAGTAGGTGTGTATTTTCACCACACCATAGATAAGGAAACTGATGCGTAAAGAGATTAAGAATAAATTTACCCAAGAATAGCAATTGGCTGAACCATGATTTGAATCCACATCTCTCTGGCTTGATAATCCATATACTGCTGTACAGTGTAACTATAGACCACACTATATTTTAAATACCTTTAATTACATTCTAAATATTAAATTGCTCTAGTCAGTGGTAGTCTATATAGTCTGGTCTAAAAATTCTCAGATCTCATGATGCTAAATTTATTTGTTGTCTGCTTTTCTTAGAGGAGGAAAGCAAATTGATTCCATTAATGGAACTCTGCCTTCATATCAGAAAATACAAGAAGAGGAACCTCAGAAAAAATTACCAGGTAGCATCGAGTGTCCAAGTTGTATATTTATTGTGAATTCTCTTAAATTTTACCATGAAATATAAATGAATATTTAGAATTTTTAAATTCTTAATATTTTATATGCTGTATGAGACACTATTTGATGAATGGGATGGATTTCAACATCAGTAAAATTAAGATAGTCAAAACTGAGAGGAAGAGACAGGTATGTATATTTGGCAAGAGTGTATGTATTAGGTGTCCTAGTTAAAGTGTTTCTCCCACTTTTGGAAAAATCATTATAGCAAGCTTTGTAACGAAATCTTGAGCTTTAAAAAAAGTTTAAATACTGGTTGAAAAAGTACATGTGTAGGTATTTTAAAATATTAAAAAGTTAATGACATATACCAAATATAACAAATATATAGCCATACAACTTTGGTTATCCTTGAAGAAAATGCTGAGGAAAAAATTGAAAAGCATTTTCATTGGCAGGAATAGTAAAATTATTTTTCTCTTGGATGGACTCAAACTTAGAGATTTGTTTTCCAAAAATGAATATTCTTATAAGAAAGTAAATATTTTACTATTTACATTTGAGTTAAAATTATCCTTCGGAGAAGTATCCACAGAGAAATAGCAGTCACGTGATCACGAGGCATGAGGACGTTGAAACTAGATTACAGGTTCATTAGGCTTGATGTTGAAGAATGCTTACAATATACCTTATCTAGTTACGTTCGAGGACAAGCGGAAAGCCAACTATGAGCGGGGGAACATGGAACTGGAGAAGCGACGCCAGGCCATGATGGAGCAGCAGCAGAGGGAGGCAGAGCGCAAAGCTCAGAAGGAAAAGGAAGAGTGGGAACGGAAACAGAGAGAGTTACAAGAGCAAGAATGGAAGAAGCAACTGGAATTAGAAAAACGCTTGGAGAAGCAGAGGGAATTGGAGAGACAACGGGAGGAAGAAAGGAGAAAAGAGATAGAAAGACGAGAGGTTATTTTTTTAAGTTATTTTATTTCCCAGGAAAATCATTTCATTTAGTAAGTGGCTACATTTCATTTGATAAAAAATGGTAATCTTTGTTGTGCTTTTTCTCAGCATCATTCGTTCATTCTTACCCTGTACAAATCTGAATCTTCCTTCTCCTGTGGAGAGATAGAGGGTCCTTGCTTGTGAGGGGTTTCAGGGCTGGCAGCTGGTAGAGAAAGCATGTCTGCAGGTGATACCTCAATCAGTGCAAGATTGGTTGCAAAGCTGAGTTGAGTGAGGAGCCAGAGGAAGAAGTCAGTGTGATCAGGTCCTTAAACGAAAGTAAGCTTAGGATCCAGAGTGAAAGGCCAAGTAATTGGAGAGGCAGAAAGAAGAGAGTGGGGAATTGAAGGCCATGAGAGGGATCACGAGGGTGGGCTTGCACAGGTCTTTGGGAAAACTGGTGCTGTGTGGGGTCCCTGGGAGGCCTGGTTGTGTTTTCAAGGGCTGTGCGTGGACCACAGTAAATTACAGTGGCACTGAAATAAGGTAAATAAAATATTTTTCTTCCCTGATGACAGAATAAAGGTACAGTTATTCCTACTAACATTTGCATTTATGAAGTCATCCCTTTTTTTTTTTTTTTTTTTTGCGGTACGCGGGCCTCTCACTGTTGTGGCCTCTCCCGTTACGGAGCACAGGCTTCGGATGCACAGGCTCAGCAGCCGTGGCTCACAGGCCCAGCTGCTCCGCAGTATGTGGGATCTTCCCAGACCGGGGCACGAACCCGTGTCCCCTGCATCGGCAGGCGGACTCTCAACCACTGCGCCACCAGGGAAGCCCTGAAGTCATCCTTTTGTTTATTAAGGGAAAAGTAACTACAGCAAGAGGATGGCCCTATGAAGCAATCAGAAAATCTGGTGGATGAATTTGCTTTTGTGGAAGTCTTTAGATTAGGCCCATTGATAAAACTAGGTTTGCCCAGTTACCCTTAGAAACTCAAGCCCACTCAGTGCTAAATGCTGCCTGATCTTTACTTTGTCATTCCATCAGTTTTTGAATGAGGCAAAATTGTTAATTTAAAAATTAACTTTAATTCATTATTTTCAGGCAGCAAAACAAGAACTTGAAAGACAACGTCGTTTAGAATGGGAGAGAATTCGTAGACAGGAGCTTCTCAATCGAAGGAATAGAGAACAGGAAGAAATTGTCAGGTTAAACTCTAAAAAGAAAAGCCTTCATCTCGAGTTGGAAGCACTGGTATGGCTATAGGTTTAAGTGAAATTTATCTGAATGATGCTTAGAGTTACCTGTTGAAAAATATTACTGTTTTTTTAATCTACCTCATGAATGTGTTATGTTTTAATGTAATTAAATAGTCATATTTTCATATGTGCTTTTTAACAGTTTAGACAGTATAGTTTACTAAAAAAGGATAGTGACTCGAAATGCTGAGAATTATGTTGTGGTCTTAGTTCAGATGTGGATAAACAAGGTACTCTTGGGCAAGGTCTCTGGAAGGTGGTCTGCAGAGGAATAACCAGAAGGGGGAGAGGAGAGCCTAGGCGCTAGGACAGCGTCTCCTCTCCCCACTTCTTCGTCCCACATTTCACAACAGAGAATCGCCACATTTATCTGCTGTACTTTTATTGGAGTTTTATCTAAAATTTGCTTGGAAAAAGGGATTCTACTGCTAAAAAGAAAAAATGACTGGAAACTGCTGACCTAAATGATCTCTTAGGATTCCTTTCAGTTCTAAAAGACTATGGTTGTTAACAAATATTGGCCATTATGCTTCTCAGTTTTTACACATCAGATGTCAGAGTATCTGTTAAAAAGACTTTGCTTGAAATGCAAAGTGAGAAGATAGAAAGGGTCTGAGTAAGGCATACTATTCTACTATGACCTTGTAATCCCATAAGCCTGACCTGATTATACAGTAAGGTTTTGCAAAAAATGCATGTGTAGCTATGTAGTAGAGCCATATTTACATCTTGTTTAATTGTAGTCTAATGTTTTATTTGGTTGATGAATTGAATTACATTTTTTTTAAAAATCACAATATCTTTCATCAGAAAGGTACTATTTTATGCCTTCAAATGAATAGGAAAGCATACCACAGTTGTTAATCATGCCATAGTACTACATACAAAACAGTCCGAAAAACTTTAACTGCTTTGTGTAGCTACTTGGATATCTGTCTGAACCGTTATCTTGACTGTGTGTTTTTCCTTAAAAATACAATGGGAGGAAACCTTTTGATTGTTTTCCCCCCAAGAACTGGGGTAACACACCAAGTAGTAGCATAGATTAATGTGTAGAGTCTGGAAAGGTCCAGGGCCTATACTTATATTTGCTGAAGATAATAACATGATATCCAGGGTGGACACAGCATATTCCCTTCAGCGTGTATTTCTCAAATATGAAACATACTTTTCAGTAAAAACTTTCATTATTGGTGATTTTTAACCAGGAACCTCATTTTTCCTCACCCCACTTTATTTGCTAAGGCTGCCATAACAAAATACCACAGACCAGGTGGCAATTTTTATCACAGTTCTGGAGGCTGGAAGTCCAAGATCAAGGTGTCAGCATGTTCGATTTCTTCTGAGGCTTCTCTCCTTGGCTTGCTGATGGCTGCCTTTTGCCGTGTCCTCATGTGGTCTTTTCTCTGCCTGTGCATCTCTGCTGTCTCTATTGTGTCTAAATGTTCTCTTCTTATAAGGACACCAGTCAGATTGGAGTAGGGCCCACCCATAAGACTTCATTTAATCTTAATTACCTCTTTAAACGTCCTATCTCCAAATGCAGTCATATTCTGAGGTTACTGAGGGTTAGGACTTCAACATATAAATTGTGGAGGACACAGTTCAGCTCATAACACCTCACCCTTCTTATTAGCTTCCATTGAGAATCCTGCTGTTTTTTGTTCTGTTTTTTT
Source organism: Delphinus delphis (assembly GCF_949987515.2). Lineage (NCBI taxonomy): Eukaryota > Metazoa > Chordata > Mammalia > Artiodactyla > Delphinidae > Delphinus > Delphinus delphis. The sequence goes on from NC_082694.2 coordinate 71,616,060, forward strand.
TCTTTTTTCTTAGAACAAGGGGAAAGGAATATTGGTATAGGAGAAGAGTAGTGTGGCCCCAAAAGGCCCTCCTGTACACTGTTTAATTAGAAGAATCAGATGGCAGCATTGAGGATAGAAATAGAAGTTCAGAGAATGTAATGCTAATTGTCATATGCACACACTTATTCCTCCTTATTATTCTAAGAGATTGTTTATATTTTAATATTATGAATTAGTGCCTAAATGCTGAGTTCAGAAAAAAATTCAGTGTGTTATGATTGTGCTTTCTCATCTTAACATAATAGGCTCTTATACTCACAGTGGTACATTTCCTGCTAATAACTCTCTTGAGTTAACTTGGTTTTAGACATTTATCTTAGACTGAGTATAAATGATAAATGACATTTAAAATTTAAATAAAAATATTGTTCTCTTGATAAGAACATTTCCTATTAGCATTTTATGTTACCATATGTTTCTCTTCCTATAGAATGGCAAACATCAGCAGATCTCAAGCAGACTTCAAGACGTCCGACTCAGGAAGCAAACTCAAAAGACTGAGCTGGAAGTTCTGGATAAGCAGTGTGACCTGGAAATTATGGAAATCAGGCAGCTTCAACAGGAACTTCAGGTAAGTCCTTTGCTGCTGAATTGTCCTTAAACATGAGCAGTTATTAATAACTCTTCCTAATAAAGTGTTTTTCACTTTTGGGGTCATGAACCCCTTTGAGCCTCTGATAGACATCCTTCCTAAAGGCATGTAGATATACACAATCTTGTATAATATCAGGAATCTCATGGACTCCCTAAAACTGTGCTTAACATCTGGTTAAATTCTGCTTAATATTTATACAATATCTGGGCATTTACCACTTTGAGTTTTAAGTCTTTAATAAATAAATAAATACATCATTTAATTCCATTTTAGTTTATCCATAAGTTGTAAGCAATTTACATATTATTCTATGTATTATTCCTATACTAAGTTTCAAGAGTGATTAAATCATGTTTTAACATTTTTCAGAAAATTCTTAGACAACATTACAGTTTCTTTTTCTTTTTATAAGGAATATCAAAATAAGCTTATCTATTTGGTGCCAGAGAAGCAATTATTAAATGAAAGAATTAAAAATATGCAGCTCAGTAACACACCTGGTAAGTCTCTAAGGTTTGTTTTGCCTCTTTTATTCTTTTCTGAATGTATTAGTTATATTCTGTTACGTTTTAAAATAGCATTATTCTGTTATAAATAACATTTTTTGTCTATAGTTAAAAATTTTTAAATAATGTGAAAAATATTACCTCATGTTGGAGCATTTTTAGCAATAAAATGTAAATAGAAATAAAATAACAATTGTGGTTTGACTTCCTGTCTTGATACCATTTTTATTTATATATTTCAAATACCAATCAAATAAAATGTTACATTACAGTTAAACAAGACCTCAGTTTGGCTTGAACACGAGGCTGTATGTGCATTTTGGCAAAATCCTGCACTAATTGTAAAGAACTGTTCATGAGGAGACTTTTCTATGGAGCCAAACCTGTTGGATTCTAGGGTGATAGTGTACAGCAGTGATAGGCCTAAGCAGACTGGTATGCTCTTCCCAGACCTTTTATATCATCTAACTTCGTGATTCATGTAAGGAATTTTACCACCTTGGCCCTCTGACACCTGTGGAACAAAATATTCCAGTGTAATTTATGAGAATATAACATTTCTCTTGATTCAAGTCTCAACCAGGAAACTGAAGGAAAAAAAAAATCTCTACATTGGATAGCATGCCAATAACAATGTAGCAGAAGAAAGATTTATTTAAAGAAAAGTAACTCTGCAAATGTGTTAGAACTAGCTAGAGTATCCTAAATGTCTCCCACTGAGTATCGGTCAGTTTTTTCATTCTAGGGCTCTTTATTACACTTTTGTTTTTTTAGGCAGGCCAATAAATAGGTTCATCCCTCTTCTTTGCCCAAATTCTGAACAAATTAAGAAATAAGGCAAAGGAGCAAGACGTGAGAGACCAGAATATCACCTCATTATTAATAAAGCTGATGTTAGACAGCATGGCTTATCTGTGAGCAGTACAGCTGCCCCGTAAGACACTGGGTGCATGAACAAAAAAGAATGCAGATTCCTGTAGGCAGTTCAACCTCAAGAAAGCAAGGGATAGGAAAGGTATAGGGCTGTGTACACCCGGGTCCTTATCTTGATCTCACCAAGTATTTAAGAGTTAGAAAGAAGCTGGGACTGTTGTTCTAGTAAAGGTCCCTTTACATCGAAGGAATACCAGGAATAGAAAATTTGATCTTGTGAACTTCTCTTATTATGTCTCCCACCTTCCACTGATGTCTCGTCTCAGACAATCTTCCTTGCACAGGGTGCTTTTCTTGGCCATTCGAAGTGTATCAGCTCCTACCTTACCCCTCACAGGCATTCCAGAAGCAGGATAAGGCAGCACTCCTGATCTGTGCAGGGTAGAAAGTATATTGTCATCTTCATTGTTAGTATTTGGATTGTGAAGAGAATGTAGGATATGTCTTATTAGGGGCCTGGTAGAGCTACTCTTTCTCTGTGGAATGTGATCCAGTTTAGCTTTTATAAATTTATTAATCTTTGCTGTAGTCCAGTTTAGAATAGGAAGCTTTTATTTGGAGTTTGCAAAGTACCCAGTATCCCTTAGATTCCTCTGTCCATAATAGTAACCATTTAAGATTTTCAGCCCTGTGCTAAGCACCATGCTAGGCAGTTTTCATGCATTATTTCCTTTCATCTTTACAACAACCCTGTAAAGTAGTCGTTGTTATTTCCATTGTGCAGCTTAGAAAAACTGAGGTTCACAGAGAATAAGTAATTACCCAAGATCACATAATAGTAGGTCTCAAATTCTTGTGTGTCTGACTCCTAAAGCCCACCACACTACCATGTTGCCTCTTTCAGTTACCTAACACAGTGCTCGTAGATGTGATATGATCACATTCAATATGAAAGCATCCATTATTACTGATGCTCATTTTGAATACTAGGAATGAATATTCTTTTACTGTTATTTTTCCCATTGCTTGTCTCCCACCTTGACTAGAATAGGACCCATGCCTTATCCTTCACTTTTACCTACCATTGACAAAGTGCAAGGCCTTGCATATAGCAGATTTGTAATTTAATGATTAAATATTTATTGAAATACTGGAAAACTGTTAGAATTATAAGACAATTTAACAAGGTGCCTGCATACAAAATCAGCATATAAAAATCAGCAACTTTACTGTATATCAAAAGTATTTATTTAGAAAATAAGGGGGAAAAAGGTCTCATTCACATCAGCATTCTCATTGTTAAATGAACAAAGAAGAAATGCACAGCCATAAAACTTTACTGATTGACATAAAAGATTCCTGGATAAGTAGATACATATTATATTCCTGAATGAACTTGCTCAATATTTTAAAGATGTTATTTAGTTCTCTACTAATTCATCCATATATTCAGTTTTATTCAGGTTTCCTTAAATGAAAATTGACAGATAATTCACAAATTAACCTAGAAGAGAAAATACACAACATGAGCCAAGACTTAAAAAGAAAAAACATTGGTGGGGGGAGGAGTCTAGCCCTATCATATACCGAAACATGAGTTATGAAAAGGTATAGTACCTAAAATAATGTATTATTGATCCAAAATAGAAACAGAACACTGGAACTAAATAGAGAGTCTAGAAACAAGCATATATATATATATGGCAATTTAGGATTAGATAAAGTTGGCATTTAACATCAGTGGGGAAGGGATGGGCTTTCGATAGTTACTATCTCTTCATTAAGTGATTTGAGGGATAGTTGAAAGGGGGGTGAAGAAGCTCTTTACCTCACTCTATGCAGATATAAATTCTAGGTAAAGTGGGAGGCTAAACATAAAATATAACTCTAGAAAAAAATGTTACAGAGGAAAACATTTTTATAATTTTGGTGTCAGAAAAGTCTCTTCAAACAATACATAGAGCTATGAAGGAAAATAGTTTTTGATGAAATAAAAATGAAAAACTTTTTCATGATGAAAGATGTCATAAACAGTAAAAAAAAAAATTGAAATATGTATGATACAACAAGAATTTAGAGCTTCTACAAATCAGAAACTAAGACAAGCCAATAGGAGGAAAAAGCCAGCAAAGGTTGAGACAAGACAATTCAAGATGATGGATGATAAATGTAAGTAGATGGCCATATAAATAGATGTTTATCTAATTTCAGTAGTTGTCAAGAAAATACAAATTAAAGTGACAATAAGAATTTTTTTGCCAGTTAGCAAAAATGAAAAATGAGTGATACAATCTCCAAAATTTACAAGCAGCTCCTGCAGCTCAATATCAAAAAAACAAACAACCCAATCCAAAAATGGGCAGAAGACCTAAATAGACATTTCTCCAAAGAAGACATACAGATTGCCAACAAACACATGAAAAGATGCTCAACATCACTAATATTAGAGAAATGCAAATCAAAACTACAATGAGATATCACCTCACACTGGTCAGAATGGCCATCATCAAAACATCTACAAACAATAAATGTTGGAGAGGGTGTGGAGAAAAGGGAACCCTCTTGCACTGTTGGTGGGAATGTAAATTGATACAGCCACTATGGAGAACAGTATGGAGGTTCCTTAAAAAACTAAAAATAAAATTACCATACGACCCAGCAATCCCACTACTGGGCATATACCCTGAGAAAACCATAATTCAAAAAGACCCATGTACCACAATGTTTACTGCAGCTCTATTTACAATAGCCAGGACATGGAAGCAACCTAAGTGTCCATCAACAGATGAATGGATAAAGAAGATGTGGCACATATATACAATGGAATATTACTCAGCCATAAAAAGAAATGAAATTGAGTTATTTGTAGTGAGGTGGGTGGACCCCATACAGAGTGAAGTAAGTCAGAAAGAAAACAACAAATATTGTATGCTAACACATATATATATGGAATCTAAAAAAAATGGTTCTGAAGAACCTAGGGGCAGGACAGGAATAAAGACGCAGATGCAGATATAGAGAATGGACTTGAGGACACGGGGAGGGGGAAGGGTAAGCTGGGATGAAGTGAGAGAGTGGCATGGACATATATACACTACCAAATGTAAAATAGGCAGCTAGTGGGAAGCAGCCGTATGGCACAGGGAGATCTGCTTGGTGCTTTGTGTCCACCAAGAGGGGTGTGATAGGGAGGGTGGGAGGGAGACGCAAGACGGAGGAGAAATGGGGATATATGTATAGCTGATTCACTTTGTTATACAGCAGAAACTAACACACCATTGTAAAGCAATTATACTCCAATAAAGATGTTAAAAAAAAAAAAGAAAAATGAGTGATAGTATCTGGTGATAGGGTTATGCAGAAACAGGTAATTTGGTGTCATTGTTACGGGTACAGCTTTTTGGAAGGGCAGTTTGGCAGTTTCTGTCCAAATTTAAAGTGTGCACATCCTTTTACATAGCAATTCTTTCACCTCCTAGCCTTTTAAAATACCTCCTTGTGTGTGTTAAAATGTACATACAAGTATGTTTATGGCAGCATTTTTATTTAATAGTAGAAAATCAGAAACAACCTAAATGGCAATCAAAAAGGGAATAGTTACATAAATTACGGAGTACCCATAATGTGGACTACCAGGGAGCGATTTTAAAGAATGAACTAGATCTAGATGTCTTTAATGGTGAGATGTGTTATTAAATTTAAAACAAGTTGCCCAGCAGTGTAGACAGCGTGATCCCATTAAATCCCCATGGAAATGCTGAATATGCACATATCAAGTACCTAAGAGGGGGGTAGGAGTTGAGATGAAGAGAGACTTTTTTACTTTTTACTCTATATGTTTCATTTTATTTGAATTTTGTACTAGATTTCTATACTTTAAAAAATACAATAAAGTTTTAAAATATGTACAGTTGACCGTTGAACAACGTGGGTTTGAACTGCACAGGTCCACTTCTGTGCAGATTTTTTTCAATAAGTAAATACTACAGTACTACACAGATCCGTGGTTGTTGAATCCAAGGACTTAGAACTGGGGATGTGGAGGAACTGCACCCATGTATGCTGAGGGCCAACTGCAAGTTATACTTAGATTTTCAACAGAGCGGAGGGCCACCCTCCAATTGTTGTTCAAGGGTCAGCTGTATTTAAATAGATGGTAAGATTGCTATCTTAATTTATTGAAATGTAATCTGTATCATATATTTCCATCCAGTTTTTTCATCCTTGCCTAAATGTGTAAGAAAAGGTCATATAAAATGAAGCTCTCTGTTCCTACCTCCTAAAATAATACCACTGAATGATCCAGTTAGTAATATTTATTGAGTCCTTGTAGTGAATATTCCCCTATTCTTGGTAGCACTGAGAATAAATAGAAAGCTACTTTAACAATAGGTGCTATTAATTGAGTATTTACTATAGGCCAGACTCTGTACTAATGGCTTTATATCACCCACCTCATATATGAGGTGGGTGATATAATGCCCATTGAATAGGAGAGCCTACGGATCAGATTGGTGAAGCAACTTACCCAAAATGGAGCGTCACTTCAAGTTCTAGTACTTTTGAGTACAGAACCAATGCTTATAACATTTCCGTATGAGGATCTTCCAAGATATGATCCAAAAAAGGGAAATGACTGCTGATTGTTTTTTCCCTTGAGTTGATCCACCTTACGTGTGTATAGCCTTTGGCTCTCTAGTTATACCAATTTGACCAGACAGTAAATGTTAATTACTGGTAATGACAGGAACTTCTACCAAATGTAAACTGTATGATGTTTGTATTTCAGATTTAGGAGTCGGTTTACTTCATAAAAAATCATTAGAAAAGGAAGAATTATGCCAAAGACTTAAAGAACAATTAGATGCTCTTGAAAAAGAAACTGCATCTAAGCTATCAGAAATGGATTCATTTAACAGTCAACTAAAGGTATTTATCTTCTATTATATTCATTTTTAGTTAGCTGCCTTTTACCTTCCTTATTTTGATTTAATTGAATAAATAACTGAAGCTATTATTGTTATATGTAGTACATTTCATAATTTATTTTATAATTTGAGCTATACCAGAATTGCAGGATTGTTTTTAATGTTCTCTGTGTATTATAAACATTGAGTCGTGTAAATAAACTTATAATTTACCATAGTTTCCAGTTTTTGATGACTGTTTTTATTGGCATCTATACATTTTCTTTTTTTTTTTTTTTTTTTTGCGGTACGCGGGCCTCTCACTGTTGTGGCCTCTCCCATTGCGGAGCACAGGCTCCGGACGCACAGGCTCCGGACGCACAGGCTCAGCGGCCATGGCTCACAGGCCCAGCCGCTCCGCAGCATGTGGGATCTTCCCGGACCGGGGCACGAACCCGTGTTCCCTGCATCAGCAGGCGGACTCTCAACCACTGCGCCACCAGGGAAGCCCACATCTATACATTTAAAAAATAATTACCTTTGTCAGTATTAGGATTAGATTAGATAAGATTTGTCAGTATTAGATCTCAGCCAGAATGATCTTAGGCAAATTTGAAAATGGGAAATATGGAAAATTTTAAATAGTCCAGGTTGTAGAGGCTCTTTTAACACACTAAATTCTTTTTTTTTTTACAATTTAATTAACCTTTGTGAAATAATGCCATAACCAATGAAATCCAAAGCATAATTTGGCACTAAAAATTTTGCATGAAAAGTAGATTCATGATCCATTATTTGCTGCAGTGGCAGAACAGATGTCCAAAACGTATACCATATGCTTATCATTCTGTTCAGTGTTAGTTGTATACTGAAGCCATGCCCGTAAAAGAAAATATTAAAAGCTAGCAACCAGAGTAATGGCATATGATTAAAATTTGGGACTAGTTTCAGTTACTCCCTTGCTAATGAAGCGTGAAGTTTTTAGAGCATAATGTATTACAGAGCTTTTCAGGCAGCTCTCTGTCTCTTCATGTGACTTTCATTTTGCTGACTTATTTAGAGTAATGTTACACCAACCATAGAGTAAACAGAATGGTAAAAGAAACCATGGTGGCTTCAGTTAAGAAAGGGAAGTTTGAGGTGAATAATGTGAATAATACATTCTACCCAAGCATATATTCTGTAGAAAAAAAATTTAAAGAAAACCAAATAATTTGTCTTTGATGGACAGACAAACCAGCCAAGTTATCTTCCCTACATTATTTTTTTTAAATCTGAACATAGTTTAATTGGCTTTTTATCTGCCTTATCTTACAGTGTGGGAATATGGATGACTCTGTTCTTCAGTGCCTTTTGTCTCTGCTAAGCTGTCTCAACAACCTCTTCCTCTTACTTAAGGTTATTTTCTAATATCTAGCTCCTTTTCTTTGAGTTACTTTACTGTTTTCTTTTTTAAAAAACTAGACTATTCTTTGCATTTATCTAAATATCCTTGTTTGAAATAACATATACAGTATAGACATTTTTCTTTCTGCTTGCTTAAATATCCTTCTGCTGTCTCACTGCCTGTTTGAGTCTAATGCTAGGAATCACTAGGGTTGCCCAGAGTAACCTTTCTCATGAGGAGCCCAGGACTCTGAGAAATATTTCCTGGTTTCCGTACAACATCCCTGTGAGTTGGGCTAACTGATGGGATGATTACTCATTCAATTAAAAGGGAAACTAAGGGAATGTGAGATTAAATTATTTACCCATATCACTGAAATTATTGTTTAAAATAAAACTTACACCTTCTGAAATCTAGTGCAAGGTTATGTCACGTATATATCAGGCTGCTTCCTAATACTGCGATAAGATTTTTCTTTAAGAAAAATCTTAAAGAACCAATAATGCAGGTGCAGCTTTAGTTTTGTCTAGTTATCAGGCCTCATATTTAGATACCCTTGCACCACAGATAAAAATGTTTAAATCATATTTATAAACAAGTAGTTCACTTTGTCATGTATAGATAGCACAAAGAATATTTAAAACATTCAGTGAATTCCTATTTTAATTTAGTTTAAAGAAAGTTGCTTTATATTTACCATTTGCTGACCCTAGTAGATTTTTGACTGTATTCTACTCAGTACTAAAATGGATGGCAATGGGGCAATTACATATACATACACAGTGAAGACGAGAACATAAGTAGAGCTCATTTGTTACCTAAGCAAAGGTAGGGCAGTTGGAAAGATGGTATCATCCTTTCCTTTATAGCACGAATGGCCAGATTATCTGGTCTTAGAACTTTTGCTGCAGATCACACAGAAATGTAAACCTAAGTGTTTCTTCACGTATACGGTGCAGTTTGATGATATTTGTGGACTGTACTCACACACCGAAGTCTGATTCTTCGAGTTAGCATTTGATTCTCCACAGGCTAGCAGATTATTCTTGTCTCTTGTTTTCCTTTCTTCCTTCTGCTTCCTGCCTTCCAATCTTTCACTGCTTGTTGAGGTTTCATCAGAGGCAATTTAGGAATGTAAAAGGGAATGAAACCTATACTGTCAGAGTGGTCAGGAGACCGACTGTTGTTACAGAAAGCAAGAAAAGAGGCTTTCTGTAGTCATTGGAAATGATACAGAGCAGTCAGTTAACTTAGTACTGAAAAGTATCCATTGAATTGTCAACAAGGAGACCTTTGAAGACCTTTCTGAAAGTGCCATCTCAGTTGAGTGACCAGCAGAGGCTGGATTGCGGCAGATCAGGAATGAATGGGAGCTGAGGAGGGGTGGAGTGCGTGTAAACAACTCTTTAGGAGAGTGAAAAGAGAGCATGAGGAAAACTTTGTTTGTTTAAGAAAGATGACAAAGGATACAAAGTTTCAGTTATGTAAGATGGATAAGTTGTGAAACCCACTGCAAGCATGGTGACTATAATTAGAAAATTTCAACTATACAATACAGTATTGTTAAGAGTATATATCTTAAACATTCTCCCACAGAAAGAAAGAGAGGAAGGGAGGGAGGGAGGGAGGAAAGAAAGGGGGGGGAGAGAAGAAGGGGGGGGAAGAGGGAATGGTAACTATATGAGGAAATGAATATGTTAATTAGCTTGATTATGGTGATCATTTCACAGTGTATATGTGTATTGAAGCAGCAAATTGTATACCTTAAATATATACAGTTTTTATTTACCAATTATACTTTAATAAAGTTGAAAAATAAAAGAATAATTAGGACCACCCTTGAAAGTGGTATCACCTTTTTGTGCAGCTTATGGATACATGAGGAATGGATAGTTTCTGTTAGGACCGGAGAATGGAAATGGAGAAAATTAAGCTTTTTAGGTAACTAACCTTATCCATCTCAGTGTCTTAAAGATGATTGCCAGGCTCAAGCCAAATATTTCGTTGCTGAATTCCCAGCACCTAGAACAGTGCATGGAACATCATGTATGGCAATACACACTTGTTGAATGAATGAATGGTTTTGAATGTTCTCAGTCAGAAAATATACAGCATTTAGAGTTAGTATTGGTATATAGAGTTTATGAGAAAAAAAGTAGAAAGAAATTAGTCAAAAAACAGCAGAAAACCATGTATCACAGGTTTTAGGAAAACTTCTGATTCCATGTAATTTATTCTTTTAAGTAAAGGCTATTTTTTAAATTCAAAAAAAAGAAGAAAGAAAAGAAAGACAAGACTTAAAGTAGAAGAGAGAGGAAGGGAAGGAGGAGGAAAGTGAGAGATTGAGATTGACCATATAAAGTAGTGATAATTGATGGAGCGAAGTCCCAAGGAAGCAGACTAAGATATAATCTGGAGCATAGATTGAAGGACAAGAGAAAAAGAATACTTCCAGTGTAACATATGGGGATAAGATAGGTGTGAAGTCGGCTAAATTTGTTGGTAGAGAGTAGGAAGTTGATAGCTTCAAAACCTAAAATCAGAAGCAAGTTAGATCATTACCAAGAGTCTTCATGGGTGGTTGAGGACATGGAATAACTCAAACTAGACTAGAAGGAGATGGATGCAGATGTAGGAAGTTTTATTGCTTTTGAGATGGAAGGATGAGGGAATTCCAGTCTGGCTTAATGAGGCAAGATTATTGGCTGGTAGTGAAAAGAATGAATGGAAGATTGGGAAATTTCAGGAGTGAAAAGTAGGCATGAAATACACATCTTAGTGGGGGTGGGGAGTGCAAGCTTAGTAGAGGAAAACAGTAGGTGTCCTGAGCAATGTTGAATGCCTATTTGAAGTTGGAGTTCATAAATTTAAATTGAAAACAGCAGGCCTAATTGTGTCTTTTTTTTTTCCCCACCAAAAGTTCAGCTGTTTATGTGTAAGCATGGAAAAGGATGATGACATAGGTTAATAGATTCATACGGGTTTGAGGTTTTAATAGACATGGGCAGATAGGGAGGAACAAGGGAACTACAGATCTTAACACAGTAACTGTGATAAACATGAACTCTGAAATAGGTACTGGACATGAAGGGATATGAAGAGAGGAAGGGGTGCTGATGAAAGAAGAGAGGATGATGGGATCAACAGAATGGAGGTCTCAGTGAGGTTGGAAACCTGTTGAAATGGATGTACCATATATAAGAAAAGCTTGAAGGATAAGAACTTAAGTTTGGAAAATGGGATACTGATCAGTGGTAGTTCTCTTTGTGATGATGACAAGATTCAGGGTATAATAATGCGAATGAGGGATTAAATGGAGTCAAAAAAATCATTGTTGAGGAGATCAGTTGTTTTGTTTTTACTTTTTTTAGTTAAAATGAGAAGTTTTATTTTCGATGGATTTTATTTTATTTATTTATTTTTTTTAACATCTTTATTGGAGTATAATTGCTTTACAATGGTGTGTTAGTTTCTGCTTTACAACAAAATGAATCAATTATATATATACATATGTCCCCATATCTCTTCCCTCTTGCATCTCCCTCCCTCCCACCCTCCCTATCCCACCCCTCCAGGCGGTCACAAAGCACCGAGCTGATCTCCCTGTGCTATGCGGCTGCTTCCCACTAGCTATCTACCTTACGTTTGGTAGTGTATATATGTCCATGCCACTCTCTCGCTTTGTCACAGTTTACCCTTCCCCCTCCCCATATCCTCAAGTCCGTTCTCTAGTAGGTCTGTGTCTTTATTCCTGTCTTACCCCTAGGTTCTTCATGACCTTTTTTTTCTTAAATTCCATATATATGTGTTAGCATACGCTATTTGTCTCTCTCTTTCTGACTTACTTCACTCTGTATGACAGACTCTAGGTCTACCCACCTCATTACAAATAGCTCAATTTCGTTTCTTTTTATGGCTGAGTAATATTCCATTGTATATATGTGCCACATCTTCTTTATCCATTCATCCGATGATGGACACTTAGGTTGTTTCCATCTCCGGGCTATTGTAAATAGAGCTGCAGTGAACATTATGGTACATGACTCTTTTTGAATTATGGTTTTCTCAGGGTATATGCCCAGTAGTGGGATTGCTGGGTCATATGGTAGTTCTATTTGTAGATTTTTAAGGAACCTCCATACTGTTATCCACAGTGGCTGTATCAATTTACATTCCCACCAACAGTGCAAGAGGGTTCCCTTTTCTCCACACCCTCTCCAGCATTTGTTTGTAGATTTTTTGATGATGGCCATTCTGACTGGTGTGAGATGATATCTCATTGTAGTTTTGATTTGCATTTCTCTAATGATTAGTGATGTTGAGCATTCTTTCATGTGTTTGTCGATGGATTTTATCACAATAGAAAGTTATAATCCTCCTACTGTGATGCTCTTAAACTTTATAACCTTCTTAAACCATATACACTTTTTTATAATTATGTTTTATAAAACTATCTATACAGAAGATCTGTTGTCAAATACTTACATTTGCATAAATCCTATTTGTGTTTTTCAGTATTTTTTTCAATAATTCTGAGGCAGGAAAGGAACAGTGCCAAGGGATAATTAAGCCTTCTTATCTGTATAATATTCACTTGGAAAATTTTCCTCCAGTGTGCTGAAATACATATGTTTAGCCCCAAGAATGAACATTGAGAATGCTTTTGAATTCATAGTTTCTGGTCACTTAGAATGACTTAGCAGAGCTGCCCAAGTCCTGTCAGCACCCTGGACACCAGTTCTTACAGTTTTCAACTCAGCATCAGATAAACCACATGCTCTTAGTTGTTACTTGACTGACATTTCCCAGGTTACTATTTCAATCCCTACCTTTCTTTTTTTTTTTTTTTAACATCTTTATTGGAGTATAATTGCTTTACAATGATGTGTTAGTTTCTGCTGTATAACAACATGAATCAGCTATACATATATCCCCATTTCTTCTCCGTCTTGCGTCTCCCTCCCACCCTCCCTATCCCACCCCTCTTGGTGGACACAAAGCACCAAGCGGATCTCCCTGTGCCATGCGGCTGCTTCCCACTAGCTGTCTGTTTTACATTTGGTAGTGTATATATGTCCATGCCACTCTCTCACTTCGTCCAGGCTTACACTTCCCCCTCCCCGTGTTTGAGGAGATCAGTCTGAGTTGAGGTTTTGATGGGGTCATCTACATTGATGTCAAAGACTGGAAGAATAATGAAAATGAATGAATGAGGATCAGTGACCAGGTGATCCATAGATGACAATAAAGAGGAATGGGAGGGTGGTACTGCTGGATGTTATTCTGAGCCTCAGAAAAAGATGGAGTTTGTAAGAGTAAGAAGAAATAATCATCTAGAAATGGCAATGAAGAGCAAAGAAAATACTCAGGCCAGAAACTGGTAAACCATCCTCAACCAAGCAGTCAAATTTAACATTACCCAAATGGCAGAAGCTGACATTATGTGTCTCCTGATATGATGTGCTGAAAAAGACACATCACTTCTTTTTTTTTTTTTTTAAGACACATCACTTCTATACTATTTTTGCCAAAAATATTTCATCTGTGTAAGTGTAAGGAAATAATCAGACAAACTCAGATTGTGGTTTGGTCTGTAAAATAGCTGACTAACCCACACTCTAAAAATGTGAATCTCATAAAAGATGGAGGAAATCTTCTTACAATGATGAAATGAAGTGTATGGTCCTTGATTGGATTATGGAGCCAAAAAAAGGCTGTTATTAAGGACAATATTTACACTATTGGGAGGGAACATCTTTTGAATATGAATTCTGTATTAAGATTATTATGTCACTATTAAATTTCTTTAGTTTGGTACTGACATTGACACCGTAGTTACATAGAATAATGATGAAGTTCTAGGGGTGAAAGCATCAGCGTCTTCAACTTAGTCAAATTTTTTGTAGATCTGAAAGTTTTCAAAATAAAAACTTGGAGAAAAATTACGTTGCAAAATGTCAAATGTTTATGAAAATGAAATAGTAGAATAAGTATATTTTTAAATTATAACAAACAGTGGAAGATGGAGAGGAGATAGGGGGATAGTGTAAATGAGCAGATTCCCCATATTCCATATCAGGAGTCAATAACTATTTTCTAATTCATAAGATATACTAATAATAGGATTTATTAAAGGCTTTATCTGTGACTGGCACTGTTCTAAATGTTTTACTTATATTAATTTATTTAATCCTTAATATTAACCCGTTGAGGTAGGTCCTATTATTTGTTCACATTTCACATAGGAGTAAATTAAGTTGCACAGAGGTAGCAAGCAGAAATTCAACCCAGAGAGTCAGGATTTGACCTTAAATGGTTATATTTTTGTTAAAAAGATGAAAATTTATAAGCTAAGTGTTCAACTTAAGAAGCTAGAAAAAGACTAGCGTAATAAAGGGAAAAAAGTAGAAGGAAATTAGTGAAACAGAACACAGATATTTAATACAGAGAATCAAGAAAGCCAAAATTTGACTCTCTTTATAGATTAATAAAATTATCAAACCTTTGGCAAGACTTAATTTAAAGACAAAATAAAAATAAAGGAGTGAAAAAGAGCTATAACTAAATACATTGCAAACAATAAAAGAGAAGGGACTATTATGAAAAATTTTGCACATAAATATGAAAACGTAGGTGAAATGAACAAATCAGAATTTGCTGAAACTGGCTCAAGAAAAATAAAATATTTATGTAGCTCTATTGTCACAAAATATTTTAATTCCATAGTTTAAAATCTTCCCTAAAAGAGAATCCAGACCCAGAATTTTACTGAAGGAATAAATAACTCCAGTCTTATACATCTGTTTCAAAATGTAGAAGAGGGAATATTCCCAACTTATTGTATGAAACTATCATAAACCTCAAAATTTGATAAGAATAGTATGAGAAAGGATCATTATAGACCAATTTAGCATAGAGGCAAAAATTCTAAAGAATATTGCAAAGTTGAATGTGGAAATTTATAAGAAGGATACTCCATTATGACCAAGTTGGATTTATCTTAGCCATGCAAAGATGATTTGACATGTAAAACTGTTGACTGTAATTTGCCATATAAACAGATTAAAGGAGAAAAATAGTATGCTTATCTCACTAAATGCAGAAAAGGTATTTGATAAAATTTAACATCTATTCATGATGAAAAAATGAAAAAGTTATTAGCATATTAGGAATGGAAGAGAACTTCCTTAACCTGAAAAGAATGATCTGTTATTCCGTTAAGACGGAGTACAGTTCTTTTCGTTAAGTGCAGATTGTTTACTTCTTTTCAGTTAACTGATAGTTTTTTTTTATTTGAAGTATAGTTCATTTACAGTGTTGTGTTAATTTCTGCTGTACAGCAAAGTGATAGTTAACTGATAGATTTAACCAGGACCTCCTGGAAGCAGGACTTAACTCAGAGGAGTGAGTCTAATGATAAGAATTTCTAGGATCATTGTAAGTCAGGCAGAGGAAATGTTTTTGAGAAGCCCTGTGGTGCTCTTCAAATCGTATTAATATGCATAGACTATGGTTTATGTATTTTCATTCATCCAGTAAATACTAATTAAATAACTACACTGTACCAGGCTCTCTCTTGGGTGGGGATACCTTGATGAAAGACAGTCCTGTTGTCCAGAAACTCACTCCAGTGGAGACAGTCATACAGTCAGAAGACGCTGCCTGTGATAGGGGAATGCACAGAACGTCTTGGGGAGCACAAGGAAGCTCGTTAATTCACACACTGGAGGAATGGGCTAATGAAGGAAGACTTGGAACAGTATTTTAAAGGACAAGTTAGAGGGCTAACCTTAGAGCCATATTAAGATCAGACATTAATTTGACTCCTCTTCACTCTCCTTTTAAACTTATAATTCTATTTATGACTTCAGCCAATAATATAGCTAATATTTACTGAGGACTTACTATGTGCCCTGCCCTATTGTAAGCACTTTATGTGTATTAACCCATTCAGTCCTCATAGCAGTGTTATGAGGCATGTACTATAATTAACCCCATTTTACGATGAGGAGACTGTTAAGTAACTTTCCTAAGATTACTCAGCTAGTCACAGATAGAGCCTGATTCAGACCTTGGCGTTCTTATTCCAGACCAGTGCTCCATGTGCCCTTATCACTAAACCACACTGCTTCTCCA
Source organism: Delphinus delphis (assembly GCF_949987515.2). NCBI lineage: Eukaryota > Metazoa > Chordata > Mammalia > Artiodactyla > Delphinidae > Delphinus > Delphinus delphis. The sequence goes on from NC_082694.2 coordinate 71,632,506, forward strand.
CAGATTGTAACCATTGTAGCCTTCCGCTTTTCAATAGAGTTGTTTGGTTTTTTTTTAAACGATTTTTTTGATGTGGACCATTTTTAAAGTCTTTATTGATTTGTTACAATATTGCTTCTGTTTTATGTTTTGGTTTTTTGGCCGCGAGGCATGTGGGATCTTAGCTCCCTGACCAGGGATCGAACCTGCACCCCCTGCATTGGAAGGCGAAATCTTAACCACTGGACCGCCAGGAAGTCCCATCAATAGAGTTTAGAGAAAGGTGCAACAAAGAGAACTACAGAAGCTGAGATCTGTGAAAACTTTGCTATGAATGTAGTATTTGTATTCTTGTTGTCTTAAGCTGCAAGTCTTGATCTTAGACATTTTGGGCATAGTCTCTGGATACCACATTTTCTCAGATTAGATCTACCATTTCAATCGAGTTAAAAGGGTTCACCTATAAAATATTAAGAAGTAGAGCTTAGGTTGTTTTCATTTGTTTGTGGTTTGGAGTTTTGTTTTTGTGTGTAGATAGATGCCCCAAGACATCTTTTACCAAAAAATTCTATCTAAATGTTGTTGAAGCTCCCACCTTTGCCATGAAGTCTCCTTTGTTTACTTTAGGTTTTTGTGGGAGTTTTTTGGGGTTTTTTCCTCTTCCTTATCCCAGGCTTTTTCTACTCCCTTGTTCAGGATTCTATAGATTCCAAGTAAAAGAAATTTAGTTCAAAATAGTTAAGCTGAAAAGAGTGGTTATTGCAAGAGTACTAAGACCATTGACTGAATCAGTAGACGGGGCAGTTCCTAGACACAGGAATGAAGTTGGAGATTTGGTTCCCCCAGCACTCCCTCTCTCTCCAACTCTATCTCTAATCTTTGCTTCTCTCTTTCCTGTTTTGACTTCATTCCTACCCCTGATGGCCTCACTAGGAAGTGGGGCAGCTCCAGGTTTACCTTATCCCATTTTAATGAGTTTAGTGAAGGAAAGACTTCTTTCTGCCCTCTTCAATATATCTGAATCCTGGGAAGGGCTTGTGGCCCAGCCTGGATCATGTGCACATCCTTTGAACCAGTCATTCTTGCCAGGGAGGTGAGGTGCTGTGATTGTTTTAGATCCAGTGACCACACTTGGGTGGGAGTTAGGAGCACTGAATCTGACAGACTCATCAAAACCACATAGAAGGGTGGGATTGGGGGGTAAATCAGCTTCCCAAAAGGAGGAAGGGTGCAGTTAGCAGAAGAGGGAAAGGAAATGCTGAACAGATAGTCACAAGTTTCTGCGAAGACACTTACCTATATCCCAGATTTTGGCACTTTACTTTGAGACTGAACTCTTTGAAGACAAGGACTATGGACTTGGGAGTCAAGACGGCCTTGGATTGGATCGCTGTGAATCTTTATAGCACTTTGCAGTGAGCTAGATGCTCAATAAACAATTGTTTATTTTAATCCCTGTTTGGAATATTTTTCATTATTTTGGCCCATTCTAGTCATGGTTTTAGGTAGACATTATCTTTTCCATTTTTAGTTATTAAATTATTTAATATATTATTATTTAAATTAAATAAATATTGAATAATTATTAAATTATTGAATAATTGCTTCTGTGTTTAGTTCACTATTTTACTGGGTAAAAGTTATGGGTAACTTGGTTAAACTACATGTGTCAAAAATATGACTGAGCAAAATTCCTCTTCAAATGTTAGAATAAGAAAATTGTTTCCCTGTATTTTTAATAGATTGCTTTTTTATTGAAAAGGAAGTACCAAATCAAAGGATTAGCTTGTGAAAGATTCTGTGTTCCTTAGAAATGAATTAATATAAAAGCAGATGATTTTAACATGCATTTGTCCTCATTGGCCACATACCTTAAATACTTACTGTTTTCAAGAATTTTTCAATCATCTGGATTTTTTAAGACTTTTAATCTTTTTACTTTAGTTAAACTTGCTTTATGATTTTTATCTTTTAATGCAGTTGCCACATTTTTGCATAAGACAAAAGTATTTAAATCAATGCCACGTTAACTTCTTATTTTCTCCTTAGGAACTGAGAGAAAGCTACAATACACAGCAGTTAGCCCTTGAACAACTTTATAAGATCAAACGTGACAAGCTGAGGGAAATTGAAAGAAAAAGATTAGAGCTAATACAGAAAAAGAAACTAGAAGACGAGGCTACAAGGTAATATAGTTGATAAATTTATTATACTATATTGCTATTAGAATTCTAATTTTGTTGCCCATATTTTTAGTTTGACTATGAAAAATTAAGGGGAATAAAATGATTATCCTAAGATGCTAATTAGATACTAAATTTTAGAAGTTCAGTCCTTTTGTGGACTGAGTTTACAGTAACCAATTTTATGTTCCATTAGTGAAAAATACAGACTTTTGAGTCAGACCTGATTTAGAATTCTTGATCTACCACTTACTATCTGGATGATCTTGGTTAAGTCACTTTACCTTTTGGAACCTCAGTTTTTCCACCTGAAAAATAGAAACATTAATGCATACCTCATAAGTAACTCAGAATTAAATAAAACTAAAGAACCAAGTATAATGTTTTGCAGGTAATAAGCACTCATTATTTCTCTCTCTCAATAATAAATCCATGACCGTTTCCTGAAAAATCATAAAAACCAAGTACTTAATTTTATAGAGTGTAATACTGAGTGTAGAAATGCCATGTTGATGCAGGCTTCTTTGTATATATCTGAGCTATATCAACTGCCTACATTTATGGCAAGGAAAAGTGAGACAGTTGTGGTATCTGAAGCTTAGAACCATTCATTTAGAGACTTTGCATGATTTTTTTTTCTATCAGTAAGATTCTATTTCTAATATGTTCCTATGTTTCTCCCAAGTTCTCTAGGGTCAGAAATTATTATAATTAGTGAACAAATATCAATAAACCAACATTTCTTTGCCCTGGAGAAGAGTAGACAATAGTGTCTATGAAAGAGCTAATAACTTTACTGGGAAGGCAAGAAAGACACATTACCATATAGCAGGCCTCTTTTCTTAATGGCTTTAGAATAACCACTTAAACACATTTTTACTGAGTGGTCACTGTTGACTGCGATGCAGGTAGTCTCTGGGTTACTCCTTGCCCCTAGATTTGTCATAATTCTAGTAGGAGAGTCAGACAGCTAAACAAATAGCTATAATACTCTTTATTCTAAGACCCCTACTTTTGTGATTCCCTAACAAGAGATCCCAGAATAATATAGACGTGGAGACAGTAAAGTTCAAATTAAGGCTTTTATTTGCCATCTAACTTGTGCCACTTAACATTGCACAAGGGAACTGTGCAGTGCAGTCCCTGTGTTAGAATTTTCTTTTTTTTTTTTCTATTTGAATTTATTCATTTTGGGCTCTCCCTTAGATATAATAAGTCCATTTCTAAAAAGTAAAATGAGTAGTTGTCAAAGAAATTGACAGACATCAAAATAAATCATCAAAATAAATTAGTCACATTCAGAATGTTCCACAAATATTATTTTAAGTCTTCTGAAGAGCATCCTCAAATAAAACAACTTTTATTCATTCATTCATTAGTAGTAAATAATCTTCTTGATTGACAGAGATGGAGACTGTCATGTGCTAGTAAGAATTTTCTGTTTACACATGCAAGTATCTTGATATCTCTCCATCATTGCTCACAATTCCTTTCAGGCCAACAGACCATATTAGTAATACACATTTTCATTTTATTCATTGTCCTTGCACATTATCCTGCTTTAGTAGAGGGAAGAAATCAGAGCATGTAGAATTGGTCCAGAGCTGGGTCTTAGTACTACATCTTGATTTCTTGGCCATTTGCTCAGGTATGTTGCCTTCTCGTCCCAAGCTATTGGTAATAGTCAGGTTTTCACATTGTAGCTGTGGCCTCTTTGTCCAACTTCTGAAGCATCTTCTGGCCGTGGACCAGTTTCTCATCCACAAACACGCACATAGAAACTTTACCAAAATTTAATTTTTTATTCTCTTAACTCTCTAGTCTTTATCCCAGTAAATATGTGGCAGGTACTCTGATAGTGGTGTTTATAATGCTATGGGAATTTAAATAAAGGTAGGTTGGGTCATCCTAGGCATGGGAGAGTGTCAGGGAAAGTTACTGAGAACTGGGAAAGGGAATATTGGTCGGAATTGCTTAAGGACTGCAAGAGAAGCATGCCTCTCAAAGGAGAGCTGGATGTCAGTTACAGAAAGTGCTAGAGAAAGCACTCTGCAAAGTGATAGAGGGTGTAGGAGGATTTGCAAAGGGTTGAGAGGAAGTTAGTTGTGGGATAATGAACCAGGAGTATGAAGTATAAGACATTTGGGGGATGAGGAGGAAGGGTTCATGACTGAGTGGGTGTACAGTTTTTGGAATTATCCAGGATTTCCAAATTCCTCCAGGAATTATAGGAATAGAGATATGGAATTAAGCCAAGACTTTCACCTTGGTGGGGCATAAATGCCCCCAAATCCTAGGGATGCATCCAGTCACAATCTTCATAGCCCCTGATAATGTGTGCTGAGACTTGAAGAAGGTGCTAATTAGTGGTGACTGCTCTGCCTCCAGTAAGATCATAAAAAGTATATGCAAGAAGAACTCCAGTAAGCATTAATTCTAATACTAAAACAACTAAGCTGATCTTAGACCATCTTGACCAGCTAGAAACCAAGCTGCAGCTATATCAAATGTCATAGAAACATGTACAGAAGTATGGACCTATAGAGGAAAAATGCTCTATTATCTAAAATCTAACAAATGAAAAAGACTTTTGAGTGATAATATAAGAAGTAGATAATCTGTCCAGCAGTATTTCCTATTTCCACAGCAATGACTCAATCCTGAAAACAGGGATTAGCTAGGATAGTGGGAATAAGAGTTTGACAGCAGTCCTTGTGAAGAATCTGGAGACAAGGGAAGGAAATTTAGATATAATTTTTAGATTCGTTTTCTGAACAGTTCCATTACAGTTTTTTTCCACTTTTTTTCTTGGGTTTGGGAGGTTGGCTGGCAGGAAGAAATTTGAGAGTGTGAGAAATTGTTAGTCACACTCCCTAGCTCATCTACTTGTGCTTAGTTTCTCTCTTGATTAATTGATTGATTAATTGGTTTTCCCCTTCAGCCCTGACCCCCATGGTTTCTCCACACCCCCCTACTAATATGTCTTTGCTATATATAATATATAACTATATAAGATTGTTTTTTTTTTTTAATTTTGTTATTTTGGCTGTGTTGGGTCTTCATTGCTGCACGTGGGCTTTCTCTAGTTGTGGCGAGCAGGGGCTACTCTTCGTTGCGGTGTGCGGGCTTCTCATTGCCATGACTTCTCTTGTTGCGGAGCACAGGCTGTAGGCACACGGGCTTCAGTAGTTGCAGCACACGGGCTCAGTAGTTGCAACATGTGGGCCCTAGAGCACGCAGGTTTCAGTAGTTGTGGTGCATGGGCTCAGTAGTTGTGACGCACAGGCTCTAGGGTGCACGGCTTCAGTAGTTGTGACCCATGGGCTCAGTAGTTGTGGCGCACGGGCTTAGTTGCTCCGCTGCATGTGGGATCTTCCTGGCCCAGGGCTCGAACCTGTGTCCCCTGCATCGGCAGGCAGATTCTCAACCACTGCACCACCAGAGAAGTCCCTAAGATTATATTTAAATATATAAGAAATGTGTAATTTTTCTTTAGTTTGTCAGGAACAAGATCTTCTATTACATTTTTATTTTGCATAAAAAAAATTTAGGACATTATGCAAACTCTTTTTCTTTCATGTAAAGGAAAGCAAAACAAGGAAAAGAAAACTTATGGAAAGAAAATCTTAGAAAGGAGGAAGAAGAAAAACAAAAGCGACTCCAAGAAGAAAAAACACAAGAAAAAGTTCAAGAAGTGGAGTGGAAAGCTGAGGAGAAACAAAGTAAGGATAAGGATGAAAATAATTGATTTGATTTTTCTGAAACAGAGCAACAAAAGCGAAAAGAAAAAAGTAGACTCTGATGAGGTTCAAAAAAAGAAGAAAATTAAAATGAATACTAATCCTTAGAGTCAGAAAAGACCTTTTACTAATTTAAACTTGGATGAGAAGTTCGTGGGTTTATTAAAACAAACTGAGGGAAAAAAAAAAAAGAAAAAACAGACTGAGGGTAGAAATCTTAAAGCGACACAAAGAAAAGAAGATAGGCGTCACTAACAGTTCATAAACCCTGACACAGTTTTCATAATTGAAGTAAATAGTTTAAAATATTTTATTCCACCAGTGTAACTAAACTGTTTATTTTAATGAAACAACAGTAAAGTTTTAAGTCTTTGCACACTGAAATTTTCTCAGAAGATATACATTGTTTCTGATACACCCCAGAGTGCATTTCTAAAATATTTTAAATATTATTGTATTTCTTCTGAATGCACAAACCTTTGAATCCTTATTAATGATACAATGTGTTGAAATTTTTCTAAGTTAAAGCATTTATTCTACAAATGAGCAAAGTAAAATATTTTTCATCTATTGTCAAGTACACTTGTGAACTCTTGTACTGTTTTTTTTTTAAGAACCGTGCTGATACATCTGTAGTCAACCCTGTTTACTGACTAACCTTCTGTCTGTGATCTCCCTTTTGTGCTCTTCTTCCCTGTGATATTCTGACCTTCGCAGATCAAATTAAGCCTCTTGGAACTTAGTCTCCCTCCACTTGACAATTACCACCCCACCTTCCTTCATCCATGCGCGTGGCACACCCTGCAAGCCATCTCTTTGTTTTACTGACTCCTACTTAAGACGAATATCCTTGTTTGTTTTTATATTGATTCTGTGACTATTGAAAATATTTAAATTCTAACAAGCCTATATTAAATGGATTTTCATGATACTGTTTGATGCTCAGTTTTTTTCTTTTCAAGCTCTTTATTGAGTCATAGCAAAGATGTGTATATATGAAAGAAGCAGATAATGACAATTATCTTCTCTTTAGGTGAGCCAGCCGGTGCTTTGGTAAATTACAGAGCATTATATTGCTTTGAAGCAAGGAACCATGACGAAATGAGTTTTAATTCTGGGGATATAATACAGGTAGGAAACAAAATCTTTTTTTCTCATGAATAAGCTGAATGCAATGTACTATATTACTTTCTATAATAATATTGAGTATACTATTATATAGTGATTTACCATTTTAAAAATATACTTTAAGCATTACCTCATTTGGTTCTTATGACATACCACAGAGCTGCATAGGACAGTTATTATTATTGCCATATTCTAGGTAGGAAGACTTAACACAAGTTGTAACTGTCAGCAGCACACTGCCAATGTGGAGTGCAAGTACATGTCTTTTGATTTCCATATCCAGTGTTCTTTCCACTCTGCCATACTGCTTTATGTCATAAAAGGTGATATTTTGTTATTTTAATAAATTACCAATGAAATTTGGGGGAGCTGGTTATTTTCTGGCAACCATTAAAAGAGTTGAAGGAGTTAAGTTCTGTAGCTCTAATTAGATGCAGACCCTTGTTCCTTGGAACAGAAAGATTTTTATTGTATAATCACAAATGATGTAAAATGAATGAATAAGAGAAGATGCAGGGAATAGCATTTGACAGAGCTATGTGATTTACTGGAAAGAATACAGGCTTTAGAAGCATACCGACTTCGATTTTAATCCTGGCTTCAGTTTTCTTCTTAGTAAATAAAGGCAGTATTACTTAGAATACCTAGCCAGTGTCTGTTTTCTTTTTTAACCTGCACTGTCACCAGTTTGGTGTATTTTATCAGTTAGGTAGCAAATGTTTAATGATACTTGGAATAGGGTTTACCAGAACCATCTATTCAAATGCTCAAGACAATCCCCAGCTACACATTCCTTCTGTTGCCATTGCCACATGGACAGTGCCATAGCTGCTCCTCAGCTGAGGAGCTTGAGTCCATAGTCTTCTGGCCCTGCCGTTCCTCCTCTTCTACTTGGTGATGATGAGGTAGTGTCCAAGAGTGAAGCAATGTAGCCTAGCTCTGTTTGGTCAAGAGCTTACTTATATTTTTGGTTATATCTTTCATTTGTTTCAGCAAATACTTGTTGGGAGCTATGATAGGCGAGGGATATAGTGAACAAGACAGTCTCTGCTCTTAGTGAGTTTATGGTTTAATGAGAAAGACACATCCTAAAGAAGTAGAGGAAGAAAGGGTGTAGACTGCTTCCAGCTTTAGAGCAGACGTCTCCCACAGTCAGAGAGCCAGTCTGGTGGTAGTGACAGCAGGAACATAATGTTAGCTGGAGTTTCTTGAGTGCTTGTATTCTCTGCCGAATCTTTGACGTAAAGAATGAGTCATGAGTTACTACCAGATACCTGATTTGGACAGCTTGGTTGATAATGGTGTTCATTCATTAAGACAGAAAGATTAGAAGGAGGAAATTTAAGTGGGAATTATAATGAGTTCAGTTTGGGATGAGTTTCAGATTTCTAGGCAGCAGTTGGATATCCAGAGATATCTAGAGGCCAGTTTGGATGTCATCGTGTGTTGTGATGGTTATTGAAGACGACTGTGGCAGAGCTCATCCAAGAGTGTAATAAAGAAGGGGGAAGATGACTGAGGATGCAGTCCCTGAAAAGCACGGACATGGAAGGGATTGTTAGAGGAGGGGGAGCCATAAAAGAATGACTAGAGGTAGGAACAAAACAGAGTTTAGTGTCAGGGACAATTGAGACGAGTGGTCCACATGTAAAATACGACAGTACTAAAAAAATAACCATTAGATTAACAACAGCACAGTTATTGTTAACCTTGAGGAGAAGAGTATTAGTTGAGTGGAGTGGTGGGAGAAGAAGCCAGATTTCAGTGAGTTGAGGAACAGTTGGAAGGGAGGAAGAGGAGACAGCGAATATATGAAACTCTCTGAAGGAGCTTGACTTTTGAAAGAGGGGAGGGAGCAAAGGTGGTAAATAATGAGGAATGTGGGTTGAGGGAAGTTGTTCTTGTTTTTTGGTTTTTGTTTTTTAACTTGGCAGAAGCTTGAGCAAGTTTAAATAATAGAAAGGATCTGCAGAGGAAAAGGGTTAATGATACCAGAAAGAGTAAATCACCAATGGAGGGAGGTGTTTTTTCTAATTAAAATGTAATTTACATTGAGTGAAGTACACAACCATGAGTGTACAGCTCAAATAATTTGTACATGTATATAGATCTTTGAAACCACCACTCAATTCAACATACAGAACACAGAGCACTCAGGAAGGCACCTCATGCCTCACTGTCAGACCTCTCTGTTCTGACCAATGGATGGAGAGGAGGAAGATTCATGGTAATCTTGAGGGCTTGGGGTCTATAGCACAGGAAGAGGGAGAGGTGGAAGGGCTGGATACATTTTCCTTCGTGATTGGAGGGCTGGACGAAGGGATGGATGGGATCATAACTTGTGCTGAGGTAGAGGTGAGGTCAAATCTGAGGGCTTCTGTATTGTTGGTAAGATAGGAGGCAACATCTGGTCAACTTAATGAATGAAGGTGGCCGAGGAGGTTTGAGTGAAAGTGAAAAAGATGATAAATTCCACTGAACCATGGCAACATTTTTCATGACAACCTATTTTTCTATCCTTATCTGTTAATGATATTTTTGAAGTAATAGTTTCCCTAGGCCTGTGAGAATTTATGTAAATTTTTCTAGTTTAACTCTCTATGTAAATTAACCACTAGAAATCAATTAGAATTATAAACGACAGGTATGAAATTGGTTAAAATTGACCCCTTACAGAGCCAACCTGGTCTAACTCTGAATAATAAATGATTGAGCCTTTTCTTCTTTAGAAGGTTGAAAACATTAGGAAATAGTATTAAAGAAATTTTGCTTTTAAAAGTTTGTAAGAAAAGGAGGAAGTGAGTGTTGAATGCTAGTACTCATACCTTTCAATGATTCCTTGCCTTTAGACCAAATATTTAAATCAGGTTTAGGTTGCATATTCCTCAGGGTTTATTATGTTCTTGCCTTCATTTTTAGTGCTCTGGATTAGCTATTTTAAACTAGTCTTAACTAGATCTACAGGATAATATTTTATCAATGGTTCCTTTGTTCTATTTCAGAACACCATTTTATGGTAATTAGATAGTTATGATACTATCTGTGTAATTAACCAAAGCAGCTTAGATTGAGGGATTTTTTAAATATCTCATTCATGATGTAATAAATAGCCAGACATATGGCATTAAAATGAGAATTATTTACCATAAACACAAATGAAGTTGCCTGATAATAAATCCATTTGTTATTAATTAAACTTTGAATCTGTTGTTTATCTAATTTAGAATAGTCTATTCAAGTTAACATTTGTTGAGTTTCTAGCCATGTGCCTACTGGGGATATATAAAAATGAATAAGGAAGGCAAAGTTTAGGAAGAAAAAAGAAATATGTATAATTGTACAAAATATAATGTGATATGTTTAGATTAACCATTTAAGGAAATAAAGTGCTATAGGAACCCAGAAGATGAAGCAATAACACAACCAAATAGCATTGGGGACATTTTCCCCAAGGATAGGATGGAGAAAGGGCCCAAAGTATTATGCTTTATACTTGTTTAGAGCTTTACAGTTTACTAAGCACTTTTATAAATATTCTTAATTTAATCCTCAGAATAACCTGGAGGAAGGTAGGGCAGGTATTTTCCCCCCAAATTTATGGATGAACAAACTGAGGCTTTAGATGATATTCATTACCTTACAGCAGATTACCAGCCAGGTGGCATGGCTAAGACTGAAACATGGTTCACTTAACTCCAAAGTCTGTGTTCTTTCCCCTAAACCCGACAAAATTCTGGCAGGAGGAATATCTTGAACAAAAACACTGAGCCTGGTGTGTTTAAAGAATGTCACATAACCACTTACCTAGAATATGGGACAAATATTAGGAGATGAAGCTAGAAAGGTAAGTTGGTACTTGACAAAGAAACCACAATTTCAGAGGCCTTGAATTCTACACTAAGAAGTTTGAACTTTGAAGAGCTTAAAACTAGAGAGATGGGATCTTCTAGGATAAAAATCGTGATGGATCTGCAGTGACTCAGCATAGAATAAAAGACATCAAGATTGGAAATGGAGAAGTAAATTTAATTTGCAGAAGACATGATTGTGTAGAAAATCCCATAGAATCTTAAAAAGAAAAAAAAAGCTACTAGAAGTAATAAGTGAGTTTAGCAAAGTTGCAGGAAACAAGATCAATATACAGAAATTAGTTGTATTTCTACATACAAGCAATGGATATTCAGAAATTGAAATTAAAAATAACATTTACAGTAACATACAAAATATGAAATGCTTAGATATAAAACTGACAAAAGATGTACAGGACCTGTTTATTGAAAATTACAAAGTATTGTTGAGAAAAATGGAAGACCTAAATAAATGGAAAGCTATACATGTTTATGGATTGGAAGACTCTGTATTGATAAGAAAGCAATTCTCCTCAAATTGTTCGATAGATTCAAGGCAGTTTCAATCAAACTCCCACCAGGCTTTTTTTTTTTTTTTAAGAATATAAGCTATGCAGTTTAATTGTATACATTGGTGTTAAGATTTTTGGTCTTATTACTTGCATATGTGATCTGTTTAACACTGTTTAAAACAGAAAATCATTGAGTAGCAATCAGATTTCAAAAAGTCTTCCAAGTACAGCCAGACAGTTGTCTATGTGATATGCTACATATGACAGCATAGAATGTACAATTATATTAGCACAGACTTCTTTTCCAAGGGGTATTTTCACACGTCTAATAGGTCTCGTGCACAAGATAACAGAAACAGCAATATCGGCGTCTCTCAATCACATTAAGTTCATCAGACATATTAAAAGGGTAGCCCTTTTTAATAGAGAATTTTATACATATTATATATTTTTTTTAACATTTTTTTTTCTAAATTATCTCTGTTTTAGATAAATACAGAGCTTAGGAAATAATACTTAAATGAGAACAGTTTGGGCAAATCCTCAGGCTCTATCCTACAAGTGTTCCATTCAGGAAGATCTCAGTACTTCTTTTCCACTTTTTTGTAAAAATTTACAAGCTGATTCATAACCAAACCACTTTGGAAAAAGAAGAACAAAGTTGGAGATCTTATGCTACCTGATTATAAGGCTTATTATAAAAGTTATAGCAATAAGAATGGTGTAGTATTAGTATCTAGATTGGAAAATAGACAAGTGGAACAGAATAACTGGATCTACAACTGCATATTTATATAACTGATTTTTTATAAAGGTACAAAGGCAACTCAGTGGAGAAAGGATAGTCTTTTTTTTTATATATAAATTTATGTATTTATTTATTTTTGGCTGCATTGGGTCTTTGTTGCTGCGTAGACTTTCTCTAGTTGCGGCGAGCGGGGGCTACTCTTTGTTGAGGTGTGCGGGCTTCTCATTGCGGTGGCTTCTCTTGTTGTGGAACGCGGGCTCTAGGGCGCGTGGGCTTCAGTAGTTGTGGCTCTCGGGCTCTAGAGCGCAGGCTCAGCAGTTGTGGTGCATAGGCTTAGTTGCTCTGCGGCATGTGAGATCTTCCTGGACCAGAGCTCGAACCCATGTCCCCTGCATTGGCAGGCGGATTCTTACCCACTGCACCACCAGGGAAGTCCTAGTCTTTTCAAAAAAGCAAATGACATTGGAACATTTGGATATCCATATGCACAAAAATGAATTTTGATTTATTCCTTACAACATATATGAAAGTTAACTCAAAATAGATCAGAGGTAAATCCTGAAATGTAAAACCTAGAACTGTAGAACTTCTAGAAAAAGACATTGGAGAAAATCCTTACAGCTTTGGGCTGCTCAAGGGTTTCTTAGACTGTTAGATACAACATAGTACAAGGTTTCTTTTTAATAGAGAAGTTTCTATAATCGATTGTGATAATGATTGCATAAGTGAATATACTAAAATCCATTGATTTGTGTACTTTAAATGGAAGGATTGTATGGTGAATTATATCTCAATAAAGTCATTATTATCAGTAAAATAAGTTAAACATGCATCTACCATATGAGCCAGCCCTGTCACTCCTAGATCTTTACTCGAGAGAATTGAAAGCATATGTCCATACAAAGACAAATGTTTATGGCAGCTTTATTTGTAATCGCCAGAAACTGGAAACAATTCAATCTTCCATCAGTAGGTAAACAGACAAATTGTGGTACATCATACAATGTAATATTACTCAACAATAAAATGAAATGAACTATTCACATTCACTACAACATGGATGGATCTCAAAATAATAAATAATAGGCCGAGTAAAAGTCAGACCCCCCAGAAAGGGATGTATATTGTGTGATTTTATTTATATAAAGTTCTAGAGCATGCAGACTAATTTATAATGACAAAAAGCAGACCAGTGTCTTCCTGGAGATGGGGTGTGGGTCAAGTGGAGGAGTGGGAGGGAGTGCTTTCAGTAGAGCAAAAGGAGACATTTTGGGTTGATAGATATGGTTATTATCTTGGTTGTGTGATTTTTCACAACTGTATACGTATGTCAAAACTTACCACATTTAATACCTTAAATGTGAAATTTATAATATGCTAATTACACCTCAAAAAAAGTGTTTTTAAAAATCCTAATGGATATGGAATCACCATACAAATTCTACATGATTTTGATAGGTAAAACACTGTCAAATCTATTTTAGAAAGGTTATCTAAAAAGTATAGAAAATGGAGTGGAGAACAGAGACCTAGTTGGCATATTTATTCAATGAATTAAGCAAATATGTATTATGCTGGGCAATGGGTATCAATTAAAAGGCTCACAGACAAATGGAAGAGATACATATAAATAAAGAATCACACAGTATGATAATGCATGCTATCTCATGACAGTATGTATGAGATAACTCTGACCTAGTTTGGGGGCAGTTAACAGAATCTTGAAGGATGAGTAAAGATTACGGTAATCTAGCTGTGAAATGAAAAAGGCCTGAAGTAGGTTAGGAGGGTAGGGTTGAAAAAAAAAAATCGAAAGAGCTTTTAGAAGCAAAATCAACACAGCTTGGATATGGAAGTGTAAGAGAGGTAAGAGCCAAAGATTTTTTTTTTTTACATCTTTATTGGAGTATAATTGCTTTACAATGGTGTGTTAGTTTCTGCTTTTATAACAAAGTGAATCAGTTATACATATACATATGTCCCCATATCTCTTCCCTCTTGCATCTCCCTCCCGCCCACCCTCCCTATCCAAAGATTTTTTATTTAGAATGACTAAGTCTTTGATGGTAAGAATAACAGAGATACAGGAATTTAGGAGAAGGAGTAGACTGGGGAAGAAAACAAGTTCAATCTTAGACTTGAGTTGGAAGTTCTTGTGGATTATCCAGTTGAAGATATCTGGGAAGTAGTTGAAAGTACAGGCTTATCCCATTAGAAAAAAGAAGTCAGTTCTGCAAATATATCGTATAAAGAACTGATCACTATAGAAGTGAGTGGGCCTCTTCCAGAAGTGTATAGTATGAAGTAAGAGAGCCAGCGATAAAACTTGAGGTATCATCAGTGTTTAAAGGACAAAGGACCAAGAAGCGGAAGAAGGGGTGCTGTGAGGACAGAGGATGCCAGACTGTAGGAGGGAAATGTCTGGGAGAAGAAATGAAACTATAAATCACCTCTGTGTTTTACCAGCTGGAAAATAGTATTCAGAAAAAGTTTTCTGTTTCTCCTAGAGAGTTCAAAAAGACTCTGATAGGAATGTAAACTATTTTTATGTATTAACTTGGATAAAATTAAAAATTTAAATTTAAAAAGGCACCTTGTCCATCATTAGAGTTAATAATCTGTAGAAAGTGCTTTAGCTGTTTAGTTAGACGGACTTAATTCTGAAAATTAGGCTGCCGGACAGTGGTCTGCATCTCTTTCCTTTGTAAATAAGTGGCTTTCTAACCACTGTTAACCCTACTTTTTGTTTCCATAGGTTGATGAAAAAACCATAGGAGAACCTGGTTGGCTTTATGGTAGTTTTCAAGGAAATTTTGGCTGGTTTCCATGCAACTATGTAGAAAAAATAACGTCTGAAAAATCTGTGTCGCCTAAGAAGGCCTTACTTCCTCCTACAGTGTCTTTATCTGCTACCTCAACTTCTGAGTAAGTTTTTAGCTAATAATGGAGTTTACACGTCTCTGCAAATGTGTGAACACCTAATATGTATTTGTGTCAACCTGCTACTTAATCATATTGTAATCTGCACTGGACTCTCTAAGAGTACCTTTTGTTCCAAATTTAATTCTGATGTTTAGTAAATAAAAACATGGGTCAGTAGTTCATAAATTTTTTTTTTTGCCCAAGTTGTGTTTCAACACAATGTATATTATATACAAGTAGATAAATTGGTAGTACTTCATAAGATTCTGAACAATTAAGTATACTTTCGTCATATTGTTATATTTATAGATCACTTTCTTCAAATCAACCAGCATCAGTGACTGATTATCAAAACGTATCGTTTTCAAGCCTAACTGTTAACACATCATGGCAGAAAAAATCAGCTTTTACTCGCACTGTGTCCCCTGTATCTACATCACCTATTCACGGACAGGTATGTATCTTTAATTTTCTTGTGTTTTATTCTTTGACATTGCTCCTGGTTCACATAAAATAGAATAAAGATTTTTGTACAAGGCCATCATTTACTCATCTAACCAAAGTTTGTATCATTTAGTTTCTTTTCTTACCATTCATATGTGATACGAGGTTGAAGAAATTATTATTAGAGGTTTCCCAACAATTTATTCTCATAGTAGCAAGTTGCTACCAGCTAAGGTTTCTGAGCTCAAAATATCATTTTTACAAATCTGATTATAGTCTTAATTTGTAGTTATTGTAAGAAGAGCTTGGGCTTGGGGTTTTTTTGTTTGTGTTTTCCTTAAGTAAGTCATTTGTGTGAGAACTGTGTTATATATATGTTTAGCCTCTGGTTTGGATGTAACCGAGATGCCAGCATTGTTACGTTAACATTATTAAAAAGAAATCACAGACTTCATCAGAATAGAGTCCTTCACTCAAAAAATGTTTATTGTGTGACCACAGGTTCCAGGCATTTATTATGTGCTAGAAATTTAATGGAAAAAAAAAAAAAACCTCTGCCATTAAGAAGTCAATCTAATGAAGACAAACATATAAATAAATAACTGTATGAGAAGTGTTGTAATAAAGATATTTTATGAAATCTTGAGGGGTATAGGAGAGAGCATTTCAATTCAATCTGTGGGAATTGGAGCAGGCTTCACAATAGGTAAGGCATTTCAGTCGAACCTTCAAAAATGAGCAAGCTTTCACCAAACAAAGAAGGAAAGTTATTCCTGTGAAAGAACAATTTGGGAAAAGTCACTGAGGCATGTTAACAAGAGGAGTTTATAGGAAACAAGTATTGTTTATAGTGTGGCTAGAGTACAGGATTCATGAAGAAAGGGTTAAGTGAAGTTGGAGAGGTTGAGGTTTATTTGGGAAGCATTTAATACCATGCTAAGCAACTGGCAGTGGAAAGCCCATGAAGGTTTTTAAGAGGAGAGTTGAAGTGTATATTTTAGAAGGATAACTCTGGCAGTAGTATAGAGGCCAGATTGTGGAAGGAAGCAAAGGGAGGAGACCAAAAAAGGGAGGATATTACAATAGCTAAGTAACAGATGATGTGAACCAGTAATGAAAATATATAGAAGAGGAGATGGACTTAAAAGAGTGTTAGGAGTCAGCATAAAATTGGCAATTCATTGAATGTGAAGAGTGAGGAAGAAGTTGGAGTTAAACATACCTCTTCAGGGTCTTTAGCTTGAGTAACTGAGAGGATGGCAGTACCGGAGGAGTGGTTTTGTGGGTTCTAAAAGTGATTACATTTCAGACGTGCAACTTAGGTATTTGTAGGAGGGACAACCTGCTGGGAAGGCCCAGCAGGCAGCTTGATTTACAAGTCTGGAGCTCAAAAGATAAAGTTATAATTAAGATACAGATTTGAGAAATCATAGGCATAAATAAGATTAGGGAAATCATGTAAAACAGGAAGGGAAGGAGACTGGACCAAAGAGGAGCCATCAATCACCAGAGAGTGAACTTCACGAACTGCAGGGGTTTTAGTGATGTCAGCACTGTTCAGAGATCAGAGAAGGTAAGGGTTTGCAAGAAGCTTTTGGCTCTGATGTTATCAATGATCTTGTCAAGAGATTCAGTATTGTGATGGTTACAGAAGCTAAATTAGAATGGACTGAGGGGTGAAATTGGAAAGCAAGTTTAAGACTGTTCTTTCTTTAAGGAAGTTAGAAGTAGAAGTAAGGGGACTTCCCTGGTGGTCCGGTGGTTAAGACTCCACACTCCCAATGCAGAGGGCCCAGGTTCAATCCCTGGTCAGGGAACTAGATCCCAAATGCCACAACCTAAGATCACACATGTAGCAACTAAGATCCCAGTACAGCCAAATAAATAAATAAATATTTTTTAAGAAGTAGAAGTAAATAGAGAAGTGGAAAGTTAAAGATTCAAGAGAGAAATCACAGTGTTACAAAATATTGTTAGAAGGTGGGAGGACATGATAGAAAGTTTAGAGCACAGGTGAAGAGGCTAGCCCTATCAACAAAATGAAAACACTACTTCCTCTGAGAGAAGAAGGAAAGAAAGAAGGATGAATAAGAATAAGAAGACGTTATGAAACAGAAAACAGAAAAGTGGAGGGAGGCCCATCACAACTGCATCTCCACTCCTAGTGGAATAAACAGAATCCACTGCAGTGAGGAGACTTTGGAAACTGGAGGAGAGAAAGGGTTCCCCTTTTCATTTGTTCTGTGATACATACTTGATGGATCTATGAGTACACTTCTTGCATACCCAGGGTTTACCTTCCATACCTGTGATACTTAGTGCCAAGATGTTTCCTTGAATGGTAGCTGTTGGGTCTTTAACTTCACAGAAGGCTATTCAGGTGGTTGTCTGTCATATATAATTTTAAGTTGGTTAGTAGATTAAGTCACCATTCATATTAAGTCACCACCACACCAAACTGGTCTGCTGTTTGAACAGTAAGTATTATATACTAGAAAACAAAAATCATGGTTACCATTGTGTTTTTTGTTTGTTTTTAATTTTGTGGTTTTGATTTCACAGGGACAGGTTGTAGAAAACCTAAAAGCGCAGGCCCTTTGTTCCTGGACTGCAAAGAAAGATAACCACTTGAACTTCTCAAAACATGATATCATTACTGTCTTGGAGCAGCAAGAAAATTGGTGGTTTGGGGAGGTGCATGGAGGAAGAGGATGGTTTCCAAAATCTTACGTCAAAATCATCCCTGGGAGTGAAGTCAGGCGGGAAGAGTAAGCATTTTTTTTTTTTTTTTTTTGGGTGGTACGCGGGCCTCTCGCTGCTGTGGCCTCTCCTGTTGCGGAGCAACAGGCTCCGGACGCGCGGGCTCAGCGGCCATGGCTCACGGGCCCAGCCGCTCTGCGGCATGTGGGATCTTCCCGGACCGGGGCACAAACCTGTGTCCCCTGCATCGGCAGGCGGACTCTCAACCACTGCGCCACCAGGGAAGCCCAAGAGTAAGCATTTTTGTGTGTTTACATGAGGCGTGGATGTTGGTATTTTCACTGATGAGTCAGCCACAGTACAGTTGGCTGTGCAGGAAAATTAAAAGTTTATGCTTGAGTTTGATATCAGAAGGGTGATTCCTAGAGTAAAAAAATCATACCTCAGATGATTTGGTCCAATTTTTGAACATCTTTTAATCTAGTTATTTCAGATTCCTAAAGTTTTCAAAGTGCTTAAGATTTTAGATCTGTTGCTTTCTTTGTACTAACATCAGGTCAGTTAGAGAAGTTATTTTTCATTTCCTTTGGAGGTTTCTCCCTTATTATTTACTGTAAATTGTCAATATTTAGACAAATCAATACCAAGGGCCTCGCCTTTGCCAGAGTGAGGCGTTCCCATCTCTGGGCCTCCAGAGTTCCCTGAACATCACGTTTCTTACGGCTCATGACACACTGTGTTGTAGTTATTTACTTTCTTACCTATATCCCTTATTAGGTCATAAACTCCAGGAGGGTGGGATTCACGTCTTTTTTGTTCATTTTTCAGTTTTTCCATACCTAGTGTGATCTTAATGCATAGTAGCTGCTCAATCATATTTACTTAGTAAATGAGGAGAGAAGCGAATGAAAGGACAGTCAAATGAATGAACTTTTGCATGAACAAAAAACAAAACCAGATAAGGTCTCTGGCCTTTGTTTCCCAGTCTGTAAGGGAGTCAGGTCATCAAACATCTTTAATACAAACAAGTAAGTACTCTAATATAGCTGTGGGTAATTATCATTTGTGTTTTATATGGAAATTGATCTAAATAGAAAAGCAAAATGATTTATTGAAAAGGAACGGGGTCTTTGGAAATCAAGAGCCTTGAGTTCTGATTCTGCTATTTTTGCCAGACTGTATGGGGTAACCTGCTTGGTCTCTAGTTTTTTAATCGGTTGAATGAAAATAATAAACTAAAAAACCTTTAAAAATCCTTTCAGTGCTAAGGTTCTATACATCAATTTTCAGTTCAAATGCAGAACTTTACTTTTCAGACTGACATGGAATTTTAGGTTTAGAGTGTGTAATGACAGGAACAACAATAATACGTAGCTGATGTGTATGCTGGCACTGTGCCAGACCCTTTATAGTAATTATCTTATTTAAACTCCATGACATTTTACAGAGAAGGAAAACTTAAACACAAAGGGATTAAGTTTAAATGCCTTAAAGGGCATTTCTTCTAACTTTTCATTCAATTACTGATCTTTTCTAACAGATAAGGCATGCAACTCGAAATGCTGCGGTAATGGAGAATTCGGCAAGGCAGTCCATTCAGTGTGCCCATGAGTTGTAGTAAGGGTCCCCTCTGTTAACCTATAAACTGCTTCACTATACAATTTACTCACAGGTCCTGGGGAGCCCTGATGTATTCTACAGATGTCTAGTTCTTAAAATGCCACAGTTTTCCAGATTTTTGAAAACAGTTTCCTGGGTTAAGTTGGAAATAAAAGCTATGTATGTTCCAAAATGTAAAAATAAAGTTCTGTTATTTTTACATATTTTTAAATGTACTGTGCTCTAAACAAGTAGTAAAATTTATATACTGCCCTTATTTTTCTCTAAACCAAGCCAAGTCCCATGTGTGCTTTACCAAATAACTGCCCATTTACCAATGCCTCATGTCTTTTAAGTTACTTTAGAAAGGCAAAATATCTCACATTTGAAAAACTATTTATAAATCATACTGAAATTACCTCAGTAGATTTAAAAAAATTAAGTCATTTGTAAGTAGGCAGTTCTTAATCCACTAGGATTTTGCATATGAGGGTATTTCTAGCCTGTGTACTGAGACAATATTTCAATTAATTTTAGCCCTTAAAAAGAATGCACTGCTAAAACCTCCTGTTTTCATCAAATCACCTTTTTTATTTACTTGTTGATGTCTTTTTTTTGTTATTTTATTATTTTTTTTAATCTGCTTGTGTGTATATTTGGCAGACCAGAAGCTTTGTATGCAGCTGTAAACAAGAAACCTACCTCTGCAGCCTCTACAGTGGGAGAAGGTGAGCTTTTGGCGATTTATAAATTAGATGGAAGTCAAATTAGCTACTGACTTCCCACAGTTGTTACTCTCCTTACTTCTGTGTCTTCAGTGTTAAAGTGAGGTTAGGAAAACCTGCTCCCGCTCTATTTCACATGAATATTGAGGATATAAAAAATATATAGCTGAAAATACTTGACGCTTTTAGAAAATCAGTACTATAAAAATTCAGCATAGACTGCCTCAATAAATAAGATCATAGATAAGTGTTGCAATGAGATAACATGAAGTCTTTTGTTTTCCTTTTATTATATATCTAGATTATAGATGTTTAGAATATAAGGAAATTTCAGTACATTTAGTTGTTTATGAATTGCACTTGTTTGTTTGTTTGTTTTTGGCCTTACTGCGCGGCTTGTGGGATTTTTAGTTCCCTGACCAGGGATTGAACCCGGGCCCTCAGCAGTGAGCGTGTGGAGTCCTAACCACTGGAACGCCAGGGAATTCCCTGAATTGCATTTTCTTTTCTTTTCTTTTTTTTTGCGGTACGCGGGCCTCTCACTGTTGTGGCCTCTCCCGTTGCGGAGCACAGGCTCCGGACGCACAGGCCCAGCGGCCATGGCTCACGGGCCCAGCCGCTCCGCTGCATGTGGGACCCTCCTGGACCAGGGCACAAACCCGTGTCCCCCGCATCGGCAGGCGGACTCCCAACCACTGCACCACCAGGGAAGCCCCCTGAATTGCATTTTAATTACAGTGTACCATATAAATCATTAAGTAGGATTTGAAATCAAGATACACTTTAATCATAAATATTACAAAGAATTTTTTTATTGCCCTTTGGGTTGTTTGAGTATCTTAATTTTGATATTGTGCTGAAAAATGTCCACCCTTATTTCAGACAGTATTGTTATTTAATAGTTGTGTAGGTTTATAAATGAATTATATATTCACTGTAAAATTAGTTGAACAGTTTAAGTACATTTTGTTTATATTGCTCAAGAAAATCAGCTTAATGGTAAATTAAACAGTTTATTCAGTATCTACTACATTAGAGATTGTATGCTAGAGCCTGAAATATACACGGATGAATAAAATAGTTTCCCAAGTGCTCACAGTAAAATGGGAAAGCTAGGCATATAATTGTAATAAATTCTATAATGAATGAACAAAAACATAATTTTGAGTAGGACCTGTGAATCCACAGAGGTGGCCACGTTGAATCATCTTAAACAATGAGTAAGTTCTTGCTTAGTGACGAAGAGAACGCTTGGTGGACAGAGGGAAAGGTATGAGCCAGGGCTCAGCTGTGAAAGGTTAGGGAACTCGAGTCACCAGCAAGGCTGCAACCAGAGGTTTACTGTGGAATAACTGCAGTGGAATGATCCTAGGAAAGTGGTGAGGAGCATTTTGGAAAGGACCTGGCTTGTTGCAACATACCTTAATCTTGTAAGCATTTTTCATCTTCTTAAGTCAGCTAAATTGAATAATATGGAAATGTGGATAGTAAATAGTTTCCGGATACTGGTTCTGGCCATCTCCAGTTTATGATCTACTGAGCAAATTTCATGTCAACAAATACAAATAGTACTAGAAGAAAGAAAAAGAGACTTCTAAAACCTGGTCATTGACTGTTTCTTCTAAGTACTAGTAATCATCTGAACAAAAAAACAAAGCCAGTATAAAAACTTAGACATTTCCCATAAGGTTATTCATGAACAAATATTTATTGAGCATCTATTCTGTGCCAAGCACTGTGCTAGGAGCTGGGCCATTGTGATGGAAATTGGCCTCTAGTACTGATGTCAGCTGAATAGTGGGCATTTCCATAACTGTATGTAAAAGAATTAAAGAGAAAAGAATTTAGCAGATTAAACTATATGTAAGAAGGTTAAAAAAACTTTTCATGTCTTGACTCTCTGTAAAGATACTGATATCTATTTGTAGTTTTGGGGTTATTCTCTGTGACATGATGATGATGATGGTGATGATCATGGTGATGACGATACGGTTGGGGAAAAAAGAAACCCTGTGATAAAGTTTTATGTTCAGTCAAAGACGTAATCTTTTTCTAAGAAATTATTAAATAATTACTTCATTCCATTTTCTACCTTAACATCTCTTTACATTAAGTTTCCTTAAGTCACAAGGGCTTTTACAGTAAAATTACTCAAGATCTTGGAGATCAACAGTTGTTTTTTTTTTACTTCTGTAATCTTGCAACCAAAACTAGTTTCTTTTTGCTTTGTTTCCTACAGAGTATATTGCACTTTATCCGTATTCAAGTGCAGAACCTGGAGATTTGACTTTCACTGAAGGTGAAGAAATATTGGTGACCCAGAAAGATGGAGAATGGTGGACAGGAAGTATCGGAGATAGAACTGGAATTTTTCCATCAAATTACGTCAAACCAAAAGATCACGAGGTAGAGTTAGTTTGATACAGAAACAGAAGCATTCCGTTCCTGTTGATCAGGGTTCATATTTAAAACAGATGCATGTATATGGTTTTGGTCAGGCTGCTTTGGTTACAAGGAAGCCACTTAAGGTAGCTTCAGTAAAATGTAGTTTATTATAGGGATCCTGTTAGAGAGATGAGGGCAAAACTATTTCTATGAAATTCCAAGGACAAAAGCCATAGATAGGGCTGGGCCTTATGATAACTGAAGTTAGGGAATGGTCTGGATTCATGGAGGCTTACAAGGGACCGCCTTGAAGAAGTCTGTAAATCTTTAAGGCTCTGACATGAATGTGACCCAGCCCACACTCTGAGTTCCTGCTGCGTTTCATCCCACCACTAGTATGATATAGTGTAGCAGTTCTCAGACTTTTTGGTTTCAGGAACTTTTTACATTCTTAAAAATTATTAGGGACTCCAAAGTTTCTGAAAATATATGGATTATATCTAGCAATACTTTCCATATTAGAAATTAAAACAGAAATTTTAAAAATATTTATTAATTCATTTTGAAATAACAAAATTAAACCCATTATATGATGACATAACTTGCTTTTTAAATTTTTTTTTCTGTTTTTTTAAAATTTATATTCTCTTGCACATAAAAGTCATAAGCACATATGTATAAATATATTTTTTTCCTCATTTTAAGAACCTATCCCACTTTATTTTTTATTTATTTTTTTGTATATGTCCAATGAACGTTTATTATTACTATTATTATCATTACTGTTACCACTGCTTCTCCCCTTTTAGGAATACAGGGAGAGAGGAAGTGTGCATGTAGTGTGCATGTATACTTCCGACAGACAATTTGAGATTTAGAAGCCTCTGGAGCAGTAGTTCTTAAACTTTTCTAACTCAGAGAGGCTGGTGAAAATTACAACCTCTCCTTGAATAAATTCACCTACACACAAAATATTGTACACAGTTTTGCGAGTGGGATAAGGACCCTTAGAAGGGATAAGCTCTTTTAGCATAAACTCTAGACTTCCCAGGGTGGTGGGACAAGGAGCCAGATGCAGTTCTATAGACAGTGTTTACAAGCACTACATTACGTGTGGAGAGAGAACGCAGACACATTTAAAAGAGACTTTAAAATAGCCACTGAACTCATGTAGCCAACATTCAACAGAGTAATAATTAACATGTGTCCAAGCCTCTGTTGAACATTCTGGAAAATGCAAAGATCTATAAGACTCTAGACGTCAGGGTCTCAGATTCTTGGGGTGGAGAAGTACTAGACCAGAGTCATGTTTAAGGTCCAGGGGCATGGAGCCAGGAGCCAGGAGCCAGCTTGCTGGAAGTGGCGACTGAGTGGCTACACTCATTACTGTAAAGCTAATGATGAATTAAAAACATTTACTGAGCTGCTGCAGTCGATAAAAGCCCCAATTAAGGCACCATTAAGGGACTTAACCGCGTAATGGTGGGGAAGCATTCCTGAAAAGGTTTAATGATCTCAGATCCTGACATAGCCGGGAAGTCATTAGTCATTAATGCCACGTCTAGATCTCGATTATGAAGTTCTCTATAAGAAAACACTTGGCATATAATAGCACACAAGATTATACCTGATTTGTTACAGAGAGCAGGATATACCTTTTCAAACGTGTTTTTAAATCTCTTATGTGTTCAGGTAAGAAAAGTGGCCAATTATGAGCAGAAACTGCCTAGTGAAAATCCATAGCATGATCGCATGCCAATTAGATAAGCAATACCACTCAAGTAATAATAGTAATAATATAGTAATAATATTTCCATTATAATAATAATGGAAATACAAAATGGAACATGGTATTGTACTAATTAATAAGACTGTGACTGTACCTATAAAGTAATTTGATTAATTCCCAGTGTAATGTGTGGAAACTCCTTTAACATAAAGCTACATTGAATCTAGAGAAAATTAAGCAGGTAGAGTCTCTGCCTTCTTAAGTATTCATGCACTTACTCGTTCATTCAACAGCTGTTCACTGAGAGCATCTGTGTAAGGCTTGGTCGGGGGCATTGGGAAACAGGTGAACAAAGCAGTCAAGGTACTCATGAAAGATACAGTCCAAATAAATGATGATCGACTGTGATAAGTACAGTGAAGGAACAAAGATGGTGCAGGTAACAACAGACTGAAGATCTTTTAAGATGAGGTGGTCAAGGGAAGGCCTCTGAGGAGCTGGTTCAACAAAGACCTGAACTGTAAGGAGGCCAGTCTTGAAAAGGCAAAGCAGGGGAAGAAACGAGGGGTGGAACTTCTTGGCTGTTTAGCATCTGAATTCCTTTCCTGAATTCCTTCCCACGGTGTGAGTCTTGGTAAGGGGCAGGCTTCTCCAAAGCCCACCTACTCACTTTCCTAGGCTTCCTTGCAGTTAGAGTGTGGGAACATGACCCAGGCTTGGTCAGAGTCATCTGTCCAAGGCAGTGAATCAGGAACTAGTGATACCAAAAAGCATAGCTGAGAATTTCTTTTGGTGGCAATGAGTGTGGTAGCAACATTCAGTTTTTGGAGCAGTGATTCCAGGATATCCTTGTCTAAGGGAGCATTGCATTCAGAGGCAAAGGCAACAGAGCCCTCTTCAGGCTGGTTCTGGGTGTGATTTTGCCTGAAGTTCTGTTTGTCCAGCTTTGCTTTGTCTCTTCCTAATCTCCAGACCTCGTATTGCAGCCTTCCTGGAAATTCTGTGAGCCACCCAATACACTCCATTTCTCTTAGGCTTAAATCAGCCAGAGTCGGTTTCTGATGATTCCATCTAAAAATCCTGATAGACTGGAGTACATTGCAGGTAGATGCATATGCAATAGCCCTAAGGTGGGAGGAGAGGGAGAGAGAGCTTGGAGGAACTGAGAAAAACCCTGAGTGGCAGCATTAGAGAAAAGGTAGCAAGTGAATAAGATGGCTGCAGCCGGCGAGCCAGGCAAGAGGCAGAGCAAGCAGGTGTGCGTAGCAGAAGCCGGAAATGTGCTGGGCCTAGCCTTTTCTCAGGGACACTCAACTAGCTCCCGTGTCCTGATGGGATGTGTCTCTACTGGTCTCTGAGGGCTCTGAGGCAGCGCTGAAGGGTTCTGGTTGCGTGGTTGCCACTCTGCTGTGCCAAGGAATTCCAGACTGTTCTCTACTGAGAAGGCTAAGCCTGAACTTGTCATTCCTGCTCTGTGAGATCGCTCTCTCTTTCTCTCCTTTAAGTACCAAGATATGTATCTCTAAAGGCATTTATAGCATTAATTTGGTTATATGTTTTTGAGTGTCATATCCATCATCAGACACTAGCTAACTCCCTGGGGTCACAGTGGGGAGGTGGGATGATTGCATGCCTTGGATTAAGACAGATCTGGATTTTA
Organism: Delphinus delphis; assembly: GCF_949987515.2. NCBI lineage: Eukaryota > Metazoa > Chordata > Mammalia > Artiodactyla > Delphinidae > Delphinus > Delphinus delphis. The sequence continues at coordinate 71,658,808 of NC_082694.2, forward strand.
TCTCAGACAGGTTGCTTCACTTCTCTGAACCACAGTTTTCTCATTTGAAAAATGAGGATAGTAGTACCTCATTGAGGATTACATGCCCTGTAAGTTACTATACAGTGCCTACCACGTAGTAGGCACTCTGTTATACTAGTCCTTTGTTCCTTAGTATTTCATGGAATTGAATAGACTCTTCTGCAGCTAGGAAAACAATATAAAATCCTTGCTTTTGTGCTTACCTTATTGTAAAGTGCTAATTTAGAATAAAGTACCTTACATTGCTTTCTTAGTTCAGAATTTGATCATGAAAATTTCCTTTTTCTTAAAAATTCCCTAAAGAGTTATTGCTATTTATTCAGCTCACTCCAGCAAAATTACTACCCCCCCAAAAAAAGACCATTTTTCCCCTTCTAACATCCTTATATTAATGATGTAGACTACAATTAAAACACTGCATCCAAAACCAGAAGGTAGATTTTGTTATTCTTGAGAAACAGAGGAAGATATACTCAAGTCCTGATTGTCTTAGCCAAAATATTCCCTTATGTAATATTCCTTGGGCTTGAGTCTTTTTCATTTTAATAACTTGAAATCATAGATGTTCTATAGGTTTGTCATTGATTGACCAAATACGTAACTCAGCTCTGAAGATATTAAAAACTTTAAAACATCACAAAACAAAAATCCTAGAGCCTCCCAAACCCCTTGCTTACTGACTTGAACACCGTAATTTAATCTAATGAATTGACAGTCTTAGAATCCTTTTCTTTCCTCCTTGGCTGCTAGTCTTTTTTTTTTTTTTTTTGAATTTTATTTATTATTTTTATAAATAAATATAAATAATAAGCAGGTTCTTATTAGTTATCCATTTTATACATATTAGTGTATACATGTCAATCCCAATCTCCTAATTCATCATACCACCACCACTTGCCCCCCTTGTTGTCCATACGTTTGTTCTCTACATCTGTGTCTCTATTTCTGCCCTGAAGACTGGTTCATCTGTACCATTTTTCTAAGTTCCACATATATGCATTAATATATGATATTTGTTTTTCTCTTTCTGACTTACTTCACTCTGTTTGACAGTCTCTAGATCCATCCATGTCTCAACAAATAACCCAATTTCGTTCCTTTTTATGGCTGAGTAATATTCCATTGTATATATGTACCACATCTTCTTTATCCATTCATCTGTTGATGGGCATGTAGGTTGCTTCCATGACCTGGGTATTGTAAATAGAGCTGCAATGAACATTGGGATGCATGTGTCTTTTTGAATTATGGTTTTCTCAGAGTATATGCCCAGTAGTGGGATTGCTGGATCATATGGTAATTCTGTTTTTAGTTGCTTAAGGAACCTCCATACTGTTCTCCATAGTGGCTGTATCAGTTTACATTCCCACCAACAGTGCAAGAGGGTTCCCTTTTCTCCACACCCTCTCCAGCATTTGCTGTTTGTAGATTTTCTGATGATGCCCATTCTAACTGGTGTGAGGTATTACCTCATTGTAGTTTTGATTTGCATTTCTCTAATAATCAGTGAGGTTGAGCAGCTTTTCACATGCCTCTTGGCCATCTGTATGTCTTCTTTGGAGAAATGTCTATTTAGGTCTTCTGGCCATTTTTGGATTGGGTTGTTGCTTTTTTAGTATTGAGCTGCGTGAGCTGTTTATATATTTTGGAGGTTAATCCTTTGTCTGTTGATTCGTTTGCAAATATTTTCTCCCATTCTAAGGGTTGTCCTTTCATCTTGTTTATGATTTCCTTTGCTGTGCAAAAACTTTGAAGTTTCATTAGGTCCCATTTGTTTATTTTTGTTTTTATTTCCATTACTCTAGGAGGTGGATCAAAAAAGATCTTGCTATGATTGATGTCAAAGAGTGTTACTCCTATGTTTTCCTCTAAGAGTTTTATAGTGTCCAGTCTTACATTTAGGTCTCTAATCCATTTTGAGTTTATTTTTGTGTGTGATGTTAGGGAGTGTTCTAATTTCATTCATTTACATGTAGCTGTCCAGTTTTCCCAGTACCACTTATTGAAGAGACTGTCTTTTCTCCATTGTATATCCTTGCCTCCTTTGTCATAGATTAGTTGACCATACATGCGTGGGTTTGTCTCTGGGCTTTCTATCCTGCTCCATTGATCTATATTTCTGTTTTTGTGCCAGTACCATATTGTCTTGATTACTATAGCTTTGTAGTATAGTCTGAAGTCAGGAAGTCTGATTCCTCCAGCTCTGCTTTTTTCCCTCAAGACTGCTTTGGCTTTTCGGGGTCTTTGTGTCTCCATACAAATTTTAAGATTTTTTGTTCTATTTCTGTAAAAAATGCCATTGGTAATTTGATAGGGATTGCATTGAATCTGTAGATTGCTTTGGGTAGTATAGTCATTTTCACAATATTGATTCTTACAATCCAAGAACATGGTATATCTCTCCATCTGTTTGTATCATCTTTAATTTCTTTCCTCAGTGTCTTATAGTTTTCTGCATACAGGTCTTTTGTCTCCCTAGGTAGGTTTATTCCTGGGTATTTTATTCTTTTTGTTGCAGTGGTAAATGGGAGTGTTTCCTTAATTTCTCTTTCAGATTTTTCATCATTAGTATATAGGAATGCAAGAGATTTCTATTCATTAATTGTGTATCCTGCAACTTTACCAGATTCATTGATTAGCTCTAGTAGTTTTCTGGTGGCATCTTTAGGATTCTCTATGTATAGTATCATGTCATCTGCAAACAGTCAGTTTTACATCTTCTTTTCCAATTTGTATTCCCTTTATTTCTTTTTCTTCTCTGATTGCCGTGTCCAAAACTGTGTTGAATAATAGTGGTGAGAGTGGACATCCTTGTCTTGTTCCTGATCTTAGAGGAAATGCTTTCAGTTTTTCACCATTAAGAATGACGTTTGCTGTGGGTTTGTCATATATGGCCTTTATTATGTTGAGGTAGGTTCCCTTTATGCCCACTTTCTGGAGAGTTTTCTATCATAAATGGGTGTTGAATTTTGTCAGAAGCTTTTTTTGCATCTATTGAGATGATCATACGGTTTTTCTTCTTCAGTTTGTTAATATGGTGTATCACATTGATTGATTTGCATATATTGAAGAATCCTTGCATCCCTGGGATAAATCCCACTTGATCATGGTGTATGATCCTTTTAATGTGTTGTTGGATTCTGTTTACTAGTATTTTGTGGAGGATTTTTGCATCTATATTCATGAGTGATCTTGGTCTGTAATTTTCTTTTTTTGTAGTATTTTTGTCTGGTTTTTGTATCAGGGCGATGGTGGCCTCACATAATGAGTTTGGGAGTGTTCCTTCCTCCGCAGTTTTTTGGAAGAGTTTGAGAAGGTTGGGTGTTAGCGCTTCTCTAAATGTTTGATAGAATTAACTTGTAAAGCCATCTGGTCCTGGACTTCTGTTTGTTGGAAGATTTTTAATCACAGTTTCAATTTTGTTACTTGTGATTGGTCTGTTCATATTTTCTATTTCTTCCTGGTTCAGTCTTGAAAGGTTGTACCTTTCTAAGAATTTGTCCATTTCTTCCAGGTTGTCCATTTTATTGGCATACTTTGTATTTCTGCAGTGTCTGTTGTAACTTCTCCTTTTTCATTTCTAATTTTATTGATTTGAGTCCTCTCCCTCTTTTACTGATGGGTCTGGCTAATGGTTTATCAATTTTGTTTATCTTCTGAAAGAACCAGCTTTTAGTTTTATTGATCTTTGCTATTGTTTTCTTTGTTTCTATTTCATTTATTTCTGCTCTGATCTTTATGATTTCTTTCCTTCCGCTAACTTTGGGTTTTGTTTCTTCTTCTTTCTCTAGTTCCTTTAGGTGTAAGGTTAGATTGTTTATTTGAGATTTTTCTTGTTTCTTGAGGTAGGATTGTATAGTTATAAACTTCCCTCTTAGAACTGTTTTTGCTGCATCCCATAGGTTTTCTTTTTTGTGGTTTTTTTACATCTTTATTGGAGTATAATTGCTTTACAATGGTGTGTTAGTTTCTGCTTTATAACAAAGTGAATCAGTTATGCATATACATATGTTCTCATATCTCTTCCCTCTTGCGTCTCCCTCCCTCCCACCCTCCCTATCCCACCCCTCCAGGCAGTCACAAAGCACCAAGCAGATCTCCCTGTGCTATGCGGCTGCCATCCCATAGGTTTTGGATCATCGTGTTTTCGTTGTCATTTGTTTCTAGGTATTTTTTGATTTCCTCTTTGATTTCTTCAGTGATCTCTTGGTTATTTAGTAACGTATTGTTTAGCCTCCATGTGTTTGTGTTTTTTACGTTTTTTTCCCCGTAATTGATTTCTAATCTCATAGCGTTGTGGTCAGAAAAGATGCTTGATATGATTTCAATTTTCTTAAATTTACTGAGGCTTGATTTGTGACCCAAGATGTGATCTGTCCTGGAGAATGTTCTATGTGCACTTGAGAAGAAAGTGTAATCTGCTGTTTTTGGATGGAATGTCCTGTAAATATCAATTAAATCTATCTGGTCTATTGTGTCATTTAAAGCTTGTGTTCCCTTATTAATTTTCTGTTTGGATGATCTGTCCATTGGTGTAAGTGAGGTGTTGAAGTCCCCCACTATTGCTGTGTTACTGTCGATTTCCTCTTTTATAGCTGTTAGCAGTTGCCTTATGTATTGAGGTGCTCCTATGTTGGGTGCATATGTATTTATAATTGTTATATCTTCTCCTTGGATTGATCCCTTCATCATTATGTAGTGTCCTTCCTTGTCTCTTGTAACATTCTTTATTTTAAAGTCTATTTTACCTGATAGGAGGATTCCTATTCCAGCTTAATTGATTTCCATTTGCATGAAATATCTTTTTCCATCCCCTCACTTTCAGTCTGTATGTGTCCCTAGGTCTGAAGTGGGTCTCTTGTAGACAACATATATGGGTCTTGTTTTTGTATCCATTCAGCAAGCCTGTGTCTTTAGGTTGGAGCATTTGATCCGTTCACATTTAAGGTAATTATCGATATGTATGTTCCTGTTACCATTTTCTTAATAGTTTTGGGCTTGTTTTCGTAGGTCCTTTTCTTCTGTTGTGTTTCCCACTTAGAGAAGTTCCTTTAGCATTTGTTGTAGAGCTGGTTTGGTGGTGCTGAATTCTCTTAGCTTTTGCTTGTCTGTAAAGCTTTTGATTTCTCCATCAAATCTGAATGAGATCCTTGCCGCATAGAGTAATCTTGGTTGTAGTTTCTTCCCTTTCATCACTTTAAGTATATCATGCCACTCCCTTCTAGCTTGTAGAGTTTCTGCTGAGAAATCAGCTGTTAACCTTATGGGAGTTCCCTTGTATATTATTTGTCGTTTTTCCCTTGCTGCTTTCAATAATTTTTCTTTGTCTTTAATTTTTGCCAATTTTTTTTTTTTTTTTTTTAATTTTTGCCAATTTGATTACTATGTGTCTCGGAGTGTTTCGCCTTGGGTTTATCCTGTATGGGACTCTCTGTGCTTCCTGGACTTGGGTGGCTATTTCCTTTCCCATGTTAGGGAAGTTTTCGACTATAATCTCTTCAAATGTTTCCTCGGGTCCTTTCTCTCTCTCTTCTCCTTCTGGGCCCCATATAATGCGAATGTTGTTGCATTTAGTGTTGTCTCAGAGGTCTCTTAGGCTGTTTTCAGTTCTTTTCATTCTTTTTTCTTTATTCTGTTCAGCAGCAGTGAATTCCAACATTCTGTCTTCCAGGTCACTTATCCGTTCTTCTGCCTCAGTTATTCTGCTGTTGATTCCTTCTAGTGTGGTTTTCTTTTCAGTTATTGTATTGTTCATCCCTGTTTGTTTGTTCTTTAATTCTCCTAGGTCTTTGTTAAACATTTCTTGCATCTTCTCGATCTTTGCCTCCATTCTTTTTCTGAGGTCCTGGATCATCTTCACTATCATTATTCTGAATTCTTTTTCTGGAAAGTTGCTTATCTCCACTTCATTTAGTTGTTTTTCTAGGGTTTTATCTTGCTCCTTCATCTGGTATATAGCCCTCTGCGTTTTCATCTTGTCTGTCTTTCTGTGAATGTGGTTTTTTGTTCCACAGCCTGCAGGATTGTCTTTATTTTATTTATTTATTTATTTTTGGCTGTGTTGGGTCTTCGTTGCTGCACGTGGGCTTTCTCTAGTTGCGGTGAGTGGGGGCTACTCTTCATTTGCGGTGTGTGGTCTTCTCATTGTGGTGGCTTCTCTTGTTGCAGAGCACAGGCCCTAGGCACACGGACTTCAGTTGTTGTGGCTCATGGGCTCTCGAGTGCAGGCTCAATAGTTGTGGTGCACGGGCTTAGTTGCTCCAAGGCATGTGGGATCTTCCTGGACTAGAGATCAAACCCACGTCCCCTGCATTGGCAGGCAGATTCTTATCCACTGCACCATCAGGGAAGCCCCAAATAACATGCTTTTAATGAAAAACAACTATGTATTCCTCCCTCACCAAAAAAGTTTAGTGAAAAGAATGGTATATTCTTTTGGTTGAAGTATATGAAGAAAATTCACCCTCACGCATATATGAGAGGAAACAGAAATGTGTTAATAACATTTGCAGATATCTGCAGATACTCTTCTTTGATAGTACTACATCAAAACTTGAGAACTAGATTGTTGTAGGTTGGTTGTAGGTTGGTTGTTGCAACATGGAATCTGAAGCCATATCAGTGAACATTTCTTACTGTAACATTAAATTCACCAGTCTGTTTTGCACACTGAATATGGTAACACCATTCATTGGTCATTTGGGAAATATTGAATCCCTGAATTATGCAAATATTCCCCATATTGCTACATTTCATCATATAATATTAAGAAAATCACATTTGTGGCTGAAAGACTGAAACATAAGACATGACACCATAAAACTCCTTGAAGAGATCACAGGCAAAACATTCTCTGACATTAATCATACCAATATTTTCTTAGGTCAGTCTCCCAAAGCAATAAAGATAAAAACAAAAATAAACAAATGGGACCTAATCCACCTTACAGACTTTTGCACAGCAAGGGAAACCATAAACAAAATGAAAAGACAACCTACAGAATGGCAGAAAATATTTGCAAACAGTTCAACAGAAAAGGGCTTAATTTCCAATATATACAAACAGCTCATACAACTCAACAACAACCAAAAACAAACAATCAGAAAATGGGGAGAAGACTTAAATAGACATTTCTCCAAAGAAGAAATACAGATGGCCAATACGCACATGAAAACATGCTCAGCATTGCTAATTATTAAAGAATTGCAAATCAAAACTGCAATGAAGTACCACTTTACACTGGTCAGAATGGCCATCATTAAAAAGTCTACAGGTAACAAATTCTGAAGAGGTTGTGGAGAAAATGGAACCCTCCTACACTGTTGGTGGGAATGTAAATTGATTCAGCCACTATGGAGAACAGTATGGGGAGGTTCCTCAGAAAACTAAAAATCGAATTACCATATGATCCTGCAACCCCACTCCTGGGCATATATCCAGACAAAACTATAATTCAAAAAGATACATGCAGGGGGAGGGATAAATTGGGAGATTGGGATTGACATATACACACTACTATATATAAAATAGACAACTAATAAGGACCTCCTGGGAACAGGGGACTCTACTCAATACTCTGTAATGACCTATATGGGAAAAGAATGTAAAAAAAAAAAGATGTATGTATATGTGTAACTGATTCACTTTGCTGTACAGCAGAAACTAACACAACATTGTAAATCAACTATACTCCAATAAAAATTAAAAGAAAAAAGATACATGCACCCTTGTGTTCATAGCAGCACTGTTCACAATGGGTAAGACATGGCAGCAACCTAAATGTCCATCAGCAGATGAATGGATAAAAATATGTGGCATATATACATATATATATATATGTATGTATGTATGTATGTATGGAATGGAATTCTACTCAGTCATAAAAAAGAATGGAATAATGCCATTTGCAGCAACATGGATGCAACTAGAGATTATCATACTAAGTGAAGTAAGTCAGAAAGAGAAAGATAAATACCATATGGTATCATTTATATGTGGAATCTAAAATGTAACACAAATGAACCTATCTATGAAACAGAAACAGACTCACAGACATAGAGAACAGACTTGTGGTTGCCAAAGGGGAGGGGGTTGCAGGAGGGATGGAGTTAGGAGGTCGGGGTTAGCAGATGTAAGCCACTGTATATAGAGTAGATACATAACAAGGTCCTACTGTATAGCACAGGGAACTGTATTCAATATCCTATGATAGGGACTTCCCTGGTGGCACAGTGGTTAAGAATCCACCTGCCAATGCAGGGGACACGGGTTCGAGCCCTGGTCCGGGAAGATCCCACATGCCACGGAGCAACTAAGCCCGTGCACCACAACTACTAAGCCTGTGCTCTAGAGCCTGAGAGCCACAACTACTGAAGCCCGCGCGCCTAGACAAAGAGTAGCCCCACTTGCCGCCACTACAGAAAGCCTGCGCACAGCAAGGAAGACCCAACGCAGCCAAATAAATAAATAAAATTAATTTTTTAAAAATCCTATGATAAACCATAATGGAAAAAATGTTAAAAAAAGAATATATATGTATAACTGAATCACTTTGCTGTACAACAGGAATGAACACAACATTGTAAATCAACCATACTTCACTAAAAAGTAAATCACATTTGTTAACATAGGAACGTCCTTAAGTACTTTGAAGTGGTCAAGCTCATGGTGGTAGATACCAGGTTTCCCTTGAAAGCTTGAGTTTTATTGTTGGCAGAAATCCTGTCAGCTCTTTAACTTGAAGGGACAGATTTACTTCATCCATCTTTGAGCAAATGTCTGCTAAATCTCAAGTCTGAATAATTTGTCATTAGTCATTTTTTCACATAAAAACGCTGTTCCATGAAAAATCTAGTTGACACAATTTAATCACCTAAGGCTTTTCCGTGAGACAACCCTTGTACTTCAGTGTGCAGCAGAAGTGCTTTGGGCACACTTCATTTCGCCACCCAGACTCTTGAAAAGATGTGTACCTGAGGATTAGGATTCAGTAAACTTTTTACTGCTTGATCAAGGACATGCTTAAGTGAAACTGGCCTTGTTTTCCTGTGAGCATGTGGCTGTGAAGAGTATTACGACTACTAGTATTATTTGGCACCACTGCTGTGATTTGTGCTAAGGCATCAGCAATTTTACCCACCAGTGTAAATGTCAGTACAGCAAAAGAGGCAAATAATAATGTCCTAGTACTGTTATGAAAGTAGTTTTTATCTTCCAGACCCCTGAAAGGGGCTGGAAGGACTGCCCCCAGGGATCCACAAACCACACATTGAGAACCACTGAGACTGCTTAGGTTGGCTTCTGGCTCTGCCACTTAGAGGCTAGGTGACCTTGGATAAGTTACTTCATTCACCTTTCTATGTTTCACTTTCCTTCTCTGTAACATGGGGATAATCATAATTACTTAATAGTGTTATTGCAAAAATTAACTAAGTGAATATATGTAAAATTCTTGCAACACTGCCTGTTACATAGTAAGTACTCAAGAAATGTTAGCTGTTGACTACCATCAACTCTGCTTGGGTGCTTTTACTACAGTTGTGTCCACTAAGAGAAAAGGAAATTTAACTGCTTCCCTCGTCTTGCTCATCCTATAAAGTCAAACAGGTCATAGTTGCTGGGGTATCATGCGTTTTTTGTTCTTAGGTCAAGTTCAGGAGGAACGTGGCAAAAAATTTAAATTATCATTACCTTGTGTGCAGCAGGAGCTAAACTCACATATGCCTTAACATACCCAGAGCACATTTGTTTTATGTGGTAGACACTGATTCTAACCACATTGATACATGAAATGTATTTGTGTTTATGTTTAATATTCAGGAAAGATTCAGAATATGAGCTATTCCTGTTGAGTCAGTGGATGCCAGCATCAGCTACTTGTATATAATGTATTCTGTCAGAACCAGATCTCCCCATAAGTGTTGGATTCTTAATTTATTTGATTAATGTAGGTTAATCATTATTTTGCTCTTACTTGAAAGAAACAAGGACCCTGGGAATTAGAAATCTCTAGTTCCTAATAGCCTTTGTACTTTTACATCTAGATTGTTGGAAAATGATAAAACAGTATATCTTTTCCTTACAGGATTTTGGGAGTGCTAGCAAATCTGGAACATCAAACAAGAAACCTGGTATGTATAATAATGAAGCTGAAAAACTACTAAAGTGTTTAGTAGTCTTGAATTCAGTTTCTTATTTTTCTTCTTTTCAGAGATTGCTCAAGTAACTTCAGCATATGTGGCTTCTGGTTCTGAACAGCTTAGCCTTGCACCAGGACAGTTAATATTAATTCTAAAGAAAAATACAAGTGGCTGGTGGCAAGGGGAGTTACAGGTAATAACCTTTAAATAACGTTTATTAATTTTATTATAAAAGTAATGCATGCTCATTAGAAAAATAAGGTTAATAAAAATTTTAGATCACCTATAATCATACCACTTGGAGGTGGTCATTATTACCATTTTAGTATCTTACGTTTCTCTCTTTTGCCTGTTTATTTTTAGCACAGTTGATGTTACAAGTAACAATATGAAGGGTAATTTCCCTAAAGACATAATTGTTTTCCAATAATAGCTGTTTTAATAAACCACAGGACACCTTCTTAAAGGAAAGCTTAACATCATCTTTGCCTGGGATAACCCCAGGCTTGCGGCATAACTTCCAGACTGAGCGCTAAGAAAATACTATTCACTGGACAGTCCCCCCCACCCCCACAGTCTTACGTTTTTGAAACAGCAGTGCAAGGAAAGGAGCTGCAGGAGTGAATGAGCCTGGTTTTTTCATAAAATGTTAACAGAGATAGTAATTGCATGTTTTGATACAGAAAGAGGAGTTCTTTTCTCACTCCTAAAATTTCCTTACTAGTTAAAACTAAAAAGCATTTTAGGATTAAAAGGTGATGACAGGTGTAAGAGCTGGATTTTTACGTGAAATTGATACATGATTGTAATATGGAGGATTAATTTAGCGTCATTCTTGCAAATCAAGGTCTTACAGTTTCTAAAGAAAAGTGGAGGTTGAAAATTCAGTATCTTCTTGACTAACCCCCTGAAATTTCACCTTCTGATTTGCTTTGAAGATTGACCCAACTAAGTGGGAGATGTGGCTTTCCACAAATTTTGTTCATGATCTCCTGATTAATTATTAGCAAAGCCCCAAGAGGTATTTACTGTGAGCTATGTCATTAAGTGTTGACTTGAACTTACTAGGAGAACATTAGAAAGGTTTTTTTAGTTTATAAATATTATTTGTGTGAAATATGCAGAGAAATTTGAGCCTGAAAGATCTCCAAATAGACTTCTACAAATAGTGTTGAGATGCATATTGACTCTTCCAGCTGCTTAATACTGACGTGGAAGGCCAGTGCAGAATTCAGGTGTTCACAAGACACCCTCACTTCTAACATCAGTCATAAGTTTGGAGGTCCCCAAGACCACTCCCGAGTTCAGTAATTCTCCATAAGGGCTCACAGAAGGCTATTATACTCATGGTTATGGATTATTACAGCAAAAGGATTTAGATTAAAATCAGCCAAGGGAAGAGATGTATGGGGCAGAGTTCAGGCAGATTCCAAACACAGAGCTTGCAGTTGTCCTCTGCCCATGGAGTCGTGGACATCATTAAATCCTCCTGGCAACAATAGCCATGGAGTATTGCCAAGCAAAGCAGCTCACTTGAGCCTTGGTTTCCAGAGTGTTTACTGGGGCTCCATCACGTAGACACAGTTGACTGCCCACATGACTGAACTCAGTCCCCAGTCCCTCCAGAGGTTGAGTTCATACTATGACCCGGAGGGCCCACCATAAATCACATGGTTAGGCTATCTGGCTTGGTTAAGGCCCCCACGTAAAGTGAGACACTCTTAACAGTCAAGACCTTCCAGAGGTTTAGAGATTACCTCATTACCTTCCAGGAGCCAAAGGCAAAGACCAGACCTCTCTTTGGGCAAGTTTAAATTCTTTACTACACAGCCAGGGTTTTTCTTATTTTTAGTTTATGTCTCAATAATTGTCTTTAGTCTCATCTTTTATATTCTTTTTGCTAATTTTATAGGCCAGAGGAAAAAAGCGACAGAAGGGATGGTTCCCTGCCAGCCATGTTAAACTTTTGGGTCCAAGCAGTGAAAGAACTACAGCTGCCTTTCATCCTGGTATGGAAATGGGTTTACTTTTATTTCATCTTAGAGAAGTTTTGTTACAACTTAGCACTTCTTAGATTAGCTGATTCTTTGAAAAATATTTTAAAATTTGTTCTTTCCTTACCTCTGCCTAAAAGTAATATTGCAATGAGAACTTCCTTTCTAAAAAGTTCTGTGTAGAAACAGCCAGCTGTTCGGTGATACTTGAACTACCTCACTCATTGACATATTTTAATTGCTATACCATCATACTTTAAAGCAAACCAGCTGCTTGGATTTCTAACTGCATTTGGGAAATTCTTGTTTTTGTAAAACAGGGAATGGGGGAAGGAGGGTGGGAGAAAACAGCTAAAGGGAAATTTTAGCTGAATTTTAACATATGATCCTTGTAGGAATAATTATTTTGTTTAATTTGTTACTTCGTTGTTCTTTTTCTGGTAGTGTGTCAGGTGATCGCCATGTATGACTATATAGCAAATAATGAGGATGAGCTAAATTTCTCCAAGGGGCAACTTATTAATGTTTTGAACAAAGATGATCCTGACTGGTGGCAAGGAGAAATCAATGGGGTGACTGGTCTCTTTCCTTCAAATTATGTTAAGATGACAACAGACACGGATCCAAGTCAGCAGTGTGAGTAATATCAAATTATTTACTTCTTAACTAGTGCATAAGCTTTAATGTGCAACATGGCATTCATTACTGCTCTGAATCAGATCTTAAACTTAGCACGCTTAGCAAATGTTATATTAACGTTTAAAGTAAGAAAATATAACAGGAAACTTTCACAAGTTAAGAAGTTATACTGCTTTTTTTCAAATACTTTCTTCCTAGCTTCAGACCCTACTATTAGATTTTATCTGAAAAAAGTTCTAATTCCCTCATGGGTTCTTTGGTATGATAACAGTCTATACTGCAACTTCCCTTTACACCAGCCTTTTTCAGCTTAACAAAGAGTAGCTGGCAATTACCCTATTCACCTATTCAAAATGACCCTTTTAGTGTACAGGTGCTATTAATTTTGCAACCTTCTCATTTATTTCCCACCTTTTTACATATCATCCAGCTTAGAAAATTTAAAAGAAAATTATAAAATTTATTTTATAAAGTGCTTGCAAAACTCATTAGGTGATTTTTTTAGGTAGATAACTCATACTGCAAGAGATATATGAATTAAGATCTATCTCACTACTTTTACAGCAAGCGTCCAGATCCCAATGTATGAGATTCGGTATTACATAAAATTATCTCTTGGTAGTTACCTAGCCCTTCTTATATTTGAGAATAAACATAGCATTAATAATTAGAGAATAAACAGTACTTGGAAATATTTTTTACTTTTATAAAATAGATGTCACTTTTCCCCACCCTTTTGATTTTTTTGTCTTCTTAAATAAAATATATCATGATTTATATTTTTATCATTCTTGTGAAATTATCTAAAAGCTGTAGCCTTTCGTTTTAACTTAGCTTCTAAGAACATGTAAATGGTAAAAAGCTGAGATGTGTTTATGATTCAGCACAAGTATTGTGAATTTACTTTGTACTATATCTATAATTTTAAAATATTAGTGCATTATTTTCGCTTCAGAGCTTATAAGATCGTTCTGATTTTGGGAGAAGACTTTTCTTTAGATAAAGCAACTGAATTTCCCAATTTGGAGGTGGAGTCCAGTTTTTTATGGTTTGAATATTCCTAAAAGTATCTCAGGGTTTCAGGAGAGGTAGTAAAGAAAATTATAACAACTTGGATTACCTAAATGAATGACCATTTTTAAACTCTGCTGATGGTTTGGCAGTTTTCAGTGCTTGCCAGTTTATCTGATTAATTAGAAATACCTGAGGTGTCTTTCCTGGACCTGAGAGAGGAAGGTACTTTTCAAACCTACTGGGTCTGGAAGATCTTGGACTAAGTGATCCCTGGAGGCATTCTGGTTTGTCAGTACATTTGGCTTTTATAGTGTCTACAATGTAAAGTGATAGTTTTCCGAAGGTTTTGTTGTTGTTTATCTTGTTTTTCAGTGGCGGAACTTTTTTCCAATTAAGTCGTATATAATAAGGAATACAAAGAACAGATAGAAGCTGTTCTAAAGGAAGAACAGCCAGGAGTGTATGAGTCAGTGAAAACTGGTTAAGTTTTAGACTATCATTTGTGTTTCTGTAGCCCTTATAAATTATCACTTGCATTTTATTATGTAGTTAGGATATTTTCTAAAGGTTGAGAATTTTAATAGTTCAAATTTGTTGATGTTGCGTGTAATCGGTAGAATTTTTTCTCACCCACTTGATTTGCTTTATGTTCATTTTATTCCTCATTTTTCTTTTTATAGGACCCAATGTTGTCTTCCAGTGTGAAAGCACCCCAGAGACCCACTATCCAAGTTTGACTCTAGCGTGGAGGCAGGGCAGGCAGCCCTGATCAAATATCTCCTACACAATTCGTTAACTTCGTTCGAATGTTAGAGCCACTTGTGATTATTTCTTCGTGTTTCTAATTTACAGTTAAAATTTACTTGTAACAAGTTAAAGGATAGTGGGTCTTTGTGTGGCTTTCCCTGCTGTTCACTCTGGCATCCTTGAGCATTTTTCTTCTTTTTTAATTTGGTAATTGTAGGTCATTAGCATGCATGTTGAGTTTGCCCTTACATGGTGGGAGTTCAAACACACAAAGACCCACTATTTGCACAGACTTTTCTCGCTGGTTTGGAATGGGCTGCCATGCTTTTCTAATGTTATTGCAACATGTATATTCATTACAGAATTCAGAATTGCTTATGTTTTGCTATTATATTTGATCTAATCTTAATCACAGTGAGCTCTTAATTGGTTCAATATGTGATTTGTCCCTTAATGTGCACTGTTTATTACTTTCTAATATGCCACTATGAGTACCAATATTTAAATTTGTTTAAAGGCCAAGAAGTGGAAATATCCTTTTCTCTATTTTCTGTGTATTTTGGGGTGGGAGCAATAACACTTTGAGGGAGCTTTTATTATCTCACAGAAGAGGAAAGTGGCCTGCCCCAGCCATATGTGCAGAGCAGGGTATGTTTTATCTGTTCCGGCTGCCCAAGAATGAGTCCTGTGCATGGGAGTTCCCTTGGGATCTCTGGTCTGGGCTCATGAAGAAGCTTCATGTGCTGCAGCGGTCAGTTGTTACTTCTTTACTAATGAGCTAAAAATGGATTATTTTTGAGGAATGAAAGGCTCCCTTCGTTGACCATGAGATATGAAACCTTCCCTTCCTTAGAGCATTTATATCTGTACATTTTGAAGTCAGAATTCATGTTATCTATTTTAATTAGGTGACTGCTTGTCCCAGGTCACAAAGGGACACTGGTTGACACTCTTCTTAATGTATTTAGTAAAGAACATAAGGAATCCTTGAAGAATTTAAATGCCCATGAAGCAGGCAGACAGTCTCTGTCCAGTTGAGAATGAATTCAGTGAAGGAAACGTGTGAGAGCTGGCATTCCTCTATGTCCATGAAGCTGCTTTGTGGCTAGAGGGTTGATTTTACCATTCAGAATTCTCTGGCTACTATCTATTATTCAACCACATTGGCTACTTTGGCATAGGATTTTACTTCTTTTCCTTGAATGGAAAACTTTTAAAGATAATAAACATTATTATAAACTAATAAACGTGAGAGTACTTAGCTGAAACAAAAGGGAGTTTTAGTGGACAGTATTAAACTATATTTGAAAATCAATGAGAAGTTTATGCAATTAAAATGTTTACAAACTGCAGTGCAATCTACTGTTTATGAATGTCCAAGTATTATCAGGAAAAGTGTACATACAATCACAGAGTCTTATTTCCTCACACAGTTCTTTAAGAAGAGTGAAATATGTTTTTATATATCTGAGTTTTAAGTTAGAGGCATATCTTGTGCAATATTTGTGTAAATGAGCCTATTCATTATAAATGAATGATTTTAGTCATACATTGCCTAAATCATAACTTCGCAACACTTGAGAAAGAATCAACAGTTTAGTTAGAACGTCACAAGGTTCAAATGTCTGTGTTCCAAAATACTTCACATCATTGGGATGTATGGTGATATGTGTGTGTGCTCCCTGAGGCAGGGATTTCTAGCTATTAGACCACCTCAACTTTTAGCATTTGGCATCATCATGATACTTTGTTTTTTTGGTTTTTTTTTGCGGTACGCGGGCCTCTCACTGTTGTGGCCTCTCCCGTTGAGGAGCACAGGCTCTGGACGCGCAGGCTCAGCAGCCATGGCTCACAGGCCCAGCCGCCCCGCGGCATGTGGGATCTTCCCGGACCAGGGCACGAACCTGTGTCCCCTGAATCGGCAGGCAGACTCTCAACCACTGCGCCACCAGGGAAGCCCTACCATGATACTTTTATAAAACATGACATATAGGAAAGCAATAATACCATTTTACAGGTGGCATAACAGATTTGCCTGCAGTCACTGAAGGGTAGAGTATAAAGACTGAGTCCTTGTGAATTCAACTGATCTTCTAAATTGTACAGTTTACTTGGTCTTGCCTTTTATTTTCTGAACTTTTTGCTTTTGCAACCGTTATTTGGGTTCAAATTAAGGGCAGTTACTTTAAATCCATTTTAAACCCTGAGGTTAGAAATTAGACCACTTAATTAGTCACATGATTTGGTGTAACATTTTCTCCTTATAATTTTGAATTTGGGTTTATTTAATACACTGATAAATTATTTCAAAAGTATTTTTGTAGCTCAAATTGCTTCACTTTTACACTGATAAATATAGTTTATTAAGAATGACATTCAGTAGAGCTTAGTGTCTGTAAATCAGTTTGCAAGTAATATATTCATCAGGTACCTATGGACTAAATCACATAATGGCATATTTAAGCTAAGTGTCTGGGAAATAAATTTACTGTATTTACAAAAATACCCCTCTTTGTTTAGGTATTTTGTCATATATTTGAGAAGAAACTAAAAGTAAAGGAAATGGTATGACATATAATAATAACTTGTCCTTAAAAGAGCATGCAGTCCTTTGCAATACCTCGTATTCAGCCACGTATTTGTTCTCATTCAGTATAAGAGGCAGCTTTCCATTTACTTAGAAAGCAACATAGAAAGCAACATTGGAAGGAGTTTATCAGGAACATAAAATTTTAGAATGAACAAATCTGAACCCTGTAGGAGGTAAAGAATGAAAATTTATTTAAAAATTGCAATATGTGCTGATCATTTTTAAGGTATATGATTAAACCTGATAGGTTTTTCAGCAATGAAAAAATCAGTTCTAAGACCAAAGCTGATTTTTTTAGAACACTTGAAAATCTAAATCCACCCTACCTGTTGTATAGTTTCCTCTAAAACTTTATCCTAAGGAATCATTTAAAAATAATACAACTATTAAAACAATGTAACTGCTATTTTAGTGTTTTAAAATATAATATGAATACTGATAGTTTAAAATAAAGGAACTGGGGGGGAGGAAAAGTAGAGAAAGAAATGCCAATTTCAGTCCAAAGCTTTATTTGCCAAATTTTCTTAGGATGAATTTTACCAGGTTATAAATTCTTGTAAATAGAATCTATAATGGAAATACTGAGAGACTTTTGCGTGAAGTGGCATTATTGGATGCTGCTGTGATGCTACTGTAATGTAATAAATTATTAAATTGTTGCAAAGTGCTGTTTTTTTGCCTTAAATTTTTATTTTGTGCGTCTTGAAAATTATAGTATTAAAGGTCTTGAGATTTGTGCAAATGCTGGAAACGCTTGGCATGAGGTCATCCGTTTTTATTTTTACAAAATTGTAATATAACTATGCAAGTGTGTTTATTAAAAGGACACAAACTACATTACTTGTATTGTGTATTTCTTTTGAAGCATCCTTTAAAACTAATTGTTTATATATAGTCCTGGTTGAATTTCTTTGGAATGTCTCTTTTTCCGTAACATAGTCTCTGGGTCCAGACCAGCAAATTGTTTTATAGTAGGGGGACAAAAGAAAATTTTAAGTGGTAAAGATTGAGATAGTTTGATCCAAGATAAGCATATGTATCTCAAAAGCAAAAGAAATTTTGATTTGAAAGTAAAAGAAAATATAATCTAGGATAGTAATAGACTACTATGTTATTTATAATTTTTATTCTGACTTTTTCTCCAAAAAGATTGGAAGGAATTTACAATACTCACTGCAAACGTAGACTAAGATATTTATACTACAAAGTAAGAGTCTGTATGCAGTGAAAGAAACTGAAGTGGTTGCTTGGGGGGTACCAGAGTTAAGCAGAGTTTTACAGTTAAATAATCATGTTGGTGGTTTCACCTTGAGTGAAAAAAAACATGGATCAAAATCCAACCCATCCATCAATGTCTGACATCAACAGTCTCTTTCCAAAATCTTTCCTCATCTCTGGAAAGTCATTCAACTAACATATGTTGAGTATTTGCATAAGCAAATGCAGAGTACTAGGTGCTGAGAATATGAAAATGAGTGCCAGGTGGTCCTGGCCTCAGGTAGTGCCTAACTCTGTGAGGGAATCAGGCACGTACGCAGATAAGTATAAAACAGCCTGCTGAGCACACTGATAGATATTACTG
This sequence comes from Delphinus delphis, assembly GCF_949987515.2. NCBI lineage: Eukaryota > Metazoa > Chordata > Mammalia > Artiodactyla > Delphinidae > Delphinus > Delphinus delphis. The sequence continues at coordinate 71,677,534 of NC_082694.2, forward strand.
GGCACCAAGAGAGTACAGAGGAGGAATACCTAACTCAACCGTAGATTGGTGAATTAGAGAGGACTTCCTGGAGGAGGCAACTGCCAGAGTCATAAGATAAGTAGGAGTAAGCCAGATTGGAGGGTGGGATGGTGGAGAGTGTGATGGAAACAAGCAGCAGCCAGGCGGAGGAGGAGAGGTGCGTTTATAAGAAGTTCATTATTGCTGGAGTGGAAGTGGAAAGCCAGCGACACTGAATGCTGACGCTTGAGAGCAGATGGAGGGCTAAACCAGAGATTCCTAGCTTGGCTGCTCATTGGAATCACCTGGGGACCTTTAACAAGCTATTGATGCCTGAGTCCCGATTTAAATGGCCTGTGGTGGGGCCTGGGTGTGGGGAGTTTTAAGAACTCCTCAGGTGATTCTGATATGAAGCCAAGGTGGAGAAAAAGTCATGAAACTGAGTTAAGGCTTGTTTCTGAGGGAATCTTGGCAGGAGTTGGGGGTTGATGGGATGCGTGGTCAGGTGGAAGGTCAGTTTGACTTCCAAGTTTGTATCTTGGTGACAGGGCGGAATCATGGTGCCACCAGCTACAGTAAAGAATCGGAGTTGGGGGAAGATGAGTTTAGTTTTGACTGCACAGTACCTGTGGGACATCCAGATAGAATTGTCCAGCTGGTAGTGAGATATAATTAAGATATACAGCATCGGATATACATCAGCTGGTGGCATGAATGCCTATGGATAGTTTTTGAGCCACTGAAAGTAAATGAGATGATTCAGGGAGAAAATAAGACCTTTGAGGGTATCAGCAGTTAAGGGTTGGGTAGTGAAAGGAACCCATGAAGACAAAACAAAGGTTCTGGGAAAATAGATTGTTGTGCTAATATTGCTACCATTTTTATAAAATAATGAAGTTCTAGCTATATAACCGTTGCCCATACCAGTAAAAAGAAAAGAGGAAAAGTGCTCTTTATTTTTTTTAAGATTTATTTTTTGTTTATTTATTTAATTTATTTTTGGCTGTGTCAGGCCTTAGCTGCGGCATGCAGAATATTCGTTGAGGCATGCGGGACCTTTCGTTGTGGCGTGCAGGCTTCTCTCTAGTTGTGGGGTGCAGGTTTTTTTTCTCTCTAGTTGTGGTGTGCAGGCTCCAGGACGCGTGGGCTCCAGAGCACAATGGCTCTGTAGTTTGCGGTACACAGGCTCTCTAGTTGAGGTGCGTGAGCTCAGTAGTTGCGGCGCGTGGGCTTAGGTGCCCCGTGGCATGTGAGATCTTAGTTCCCTGATCAGGGGCTGAACCCTCATCCCCTGCATTGTAAGGCGGATTCTTTACCACTGGACCACCAGGGAAGTCCCAGTGCTCTTTATTGAGTACTTATTAGTCTAGGCACCTTTCTAAGGCCTCAAATGTATTACCTCATTACTATTTTCTTTTTACAGGCATGGAAATGAAAACACAGAGAAGTTAAGTAACTTGTTCAAGGTTACACAGATTGTCAGTGGTAGAGCTGGGTTCAAACCCAAGTGGTCCGACTCCAGAGTCCTTGCTCTTAACCTCTACACTAGGTGCTAATATTGCCACCATTTTCATAATCAGGAAGTTCCTGCAGTACAGCCACCACTTGAGCCAATGAAAAGGCAAGAAGAAAAATCAGAAGGGATGAGGAGGCAGGGACTGAAATTAACAAACAAGGATAAGACTCTCTAAGAATAACATCTAGAAGGATAAAGCTGAACATAATCACTTTTTTGGTAACAGCTCTATTGAGATATAATTTACATTCCATACAGTTCCCCCAACTATACCAAATCAGTGGTATATTCACAGAGTTATGCAACCATTACCACAATCAATTATAGGACATTTTCATCACCTCAAAAGGAAACCCGGAACCCATTAGTTATCACCCTCGCATCTTCCTGTGTACCCTGCCTGCCCTGCAGCCACAGCTAATCTGTGTTCTGGCTCCAAATATTTGCCTACTCTGGACACATATAAATGGAACCATAAAGTGTGTGGGGTTTTTGTGATTGGCTTATTTCACTTAGCATAATCTTTTCAAGGTACGTAATGCTGTAGCACATAGCGGTACTGCATTGCTTTTTGTGGCCAAATAATATTCCATTGTTTAGAAATACCACATTTTATTTATCCATGTTAATTGATGGGCATTTGGGTTTTTACTTTTTGGCTATTATGAATAGTGCTGCTGTGTACATTTGCGTACAAGTTTTTGCATGGACATACATCATCATCTTTCTTGGGTATATACCTAGGAGTGAAATTGCTGGGTCAAATGGTTTGACTTTTGGGGGAACTGCCAGACTGTTTTCCAAAGTGGCTGTACCATTTTATATTCCCACCAGCAGTGTACAAGGGTTTCTGTTTCTCCACATTTTCATTGACGCTTGTTATTATTTGGCGTTTTATTAAAGCCTTCCTTGTAGGTATGAAGTGACATCTCATGGTTTTGAATTGCACCTCCTCAATGACTAATGATGTTGAGCATCTTTTCATGTGCTCGTTGGCCATGAGTGTGTCTTCTTTGGAGAAATGTGTGTTCAGATGCTTTGCCCATTATTTATTTATTTATCTATCTATCTATTTATTTATTTTTGGCTGCATTGAGTCTTCGTTGCCGTGCACGGGCTTTCTCTAGTTGCGGCAAGTGGGGGCTACTCGTTGCAGTGTGCAGGCTTCTCATTGTGGTGGCTTCTCTTGTTGCAGAGAATGCGCTCTCGGCGTGCGGGCTTTAGTAGTTGTGGCTCGTGGGCTCTAGAGCGCAGGCTCAGTAGTTGTGGCGCGTGGGCTTAGTTGCTCCACGGCATGTGGGATCTTCCCGGACCAGGGCTCGAGCCCATGTCCCCTGCATTGGCAGGTGGATTCTTAACCACTGCACCACCAGGGAAGTCCCCTTTGCCCATTTTTAAATTGAGTAAATTATCTTCATAATCGCTTTTAAAACTTTATTTTAAACGAGAACAACAAATTATGAAAGATGTGCTTAAGAGAAATGTCTTAATGCTGTTGTCAAAGGCAGAATCACTTAGAGTGATAAAATCAAAGAGTGATAAAATGAGTGGAATGGGGAGTGTAGTGGGAGGGCTGCTTTGGATCGTGACTCTATGAGCTCACCTCTAGGAGCCTCAGCCTCACCTGTATAATGAGGATAGTAATACCTGTATTACAGATGAGACTTAAGGGATTTATGAAACACCAGTTCAGTGTCTAACACATAGCTACTAGAAATTACAGTTAACATTTACCAAGCATTTGCTGTGTCCTAAGTGATGGACTAAACATTTTGGGTGTATGTCTGGGTTAGTAAGTGATGGAGTTAAAACCTGAGTCAGCATCTGACTCCAAAGCTGGTGCTCTTAGCCACTTCTCACTAACTTGGAGTTGCTGTTACTTCAGATCACAAAGTTAGAACAATCATCATTAAATTCCAAGATATAGGTGAGAAGAGAGTAAAGAGAATTAACTAATTCATTCTTTAAATGAATCCAGGCTGGTCAAGTTACATTTCAAGGTACTGGGAGGACCTGCTACTGGGATCCCTGTGTCCAGTGGTCATCTGTTAACCACCACGAAATCAGAGTCAGGCAGTGCTATAGAATTAGTGTGTCCTAGACTCAGCAGTTTGGGCATAGTATTATGTAGTCATAAACAAGTTGGAAAATATGGGTTGTATAATCATACCATTGGGTAAAGTAGAGGTGTAGCAGTCTGCTTAGTAATACCAAGAAAAAAACATATGTGCATATGAAACCCTTGTTGCCCCAGGTCAGTACTGTGGTAATGGGCGTACTGATACAGAGCACTGAAGGGTACAGTCTATTTGAAATTAGCTGTTAGATACAAGTTGTTAATTGCATATGCGACCAAGTAGAAGGGTATGTAAAGGGACCAATTATGTTACATAGACACAAAAAAGAGTTAAAGGCGAATAAGGGCCCTGTTGGTTTTCAGTGCTTTGGGCTCTTTGGCATTCCAAGTATTTATACTAAAACTTTTTTTCCTCTAGAATTCAGTTCAACAAGCATAAGACCAGGTTAGGTTTGTACACGCTGTTGTCAGAGTTTCACCTCAAATAGGATTGCAGTGTAAGCGTCATTTAAAGTGGCCTGGCATTTCAAAGTGTAAGACTTGAATCAAGAGACCTAGATTTAGGTATTTAGTAGCTCCGAATTCTACAGTAAGTTACTTAACCACCAAAGCCTCAGATTCTCCATGTATTTATACAGTAGGAGTCAAAGTTATATTTGTTAGAGAATTGATCAGAGGTTGTAAATTGTGACACACATGTTGTTTATTAGTATTGTTAAAACGAAGTTCTGTGCGGGGTAAACATGAAGAAACTACTGTTTCATGACATCTCTTCGTAATATTCTATATTCTGAATAGCACATTAATAGTTGAGTCAGTGAATCAGGGTCAAGTCTGGCAGACTAGAAGGTGATGCAAAAATCAGCTTGAACTAATTGCTTTCTGAGGCCAAAATCTGCACTTTTGTCTTCTGTTGGGGGGGGGGTCTTTGCTGTCTTTAGGCTTATAACATTCTACCGTAGATTCAAAAATAAAAATAAAAAATTGTGTTTTTTTTGATAAATGCAAATCCACTTGCATTTATCAACAGAGCTGCTTTTGTAAGTTCTAGAATGTGTCTTTTCTGATAGTCAAATATTTTGCTTTCTGATGGTCTGCGGCGTTAGAATCACACAAACAGGCCAATTTTATAACACAAATAGCCCTTTTTGTTCTTAAACAAGCAACCTAACACCTGATGACATAGAACTTAACAGGCATCAAAAAAGACACAAAAACTTGTTCAAGAATTATTTAAATTTCCAAAAACAAAACCACAAATATGTATGGCTTCATGGTGCCACCTGGTACACAGTTTGCACTCAGTAAATATTTGCCAAGCGGATAAAAGGCTATTCTCTTACGAAACAAGATACCCAGTAATTGCCAGCGCCCTGATAAGACTTGAGTATTAAAGGCAGCCTTCAGAAAATGCATGCAGTTGAGTTGTCTGGATTTACTGTTAAAATCTCATCTTTTCACTGAGCTTAAACACAGTGAGACTGAAAACCATTATGTGATACTCTGGCTCTTAATTTTGGGCACACAGAGAATAGCATTGTTCAGAGGCGTTGGTCTCCTCAGAATGGGCAAGGACTATTCTGGGACTTTATGACATAATCTGAACAAGCCCTCTTTGTAGCAGTCATCACAAATTGCCTTTTGTCCTTCACTTTTTGGAATCTTCGCAGATCTTTCTCCTCTTTCTAAGCTCTCTTGTTTGCTTGCTTGCACTGTAATTTAGAACGGTGGTTCCCAGCTGTAGTGGGACACAGTTTTCATAACCATTATTCATTATGTATGTTTTGTCTCTCAGTCTCCACATCCTAAACACAAATGTCGGGGGTCTTGTGGCCCAGCCTACTGCTAATTATTCCTCTGGGAACTTTGACCTGGTAGTAGCCATGATCTCTCATTTTTCCTACTTTCCCATTCTTCCTGTCTGCCAGAAAGAACTTCCCAGGAAGTTTTCATCATTCTCTCTGACTGCTTATAGTTAATATCAATGTACTATCTCAGAGTGTATCTTTATATCACATTCGGTAAATACTTGTTGAAAACCTATTATGTGTCAGGCACAGGGGACATAAAAGATTATAAAATGGACAAAAATTCCTGCCCTCTTGGAGCTGACATTTGAGTAGGGTAAGACAGAAAACAAACAAAACAAATAAGTGTGTAGTATCTTAGAAAAATAAAGCAGGTTAGGGAAAGGGAGTACTGGGTGGGGAGAGGCGGATCCAGAGGGATTTCAATTTTAAACAGGTTACTCAGATAAAGGTTCTCTGAAATGGTGACATGTGAGCCAGGACTTGAAAGATGTGATGACTATCTGGAGGAAGCCATGTGGTTACCTGGAAGATCATTCTAGGCAGAGGGAACAGCACATGCAAAGAGCATGCCCGTAATGCTTGAGGAACAGCACAGAGGCCGGTGTGGCTGGAACGAGGGAGGAGCAAGAGGACGAGGAAATGAGGACAGAGAGGTATCTGTGGAGATGGGGGAGGCCGTTTAGGTTCTTGTGGGCTGATTGTAAGAAATTTGGCTTTTGCTCAGAGTGAGAAGGACCCATTGAAGGGTTTTGATCAAAGGAGTGACATGATCTGCTGTGTTTTAATAGGATAGCTCTGGCTTGCTAGATTAATCTGGAGGTTGGGGGGTAGGGGTCAGAGCAAAGAGACCTGTTAGGAGGTTCGTTCAGCAATCCAGGCAAAAGATGGCAGTGGCTTGGATCAGAATGACAGTGGTGGGTGAGGTAAGAAGTGGTCAGATTATGGACCACTATTATCTATTTTGAAGATAGAGCCACAGGTGGTTGAATGTGAGGTGTAAGAAGAAGGAAAGTGTCAATCCACCTGTTGTGTTAGCTTCAGGTGTACAGTAAAGTGAATCAGTTATACATATACATATATCCACTTTTTCTTAAAATTCTTTTCTCATATAGGCCATTACAGAGTATTGAGTAGAGTTCCCTGTGCTATACAGCAGGTTCTTATTGTTATCTATTTTATATATAGTAGCATGTGTATGTCAATCCCAATCTCTCAATTTATCAGGGAGGTAATTCTATCAGTTTTTCATTTCACACTTTGAGGCTCTCCCATTAGTTGCAAATAAGAGTTATTATATTTCCATGAGGTTTTGTGATGTCATCTTATACAGATCCTTGGAAGCCTAGTTTGTCTGTTGCTAATGAATCCTCCCCCACTGCTCTTTTATATTTTGCAGTCGTATAGTTTTTTGCAGCCCTTTACTTTTTTTCTTTTAGGTCTTTATTTATTTATTTATTTGGCTGCGTTGGGTCTTAGTTGAGGCACATGGGATCTTTGTTGCAGCACGCGGGATCTTTTTTTTTTGTTGCAGCATGTGGGCTCTTCACTGCGGTGCATGGGCTTCTTCCTAGTCGTGGTGTGGGGGCCCCAGAGCACGCGGGCTCAGTACTTGCGCTTCACGGGCTTTCTAGTTGTGGAATGCAGGCTCCAGAGTGCACAGGCTCAGGAGTTGCAGCACGTGGGCTCTCTAGTTGTGGCACTCAGGCTCTAGAGCGCACAGGCTTAGTTCCCCTATGACATGTGGGATCTCAGTTCCCTGACCAGGGATTGAACCCGCATCCCCTGCATTGGAAGATGGACTCTTAAGCACTGAATCACCAGGGAAGTCCGCAGCCCTTTACTTCTAACATTTCTGTAACTTTACGTTTCTGGTGTCTTGTAAATAGCATCTAGCTGAATTCTTTTGTCCAATCTAGAGTCTCTCTTTTAACTGACAGATTTAGCCACTTATATTTATTAGAACTATTTTATACTTTTATTTATATCGATCTTATTTGACATTTTATATTTACCATGCATTTTCTTTGCTTCTTTTTAAAAAATTAACATTGAATTTATCCCACCAACTTATTTATTATTATTATTGTTATTTTTACTGTCAGTAATTTTTTTTCACATAATTACTGGTATTTTTGCTCACCATTCCTTTTTCTTACATTTTTCTACCACTCCTTACATCTCTGTTTTTCCTTTTCAAAGTACATTTTTTTTTAATGGTTCCTTTAGTCAAATCTGCTAGTGGTAAATGCTGTCAAACTTTGCCTGAAAATGCCTTTATTTCTCCCTCTTCCATGAACAATAGTGTAATTAGAATTCTAGTTTGACAGTTATTTTTTCTCAACACTCCCTATTGTTGGGTTGAGTTGTGTGCAGCCAGTCTGGATTGCTGTTCCTGTATAGTTATTCTGCTCTTTCTTTCTTACTATTTCAACAAATTTTTTCTTCCTTGGTGTTTTACAGTCTAGGTATGGGTTTATTTTTATTTTTTTCCCTAATCAGGAATCATTTTTCCTCCTGAATCTGTGGAGTTATATCTTTCATCAACTCTAGAAAATTCTCAGCCATTATAATCTCAGTTATTACCCCTTCCCTTTCTTTCTGTTCTCCCCTCCTAGACTCCCATTAGATGTATGTTGGGCCTTGTCATTCCATCCTCTGTATCTTTTAGCTTTCATTTTATGTTTTCTATCTTTTTGTCTTTCTGAGCTGCATTCTAAGTAATTTCTTCAGCTCTGTTTTCAGATTTACTAATTGTTTCCTCCAGTGTGTTTGATCTGCTGCCTCATCTATTAATTTATTATTTCCTTGATAATATTTACCTTTTTATTTGTTTCTGTTTCAAATCTTCCTGTTGGGTTTTTTAGACTCTATTTAGGGTTTCAAATCCTTCATATATGTCTCAAGCTATTTTAAACATATATATTTTACATCTCCTTTTGCTCTAATCCTCAGTTTTTTATGAATGGTGGATTGTTCCTTGTTTTTTGTAATTTTTACTTTGAACTCATCTTTAGCGAGACTTAGTTTTTGTCTGTAAATCCTGTGGAACCAAGGTTGTGAGAGTGACCCTCCAGACCAGTTGTACATTTTCTTTGGCCAAGCACCCTGAAGTTATCACCAGCCAGGGACCAATTTTTGTGTTAATTCATCAGTTGCGGAATTCTTGAACTCCAAATTTATGTGAGATGCAGCCCCAGCATTTCTGTTCTTTACCCAGCAGGGACTAAATGCTTTCTTGGCATCTCACCATTCTGGCAGGAGGACTCTTTCCCTAGTCCACCCTGTAGTCTTCAGTCTCCTCTCATTAGCCAAGCCCAGGCAGAAGTCAACTAAGAAAAGAGCTTACAAAAGTAGCCTTAGAGGTTGGCCTCCTTGCAGTATGGAGCAGAGCAGGGGAAAGGTGAGAAATGGGTCTGGGGACAACACAATAGTCTACTCAACAAATATTTCCTGACCTCGGTGGTCAAAACATTACCAAGTGTGATATTATGGACTGTGTTAGACACAGTCCCTAACCCCCACTGGGAGAGAAGGACATAGTAACTATATACAGAAGAACTAAAATACACATTACATTGTGGGAAGTATTTAAAATATAGATGCAAGCCAGTACCATGAAAACACGAAGGAGAGGCAGTCTGGGGACGGGGATGGAAAAGGTTTCCCCAGAGTAGGACCATGTGAGCTGCACCCTGAAGGGGTAGTGAGATGGCTTCTGTGCAGAGAAGGGCCATGGACAGAGGCAACAACAGGAGTGGAAACAGCCAGGCCGTGGACAGTTAGTACAGCACATCATGAGGACCGAGCCCAGGCCAGGGTGGGTAGAAGGTGGACCGCATGGTCAGAGGCAGTCTGCTGCTGCATTACGGAGACTCTGGAGCCCTGTGCTCCCCCCGAGCTAGGACTTCATTCTGCAAAAAACAGAAGTCATTGAACATTCTGTCAGGAAAAGAACATGATAAAAAATGTAGAGGCTGGCTTGAGCTGTTCAATATAAATATAATGTAAGTCACAAATACAAGCCCATATGTAATTTAAAATTTTCCAGCAGCTACATTTTAAAAAGTAAAAAGAAGCAGATGGAATTAATTTTAATAATTATTTTTACTTAACCCAGCCTTATCTAAAATATTACCATTTCAAGGTGTAATCGGTATAATAATTTTTGTACTGATGCATTATTTTACATTCTAGGATGTTTCTACTGGGTCTTTGAAATCCGGTGTATATTTTACACTTGCAGCTCTTCTCTGGACTGGCCGTGGTTCAGGTGCTCAGTAGTCACATGTCGCTAATGGCTGCTGTATTGGACAGTGCAGGTGTGGAGGATGGCAGAGGGGTGTATTCTATCCACAAACCCTAATTCCTCAGTTCGCAAAAGATTCACTCTCCTCTCAAAACAGAGGGTTCGATGGTCAAATAAGTGTTGGGAACTCTGGGTTCACTCAAATTAAATGTTTCTTTAGAGCAGGGTTGCTCAGAGCATAGTATGCGGATGTGCCTTGTGACCCTGGCAGAGAAATGCAAAGCCAGATTCGTTCGACCTTGCAGGTCAGGAATGCAAGGAACACATTATAGTATTTGCTGGATTGGGGGGACCAGAGGGCCTGGAGGCAGGCAGAGGCAGAAATGCAGAAGGAAACACCAGGAAGAAGAGAGTGACAGAGGCTGAGGGAGAGACTCGAGTGTTGGAAGCAGCAGCTCATCACAGGTGTCAGGGCTCTGGGCAGGTGCAGGAGGACGCCAGCTCCCAAGGGGGTCTCTGCATTTGGCGATGCTCAAGGTCATCATTACCTTCACAAGAGCAGTGTCAGTGGAGTGGTGGGAGAGAAACCAGAGTATCTTAAGTTGGAGAAGTGACAGAGAGAGCTGTGGGCGGGGGGAATGAGTGTCAGACCCCTCTACTGTCAGACATTTGGCAGTGAGACTAGAGACAGGTGTTTGTGGAGGGAGCAGGGTTGCAGGAAGGGTGCTTGTTTGTTTTACATATTGTGGTAGGAGGGACACATAACCATGTTCATGGACTAGAGGGACCAGTGAAGACTGAAGATGGAAGTGTGAAGGGCAGGGAAGTGTCCTGCAGGAGGGGGCGGGTTAGGGATGCTGGCTTTAGAAGAAGTAAGATCCCCTCACCCCCTGACACGGGAAGGAAGTACAGGGATGAGTGAGCAGGAAGATGGGGCTGGAAGTAGAAGGGGCATCATGCCTTTATTTTTTTTCCCCTGATGTCAGAGGTGAGAGCATCTGAAAGTGGGGATAGGGGTCAGGTTGGAAACTTGGAGAATAAAAATTTAAGAACCATTGTAATGAAATGCAGAGGTGTCAGCTAGGGTTGGAGTACAAGGATTGTCCCACATTCATCCTGATGAAGCTAATGTCGTGTACGTCCCAGCCTTAGAAACGATAAACTACCTGAGACTTTTCCTATTATCCCAAGATACTGAATAGATAGGCCAATACTTGTGGGTTTTAACATCAATCATCGATTCCCAAAGTGTGATATCCCGGTGGTGCACAACACAATGGCCCACAAAATAGTGCCCAGGAGGACTCGAATTATTTTAATAGTTATATGTTTATGGTAGTTACTATTAGAAGAAACATAACCATCACATCAAACCCATGATTTCATAGACATTTAGCTCAAACATGAAAAAAAATATTACATAAATAATAGTAGAGATACTATGTGGATGTGGCCGAATGTGAAGGACCGAGATTTGTAAACCACTAGCAAAGAGCTAGGGCAACCTTAGAGACTGCTGCGATTGCCCCACCAGCGTCAGCTGGATGGCCACGTGGTCAGCAACATTCCGCATCAGGCGTCTGCCTCGGCATCCAGCCGCCTGGCTGCACACAGCCGGGTCAGGCAGGGGCCTGTGTTAGCCTTGCTCATCCCTAGCTCTCGCTCATTCCTGCAGGTCTCCTTGGCAGAACAGGACGGAACACAGTCCCCAGAAAAGCTGGATAAGTCTGAACATGAGTGGCACTGCGATTTCATCTTGGTAGCACCAAACGTGACTTTTGCCTTATTCAATTTTTGTTTGACTGTGGGAGTAATTTTTTTTAAAGCTGTCGGCAGCATGTGCAGAAAATAGAACAGTTGTCTGTCTTCGTGAGGACTCTCTGAAAGCCCAAATCTATACAAAATACATAAAAAATCAAAAACAGTCACGAAGAGAAGCCCCCACTTAAAAGGCCAGTCTGATCCTGGCGTTTTCCGCCTCTGTGGCTCTGCGCCTTTGTCCCCGTGCAGGGTGTCTGCCTCGGTCCGAACACTGCGGGCTGCGGAGGCCCCGCAGGGCCGGCCCTGCTCCTGTGTCCTCTGCTCCCCAGACCTTCGTGTTGCCTCCCCATCTCTCCCGCTTTGGACGTGCACTGCTACCGCCTCCTGTTGTCCCTTGCTGGGCACCTACCTGCTTTTTCCTTTTGCCTGAGGAAGGGCTTTCTGAGGCGTTTCCCCTCCCACTGGGCCTTCAGCAGGCCCTCAGCTTCTTATTGAATGACTCTGGGTTAACGTCACTTCCCAGTGTGACAGTGAGCTCAGCTCCCATGTGCCTGTACATTGATCCGAAGTGACTATGGTACTTCTCACTCTGATGCCATGCGAGATGGCTGGGGGCTGCCCTCAAAGCCCCCGTGGCTGCAGTGTACCCCAAACCACCAGTTCTTTGTTCCAGTGGGTTAAGACAGTGCTCTTGCTGGGAACTGCTGGGCCCTGGAGACTTCAGGTTTCCTAACTGAGCACTTAACTTTGAGAAATCTAGAGAAGTGTTTCTCAAACATTTTTTAAACAGTGGCTCACAGTAAGGAATACATTTTACATCCTCAAATACATACCTAACTAAAAATGTTCACAGTACAATACTGACAGATCCTGTGCACGTGGTAGTTATTTATTTTGTTTTGTTTTTGTTTTAAAAAATCGATAGAATGGCCCACCAATATAGCTCATGACCTGCAGTTTGGAAAACACTGGTCTCCAGCATTTGAGTCACTTAATCGTTACAGTGCTTTGAAAATGTCTCAGGATGGTGAGAATAGAATAGATTCTTCACAGAGCTCCCTCCGCACAGTTCTGGTTTCTTTGAGGCCATTTCTGAAAATCCTTCATTCTGTCATTACTTATTTGGAAAAGAAATTGGGACCATACCGAGCATTGCAGGCGTTGCAACCAGTTACAGGTGTTGCTAATTTGCGGCTCTGGCGCTCTGGAGTGGCCGGTGGTTAATCCCGCTTCCGCAGGTGTGCGCTGTTCACCCAAGTCCCAGGGCCCTTTGGCAGGCCACGTGGTTCTTTCCCGGCAACACTTGCAAACCCCGTGTATCTGACGGTTCATGTCTGTTTTCTCCGAAGAAGATAAAATAATATTTTGAAACTCTAGCCTGCTTTTCCACAGGGTGTGCAGATCTCCAAACCCTGGACACCATGCAGCCAGTGGAGAGGAAAAGGCAGGGCTACATCCATGAGCTGATGGAGACTGAGGAGCGGTACGTGGATGACCTTCAGCTCGTCGTGGAGGTGAGGGCGCCGCGGGCGCCGCCGGTTGCTCAGGGGGTGGGGCCTCGTAGCGAGGTATCACCTTTGACGAGTGAATTCTCAGGCAGTGACGGGAGTGCTCACACCCTCAGAATGCTTCCTCTGACCCTTGGAGAGGCCCTGAAGATCTCAAGTCGGCTCTTTCTCCAGATTAGGTAATTCAGAATGAAGAGAGAGAGAAAAGGCACTCAGTGCCTCAGTTGGATGTGGCAGAGGCCCCGTCAGGAAAGACCAGGGCACGGAGTAGGTGGGAAGTCTCTCCAGCAAACGTATCTGCCTCAGACTTTTCTCTGACGATGTCTGCACCGCTCTGCTGGCACCTGACGCTTTCATAAAGTTTAATGATTTCCAGAGGAATTGTGAGGCAGTGGGGGTGTTCACCTAACCTTTATGTCAGTTTGGAAAACCAAACAGTGTACTGTAAAATAGCTCCCAAATCTCATATATTTACCGTGTTGTGACTATTAATGGTGCCAGCGACCCTGAAGCAGACAACGGCCGTTAGAGTGGCACTTTTAAATGGTTCGCGTTTGAGCAAAGTAAGATTTTATACTTTTATTATGCTTTTGTTTCCATGGCTTTCAGTTCCCACAAATATTTGTCAAGGCCCTCAGATGAGACCAGTTTAAAAAAAAAACTTAAAGAGAACAGGTGTCCCCACTCAGGCCCAACAGGTGCACTGTTTACGTGGTCCTGACCTTGAGAACACAGGGTGCAGAAGCTGAGTCCTGCATCTGCCCGAGCAAGGCCTTTCCCCGATTCATTCTCTCCCCTGAATTCAGGCTGGGATCTCAGACATGGCACACTTGCTCCTCTCAGACGTTCACTGTCCTGCACTTCTCGGTTGATAACGTCTATCTTCCCCCAGGCTGTGAGCTCCTGAGGGCAGAGACTGTGTGTCCTTCGTCCTACACCCCAAACGTAGCCTGGCCCTTTACAGGCCTTCCCAACAGGACTGGATTTATGTGTGGCTAGGTGTGTTTATGTCTGTCTGCACTTCTCTCACCAGGATGGATGGCCTGTAAGAAAAGTCCATCTTTTTGATTAACCCCTACAAGTGTCAGCCCTGCTGCCGGTCAGATTCCAGTCCTAAGTGGTTGTAAATGGGTGTGGAGAACCGCTCTGACTAGCACAGAAGGTGAACGGGGGCCAGGTGCTTTCCCCATCTCAGGCCAGCCTCTTAACCACATGGGCTTGGTTATTCTCACTCAGCGCACCTCACAAGACACTCTGAGGGGTGAGGCATCATGTTGGGGTCAGGGGGTTAGGGGAAAAAGCACTGCCCACAGGCAAGGGCTTCTCATTACCGTTGCCGTGGAGGGCCCCAGAGGACCCAGCCATCTCATGCTCTGCTTACCTCACTGAGGCTGGCACAAAGCAGGCAGATAGAACGAATAAACAGTAACCTAAATTAATCAGCGAGTGAAAGAACCGACATAGACGCTTTCGCTGTCCTCCAGGAGCAGCCTCAGAGCAGGTCGACCTTGTCTCCAGGGCTCTCTCTCACAGGGGTGTCCAGACATCTTCAGTCTGATTCTGGAACCGTAGAGGTTTAGAGACGTTAGTTCATAGCACTTTTATCTGAGTTCTCTGAATCCAGGTTCAATTCAGTGCAGTAAGTAAACATTAATTTAGAACAGTTTCAATGGAGGGTAATGTCATGTGTATTTTGGAGAGATTTCACGTGAGAAGAGTTGTCTCAGATGACTTCACCATTTCCTTAAGGCTTTTAAAGTCATTCCCTAGTTGTTTAGTGGAAACTTGAACTTAGAATCAAAAAGTTGTTTTAGTTCTGGCTCCTCCACGTTCTAGCTTTGTGACCTTGAGCAAATTACTCTCTCAGCTTTTATTTCTTCGTGGGTCAATTGGGAATAATAATACCTGACTCAGCATGACCTACATCATCTATGAAGTTGAGAAACCCACACACACACGTGTGCATGTACGCACACACAAGCATATGCATGTATGTGAATATCAGAACTTTGTGAAACCTTAAGTGCTACGGATTACCAAAGTGTTATCATTTAACCCCTGAAATCCACATGTGCTTGGTGGCCAGTCTTGAGGATAGGATAAGGCATCACTCTTTCTTCTGGTGCACTTCTCACAAACTGCTTCCAGACCCCTGAGGTGCTCAGCCTGACAACGGTCATGCTCCCTCAGTTCTGCAGGCTCTTCCAGTGTGTGGGTGCTTTATGCCCATGGTTTATTTAACCTGTGTAACACCCTGAGGAGGTAGGTATGAGAATCTCCTCTTCTTGATGAGACTGCTGGATTCAGTCCTTAAAATCAGCCCTGATAGGAGACGAAATAGCAAAAAGTAGGGAAATTTTGCAATTTAAAATTTAACAGTCCCAATATGTTTATTTAAAAGTGCCATGATCTTCCTAGTTTAGTGTATGAAGATAATGTTTTGTTTTGTTTTTTGCGGTACGCGGGCCTCTCACTGCTGTGGCCTCTCCCGTTGCGGAGCACAGGCTCCGGACGCACAGGCTCAGCAGCCATGGCTCACGGGCCCAGCCGCTCCGCGGCATGTGGGATCCTCCCGAACCGGGGCATGAACCCGTGTCCCCTGCATCGGCAGGCGGACTCTCAACCACTGCGCCACCAGGGAAGCCCGAAGATAGTGTGTTATTTAGACCACACAGCCTGTGTACTGCACTTCAGCTGACTTCTTTCCCTTGTGTTCTGAATTTAGGTTTTTCAGAAACGAATGGCAGAACCAGGTTTTCTCACTGAAGGAGAAACGGCCTTGATCTTTGTTAACTGGAAGGAGCTCATCATGTCGAACACGAAGCTGCTGAAGTGAGTCGTGGGCATCACCTGTCGTTGCAGCAGACGCCCCCAGCCCCAGGGCTGAGACTCATACCTAACTCTCTGCAGCCAGGGCTGCTTAGCAAAGAACTTTCACTGTTTTCTATTCCCTCGGGCTTTTTTTAAAAAATATAAATTTATTTATTTTATTTTTGGCTGCGTTGGGTCTTGGTTGCTGCGCACGGGCTTTCTCTAGTTGCGGTGAGCAGGGGCTGCTCTTCATTGCGGTGCACGGGCTTCTCATTGCAGTGGCTTCTCCTGCTGCAGAGCCTGGGCTCTAGGCGCGCGGGCTTCAGTAGTTGCGGTGCACGGGCTTAATAGTTGTGGCTCGCGGGCTCTAGAGCACAGGCTCAGTAGTTGTGGCGCGTGGGCTTAGTTGCTCCGTGGCATGTGGGATCTTCCCGGACCAGGGCTCAAACCCATGTCCCCTGCATTGGCAGGTGGATTCTTAACCACGTCACCACCAGGGAAGTCCCTCCCTCAGGCTTTTAATTTTATCATCATTTTATGAAATGCTCTCTAACTCTGAAATGCATAATTATTGAAGTAAAGAAATATAACAAAGAAAATATTTGATTAAGCAAAGGAAAAATTAAATCATTAAACAAACAATATATCAACATATGGCTCCAAAATATACTTGACTCTGCATCAGATAGAGTCAGGAGAGAAGCTGCAGCTCATGGCCTAGACATAACTGGCTGGTCTGGCACTCTCCTAAGTCCAGTGTGAAATTCCGTGGCCTGTGGTGATTTTCTGTCCCTTACGCCTGTGAGGACAGGCTCCTGTGGGCAGGCATGAGCAGTCCCAGCGCTTGCTGCCTCTCTGCCCTCCTTGGGGCTCAGCAGCTTTCTGGGAACGATGCCGCCTCCACACGTGGCCTCTGTGGGCTCCTGCTCCCTTTTTTCCCTTACAGAGGGTGGAAATTTCTTTCTTCTTGGTTCAACTGAAAACAAGTTAAAAAATTTTCAAAAGGAACTTTGCTAAGATACTAAGCTGAATCCAAAACAATTCCAAAGACCTAGGAACACCCAAGTGCACACACTTCATTTTCTTTCTTTCTAGCAGCTCACCCAGGTTGGCTGGGCGGGCAGGGCTTTAAGCCCTTGCTGCCTCCTCCTCCTGACTTTTCCTTCACGGTGCCAGAGCTTTTTAGGTAACTCACTGGTTGTCATTACCGTTAGTCTCGCAAGGTATTCATCCTTCATTTGCAAAGCACATTCAGTTAGAAATGGGAAGTGAGAGTGTGTGTTGGTTGCAGGGCCTTGCGAGTACGGAAGAAGACTGGGGGTGAGAAGATGCCCGTGCAGATGATTGGGGACATCCTGGCAGCTGAGCTGTCCCACATGCAGGCTTACATCCGGTTCTGCAGCTGTCAGCTGAATGGAGCAGCTCTTTTACAGCAGAAGACAGATGAACACGCAGACTTCAAAGAATTTTTAAAGGTAACTCCATTCTGGGAATGTAGGCAGGTCAGCCTTGTTCTGAGCCAGGAGGCAGGGGTGTATGGCGGCATGGTGGGGAATCTCAGCAGTGGAGAAGGCCACCTCCATCACCTTCCAAAGGAAACACAGATATGGCAAAGAATTTTCTGACTGCTTTGAGTTGCCTTTCATATTGAATTGATTTTTCTTGGCACTGGGACCATGATTTTGCCCATCTTTAATAGCAGAGTGTTTTTTTAAGCCTACTTACATAAATCAGCTACTTTATACTCCAGAAAAGTCCAGAATGTCACTTGCTTAATTTTGTAAATTGTATTTATTTTATACCCATCTTATTCCAGAAGGAATATAAACTAGCTTACTTAAATGTATAAAATGCAACAAGATAAAATAAAATTTAAAATAAGTGGATGGGGAGTTCCCTGGTGGTCCAGTGGTTAGGATTTGGTGCTTTCACTGCCGTGGCCCGGGTTCAATCCCTGATCGGGGAACAGAGATCCCACAAGCTGCATGGTGTGGCCAAAAAAAAAAAGTGTATGAATAAAATGGGACAAAAGGAAATGAGAGTAGGAAAGAAAATGGTGACACCAGGAATTAGGATAATAAATAAAAAGCGCATCTGTGATCCTGTATATATACAAGAAGTGTACGCTTCCAGAAACCAATGAGAAGACAGAAAACAATTGGTTCCATGATGCCATGGTCATAAATTAAAAACAAGCAGCTGGTAAGGAGAAGTAATGCTAGAACTGTACTCAGAAAGTACACTATGTGTATATTCACTGTATATAACATAATGAGTCGGCAACAACCTTACAGTGATACATCAATGAGCTTCATATGTCCGGTTATATCATAATAGAAAATCACATTTTGATAAGTCATTTTTATTGATGTTGTTCAGTAATAGAAATATTACTAAACATGTTAAAATGGTGAGGGAAATGAAAGAAAAATCTGTTTTCTTGGTTTTTTTGCATTTTTTTTTTGTTGTTGTTAAGTACTTTATATTGGGATATATTATACAGCCACAGTAGTACTTTATGGGAAAGTGCATAATTTTAATATTTTTATTATCAGAAAAGAATGGAAAAATCAGCATAAAATATAAGATATATAGGCAGAGGATAAAATTCTAAGAGGAAAATAGAGGAAGTAATAAAGATAAAAGCACAAATGATATCAATATGTCTGCAAACAAGTACAGTGAAAAGAACTGATAAAATATAACTCCACTAAATCTAATAGAAAAAGAGGGAAAAAAACACAAGTAAAAACAAGAATAGATACAAAGTTATTTCTTAAAAGTGTATGCAATTCAAAATATATGCTAATAAATATGAAAACATTAATAAAACTTGTAGTTTTCTATTAAAGTTTGAAAACTGATTCAATAAGAGTAGAACATCTAGAGAGAGTCAGGCTTGTGCCATCTTGCCCCCACCGTCTGTGCCCAGCCACCCTTTCCCTTTAGACACTCTCAGCCCCCCACCCGCCCCTTTCCAAGCATGTCCCGGGCCACCGCCGCCAAAACCGCACCATCTCTACCCGCACATTCTCCGTGCGGGATGTGCAGCCAGGTCTACAAGTATTCTTAGAGCAGAGATGAGCTATCTGGAATAAAGCCAGCAAGTGACCTGTCCATTTAAGCCACAGATGAATAATACTGCAGCCAGCCCAATGTCTACTGCCACTTCAAGTAGTGGAAGAAGTACAGGGAAGTCTATAAGCTTTGCAGCAGAATTGCAGAGTACGATGTTTTTGCTTACAGATTAAAAACTTGAACATAGACCTGAAACCATAAAACTCCTATAAGAAAAAAAAAAAAACTCCTTTAAGAAAACATAGGTGGTTTTCTCTAGGTGATTCTAGGAGGCCTCTTCATGAAATGGCAGTTTTGGTAGAAGATGTAGTACACACTCAGTTAATTTACATCCCGTGTGGCTGACAGGGTCTTGGTGCTCTGGCCTGGTGTCAGGCCTGAGCCTCCAAGGTGGGAGAGCTGAGTTCAGGACATTGTACCACCAAAGACCTCTCAGCCCCATGTAATATCAATTGGTGAGAGCTCTCCCAGAGATCTTCGTCTCAACACTAAGACCCAGCTCCACTTAACAGCCAGCAAGCTCCAGTGCTGGATGCTTCATGCCAAACAACTAGCAAGACAGGAACACAGCCCCACCCATTAGCAGAGAGGCTGCCTAAAATCATTCTAAGTTCACAGACACCGCAAAACACACTGCCACATGCAGCCCCATCCACCAGAAAGACAAGATTCAGCCCCACCCACCAGAACACAGGCACCAGTCCCCTCCATCAGGAAGCCTACACAAGCCACTGACCCAACCTCACCCACTGGGGGCAGACACCAAAAACAACAGGAACAACGAACCTGCAGCCTGTGAAAAGGAGACCCCAAACACAGTAAGTTAAGCAAAATGAGAAGACAGAGAAATATGCAGCAGACGAAGGAGCAAAGTAAAAGTCCACCAGACGAAACAAATGAAGAGGAAATAGGAAGTCTACCTGAAAAAGAATTCAGAGTAATGATAGTAAAGATGATCCAAAATCTTGGAAACAGAGAAAATACAGGAAACGTTTAACAAGGACCTAGGAGAACTAAAGAGCAAACAAACAATGATGAACAATACAATAAGTGAAATTAAAAATTCTCTAGAAGGAATCAGTAGCTGAATAACTGAGGCTATAGAACGGATAAGGGACCTGGAAGATAAAATAGTGGAAATAACTACCGCAGAGCAGAATAAAGAAAAAAGAATGAAAAGAATTGAGGACAGTCTCAGAGACCTCTGGGACAACATTAAACGCACCAACATTCAAATTATCAGGGTCCCAGAAGAAGAAGAGAAAAAGAAAGGGTCTGAGAAAATATTTGAAGAGATTATAGTTGAAAACTTCCCTTGAAAACTTCCCTAACATGGGAAAGGAAATAGTCAAGTCCGGGAAGTGCAGAGTCCCATACAGGATAAATCCAAGGAGAAACATGCCAAGACACATATTAATCAAACTATCAAAACTTAAATACAAAGAAAAAATATTAAAAGCAGCAAGGGAAAAGCAACAAATAACAAACAAGGGAATCCCCATAAGGTTAACAACTGATCTTTCATCAGAAACTCTGCAAGCCAGAAGGGAGCAACAGGACATATTTAAAGTGATGAAAGGGAAAAACCTACAACCAAGATTACTCTATCCAGTAGGGATCTCATTCAGATTCGACGGAGAAATTAAAACCTTTACAGACAAGCAAAAGTTAAGAGAATTCAGCACCACCAAACCAGATTTACAACAAATGCTAAAGGAACTTCTCTAGGCAGGAAACACAAGAGAAGGAAAAGACCTACAAAAACAAACCCAAAACAATTAAGAAAATGGTAATAGGAACATACATATCGATAATGATGTTAAATGTAAATGGATTAAATGCTCCAACCAAAAGACGTAGACTGGCTGAATGGATACAAAAACAAGACCCATATATATGCTGTCTACAAGAGACCCACTTCAGACCTAGGGATGCATACAGACTGAAAGTCTGGGATGGAAAAAGATATTCCATGCAAATGGAAATCAAAAGAAATCTGGAGTAGCAGTTCTCATATCAGATAAAATAGACTTTAAAATAAAAACTATTACAAGAGACAAAGAAGGACACTACATAATGATCAAGGGATCAATCCAAGAAGAAGATACAATTGTACATATTTATGCACCCAACATAGGAGCACCTCAATACATAAGGCAAATGCTAAAAGCCATAAAAGGGGAAATTGACAGTAACACAATAATAGTAGGGGATTTAACACCCCACTTTCACCAATGGACAGATCAGATCATCCAAAATGAAAATAAATAAGGAAACACAAACTTTAAATGACACATTAGACAAGATGGACTCAATTGATATTTATAGGACATTCCCTCCAAAAACAACAGAATACACTTTCTTCTCAAGTGCTCATGGAACATTCTCCAGGATAGATCATATCTTGGGTCACAAATCAAGCCTTGGTAAATTTAAGAAAATTGAAATTGTCAAGTATCTTTTCCAACCACAACGCTATGAGACTAGATATCAATTACAGGAAAAAAAAACTGTAAAAAATACAAATACATGGAGGCTAAACAATACGCTACTAAATAACCAAGAGATCACTGAAGAAATCAAAAACTACCTAGAAACGCCGTCCTCAGGCTGACCATGGTGGACATTTTGAGGGCAGCTGATCCGCAACCTGTGTGCCCCGCACCACTTCCTGTGGAAGCTTGAGCCAGCCGTGTAGCTTTCTCCCTTTGTCTCATAACCATGTCCACCAATGAGAATTCTAATTCACCAGCTGCCCGCCTTAACAGATTCAAGAACAAGGGGAAAGACAGTACAGAAATGAGGCAGCACTGAATAGAGGTTAATGTGGAGTTCCAGAAAGCTAAGAAGTATGACCCGATGCTGAAAAGGAGAAACGTCAGCTCTTTTCCAGATGATGCTGCTTCTCCACTGCAGGAAAACCACAACAAACAGGGCACTGTAAATTGGTCTGTTGATGACATTGTCAAAGGCATAAATAGCAACAATTTGGAAAGCCAGCTCCAAGCTACTCAAGCTGCTAGGAAACTGCTTTCTAGGGAAAAACAGCCCCCCACAGACAGCATAATCTGGGCTGGTTTGATTCCAAAATTGTGTCCTCCTTGGGCAGAACTGATTGCAGTCCCATTCAGTTTGAATCTGCTTGGGCCTCACTAACACTGCTTCCAGGACATCAGAACAGACCAAGGCTGTGGTAGATGGAGGTGCTATCCCAGCATTCATTTCTCTGTTGGCATCTCCCCATGCTTACTTCAGTGAACAAGCTGTATGGGCTCTAGGAAACATTGCAGGTGATGGCTCAGTTTTCCGAGACTTGGTTATCAAGTACGGTGCAGTTGACCCACTGTTGGCACTTTCAGCGGTTCCTGATACGTCATTTTTAGCATGTGGTTACTTACATAATCTTACCTGGACACTTTCAAATCTTTGTCACAACAAAATCCTGCACATCCCCTTAGATGCTGTTGAGCAGATTCTTCCTACTTTAGTTCATCTCCTGCATCACGATGATCCAGAAGTTTTAGCTGATACCTGCTGGGCTATTTCCTACTTTACCAATGGTCCAAATGAATGGATTGAAATGGTTGTGAAAACTGGGGTTGTACCCCCACTTGTGAAGCTTTTAGGAGCTACTGAATTGCCAGTTGTGATTCCCACGCTAAGAGCCATAGGGAATATTGTCACTGGGACAGATGAACAGACTCAGGTTGTAATGGATGCAGGAGCACTTGCCATCTTTCCCAGCCTGCTAACAA
This sequence comes from Delphinus delphis, assembly GCF_949987515.2. Lineage (NCBI taxonomy): Eukaryota > Metazoa > Chordata > Mammalia > Artiodactyla > Delphinidae > Delphinus > Delphinus delphis. Next base: position 71,700,097 of record NC_082694.2, read on the forward strand.
ACTCCAAAACTAATATTCAGAAGGAAGCTATGTGGACAATATCAAACATCACGGCTGGCTGCCAGGACAAGATATAACGAGTTGTAAATCATGGATTAGTCCCATTCCTTGTTGGCATTCTTTCTAAGGCAGACTTTAAGACACAAAAGGAAGCTGTATGGGCTGTGACCAACTATACAAGTGGCGGAACAGTTGAGCAGATCGTATACCTTGTTCATTGTGGCATAATAGAACCACTGATGAACCTCCTAACTGCAAAAGGCAACAGAATTATTCTGGTTATCCTGGATGCCATTTCAAATATCTTTCAGGCTGCTGAGAAACTTAATATAATGATTGAAGAATGTGGAGGTTTGGACAAAATTGAAGCTCTACAAAACCATGAAAATGAGTCTGTGTACAAAGCTTCATTAAATTTGATTGAGAAGTATTTCTCTGTGGAAGAAGAGGAAGATCAAAATTGTGCCAGAAACTACCTCTGAAGGGTATACATTCCAAGTTCAGGATGGCACTGCTGGGACCTTCAGCTTTTAGATTGTACCTCTGAGGCATAAAGTTGTTTGTTGTGTACTATGTTTGGTAGAAGTTTCTCTTACTGTTTCTCTACTAAGAACTCTTTTTACGTGTGGTTTGTTACTGTAGCACTTTTTACAAAGAAACTATGCTTGAACAGTTCCAAACTGTACATACTGTATGAAGCTTCTCCTCTCAATGGGTTTCTTATTTCTATGTGGGATTTCATATCTTGCAGTGTCCTGTAAATAAAGATTAAATTCCACCCTTTTCTTTACTTCAAAAAAAAATTACCTAGAAACAAATGACAGTGAAAACTCGATGACCCAAAACCTATGGGATGCAGCAAAAGCAGTTCTAAGAGGGAAGTTTATAGCAATACAATCCTACCTCAAGAAAAAAGAAAAATCTCAAATGAACAACCTAACCTTACACCTAAGAAGAACAACAAAAAAAACCCCAAAGTTAGCAGAAGGAAAGAAATCATAAAGCTCAGATCAGAAATCAATGAAAAAGAAATGAAGGAAGCAGTAGCAAAGATCAATAAAAGTAAAAGCTGGTTCTTTGGGAAGATAAACACAATTGATAAACCATTAACCAGACTCATCAAGAAAAAAAGGGAGAAGACTCAAATCAACAGAATTAGAAATGAAAAAGGGGCTTCCCTGGTGGCGCAGTGGTTGAGAGTCCGCCTGCCGATGCAGGAGACACAGGTGCGTGCCCCGGTCCAGGAAGATACCACATACCACGGAGCGGATAGGCCCAGGAGCCATGGCTGCTGAGCCTGCGCGTCTGGAGCCTGTGCTCCGCAGCGGGAGAGGCCACAACAGTAAGAGGCCCGTGTACCGCAAAAAAAAAAAAAAAAAAAAAGAAAAGAAATTGAGCTATTTTGTGGTGAGATGGATGGACCTAGAGCCTGTCATACAGAGTGAAGTAAGTCAGAAAAACAAATACTGTATGCTAACACATAATATGGAATCTAAAAAAACAAAAATGGTTCTGACAAACCTAGGGGCAGGACAGGAATAAAGACACAGACGTAGATAATGGACTTGAGCATGTGGGAAGGGGAAGGGGAAGCTGGGACAAAGTGAGAGAGTGGCATGGACATATATACACTACCAAATGTAAAATAGCTAGCTAGTGGGACGCAGCTGCATAGCACAGGGAGATCAGCTCCGTGCTTTGTGATCACCTAGAGGGGTGGGATAGGGAGGGTGGGAGGGAGACACAAGAGGGAGGAGACATGGGGATATATGTATACATATAGCTGATTCACTTTGTTATACAGCAGAAACTAACACAACATTGTAAAGTTAACTATACTCCAATAAAGATGTTAAAAAAAAAAAAAGGAAATCTGAAGATAATATTAAACAAGGGAAAAAACTGAGTAACCTATCCCAAAAGAGGAGATAGTTTCACTTGATGGATTTAATGGTGAATTCTTTACAACAATAAAGGAATAGATTATTCTATTTTATATAAACTGTTAACAGATCCCAGAAAAAAATAGAAAGCCTACCTAATTCATTATATAAGACAAAAGTGACTCTAACGCCAAGGCCCATTTTTGTATTTGTGTTTAATTACAAAAATGAAAAAAAAAGTTATAACCCAATACCTTTTATAAATATAGTTGTTAAAATCTTAATTAAAATAACAGTGAATAAAATTAAGCATTACATGAAAAGAAGAGTCTGTCATAACCAAATAGGATCAATTCCAAGAGGCAACACAGTTTCATGCTCAGAACAAGACAGCCTTCAGAACTGGACTGCTCGGGCTGAAATTCCAGCCCCATCATGGTCCACTGTGTGACCAGGGCAAGTTTCTTAACATTTGGTGCCTTAAGTCCCCTCATCTCTCACCTGGAGATAATCAGATAATACTTTTAAAGTACTTTAGCACAGAGACCAGCACATAGTAAGCATTCAATAAATGCTAATTTTATTTATTTAGCTTATGATGATCTCAGGGATGTAAAAATGTTTCAGTATAAGGCACTGAGGACAGACCCCTTCAGTTGGTGGGAGGCAAGGTGTTGCCTAGAAATGAACTAGAAGAAACATAGAAAGAAACCAAGATCACAGAAACAAACATTAATCAGAATAATTACATAAATGTGGAATTATGAGTATATGTGAACATTTTAAAATAATAGTAGAATTAAATATAGGACATTTACCTTCTAAAGCATAGTAAAAGATTTAAAATTTTTTCAAATAGTGATAAAAATAGGAATTAAAAAAATAGGATGTAAATAGGATGACAGTGTCACCACAATTGTAACAATAGCAAAAATAAATAAAAAGTGTTTAGTCTCATAATGAAAGGCGTGGTGTTGATTACATTAAAAAGCAGATCTAACAAGCTGTGTTCTAAAATGTTACTTTTTAAAAAGACTCAAAATATAGAAATAAATACCATGAAGATGCTTATCTTAGAAACATATATATATATATATATATCCAAAAACAAAAGGAGGGGGTAATTTTAATATCCCATAGTGGGAAATGATTAGGTAAATTATAGTAAATGTGTTATTTTTCAGTCCTTAAAATGATCATACTAGAGTACTAGCTACTCTGTTAGGTCCTGTACTAGTCCTAGGAGTAGAAGCAAATAAATGTGGTCCTTGGCATCCTGGAGTTAACAGTCTGGGTGGGAGTTATAGAGACACCTCCTATGTGATGCCTCTACCTGTGTTACCCAGTCCAGATGTGGCATGATGATAAAGGAAGCCTCGGGGGCTTGAGAAGGATCACTGAAAAGGAGGGGAGGCATGAAGAAGGGGAGAGCCTGGACTGGAGGAGGCTAATCTGAGTCTTCAGAGATGAATATGAATTAGCCAAGTGAAGGAAGAGCAGAAAGGACATTGTGAGCCTGGCTCATAGCAGGTGCTCAGTAAATGTATTGTTATGAATGAAGCAGGGTGATGAGCAGGCAGAGATGGGGGAGATCAAGAGCTACTTAGAAGACAGACTGGCATCAGTGGTAACTCCTAGGTATGTGCGGGGGAAGGTGAGTGGGTGAAGAATGGTGCTACCAACTCTGATAGGAATAGGGGTAGAAGAGGATGCTTTTATGAGGGAAGACGAGGACTTCACTTGCGGGTATGCTGAGGTATTGAGGTGCCTTTGGGACATCCAGGTGAGATGGAGAGTAATTTGGCAAGTGTAGAGCTCCACAGCTGGTCTGGTCACACTGTGGGGCTCAGTCGTGTGGGATCTTGGGAAGAGGAGAGGAAAGGAGTGAGGAAGACTGAGAGGGTCAGTGGGCTGGGAAGACAGTCTGGTTCCGGAAGCAATGGGAGGGAGGGATCGCACAGGCTGTCAGACGCACCTAAGAAAGAACTGAAAGCATCCACTGGCTTTGGCGCATGAAGTGGGATATTCTTGCTGTTAACCTGATACGTATCATTTTGGATCCTGAGTTTTTAAAAGAAGTTAGAAATCTAAAAGGTGGTCAAAGTCAGGAGAATAGCCAATGTTTCCTTGTTTTCCTCAGGCTATGATTTCCTCACAAGCCTCTCAATTATTTTGCAGAGGCTGGCATCTGACCCTCGATGTAAAGGAATGCCCCTTTCCAGCTTCCTGCTGAAGCCCATGCAGAGGATCACCCGCTACCCCCTCCTCATCAGAAGTGTAAGTGCCCAGCTGGGAGAAGCAGGACCCTTTGAGGTTCACAGAGGCTGATAGGGAGCCTCCAGATACACCAGCCACCCACCACGTGGTCCGACTATACTGTCTGGTGGACCAGGCACCGTGTGTGTGTGCGCGCGCACACGCCCATGGACACACATGCAGTCTGAAAGGATAAATCCTTGAAGTGGGCAAATAAAAGAGGTATCCATGGTCATTTGGGTTACCTGTCCTCCCCCTTCCCAGGAAGCTCCCTGGCCTCTCGGGGTCATGAGTGTATTTTGTCTAGGCAGGGCAACGCCCTCTAGGTCTCCAGCTGTGGAAAGAGTCCACAGTTAGTATGACCTTGGGGTCCAGTCTTCCTGCTGAGATCTGAATTCATCTACCAACTGAATGTGTAACCTAGACGTCCCAGCAGTCTCCAACTCAGTGTCCTAGACAGCTCATCATCGTCCCCTGGCTGTATCCTACCTCAGCTGGCTGACTACACAGTCCCTCTAAAATTCCATTCATCTTTTTGACACAAACAATGTTGGCCTCTCGAGCTGATACGCCTTCTAAGGAGAAGGCAGACTTTCAAAGGATTATTCCACAGGTAATCATTGAGGTAATTTTAATCATCTTACAAAGAAAAGCAGTAGAAATAATATAAGACTGTTGCTTTTATTATGCCTTGATCTCTGGTTTGTAAGCCATGTTAACTCAATATAGACCTTATGTTACAGAATTAATGTCACAGTTCTGATACCAAATGGACCCGTTAATATACATTAATCCACAGTCCCTTACCTGAAATATTTGGGGCCAGATGTGTTTCAGAATTCAGAATGTAATTCAAATGCTGTATATTACATGACACCCCAACAAGCCTGGGCAGCACCGATAAGCAACACATTAATAGTCCTACAGAGAAATTCATGAATAATCACTATAAGTAGACATAAAAAGTTCATCTCTTCAGTTTAGGTCAAGTTTTGCCACTAAATGAGTAATGAAAACAGCTTTAGGCTTCCAGAGCTTTTTCATATCTTGGAACTATAAATGAAGCACAGGAGTCGCCTACTGATGGGCCCGCTAATTTCCAGAGGGACCACGCAAATTTGCATTCTCTATCCCTTTACCTTTGGAACATCAGCGTGAAGTCACTTCTCAGTGAAATGAATGCATTTTCCTACATGCTGACAACATGGTTTTATTGTGTTTTTTCCGTGGCAGGGGATTCATTGCTTTCAGCAGATTTCTCAGAAGGATCAGTGACCCCCAAAATATAATGAAATGTTGCTATTCAGCAAGTTAACATACTTACCAAAGGCGCAGGCAGTTTATACTGGAGGGTTCACCCTAAAGGCACATGGCTTGTTACTGGGGGAAGTAGGGACGCACCCTTACACATACAGCCTATCCCCAGACCCAGCTAGAGGGCCACCAGAGACCCACAGGGCACTTGGTCCATGTAGCGCTTGGCCCACCCTCTTGTCACTGAGTCACCTGTCTCCCCGAGTACTCGGGGGCCCTGAGCCTCTCAAGGGTAAATGACTGTCTTGCCCACTATTGTATTTCCAGCGCCCAGCACCCGGATGGCAGGGCAGGTGGAAGACGTAAGACATCCCACATGACACAGCCCCCTCTCTTCCAGATTCTGGAGAACACCCCAGAAAATCACGTAGACCACTCCTCTCTGAAGCTGGCCCTCGAGCGGGCAGAGGAGCTCTGCTCGCAAGTTAATGAAGGAGTTCGGGAGAAGGAAAATTCAGACCGACTGGAGTGGATCCAGACTCACGTGCAGTGTGAAGGTCTCGCGGAGGTGAGGCCTGTGGGGCTGAGCTGGGTGCCGCCAGGCAGGCTCTGGGTGGGGAGCCAGGTTCGTGCCTTCCCCTAGTGTAGACAGTGTGTGCCTCAGCTCAGCCCATGCAGACTCACCCTCCTGCCCATTCTTGGGTTGTCATCTTCCTTTCTCATAAAGAGAGATGTTTTGAGTTCTTTGAATTCAGCCGGGAGAATCAGTATTCTGTGGTTTTGTAAGTAATTATTTTCACTATGCCAGTTTGAACTTTGAAGAGAAATAAATGTAAGGATCTTCTGTGCAAAAGTGAATGATTACAGCCACACTCCCACCTAGAAGGTCTACCGCACCTCCCTCAGGTCCAGGGCGCTGGCCTCGCCAGGGGTGCTGGGAGTTACAAAGTGACAGTTTCTTTCTCTTTAAGCAACTTGTTTTCAACTCCCTCACCAACTGCCTGGGACCCCGCAAGCTCCTGCACAGCGGAAAGCTGTACAAGACCAAGAGCAACAAGGAGCTGCACGGGTTCCTCTTCAATGACTTCCTGCTTCTCACCTACATGGTCAAGCAGTTTGCTGTTTCCTCGGGCTCCGAGAAACTTTTCAGCTCTAAGTCCAACGCTCAATTCAAAATGTATAAAATGGTAAGTGTCACATTCCTGGCAGTAGCATCAAGAGCACAACGAGGTGTTTCCTTTACTTTAAGGACCTCCTTCCCAGCCTGAGCCTTTCCTGTCCTCATGGGACTCTCTCCACCTGCCTCCAGACGGCTCACGCTTCCTTTGTCACTTCCCAGGGAAGAAGCCTAGTGTGGCTGGGCCTTCACTGCCCTCTGACAGCAACCAGCTGGATTCCAGCTATGGATTCCAGCTTCCTTCGCAGCAAACACGATGTGTGATCCCACCTCCGTCCACATTCAGCATCGGGTCTCTCCGTAAAACCAAGGCTGACGGGAAGGGTCAAGTGTCAGTGCCTGGAGGAGAGACCCTGTCACGTGAGCTGTCAAAGACACTCGGTGCTCCTGTCCGCACTTTAGTAACATCTGATCTACCCTAGATATTTACTTTCATGACACAGAGGCAGTTTCTTTTCTCCTAAGTAAAGGAGTCTGGAAGCTAGATCCCTCTACTTCTCAACAAGGCTCTTCAGAACAGACAATTCTGGACGTAGGAGGGTGGAGTGTTCTGACCCATTTCACAGCCTGTGTTTTGGCCCTAATTCTTTCAGCCCATTTTCCTGAATGAAGCCTTGGTGAAACTGCCCACAGACCCTTCCAGCGATGAGCCTGTCTTCCACATTTCTCACATTGACCGGGTCTACACCCTCCGAACAGACAACATTAATGAGAGGTCAGTCCTGACCACGTGTGACCTGCCTTGAGGCCTAGGAGAAAGCCTGACCTCTCCCTCCGCCATAAACCCACCTCCAGCCCGTGCTCACGCCCTACTAATTCCTCCTCCACCACAGTCCCACTGGCAGGCCTTGGTTTAGACGTGCCAGGTTACCGCAAACGCCTCTAACACACTTTCCTGCTTCCAGCCTCTCCTCGGGATCTTCCGAAGTGGGAGAGCCAACACCTCACTTCCTACTGCAATCCCTCAGGGACAGTCTGTGCTCCTTCGCCTGCTCTCTGAGGCTGTCCCGTGCCTCTGGGTCTCAGTCCCATCCCTGCACTCCCGCCGGATTGTCTGCCCTCCCCCACTGCCCTCTGCATGGGTGCCTTCTTCCCTCCCTGCCTGGCCAGCTACGCGTCCTGTCCTCTGGGTGTAGCTCCTCTTCCGCTGCGTGCACAGCTCTCTGCAATAGAACCTGTCATTTGTCGTGCTGAGCTGCCATTGCATCTTCCACCTCTGTGCGCCCAGCACCTGACAAGTGCTTGGTGCCGTCAAGAACTTTCTAGAAATTCTCAGCTTGATCCTCAATTAGCAAACAAGTCCTTCAGTTGAATTACTGTGAAGTCTATGATTGGGAACTTCTCAAAGCCAAGGTTAGCAAGCACAGAGCTCTGGGGCTCCTGGTGGACCTGTGAGCCGTGTGCGAAGTCTGCCCGATGGCACTCTGCTTCTCCTCCAGGACGGCCTGGGTCCAGAAGATCAAGGCGGCATCTGAGCAGTACATCGACACCGAAAAGAAGAAACGGGAGAAGGCTTATCAAGGTAGTGGGGGGGGGGGGGGGGCGGTGCCTGAGAGGGTTGGAACCAGCCACCAGGGGACCCTGGGCACTGGGCGGGGTCCCAGCTTCAGGGCACAGGCTGCTGCTCCTGCAGTGAGGGGATAAACATGGACAGCCTGAAAGACCAGACTTGCCGCGGGCGAGCTCGGCAGAGCCCGCTCGGCCTCCCACAGCCGTTTCAAACCTCCTGGGGGCCTCCCTGAGCCCCCCCCCACTGTCCCCTACATAGACGGGGGTCATCCAGTGCGAGCCCTGGGACCTCCCTTCTCTCTGTGGCAAGGTCTCTGTCCCTCCTCCCCACACACACTCTTCACTCTTGTTTCCAGGAAGAGGGGTCTGTCCTTCGCATAACCAGCCCTGCCTCTGCTTGGTCCATTTTGCTCCATCAAACTTCACTTCTACAGCCCGTTTCCCCTCTGCTCCTCCCCCACCCAGCCTCTACCCCACCCCTCCTCCAGGTCCAGCCAGCCTCCTCCCAGCACTGGGTTCGGGACCCTACACTCAGAGCCTTTCACTCCGCTTGCTGTCCCATCAATCTGTGCGAATGGCTTGCTCACACGACGTCAGTGACCACCCCCAACAACTTGGCTCGCTTTCCCCAATAGCAGGAAATTGAGGCCCCTCCCTCCCCCGGACCTCATGACACCCCTGAGGGTCCTTGTACCATCAGATCTTCTTTCATCATCTCCTTCCTAGCTCTGCTTCCTCCCACCCTACCCCAAGAGTTCTGAGCCTCCCTCCCTCGTGTCACCCCAGCTTCAGTGGTCACGGCTGGCCTGCTGTCCCTGCAGCCCCTGCTCTCCAGAAACACCTGCACCACCACTCCTGTTGGATTAACCTCCTTCCAGAAGTAGCTCCTCCCGATAATCTCAGTGGCCGGTAGTATTGTCCTTGGGCGCACACTGGAAATGTGCTCTCTGACCATCCCCATCCCCCTGCATCTCTAGACAGTTGCAGAGTCCCGCATAGATTCTCTCCGTGGTTCTCTTCCCCATTTGCATAGCCCTGTCCTCTCCTGGTGGCACAGCCCTATTAAGACCCTCCAGTCTCCACCAGGCTCTGGCACAAGGCCCCTCCCTAAGTCCTCCCACTTAGGTTCCTGGCTGCTGGAGTTGCAGCTCTTTATGTTTTTTTATTCAGGTTTCCCTTATTTTGTTATATACTCCTGAAAGGTATACGTAAATTGGCTTTTGCTAATTGAATCTTATTTTAATGGTACTTTAAAGGCATGTTATTGAAAAATCAATGATTGAATATTTTCAGAAAGCATATAATGATCTCTTAATTGGTCGAAGATAAATCGAAGTTTTTCTTTACACCATTATCTGTACATATTGTTATGCACTTTCCACGTGTTCCATTCTTTAGACCTTTATTACTTAACTCTGTGCCAGGCCCTGTGCTAGGCTTAACTGGGCCTACAAAATGAATATGGCCCAGCCCTGCCTTCAAGGGGAACTGAATGCCAGTGCCTGCTGGGCGGGTGGGCACATAGGAGGGGTGGGCCACTTCTCACAGAGAAGGTTCTACTTGCCCTGAGCTTTGAAAAGTCAGTAGCTCACCAAGCAGCTTTTGTTAGTTTTTAAACCCCTAAGGGCAAACCCTGCTTAACTTTATAGTTACCAAGATAATCTGAGTTCACTAACTCATTTCTCTCCATATTAAAAGTGTTTCTGAGTACCTCCTAAAATAAGGTCTTAAATAAAAGTTTATAAGCTAAAGTGTTTACATGTAATTGGAATTATGGTGAGTGGTTAAGAAAGTAGACTTTGAGGACTTCCCTGGTGGTCCAGTCCACTTGCACTGCAGGGGGCACGGGTTCAATCCCTGGTTGGGGAACTAAGATCCCACATGCCACGCAGCACAGCCAAAAAAAATAATAATTAAAAATAAATTCTAAAAAAAGAAAGTGGACTTTGGTATCTGATGTGTTTTTGACCTTGCCGTTTTAGAAGCTCTGTGACATAAGCACGTTATAGTCATTTCTAAGACTCAGTTTTCTCATATTTGACAATGCAGTTATAAAGAGCTACGCTGTAAATGTGCAGTTTAAGTATTGTAACTTATGTAAAAGTCGATCACATGCCTAACACAAAGTAAGTATCCAATAAATGTTAGCTGCTTTTAAGTGCTGAATGAATATAATGTGTGGTGATGTTATTCCTATTACTACTTGCTAGGCAGTGGAGGGGTTAACACAGGGATGAATAAACAGTCTGTGCTCTGCCATGGCCCCTCCTGACAGAGGGGATGGACTGACACAGAAGTTCAGACCTAGCAGGCTGTGGGATGCACAGAGGAGGGAAGGGATCCAGGAGGTGAGATTGGACCTGCATGTTGAAGGATGTGTAGGATGCTGATGGGCAGAGATGGTGGCGAGGTACCCTAGCAGGCGACACAGCCTGGGCAAAGTCACAGAGCAGCCAGATGCTGCCAGGCCCAGTTCAGTGGCACGTGAGGCTGGGGAGTGCTGGGGTTGGTCAGAAAGACAAGACTATCTACAGCTTAGCATCATCACTCTGCTGTCTGCATTCTCAGAGAAGAAATTAACATCACTACTCTTCCTCTTTTGTAGCTCGCTCTCAAAAGTCTTCAGGCATCGGGCGTCTGATGGTGCATGTCATTGAAGCTACAGAACTAAAAGCCTGTAAACCAAATGGTAAATGCTTCTTTCATTCAACTGGTGTGGTAACTACCCTGCTCTTTGCTGATAACTCTTCTGAACATTGAATAACGGGACACTTTTTAAAAGTCAGTATTTCCAGTGCCACTAAAATGGTTATTGGACCAAAATTATTATCACTCTAGTTTCCCAACAAATACCGATGCCTCCTTCCTCAGTGCTTCTGAGTAGAGAAGGCAGGAAGCAAGCTGCACTGACACATGCTCATGGGGAGCAGCCCTGGCATTCGCGCCCACAGTCCCTCCCCAGGTTTATGATGCTGTCAGCACTGGGAACAGAGACCACAAGGCAGATGCAGACCCTCAGGCAGTGACCCCTGCGGCCATGGTCTATAGAGAAACATCTGTGTAGATCCTGCTTCTGCTCGAAGAAGGCCCTCTTGTCACATGCCACATGTATACTGGTTTGTTTTTGTTCAGGAAAGAGCAATCCATACTGTGAAATCAGCATGGGCTCCCAGAGCTACACCACCAGAACCCTTCAGGACACACTAAATCCCAAGTGGAATTTTAACTGCCAGTTCTTTATTAAGGATCTTTATCAGGATGTGCTGTGTCTTACCATGTTTGACAGAGACCAGTTTTCACCAGATGGTAAAGTATAACTCCGGGGGGTGGGGGCGGGGATATGAAGTTTCCCCCATACTCTAGGATCTGGGGTCTGGAAGCCGGGTGCTCAGCCTTGTTTTTACCCCAAGACACCTAAGGGCAGTGACACAGGCCATGGTCCTCAGGAGCTCTCAGTGGCTGCAGGTGGGATACCTTCTCAGGGGAAAGGGGGGGGTGGCCTCAGGTGTGTTTCAGGTCTTTGACCCCAGTCACCCCTGCTTACCTAATGGAAACGCTGTGCTCCTGGCACCTACTGAATGGGTGAGCCATTCCCTGACCAAAGAGGCTTGGATTCCCAGCAGTTTGAGTTTCCCTCACACAAATCCCTTGTTCTGCATGCATCCATCCATTCACAGTATCCAACGGCCATTAACCAAAAGAAGTTACTTGTTTTGAATTTGAAAGTTTTATGAATCCTGTTTCAGACACTCCTTCTGTGATAGTTTTTTAACAGTTTTTTAAAGAAGACTTTTGACTCTCACTTGTCTATTCACCAGATTTCCTGGGTCGCACTGAAGTTCCAGTGGCAAAAATTCGAACAGAACAGGAAAGCAAAGGCCCTACAACCCGCCGACTGCTGCTGCATGAGGTCCCCACTGGGGAGGTCTGGGTGCGCTTTGACCTGCAGCTTTTTGAGCAAAAAACTCTCCTGTAGGGGCCTTAGGGATCTGCCCACTAGGCTGGGGCTGGAGAAGATAGCCGGTGCTGCCCCTGAGCTGGCGGAGCGTCGCGCCGCTTCATCCATCACAAGGCCACGCATGCTGGGGCCTCTATTTTATCGCACACTAAATCGCTAGCAATCTATGCAAACATGACCTTCCCTATAAATAAACCAAACCCCATAGCACAGTGCCTTGTATTAGTGTTAACATGTTCGGCTGTGTTTAGATGCCAGGATTTCCATTTTCAGGGCTATAAAAAGTATTATGTGGAAATGAGGCATCAGACCACCAGACGTTACCACTTGGTTGAATGTGTCCACTGTGGGTGGTTTGGGTGACGCTGTAACCATTTCACACCACGTGACCTCCGCTGGGTCACAGCCACTCAGGAGGTGAAGGACTGGGAAGAAATGCAGCCTCAGCGTGGGAACAGCCTGATTACGGAAATAGTGTCCACTTGTGCACTGAATAAAAACAGAAACTTGATCATTTTATTCCTGATTAGATTTTATCATTCTCTGCTGAGACAATATAGTTTGAAATCTAAGGGGGAAAGCTTGATTTACTTTAAATACTGTGAACTCTAATGATGCAGAAAATATTTTTCAACGTTAGTTTTCTGAAGTATAAATTATTTATGTAAATTCCTTGTTTTTGCATATGTCATAGGACATGCATCTTTAAGCTTTATCATTGCCAATATGTACAGAAAGAGAATAAAAATATAAGTTTATGAATGTAACTTCAAAGCCTGACTGATTTACTTTCTATGTGAAAGGCTTTTAAAAGGTAATTTCAGGGGCTGCTTGTAATGAATCAGGACAGAATGTGGCGGGGGAGTAGTCAGTCAGGAGACCCCAGAGCCTCGTCTTGACTGCCATTGACTTGCTCTGTGACTCTGGTCACTTTACCTACTGTTTCTGGGGCTTGGTTTCTTTCTTTGATGGCTAGAATGGAGGATCTCTGTGGGAGCTAGAGCGTTCCCTTTTGAGTGCCTCTGTTTGCCTAGCTGAGTAAACCCTCAGGGGTAACTTAGCCATGAAGAAAATGCACGAGTATTAAAAATCATCAGCAGGTCCCTCAGCCCCTCCAGCTCCAGAAGCACCTGTCTCCCTCCCCCTGCCCCCATGCTGTCAGAGACACATCCACACCTGTCAGAGCTGTTTACTCAGCCTCTGGATTTTGAAATGTGAACTCTGTCTTGAACACTGATAAAAATAAGGTCTTTCTTACACACTAAATCCCTGGGTTAATGAGTACAACTGGGAAAAGATCTGCCTTTTGGAAGGAATCACACAGGCTACAGAAGCCCTGATTTCTCAGGGAGCAGGTGTTCTCTAGCAGCTATAAGGAAGGATTCAAATGTCCCCACACCATAGCCCCTGTTTCTGCCTAAACATAATCACTGGACAAAGAAAAACTGGAAAACAATTCAGAATATTCAAGGAAAAAAAATCCATCATTCCAGGTATTGATCCTGGGCACTGATGGGCTAAAACACAGACCTAAAAGGAATACGCCCCAGTGTCAAAGGAAGAGACGCTCAATATCTGAACCCAGACAATTAAGAATGTTGCTCAATTTAGGGAAAGTCTGGCTGCTCAGGCTCAGCCGCACTGAGCAAAGCAAACTGCTGATCTTCTACAGGGTTCTGAGACTCGAGCTGTGTTGGTTATGGAGGCAGGTGTGGGCTGATGTTCACAAGTCTGCCTCTGACCAGCTGACTTTCAAAGCATACAGCTGCCACTGATGTCAGGCAGGCTTAAAACCAGTCCTGGGGTTACCTGTGACCATAGCTATAGGATAATCCTTTCCTGGGACTGTGGGACTTCCTCACTGGGATGAACTGTGGCTAGTGCCATGTCTCCATGTCTAGATATGTTAGCATTCTTGTGGGACTCAGGACAGAGGAGCCTGCAAGAGGTGAGTCAGACAACTATGAAGTTACAGAGGATAGTTAATGGCAGTACTTCCAGCAACTCCAGTCACCCCCTTTGATGGAGGAACATGGCACTGCTCCTTAAGAAGTCACATCCTCTCCTGACAAAAACGGTAGCCTGATTTTCTGAAGGGCGAGGAAGGGACTACCTTACACTACCTACCCCTCCAGGGGAAAGACTGAGTGGCTGGAGGAGAGCCCAGCAAGCCCCTCCCGTGCTCTTCAGGATCAGGGTGCCCAGGTGGGCA